>NC_141687.1:555573231-556180307 GCF_964263255.1 Lissotriton vulgaris
CTTTTTTGATAGCGAAAAACCATAACTGACTCCGATATTTTTTGTGTCCAGTGGGTATGGTCACTAAGTCTGTTATGGTTAAAGGAAATACAACGGTGGACCAGTAGCTGTTTGACTGTTGTTTTCCACATAGATAACAATGTCATTTAAGTGGGCACTCCGAAACGAGCATTGCCTAACACCAAATTGTTTGCCCAGTCAGTAAAAAGCAGGTTCTGCGGCCCAAGAGGAACAATACAGAGTAATTACAGGGCTTTCCTGATGACTGACAATACAGTCAGCTCAGCTGATCCCAGCCTGCAGTTCTACGTAATTTGCAGGCTCGGACAGCGCTAAAATGTCATTAGATTATTAATTTTCAATCAACACCGTAACATGAATGCATATACTTAAGACCTCTGCCCTTTCAGAAGCTCAATCTCTACCAGGGCATGAAGAGTCCAGTATACGTGAGGACACATGGATGTTCAGCAAATATAGGAATTAGACGGCACCGCAGAGGCCATCCTACCCGTCGGACTTACGACGCCGCCACCCTCAGCGCCCTCAACACCGGCCGACTCCCCGGCTGCCACCGAGCCACCCCAGGACGCACCCACGGACCCTTCACCTGCCAATCCTCCAAGTTCTCCTGCATCCGGACCTACACTGCACCCGCACCCGCCAAGCAGAGCACCAACCACAACCACCTGAAATGCATCCTGCTCAACACCCGCTCCGTCCACAGACACGCCGTGGAACTATGGAACCTACTCGACACCACATCTCCGGACGTCGCCTTCCTCACGGAAACCTGGATGAATGCCTTCTCAGCGCCCAACATCGCCATCGCCATCCCGGACGGATACAAGATCACCCAAAGGGACCGCCTCAACCAGACAGGAGGAGGCATCGCCATCGTCCACAAGAACACCATCTGCATCACGACCAGCTCCGACGACAACCTCACAACCGCCGAACACCTTCAATTCCAGATACACACCGACCCCAAGACCACACTCAGAGGCACCCTCATCTACAGTCCCCCAGGACCCCGCACACAATTCAGCGAAGACATCGCAGACCTCATCAGTCCACACGCCCTCTCCTCCGATGACTGCATTCTCCTAGGGGACCTCAACTTCCACCTGGAGAACAACAACGACACCAATACCACCACCCTGCTGGACAACCTCGCCAACCTCGGTCTCAAGCAACTGGTGAACACACCCACCCACTACGCCGGACACACACTCGACCCAATCTTCTCCTCCAGCAAGTACATCTCCTTCAGCCACTCCACTGGACAGACCACAGTTGCGTCCACGTCAGCTTCAGAAAGACCACGACTCACCACCACCCGCAACAGGTTCCCCGCAGGAGCTGGAACAAATTCACCACCGACCAGCTCACCGCATCACTGAACCAGAACCCTCCCACCAGATCAACGGACCCCAACCAAGCAGCCAACAACCTCGCACAGTGGATCACCAACTGCGCTGACGACCTCGCACCCCTGAAAAACCATCACAGCAGGCCCGGCAACAAGAAAGCCTCCTGGTTCAATGACGACCTCAAGAACTCCAAGAAGAACTGCCGTACCCTCGAGAAAGCCTGGCGAAAAAACCTGACCACAGACAACATGACCGCCCTCAAGCACGCCACCCGCAAACACCACCAGCTGATCCACACCACCAAGAAATCAGCATTCAAGGATCGACTAGACAACAAAGCCCACAACAGCAAGGAACTCTTCAGCATCGTCAAAGAACTCTCCAACCCCAGCGCCGGCAACGACATCACCCCCTCACAAGACCTCTGCGACTCACTCGCCTCGTTCTTCCACAGCAAGATCGCAGACATACACAACAGCTTCGGCGATCAGAACACGCACCCAACCACAGAACCAACACCCCCCACCACCACCCTCTGCGCCTGGACCCCGATCAGCACTGAAGACACCATCCACACGATGAACACCATCCACTCCGGATCGCCAACCGACCCATGCCCCCACCACGTCCTCAACAAGGCCGACTCCGCCATCGCTCCCCAACTCCGAGACATCATCAACTGCTCCTTCAACACCGCCACCTTCCCGGAGAGCTGGAAGCATGCCGAACTCAGCGCCATCCTGAAGAAACCATCAGCAGACCCCACCGACCTCAAGAACTACCGCCCCATCTCGCTCCTCCTGTTCCCCGCCAAAGTCATCGAGAAGACCGTCAACAGTCAGCTTGCCGCCTTCCTCGAGACTAACGGTTCCCTCGACCACTCACAGTCCGGCTTCCGAGCCAACCACAGCACCGAGACCACCCTCATTGCAGCCACAGACGACATCCGAATCCTGCTCGACAACGGGGAAACAGCGGCCCTCATCCTCCTGGACCTCTACGCAGTGTTCAATACTGTCTGCCACCGCACCCTAGTACAACGCCTCAACAACGTCGGTATCCAAGAGAAGGCACTGGAGTGGATCATCTCGTTCCTCGCTGGAAGAACTCAGAGTTCGCCTCCCCCCGTTCAGATCAGAGGCAACCAAAGTCATCTGCGGCGTACCACAAGGATCATCACTCAGCCCCACCCTCTTTAACGTCTACATGAGCCCCCTCGCAGCCATCGCACGCCAACACAACCTCAACATCATCTCCTACGCCGACGACACCCAGCTGAACCTCTCCCTCACCAACGACCCTACCACCGCCTGAACCAACCTACACGAAGGGATGAAAGAAGTAGCCGAGTGGATGAAGAACAGCCGCCTGAAACGGAACTCAGACAAGACGGAAGTCCTCATCCTGGGATCATCACCCTCTGCCTGGGACGACTCCTGTAAATTGTAAATTGATACTTGTATAGCGCACTACTCACCTGCAAGGGTCTCAAGGCGCTTGTAGGAATACCGCTGTGGAACCCGTCCTGGCTTCTCCCTGTGAGGCGACCACTCCTGGGCACCCCCAGGGTGAAGGCCAGGCATCCTTAGCGTTGTGGGTGGCCCCCGGCCCTAGGCAGCGCACCCAAACCAACCGACCATGCACGCAACCTGGGCTTCATCCTAGACTCCTCCCTCTCGATGACCAGACAAGTCAAAGCCGTCTCATCATCGTGTTTTAACATCATACGCATGCTCCGAAAGATCTTCCGATGGATCCCCACCGAAACCAGGAAGACGGTCACCCAAGCACTCGTCACCAGCCGACTGGACTACGGAAACACCCTCTACACCGGAACCACAGCCAAACTGCAGAAAAGACTCCAACGCATACAGAACCCATCCTGACTCCTGGAGCCAGGCACACCAACCAGCTCCAGCCAATCAAAAGCCAGACAGTCAGTTCACATTTACTACACAGACATGCCAACTTTTAGAAGTGGCACTTCCACACCAGACACATTAAATCTGTGCACACCGTTGCGCAGCATTTAATCTCACGAGTTCGCACACACCGAACTCGCCCCAGCACTCCCCACACATCAGGAACTACCAGGGACACACATATCCCCCATGCATTCCTATGGGAGGGCAAGCCAATCTCACCACACGCACTCAGACTGTGCACGCACTTTACACTGGGACACAGTGTTAAAGTGCGCAGAAGCCAGAAACAACTAACACCAGGTCACATATAAAAGCAAAATGTTTAGGGGTGAACCTTCCAAAAGGGCCAAGTCCAACACAACCCCCTTCCAGCCAAAACGCAGGGCAGACCAATCACCACTGTGATGGGCTTCCCTGCTTGGAGCGATAGAACACGGACGCGGGCCCGCAACTGCAGGGACACCCTCTTGTTCTTCGCCACGGTGAACCCATGTGGTTCCTTCTAAAAAAGCAGTATACCGCGCGACAGTACGGAGAAGGTGATAGACCTGGTAAATTATTGGCACAGATTGCATCATACATCGCGGAGATTGTGGATCCACGGGGGAGGTGCTTCATTCCACCCCGGAAATCTGTGGTGCCTTTCTGTCCTATTACAAGAACCTGTACACATCCACATTGACTGGAGGGCCGGAGGACCTGGGGCCCTATTTAAATGAGATTGCCATGGTTTATCTTGAAAAATACATGCATGAATTCCTGGCCACACCCATTACTCAGGATAGAATAGTGGAAGCTATTGATGCATTGAGGGGCTCCTCAGCGCCAGGCCTAGATGGCTTTTACGCCGATTTCTACAAAGCCTATAAGGAGGAACTGGTCCCGAGACTAGTGGAGGTATACGCAGAGGCATTGGAGACAGGCTCCCTGCCACCCGCTTTCAGTGAAGCGGTCATAATTCTTCTTCCAAAACCGGGCATAGACCCCACTTTATGTAGCTCATACAGACTGCTTTCCTTATTAAACCTCAACTATAAGATTTTGGCCAAGGTTATTGCCATCCGGCTCTCATTACTGATGGAGTCCATCATTTCCCCTGCGCAGTCGGGATTTGTCCCGCATCGCTCCACCTCCTTAAACTTGAGGACCCTGTTCTCAGTATTGCATAGAATAGAACCTTCCACTCCGGCCGCCGAAATTCTTCTTGACCCTGAGAAGGCGTTTGACTCATTGGAGTGGCCCTTTTTTTTTGTCCATCATGAGGCGCATGGGGATGCCAGAGGTTTTTGTTTCTACAGTTGCATTGTTATACACTGCCCCTATGGCCAGGTTGCACCTGAATGGCACTATTACCAAGCAATTCTCCTTGTCACGTGGCACACGTCAAGGATGTCCCCTTTCTCCGTTGCTGTTTATTCTGGCAATGGACCCTTTGGTCCATCACTTTCAGGAGAAACACCTTCACCGGGGTCTCCAGTTCCGCACGGACCCTCTTTTAATTTCCCTGTATGCTGACGACACGATCTTATATGTTAGAATGCCTCACATTAACCTGGAGCCTCTATTTCTGGAAATAATTCGCTTTGGAAAATATTCTGGCCTCTGCATCAACTGGCACAAATCAGTAATTTTTCTGCTCAACCCAAGCACCTCGGAGTGGAATATTGCTTTTCCCCTTGAATGGACTCACGATTCAGTCAAATATCTAGGGGTGCATGTTCACCTGGACACAGTGTCCATTATCAGACTGAATCATGGTAGAGCTCTGGATTTTTTGGAGAATCAGATTGAGAGGTGAATCCGCCTCCCTCTATCCATGGCTGGAAGATTTGCCATAGTTAAAATGGTTGTACTTCCTCGCTTTCTATATCTTTTTAATAATATCCCGATCCCCCTCACTAAGATATTTGTCTCCCAATTACACTCCCTGCTGTTGCGATTGGTTTGGAGTGACAAAAACTCGCTGGTGTCCTGGCGTGTTCTGACCCTCCCATATGAAAGTGGCGGCTAAGGTGTTCCTGATTTTTATCTTTATTTTTTAGTTGTGCAATGTTCATATGCACACTCTTGGTTTCATCCGGATGCCCTGCCAGTACCGCTTTCCACTGTTCTCCCAGGGGTATCCCAGGGGACCCGCAAGATATACAGGCTGTCTCGTCCACCTACTGGGCTTGGGATAAAGTGCGCAGATTGATTTGTCTAGACCAATTGTATTCACCAGACCTCCCTCTGCCCAATGCTCATGGTTCCCTATTATGGGGGAAACTGTGGTCCAACACACATTATCCAAATATCACATCCACACCGTTGGCGACCTCTTCCCCGAGGGACATGTTTTTTCTATGACAGAGGACCAACGCTTTTCTGACCGCTCATTCATGGATTCTTTTGTTTTAACTAGACTTCGGTCCATGATGTGAGCCGAATTTCCTACATTTCCAGTACGCCCGAAGATACTCCTCCGCTCACATTCATTATTCAGCACCACCTAGGTTCACACCTGGTCTCCAAGTTGTATAAGTTATGCGGCGCCTCACTTCCCTCTCTGGACTCTGGGGTGCGCACTGCATGGGAGGGGGATTTGGGCAAACCAATATCTGACGACCAATAGGCTCAGTGCAGCAGGGCTACGAAGGAGGTGTCTCTCAACAGTAGACACAAACTCATCCATTTCAAGTTTCTCCGCAGGCTTTATCACACTCCAGCTCTCTCGCGCAGGATAGACCCTAGTCGACCCCACTGTTGCCCCAAATGCAAGGCTCCCCACGCCGACTTCGCCCACCTTTCTTGGACCTGTCCTCTTACGCATGATTATTGGTCTCAGGTACACCACACCTTTGGCGACATGTTGGGTCTTGACTTGATCCCTACCCCCGAAATTGCGCTGCTTGGCTATGTTTCTAACTTTCCATGCGCTGTTCGTAAGCTCGCAGCACTGGGATTTCTGCTAGCAAAGAGAGAGGTTGCATTATTTTGGTGTGCTAAGCGACCCCCGAGATTACGACCCTGGCTTCGAAGCATGGCATTTTGCAATGTTAATAGTGTGGAATACTCTACGTAGGTCCCTGTGCCGTCCTGCCCTGTTGATATTTGGGGTCCATACCGCTCCTATATTGAAAAGATAACAGAGGAACAGCAGTCTCAGTCTGAGAGCCACATAGTCCTAGAAGGGGTAGGCTGAGGGTTCATACATGGATGTAAATATGCAGTGGGTTGCATTTTGCTTACGGTCCCGTTTTATTGTTCCCCTGATTTCACCAGCTGATTAGCCAAAACATAAATGATGGTGAAGCTGGATGCCTGTTTTGCTTTCTGTTTCAAATGCCTGTGATATTCCCTGCCTCTCATGGTGTATTATACATTGTCATAATTAAATTGTTAGTAAAGCAAGAGGATTCTCAATGCCCGAACGACAGATATGGTTTATATTACATGCTATATGTTGTTCCTCTCCACCTATGATATTGTCTATATGCTATGACATTTAACTCATGATGCATCACTGCACTTTTTTTTTTTTCGAAAATGATAAATAAAGTTTAATTTAAAACAAATGGGATTTCTGGTTGGCTAAGGCTTGCGCCAAAGCCAGGCAGAAACCACCACTCTAGTGAGGGCAAGGGAGTTTACATGCCAAGATAACCCCTGCTCACCCCCTTGGCCACATGACACGAGCAGTAAGGCTTATCCCGGAGGCAATGTTTAAAGCGTTTGCGCAACACTCACACAGAAGCAACACACTAGGCACACAACAAAAAGGAACTCCACACAAGGTTATATATAAAATATAGCCTTTGTATTACCATAATCACATTAGATCATAACCACACAGATACACTGTGCCAACTGGCACTGGGCAGTATTTACAGGGGATTATTTACACCAGGACAGGGCCACGTGGGCCACTGTCAGAATGAGCACTTAGTATAACTAGCACTTCTATAACATAGGAAAATTGTAGCACAACAATAACATTTGTAGAACACAACCAGTAACCACTGGTAAAAGGTAAGAACACACTACGCAATACTAGTCACCATAGGCATAGATCACGCAGGGATACATAACCTCACTGGTATAAACTGTACTAGGAAAAACAACCTCCTAAGCATGAAAAACATTTTAGAGGTATAGGACAAGCATAAAGGCATGGCACATTACGCAAAAATCACATTAGGCATCAGGAAATTATCAACATAAACACAATATACCATCCCCTTGCACAAGAATCATATGAGATACTAACCCCAGGCCAACTGGCCTTCCGTGGGGTTCAAACGCCCTTTGTCCAACAGTGTCAGGGCTGGCTGCGCACGCAGCCAAAGCAGAATGCACAAGAGTTTAGCCTAAACGTAGCAGCTGCCCACTACTGGCTGGGCAGCTGTGTAATTTCAAAGAACAGGTCCCCTAAATCTGAAGAACCTAAACGGTGCAGCTGTCCGCTACTTTCTGGGCAGCTGTGAGGTAGGGGGAAATGCGGCAAGGGCTCTCAGTGGCCCTTAGGACAAAAAATGCGCCAAACGTTATAGCCACACGGGGCTCTGAAACCAGTATGCCCCAAAAGAGCCACGCAAGGCTCTAGGAATAAAAAAAGTGCCCCAAAGTAAATATGCCCCACGTTGCAGCTGCCTGCGCTCTCGCAGGGCAGCTGAAGGTAGCACGGGCACCACTGGCTGGCGAGCCCCACTCGGGGGACTCTTAAACACAAATGCCCCCAGCGTTGGAGCACAGAGGCTCTTAAACAAGTATGCACCCTTCGGAGCCACAGAGGCTCTGGAATGATGAGGGGAAACGTAGGGAAGAACACGGGCCCCTCTGGCCCCTTTAACAGTTATCGCTCTGATCAATTATGGCCCAAGCCCCTCACGGGGACTTTAAACAAACGGAGGCCACGTTGGAGCCACACGCGGCTCGGAAAACAATGGTGGTGCCCAGAAAGTTGGAGCGGCTCGCTGCTTAGACGGGCCCGCTCGTGACTGCAGTCCAGCCCCTGTGCCTCGATCAATCGCCAACAGGACACACCCGGAGCCCCCCCTCCAGCCCGTCTTCACTCACCGGACTGCGGGTTCCTGGCGGGGGCTCCTCCTCTTTGGTCGGCTCTCCTCCTGCAAGGGATTGAGTGGGACGTGGGCACTTGCTTGGACCTTGCTGAAGCTGAGGGGCTCTCTCTCCGGACTCACGAGAGCCCCGCTCAGGCTTCCCCACACTGCGGGACTCTGTCTGCAGAGTACACGCAGCACTTCTTCCGGCTTCCTGGCGCCGGCTTCACAACTGCGGCCGGGCTCTCCTCTGTCCACAGGAGTGCGGGGTGGGCTCCCGTCCGCTTCCTGTTTTCTTTACAGCACTTCCGGGTCGCCGCAGGCTGTGCTGCGGCCCTCACTGTTCCGGGCACCTTCTGGCTGTAATACGGGGTAGGCTCCCGTTTAAGGACCAGGTCCCTGGCGGGGTCGGCACCTGCTGGGGCATAAGTAGAGGCACAAGGTCCCGGTAGGGTGGGCACCCGCTAGGGCATTTAAAAGGGCAAAGAAGCGGGGTGGGCACCCGTGCCGAAAATCACTCAGGCAGGGGGATCCCCACGCCGGGGAATCCCTCAAGATATGGATCACCGCTCCAGCGGCGCAAAAACGCTATTTAGCAAGGGGAGGCCAGCGCTTCCCAGGCGCTGGCAGGCAAATGTCCAGAAGTCTTTTAGGAAGAAGGGGGCCAAAGGCTGGGCCCAGGGGCCAGCTCACAGGGCCCTCCAGCAGGGAGGCTGTCCCCAGTGGCGGTTCCTCCTGGTGCCCTGCAGCAGCGGGCACCCCTCAAGATAGGATCCAAAGAGAGAACATTTTGCATGGGGTCTTAGCCCCTTTTTATCCACATATTTCCTTGGTCTGGAGGGTGCAGGGTAGGGGGAAAACCAGCCGCAGCTGGTTCTGGAGCACTTCGTTGTGCTCATCCCCTCTCCCCATTCACGGGACAGGCTAGGGACATTAGTCGCACCACAGGGGGCGGAGCCAGCATTGTGTAGGGAAGGCCCAGCCCTATTCAGGTCCCAAGTGTACTCCTCTCTCCCATCAACATGCAGATCTCTTCATCAACATGCAGATCTCTCCATTCACCAGCGGGGCAGACCCATCCTGACTCCTGGAGCCAGGCACACCAGCCAGCTCCAGCCAATCACAAACCAGACAGTCAATTCACATTTACTACACAGACATGCCAACTTCTAGAAGTGGCACTTCCACACCAGACACATTAAATCTGCGCACACCGTCGTGGGTGTTACCTGCTGGTGCGGCCCTGATTCAGTACGTTGATGATCTGTTAGTGGCTGCCGACACTGAGCAAATTTGTAAAACTGCTACAGTATCGTTGTTAAAGCATTTATGTGACTTACATCACAAGGTGTCGCCTTCTAAGCTACAGTATTGTTGTCAAGAAGTAACCTATTTAGGTCACTTATTGTCAAAGGAGGGAAGAAGTTTGACCCCAGAAAGAATTGCAGCGATTGCTCGAATGACTGTGCCAACAACTCAGAGAGATGTACGTGCCTTTCTAGGTATCACGTCATACTGCAGACAATGGATTCCAAACTTTTCATTGTTAGCAAAGCCATTGTTAGCTCTCACGTGCAAGGATGTTCCGACTCCTTTGCCATGGACTGAAGAGTGTCAGAAAAGTTTTTCTGAATTGCGTGATGCGTTGTGTTCGGCTCCTGTGTTAGGTACTCCTGATTACAGTAAGCCGTTTACACTATACGTTCACGAGAGAGAAGGTTGTGCGTTGAGTGTTTTGACGCAACAATTTGGCGGCAAACAGCGTCCGTGTGCATATTTTTCCTCGACCTTAGACCCAGTAGCTAGAGCATTGCCGAGTTGTCTAAGAGCGACAGCGGCGGCTGCGGTGTCCATTCGACAGTCCGCAGGTCTGGTCATGGATAATATGCTTACAGTGATGGTTCCGCATGCAGTTGACACTCTCTTGAATCGAACAAAGACTCAACACTTGACGAGCGCAAGGTTGTCCGGTTATGAGTTGACACTTTTGGCAAGTCATATACAGATAAAACGTTGTAATGTGTTGAATCCAGCGACATTGTTGCCGATTTATATGGAATCAGGTGATGTAGCACCACATGACTGTTACTTAAGAACTGAAGAAGAAACGAAGGGTCGTATTGACCTGAAAAACACTCCATTGGTAGATCCCGATGGTACTTTGTATGTTGTTGATTCATGCTTCAAGTTGCCGAATGGTGATATGACGACTGCGTATACTGTAGTGACGTTGAATACGGTTGTGGAAACTGCGAGATTGAGTCAGAATTCGGCGCAAGCGGCAGAGTTGATTGCTTTAACGAGAGCGTGTGTTTTGTCTAAAGGAAAGCGAGTGAATGTGTTTACCGACAGTCAGTATGCATTTGGCGTAGCGCATAGTTTTGGCCGATTGTGGAGAGAAAGAGGATTTATGACTTCGCATGGCACGAAGATCCAACACGGACAGCTCGTGAACGATCTTTTGGATGCACTTACATTGCCTAAGCAGGTGGCAATCATTAAATGTAGCGCGCATCGAAAGGTTACGGATGATGTTGGTCGTGGTAACGCGTTTGCGGACGAGATTGCTAAGGAAACAGCCAGGAATCTGACGAATCGAATGTATGTTACGAGTTCAGTGAGATGGCCAACGGAGACTGGTATGTGTGAGGACACAGTTGAGAGTGTGAAAGCGATTCAGAATGAGACCACCGAAACTGAGAAGACTAAGTGGAAAGAAAGCACGGGGAAGTTAGACGTGAATGGATGTTGGGTTGATTTGTCAGAATATCAGAGATGGATGTTACCGGATGCGTATGTGCTTGCCGTTGTTACTATGGCCCACGGCATGTCACATATTAGCGCGAAAGGTATATGTAAATTGTTGTCTCCTGTATGGAAGAATGATGGGATTGCTAAGTGTGCTGAGAGAGTGGTCAAGAACTGTATGGTATGTTTGATGCACAATCCTGGCAAGGGCACCCCCACTCCACCTGGTCATTTTGCTCTTCCTACATGTCCCTTTGAAGTTATTCAGTTGGACTTCATCCATATGGACAGATGCAATAATTTGAAATATGTATTGGTTGTGGTTTGTGCGTTCTCCAGATGGATTGAGGCCTACCCTATAATAATACTGCCCTGTCCACAGCAAAAGTTCTACTTAAGGAATATTTACCCAGATACGGAATGCCACGGATCGGGTCGGGTCGTCTCGGCTGCCCTTTTTGAATATAGGGACCACTATGGCGTCCGACCGGTTTCGATAAACCCATTTTGGTTTCCCTTGTTCAGAACATTTGTTAGCAGGGGGGCCCAGAAATCCGGTTCGGCTTTATAGACGTCTACCGGGGTACAATCGGGCCCCGCTACTTTACCTGGTGCGCTTTCCCTAATTGCGTCTTGGACTTCTCCTAATGTAAAAGTTAAATCTATCGGAAATGGATAAGATAAGGGGTGTATGTCTCTACTATTAACTATACTTTTATCTACAGTAGGGCTCAACCCTGAAGGTAAGGTAGTGTCTGCTACCCTTGAATGCTTGTACAATTGCCTGAAGTGGATTAGCCATCTTTCACCAGTTATGGCGAGGTCTATTTTGTTACCACTATCCCTCGGTTGGTATAGGGTTTTAACCAGCCTCCAGAACTGAGAGCTATTTTTCTGTATAGAGGCTTCTCTCAGTGTTTCCCAAGCTTGTTTTTTTAAAGCCAGTCTTCTTTCTTTGATTGCAAGTTTGTATGATTTCCTGGCCTCGCGTATTATGTGAGGGGATCTAGGTTTCAGGGCCAGGGCTTCTTTTAAGGCTTTTAGTGCTTTCGTGCAGTTCCCGTTGAACCACCCTTCAATACTTGTTGGGTTATTTTTAGTTACACGGGTCAGCATATTTTTGATGCGGTGTTGAATCTTAGCAAAAGCTGACATAACAATAATAGGGTCCCCGTGTTCCTCCAAGCAGACATTCACGTCAGCGGCACAGTGAGTGATCAGCTTTTTTAGGAACACACTAGGTACAATTTTTTCCCATTTTACCACGTAGCCATTGGTTTTAGATAAATCGATCTTGTATGGGTACGTGCGAGGGATTCCCTTATTGTCAGAACGCCCTTTTACATTTACGCCCATTACCAAAGGATAGTGGTCGCTAAGTGCTTCTTTTCCTACTTCCCACGAGGTTATAAACCCTGGATTGGCATGAGTTATCAGTATAAAGTCAATAGTCGAATTACAACCTCTGCCAAAGAAGGTTGGCTCGAAAGGCACGGGCAATGCACAATTCTGATTAGCAAAAGAGAAATCGAAATTAAAAACGATACCATTTAACAACGACCCCATCTTTGTGTGAGAGAAATGGGTTGGGTCCTCCGCCCTGTAGTCTGCCAGACCGCACAGGGCTGAATCAGTGTGTAAACAAATAGTGCAATTAAAATCCCCAACCCAAATTATTTTTGCCCCCTTAAAGAGGTCAGCAGCGCGAGCCATGTGACACAACATATTAGACATGGTGGACTCCATTTCACTGTTAGGCATATTGTTGTAGAAGTTCACCAGTACAATTTTCTCATTCTGACCCCAGTTAAAAGATAGGATTTGGAAATAAGAGCTGGAGAAAAATTTGTGAACCTTGACCTCTGCAGTTGATGAAACATAGACACAAAGCCCACCCTTATTGTGACCCTGTGCTGACGGCTGAGCCGAGGAATGAAAGGTCTGATACCCTAGCAAGTGTAGTTCTTCAGAACGCCATGTTTCTTGGAAGCACAGGATATCATGCTTGTGTATGACATCTAACCAAGCTTTGTTAGAGACTTTGCTGGCTAACCCCGCCACATTCCATGATAGGAGGGAATGGGAATGGGGTACCCTGCTAGTAACCACATGTAAACTACCTATGCTCGCTAAAGAATTTTGCAGTCGCGGAGATGATGTGTTTAAGGTGGCGAGGGGAGTCATAGGAGTAGCAATGGGACGATTATGGGGGATTAATTGGGGATGATGAGAAGCAAAACTAGACATCGAGACATCTCCTGAGGAATTATTCCCCTCCCACGTGTTGACCTGATGCACCTTTGGTGGACTTACTGGAAGGTTGTGGGTATAAATACAGTGACGCTTCAGATACCCCACATGCATCTTTTCTATATTAATAGTCTCATGAAGTCATTCATTGTCATCCAATCCGGAGAGAGGATGGAATAAGTTGGTCAGCTGTATGTTCCAGGAGTCCTTGGGGTTATAGGATTGAGGATTGTCCCAATAAGAGATAGGGTTTTGGTGATTTGACGGTGGGTAAGTTGACTGGCAAGGTGGGAGGCGGGGATCACTGGTGGTGTCATAAAAATTCTGGCCCCTTGTCATCAGTAAAGGGTCTGATCTATAGGGGGCGTAAGGTCTGTGCTTAGGTTGGAAAGGGGTGGGCATTGGTTGAAGGCAGGGAGGGTTGTATCCCATATGACATCTTTGAGCTGGGAACAAAGGTGTTGTGGATCCATAGGGGCCGTTAGAGTGCCATTTGTTCATGGGATGGTAGGATCTGTTCCTCGCTGGTAATTTATTAGGTGGTGGTGGCCTCAACGTAGCTTCAGGATAGAAGTAACTTAGGTTATGGGTTGTAATCCCCCCTCGCCCTTCCCAGGAAACCAATCGCTGATGTGTGTGACCAGTCTGTGATCTTTAAAGTTGACTATGATCACATCACCTTCAATATCCTTAGGTCTGGTGCCTACCCAGTTACATCGCCTGGCCGAGACGATATCACCGTTTAGGTGTGGAGGAAGTGGTCTGTTTTTCCGCAGCCAGTAGATAACCTTGTTTTTTAAATTCGCCTGATGTTCTGGATTACCATCTGGCGGAGGCGGGACACCTGTAAGTACGATGACATAGTTTAGGCACTCTGGCGGTAGGTCAACAATATTCCTTGATCTTCTTTTAGAATTATGAGATATATTAACTGGAGGATTTGTATTGTTAGGGCGACTATTTTGGGTCCCTGTGTTGAGGTGAGGCATGTCTTTGCTTGTGGTGTTATTGGCTGGGGAAGATTTGTTGTTATTTTTAGTTTTATCGTTGGATTTACTATCCTGCACAGGTTTAGGGGTCCCAGCTATAGGTGTTGAATTTGCTTTAAGAATACCAGTCAATTGCTTGGGGTGTTTGGGTTCTTTAGTAGGCTGGGTTATGTTACTAGGAGCATTAGGTTTACTACAAAAAGTGCCCTTCTGCTCTTGAAGGATTTTGTCAACATTCTCCCCTAATCTTCTGATCCTTTCAGTGAGGGGGAGGATCAGAGCCTTTACGAGACAGTCAATATCATTCAATAACCCTGCGTAACTAGGCACAGATATTGATTTGGAAATCATGTCTTTCGTAGTATACGCGCTCCCTTCCTTTTGGGGAGTGGAGAGCGGGGTATGTGTAGAATTTGTAGAATTTGTGGCAGGAACAATTCTCCTTTTTATTACATTCTTCCTTCTTCTCTTCCTGGGAGGGGAGCCAGAGGAACCCTTAGGACGCTTGATGGAGACCTTAGTAGGTGATCTTAAAGGCTTTCCATCAGGGATACAAAAAGGGTGTTGATCAGACCCAATTGGGGTAAATACAGGAGAAAGTATATTTTTATCGAAAAGAGGGGCTGGTTCAATTAGAGGGGTGCTTGAGTCTATAGTCTGAATGACTGGTGACAGAGAAGGAATAGAGTCAGAAATAATTATAGTATCCTTCTGGACAGGGGACTGAATCTGAAAAATGAGTGGGATGTCTTCTGTAGAAAAAGAAGTATTAGCGTGTTCTTTGGGTGTGGTTAAATCTATTAGAGGGCCTGTAACTGCGTCCTGGGGCTGGAGGGGTCTTTCCTTTAACTTCTCGATAGAGAGACGTCGCCCGGCTCGTTTCTCTGCGAGTGTAAGCTCCCTGTCGACTTCATTCTTAATTTTAGCGAAGAATTTATCCAGCGGGCGTAAAATGGGGGACACTAACGTTCCTGGAGCAGGGTTTGCCTCAAGAGTGGACATCTCATGAGGCGAGACGGACAGGAGGCGGGGGTAACAGTGACCTTTTATGAAGTACAGCGAATGGCAAACTACAGTGTCTAAGGCAAATATATGACAAAGACAAGTGTATCACAATAAGAACTGCTATAGCTCGACAGTCTGAATAGGTAAGAAAGAGACAAAGAGAATAGGCCCGGCCCGGCCCGGCCTCTATCGGCCCCGGACGGCCACAGACGGTTCCGCCCTTGTCCCGGGCTTCTCCCGGCGCTCTCCCGCGCGCTCCCGCGCAGCGGGGACTACGCCTTCTTTAAATAACTCACTGATAGGTAGTCTAGCGGGTGGGCGGGGCCGGCAGGGAGAGCAGCCCAGCTGGTCCCAAGGGCGCGCAGAGACTCCTGGTCCTTGGAGTCCCTGCAAATGCTCGCAGCCTTGCCGGTTACTAACAGAGCACCCCTGATGTTCTTTCCAGCTGACGCCTGTGTCAGGGGGCGATGCGGGACCCGCGCAGCGGGTCCGCCGAGGTCCAAAAATGCCGAGTCTGGCAGGAGGAAGTAGGAAGGCTCCAAGAGGCGCTGTATCCACAAGCAGCGCGATGTGGGATGGAAAGCACTCAATCCCAGGTGCAGGCAAGTTTTAATTCAGGAGCGGGCGGGCGGGGCCGGCAGGGAGAGCAGCCCAGCTGGTCCCAAGGGCGCGCAGGGACTCCTGGTCCTTGGAGTCCCTGCAAATGCTCGCAGCCCTGCCGGTTACTAACAGAGCACCCCTGATGTTCTTTCCAGCTGACGCCTGTGTCAGGGGGCGATGCGGGACCCGCGCAGCGGGTCCGGCGAGGTCCAAAAATGCTGAGTCTGGCAGGAGGAAGTAGGAAGGCTCCAAGAGGCGCTGTATCCACAAGCAGCGCGATGTGGGAGGGAAAGCACTCAATCCCAGGTGCAGGCAACTTTTAATTCAGGAGCGGGCGGGCGGGGCCGGCAGGGAGAGCAGCCCAGCTGGTCCCAAGGGCGCGCAGGGACTCCTGGTCCTTGGAGTCCCTGCAAATGCTCGCAGCCCTGCCGGTTACTAACAGAGCACCCCTGATGTTCTTTCCAGCTGACGCCTGTGTCAGGGGGCGATGCGGGACCCGCGCAGCGGGTCCACCGAGGTCCAAAAATGCCGAGTCTGGCAGGAGGAAGTAGGAAGGCTCCAAGAGGCGCTGTATCCACAAGCAGCGCGATGTGGGAGGGAAAGCACTCAATCCCAGGTGCAGGCAACTTTTAATTCAGGAGCGGGCGGGCGGGCCGGCAGGGAGAGCAGCCCAGCTGGTCCCATGGGCGCGCAGGGACTCCTGGTCCTTGGAGTCCCTGCAAATGCTCGCAGCCCTGCCGGTTACTAACAGAGCACCCCTGATGTTCTTTCCAGCTGACGCCTGTGTCAGGGGGCGATGCGGGACCCGCGCAGCGGGTCCGCCGAGGTCCAAAAATGCCGAGTCTGGCAGGAGGAAGTAGGAAGGCTCCAAGAGGCGCTGTATCCACAAGCAGCGCAATGTGGGAGGGAAAGCACTCAATCCCAGGTGCAGGCAACTTTTAATTCAGGAGCGGGTGGGCGGGGCCGGCAGGGAGAGCAGCCCAGCTGGTCCCAAGGGCGCGCAGGGACTCCTGGTCCTTGGAGTCCCTGCAAATGCTCGCAGCCCTGCCGGTTACTAACAGAGCACCCCTGATGTTCTTTCCAGCTGACGCCTGTGTCAGGGGGCGATGCGGGACCCGCGCAGCGGGTCCGCCGAGTTCCAAAAATGCTGAGTCTGGCAGGAGGAAGTAGGAAGGCTCCAAGAGGCGCTGCATCCACAAACAGCGCGATGTGGGAGTCTATTTTTGCTTTATTAGTATTGTGGATTACTATTACTGCATGGTGAATTTATATGATTTTAGTCTTGTTTTATAAAGATAAATATTGGATAGTTTTCTAAAACTGGTGTGGTGTCCTTTTGTAGTGTGTTCACTGTATTACTGTTTGTTATGTGCAAATGCTTTACACACTGCCTCTGGGATAAGCCTGACTGCTCTTGCCAAGCTAGCAAGGGGGTGAGCAGGGGTTATTTTAGACGTGTATAATCCCCTCATCAGGACTGGACTCTGCCTGGCTTAGGTGCAAACCCTAGCCAACCAGAAATCCCATTTCTAACAGTGCTACTTACCTGATTATTATGATATATTCTTGTGTGTACTGTTGATACTTTGAGACAGGAGATATATCAATGTGTTAGTGATTGTGCTGGTTAATAAATAGACCTATTTCTATAAAACACTGTGTGGTCCTTTTTCATTTAATCTACACTGTTGATTAAATGTGATAAAACAAGCTGCTTTACACTCCTTCAAGAAAAAGCCTGAAGGCAGCTCTCCACAGCTACCACTTTGAGAGCTTTCTATAGTTATTAAAGACAACTAAAATTATCATAAGGATTCCCTGAATTAATTCAAGGTGCATCACTCCCGAGAGTGGGCACCATATACGAAGCCAGCCTCCTATATTGGTGAATAGCTTTTGTGATTAAGGACTGCCCTATTTTACCACTTAATCTAAGTGAAGGTTACATGAAAACCATTACTAGCTAGGCATATATAAAATACTTTTATCTAGTAAGTTCTACTGAACATTTTGGATTGACTGTCAACGGTTTTAGCCCAATCCATTTTCCAATCTTTAGAGGTTTCGTTGACTAGGATAGGAAGATGCATTACACCACACTACACCTAGTACTATGTCTCAGGTTGGCGAGTTTGCTGGGGCTCAACTCTCTAGGTACAGTGGTCTTATGTTCCAGGAACTCAGGACTCTGGCTGCATCTAGCAAACTTATGACAGGTAGCAACCCTAACAATGAGCAGCTCTTAGAGGTGATCCTGCAGGATGACCACCAAAATCCTGATAGGTCAGTTTGGATATGATGCTCAAGAAGAAGAGGCAGGGGTGTCCAACACATGCTTCTGAGCATGTCCAGAGGAAATCGGAAGACCCCTTACTGGAAATCTCAAATCCCAAAGAGAATAGTTTTAGTGCCACAGAGGAAGGCCCTAGAGGTAGGACCTCCTTTATTGCTCCTGAGAGGGTATAAAGAGTTCAGGGGAGGTTCAGGTCCTCCTCAGTTAATTCAACCTCCTGTGTCACTTCCATGGGGACCTCCATCTTTAGAAAGAGGGAGGATTCCTTAGAAAGGGAATTCCACATACTCAAACTTGAGAGAGCCAAGCTCAGAATCAGGAAGGAACAGTACGCCCTAGACAAGGAAACCCTATAAGTTATGAGGGCTAGGAAGAATTTGGGATTCGAATCCCATGGTGGCGGCACTGGTGAACCTAGAGTTAGGGAACACTCATTTGAAACTAGGAACTTAAGCAGGATAGTCCCTCCTTACCATGAGGGTGATGTCATCTATGAGTGGAATACTGCATTAGAGAGGGCCTGTACATTTCAGAAGGCTCCTCAGGCAGTGGCTAGCTATCCTGTGGCTCTCATCTGCTAACAAAGGTAGAAACAAACTCTTGACCGTAAAAGATGAAGAGTGTCCTCTTAGATGGGTTTGGGTTTACCACTGAGCAATACAGGGTTAGGTTTAGAGACACACAGAAGGCACACACTCAAGACTGGGTAGATTTTGTAGACAGTGCTATTAAGGCTCTGGAAGACTAGCTTCAAGGAAGTAATGTGCATGATTACGAAGGACTTTACAGTTTACTAGTGAGGGAGCACATCCTTAATAACTGTCAAAATCAACAACTGTGCCAGTACGTGTTGGACTCGGATATGACCTCTCCCCAAGAATTGGGAAAGAAGGTTGATAAGTGGGTCCACACCAGGGTGAAACAGAAGTCTCATGGTGGTGATGACCAGAAGAAGCAAGATTCTTCTAATGCTTCAGAAAAAGGAGGGGAGAAATAAAAAGAGAAGAGTATTCTGAAGGTCCCCAATAATCTTCCTCAGGGGGTGTGGTCTTCCTTTTATAACAAGAAACTTTGGTGCTATTTGTGTAAGGAAAAGGGCCATAGGGCCAATTGCCCTAAGTCTAGCACCAATACTGTTACTACTACTCCTAAACCTCCTATTCCCCCTAGCAATAGGACTGGTAGTAGTAGTACTCCCAAGAGTTTAGCTGGGTTAACCTTGGGTACTGAAGTGGGTTCTGGCCAAGTCAGGTTACCCACTCAGGCTGTTTTAGTTTGTGATGGTGGCACTGAGCGTGCCACCCTTATTTTAAGTCCTACTAACTTGGGCAAATACAGACAACAGCCTCTCATCAATGGTCAGGAAGCTGTGGCTTACAGGGACATGGGACAGTGTCACTACGGTGACAGAGAAACGTGGGTCTCCTGGGCAGATTCTACTTGGTGAAATTTACCAAATGATCAATGCTAGCAATGTCAGGCCAGATCATTCAATGGCAGTTGTCAACCTCAGCTGGGGAGGGGTAACTGACCCAAAGAGAGTTGTGGTATCCTCAGACCTCCCTGTTGACTGTCTACTGGGCAATGACTTAGACTCTTCAGCCTGGTCTGAAGTGGAGCTCAGGACTCATGCAGAAACTATTGGAATTTCAGCCAGTGTCTTTACTGTCACTAGGTCTCAGGCCAAGAAATTAGTCACTTAGGGAGCCCTGGATCCTGAAAAAAGGAACCAGTCCGCTCCAAAGAGAAGGAGCGCAGTGTAAAGATGTATCCTCCTCTCAGACTCCTAGTGAGAATCAGTCTCCTGAGGGAGATGATATCAGGACCTGGGAAGGTATTTCCCCAGGGGGAGCTTGAGCCTGACAAGTCAGAACTACTGGGAGCAGGGGGACCTTCCTGGGACCACCTGAGTCTGGAGCAGAAGGCCTACCTCTCTCTTGAGCAACTCAGACAGCAAGCTGCTGTTGAGGAAGCAGGGAATGTCAGTGAGTCCCATAGGTCTGATTGGGAAGATGAGCTCCTGTTTCCTAAAAGTAGAGACCCAAAAGCCTGGTACCACCTGGAGGATGGTCATACCTCAGACGTTCAGGGGTTTCCTATTGACTCTAGCACACAACACTCCCCTTACAGGACATATTTGGCAAAGCAAGACTCGGGACAGACTTGTCCCTCATTTTTACTGGCCCCACATGTCTGAAGACACCAAGAAGTTTTGTCGCTCTTGTGTCACCTGCAGAGCCAGTGGTAAGTCAGGTGGCACTACAAAGGCCCCCTTAATCCCACTTCTTGTGGTGGGGGATCCCTTAGAGAGGGTAAGGATAGACATTGTAGGTCCCTTAAACCCTCCAACAGCATGTGGGCATAGTTATATCCGAGTGGTGGTGGCCCATACAACTAGATATCCAGAGGCTATTACCCTTAGGACAACGACAGCTCCTGTGGTTGCCAGGGCCCTCTTGGGAATATTTTCCAGAGTTGGGTTCCATAAGGAGGTCTTATCAGACATAGGTACTAACTTCATGTCTAGTTACGTCACTGTTATGTGAAAAGAGTGCGATGTTAACTATAAGTTTACCACACCCTAACATCCACAGGGCAATGGGATTGTTGAAAGGTTCAACAAGACCCTCAAAAGGTATGATCATGGTACTCCCAGAAAAGCTGAGGTAAAAATGGGATAGCGTACTACCTTGCCTTCTCTTTGCCTACAGAGAGTTTCCTCAGAAGGGGATGGGCTACAGCCCATTTTAACTTCTATTTGGACATCCAGTTAGGGGTATACTATGTTTACTTAAAGAAGGATGAGAGCAACCTCTCAAGGCTCCTAAACAGGACATAATATACTATGGACTAGGCCTGAGTTCTCGCATGGCTGAGTACATGAAGGCCAGCAAAAACCTTGAGGTCAGCCAGGAGCTTCAGAAAATATGGCATGACCAAAAGGCTGTACTGACTGCTTACCAGCCAGTACAGAAAGCATGGGTGTTAGATCCTGTAGCCCCAGCACCTCTCCACAACAAGTGGAGCTGCCCCAACACTAAGAAAGGTGAGTTCACCTACTTAGTGGATATAGGTACTCCAAGACGTCCCCACAGGGTACTCCCTGTGACTCATAACAACCTGTATATCGGAGGGTCTGTCACTAAACTACGCTCAGTTGTAACCTAAAGGGGTACCCAAAGACAACCTCAAACTATGTGTATTTAACCATGGTCATCCCCAAGATGGTCATAGAGGGATGCCCATCAGTCACCACACGGAACCGCCCTTCATCATTTGGGATTCCGTCAAGACCACCACTGGGATAGCCATACAACTATCACGGTCGGGGGTCCAGGTGTAGAGAGGAACTCCACCGCCGAACAGTAAGGTCTAAAGTGATCTTGCTACTCAAGTTCTGAGGATTCTGATGTCAAAACTGGGGGACTGATGTTGCAGTGCTCAAACGAGTGAAAAATTAGAAAAATAATAAGAATAGGTGATATTAAAATAGGGTAGGGGGGTACTCATAACTTTATTCAGGTGTTACCCAACCTCCCACTGTTAAAAAGTAGTCGTTATTGACAGTCACAAATATATAGACTGTACAAATTTACTATGTGGTCGACATATTTCAGCAATCTCGTGACAACTTTGTCATTGCTTTCTTCAGGACCATATTAACTAACAGCTACTGCAAACTGCGTGATAGTGAATACAAATAAGTGCTCAAAATCAAAGAATAAGATACAGAGATCACCTGATATTGCTAGGTGTTCTGCTCCCTCTTGTACAGTTTTTCTGAAAAGAGAGGAGAGAGAAATTTGAAAGTCAAACCCAGGGCTAACCTATAGGCCACCAAGCGTATAGTATTATAATCATATTTATGATTAATAAAAAAATATCACTAATGTATATTAAATGCCAATTCATACAGAAAGTGCACACATATTATCATTGGGCCTCCTGCAATAACTACCAATGAATAAAAATATTGCCCATCTTACCATACTTGTAAGAGGTATGGACCTCACCCTACCTGGCCACGGCTCAGGAAAAAGGGGAAGCACCGCTCTGTGACAGAAAGAGATACAGAAATACAACACAGTGTTAACTACACTCAAACTATCATTTTGCTAGAAGGAATCGAAGTAGCACACGTAAAATAAAGCCACCACTCACTCTCAACCTATGTACAAGATGGAGATATTCTGAGTCTATATAGGTCTGACGCAGCTTCACATGGTTACTGCTACAATACTGCTTTTGCACAAACAGTCGCACGTTGCTTGTTTCCATATGGCAAAACAGAATAAGAATATCAGACGCTTTGGCAAAACGAAACCGCTGAAGCAGCGCACAACTTGCACCGTTAGCGCGTTAACTCAGTGTCTCACAATCCTGTTGTCATCTACCCATTTTGATACAAAATAGTCAAGTGTCCGGTTGCCGTTCCTTAACTGTCCGTCGGTACTTCGAAACCGGCGTCTAAGCCGATCGGGGAGGTACCGACGGACGGGAACGCTCCAGAATATATCATGGCGCATTATTGGACAGGAGGAGCTCACGTGTTGCAACTCCGTCATTGAAATGACAAATAGCTTCCGATAGGCCTAGACGGCAACCTGCTAGCCAATCGGGATGTCTATGTTAGTGTGATAGCGTTTCTAATGTTTTCCTCTTTTTCGCTATACGGGACCTTCAATTAACTTTATTGAAAAAAGAGGTCCGAGTGTAGAAACGTCACAAGATAACGAGAAAATATTCAACAGAAACAGAAAAGCGGCGAAATATGTTTGATAAGCAGCGATGCCCCCAATGTAAAAAATACTGTTTACAGGAGGTCACTGGGCTATTGCTTAAATTACGCAAAGATTTAATTAAGGGAGCCACTTCACAACCAGCCGCAGTCCTGTAATATTTACGCAGAAAAGAAGGATTTAAGGATCATCACTTCCATGTTATAGTTGATTATGAGAGGACTAATCGGTCATCAAAGTGCTAACCTATTGTAAGCCATCATCTACATGTCCAAAGAAACGGACATTTACAGGTGTAAAAATTATTATTAAATGCTACAGCAGATAGGTTTAAAACGGAAATGTCACCCATCATTCTTCCGAGTGATCGAGTCATTCCGAATAGTAGTATACCCATGACTCATATTCAGTTGCACTATTTGAAGCATAGTTATAATGTGTAATCAGAGGGTTGACCAGGGTATATCATCATTCAAACCCTCCCGGTTAGTGCCCATCTTGAAAACCCATTTCTGTTCTTTTAGTAAAAGATATTTGGACACATCAGTGACATGTGCGGGGATGTAGGGCTGTTCAAGCACTGTCCACTGAAAAGCCGTTGATGGATGGCGTGCTTCCAAAAAATGGTTAGTAAGTTTGGTTGCTTGCCTCTTGCACCTGATGGTGCTCTTGTGTTCAGAGATTCTTACTCTGATTTTACGGGTTGATTCCCTATATACTTTAACCCACAGGGACAGGTGATCATATAAATGAGATTCTCACTGTTACAGTTCGTGAATTTGAACTGAATCCACGGTCTGGAAGTCCTGATGTCTATTTCAGTTGTCTTTCTCGTTTGCGGGCAAGATTGACACATCCCACAGGGATGATGACCTGTGACTGGAGGAAGATCCCACAGTGAACCTAGAGCCCTAGGCCTGTCCTCTCGTGGTTGGTATGGACAAAACGGTCCCTGAGGTTAGGTCCTCTCTTAAAGGAGAACAGTGGACTCTGAATTGAGACATTGTCAGAGTTGAGAATAGACCAATGTCTCTTTACCACTTTTTTGATATTATTAGACAAAGTGCCAAAAGTAGTCACAAAGGTAATCCTTTCCAAAGGAGGTTTTGGCCTGGTGACCTCTTGTAAACAGTATTTTTTACATTGGGGACGTCGCTGCTTATCAAACATATTTCGCCGCTTTTCTGTTTCTGTTGAATATTTTCTCGTTATCTTGTGACGTTTCTACACTCGGACCTATTTTTTCAATAAAGTTAATTGAAGGTCCCGTATAGCGAAAAAGAGGGAAACATTAGAAACGCTATCACACTAACATAGACATCCCGATTGGCTAGCAGGTTGCCGTCTAGGCCTATCGGAAGCTATTTGTCATTTCAATGACGGAGTTGCAACGCGTGAGCTCCTCCTGTCCAATTATGCGCCATGATATATTCTGGAGCGTTCCCGTCCGTCGGTACCTCCCCGATCGGCTTAGACGCCGGTTTCGAAGTACCGACGGACAGGTAAGGAACGGCAACCGGACACTTGACTATTTTGTATCAAAATGGGTAGATGACAACGGGATTGTGAGACATTGAGTTAACGCGCTAACAGTGCAAGTTGTGCGCAGCTTCAGCGGTTTCGTTTTGCCAAAGCGTCTGATATTCTTATTCTGTTTTGCCATATGGAAACAAGCAACGTGCGACTGTTTGTGCAAAAGCAGTATTGTAGCAGTCACCATGTGAAGCTGCGTCAGGCATATATAGACTCAGAATATCTCCATCTTGTACATAGGTTGAGAGTGAGTGGTGGCTTTATTTTACGTGTGCTACTTCAATTCCTTCTAGCAAAATGATAGTTTGAGTGTAGTTAACACTGTGTTGTATTTCTGTATCTCTTTCTGTCACAGAGCTGTGCTTCCCCTTTTTCCTGAGCCGTGGCCAGGTGGGGTGAGGTCCATACCTCTTACAAGTATGGTAAGATGGGCAATATTTTTATTCATTGGTAGTTATTGCAGGAGGCCCAATGATAACATGTGTGCACTTTCTGTATGAGTTGGCATTTAATATACATTAGTGATATTTTTTTATTAATCATAAATATGATTATAATACTATATGCTTGGTGGCCTATAGGTTAGCCCTGGGTTTGACTTTCAAATTTCTCTCTGCTCTCTTTCCAGAAAAACTGTACAAGAGGGAGCAGAACACCTAGCAATATCAGGTGATCTCTGTATCTTATTCTTTGATTTTGAGCACTTATTTGTATTCACTATCACGCAGTTTGCAGTAGCTCTTAGTTAATATGGTCCTGAAGAAAGCAATGATGAAGTTGTCACGAGATTGCTGAAACATGTCGACCACATTGTAAATTTGTACAGTCTATATATTTGTGACTGTCAATAACGACTACTTTTTAACATTGGGAGGTTGGGTAACACCTGAATAAAGTTATGAGTACCCCCCTACCCTATTTTAATATCACCTATTCTTATTATTTTTCTAATTTTTCACTCGTTTGAGCACTGCAACATCAGTCCCCCAGTTTTGACATCAGAATCCTCAGAACTTGAGTAGCAAGATCACTTTAGACCTTACTGTTCGGCGGTGGAGTTCCTCTCTACACCTGGACCCCTGACCGTGATAGTTGTATGGCTATCCCAGTGGTGGTCTTGACGGAATCCCAAATGATGAAGGGCGGTTCCGTGTGGTGTTAACGATGGGCATCCCTCTATGATCATCTCGGGGATGACCCTGGTTCGATACACATAGTTTGAAGTTGTCTTAGAGTACCCTTTTAGGTTACAACTGAGCGTAGTTTATTGACAGACCCTCCGATATACAGGTTGTTATATGTCTATAGGGAACATATCGGAGCTTGGTCTTTAAAATTCCCCTTGGTCCTTACCACTTGTTTATTGTTGACTCCCTGTGACTCACCTGAAAACGTTTGTTGACAGGGCTGACTTGAGCTTGCTTATGGCCACTGATGAGGGACAGAAGGAAGAAAGTGACCCTCTCCCTGATCTCCTCTCACAAGACTGTCATTGAGCCTTCGATAGCCTTTAGACTAGTCATGTAGTCCTTGCACTAAAACCTCATAACCAGGATGGTAAGAGAGAGATATGGTTTGGTGTTTACTAAAGAGTCCTCAATGCAGTCACTAGGACTGATGCCCATCCAATTCCAATGGCAGATGAGCGGATTGATACTCTGGCCTCTGCCAGGTATCTCAATTCATTTGATCTGACAGCTGGTTATTGGGAAATCAGACTCCCTGAGGATGCCAAGCCAAAGATAGCATTTTCAACCCCCATTGAGCATTATTAATATATTGTAATGCCCTTTGGTTTGAAAAATGCACCTCCCATATTTCAGAGGCTGGTGAATAAAATCTTAACAGGACTGAAAGCCTATAGTGCAGAATATATAGATGATATAGCTGTATTTAACTCCGCCTGAGGAGATCGCCCGGTCCACCTCAGATATGTACATGAAGCCCTGGAGAGGGCAAGCCTCACTATCAAGGCTACAAAGTGCCAGACAGGGGAGAGCAAGGTTTTGTACTTGGGCCACCTTGTAAGTGGAGGCCAAGTTCAACCACTGGATAGCAAAATTCAGACCATCAGTGACTGGATTGCTCCCACTACCCAGACTCAGGTGAGAGCTCTCTTGGACCTGGCTGTGTACTACAAAAGTTTCATTATGGGTTATGGATCAATGGTGACGCCCCTTAATGATCTCAACTCAAAAAGAATGCCTGAGAAAGTTATGAGGACAGTTAGCTGTCAGAAGGCATTTGATGATCTGAAGCAAGCTATGTGCTCTGCTCCAATTCTGCAAAGTCCTGAGTACTCTAAACCATTCATTGTCCAGATAGATGATTTTGAGACAGGGATAGGTGCAGTACTGTCGCAACTCAAAGAAAGAGGGCCAGGATCAACCAGTCGCTTTTATCAGCAGAAGGATGACAAACCGAGAGAATCATTGGTCAGCTACTGAGAGTGAGGCCTTTGCTGTGGTCTTGGCATTAAAGTAGTTGAGGCCATACCTTTTTTGGCACTCCCCAACCAGTGGCCACAGGTGTCCCGCAGGGGTCATCCCTTATTACCCTTCTTTTTAACATTTATGACACCCCGTTGGTTTATCTAGCGGAGGCATTAGGGGCTAAGGTGATGGCCTATGCTGATGACACCCAGCTTCTGTTATTTTGGAGACAAGACGATGATTCAGCCCTCTCTGCCCACACTGTTTGTCTTCTGTCTTCCACTGGCTGGAGCAGGCACAGTTAAGTGCAATGAGAAGAAATCTGAGATCCTCTTGTATTGCACATTTCCTGCCAACTTCAGAGAGAAGCTGTAGCCCCCAAGTTTCTCTTTTCCCAGTTCTAAGGGAGACTCTGCCAAAAATCTGGGAGTTTGGTTCAGTGAGATCTTGACCTTTTCATCTCAGGTCAAGAAGCTGAGTTTCTCCCTCTCCTGCCAAAATCGGCAAAGGAAACTATCGTTCGCGCCCTGATTCTCTCCCGTTTAGATTACGCTAATGCTCTGCATGCTGGCATCCCAGGCTACCTTTTGAACAAATTGCAGGTGATACAAAACTCGGCTGCCAGACTCCTGCTGGGTCTTTCAGGCAGGTGCATTGCTCGTTCTCATTTGCGATCTCTGCACTAGCTCCCGGCTGAGGCCCGAATAAAATGTAAAATTCTATCTATTGCTCATAAAGCTCTCTATGGTCTGGGACCCATCTATTTGCAGAACAGTTTTGCTTTCTTCATTCCGGCGAAACAGCTGCGTTCTTCCTCCCAACTTTTGGAGCAGATTCCTCGGTTCAACCTCCAAAGGCTTGGCGGGAGCTCAAGTGCCCGGAAAGTGGCGCTGGCATGGAATGCATTCATTGCCATTGGCTTTGAAAGCTGAAAACCTTCCTCTTCTACCTCTGCCTTTTGACTCAGACCCCTTTTCAGGTTCGCGCCGGGACACCCCTCGGAGTATTAGTGCGCGCTACAAGTTCATATAACATAACATTGTTCAGACAGACCATAAGCCCCTCTTATGGCTTAAACAGATAAAGGTGGTCAACATTTTTGAGGTTGTCCATTTCCCTACAGGGGATGGACTTTTCAGTGGAACATAGACCAGGGAGTAACCATGTCAACTCAGATGGACTTCCAGATATTTCCACTCAGAAAATGAAGACTCAACTGGGCTTTAAAAACTACAGTATTTGAAATTCGGGGGAAATCTAGAACATTCCAATATTGTTGCTCCGCTTTATTTCCTTGTTGGGGAAAAAAATTCATGATGTTCTACCAACAGAGTCCCAAGAGACCCTCCATTCTTAATACATTAAATCGATAATACAGATAGTGGCTCGATGGGACGGAATCCTGATGAAGGCTATGCCGAATAGCGCGTAGTTCAAGCATATACTGTCAGTTCCTGATCATTGCATCTATTTGTTACCAATGTATCTTATAATCAAGACTGTATATTCATCAATATTTTGCTTTTGAAACTGTCTCATTTGTTCACTCACTGAATGATTTGTTTTAAAAAAAGTTTTTTCTTTTCACTGTTAAAATTATGAAGTCCTATAATATTTGAAAATCTAATGGATCAACTAGTTTGACTATATATATAAAAAATGAAACAACAATTATATGTATTTTTTATAAAAATAACAAACACATGTATGAAAAAAAAGTTTTGTATGTTTATTTATGAAATAAATATCTATTTTTTGATATAATTTGTGATGAGTGAACGTTAATGATTTAGTCGCACTGTAACTGGGTTGCCTGTAACTAATGTAATTAACATTGCCCAGGTTGTCCTTTTTCACATTTGTCTTTTCCCTGTCAGGTCAGTGTTATCCTGCATACAGGGGCCCAGCTCTTTCCCAAACATGTTAGAATCATACCCCAACACAGAGCCTGGTGCTGGAAGTATGATCCAGTGTACTGAGGGGCTCCCTAGGGAACCCCTGTGCACTCCTGATGAACAAGTTACTTACCTTCTGTAACGCTTTTTCTGGTGGATACAGTATCTGTCTGTGGATTCCTCACCATGTGAATATCCCCTACGCCGGGAACATTAGGAAACTTTTCTAGCTCTCCACGCAGACGAGGACGTAGACGACGTCACAGAGGTACGCTCGCGACCTAGCTGACGTCACTGGATCCATAATAGAGCCTCGTCGGCGTGATGATGACAGTTACGCCCTTTTTAGGTTTTGACTAGCAAATGCATGCGTACCAAGTACGCATGCGCTAGGAAAAATCTTATGATCTGTGTGTGGAGTCGGGTAACAGCCCCCTCCTCCCATTGGCTAGCTCCATAAATGGAGGATAGCCATTGGGAGAGGGCTCTGTCCGTCAATCTCGGACCAGATTCGGGGGCGTTCCCGAGAATTTTTGGCTTTTGGCTACGTCAGCCAAAAGCCTCTTCTCGTCAACGCCCCCGAATCTGGTCCGGGATTGAGGGCACCCGCCTTCACTTTCAAATTCCCCAGTGAGACATCAGCTACGACTATGTTATTCCTATCGTTATTCTTGCTGATGTTTTGTTAGGTTACGGACCGGCCACTCTCCTCCATTTATCTCCCTCTCCTCCCTGGAAGCCGTGCTCACTGGAAGGGAAAAAGATGAAACGGACAAGGGCCTGCAGCACAGCCCGGCCCTCCCGTCTTTCCAGCAATTTTCCAAAGTGGCAGATCTGATCTATTTTTTGCCGGCCCGGATGTGCTCCGGGGGATGGAGGGCTGTCAGAGCGAGAACTGGGCTGAATTCATTCCATGTTGGGCCATTGTTTCCAGCCCTGCTGTGCCTTACAGTTGACGCACAATGGCCTGTGTTTGGGACGGAAACCTATATGGATCTGAATTCCAAGGGCGTCCTGTGGGGATTTGTAGTCAAGTGACTGGATTGCACGTGCAAATCCAGAGATGAATAATGAAACGGGAAAATGCAAATTCTGTCATTTCGTTTCCAGCGCCAGTTATTAAAAGCCTTTTCCCGGTCTGTTTAATTTTTAACACCGCGGACTTAAGTGACTTATTTCTGTGCGTTCTGCTGCATTCGTTATTTTTATTATATATATTATTGGCACGTGGATGGAAACACCGATGAACTGCTGACCCGGGCGCCCATAAAATGGTGAAATTATCTTGCTTGCGTGAGTGCTTTGTTTTTGCCTTATGTCCGTGTGTGTCTGTTCCCGCTCCCCCTCCCCCCCACTCCGCTGTCAGTGTGTGGCCATTCCGCCCCCCTCCCGCTGAAGACCTTACCGTCCCCGACCGTCAGTGAAATAATTAACCACCCCCAGGGCGATGCTCAAATGTGCTTACTGTTCAGTGGCCCAGCATGAAAAAGTAAAATACGCAATCATGCATGCGTGTATAAAACATTCCTTCCTTGAACGGATAATTACCTCACCAGCGTGAAAAAACTAAACAATGACTTGTTTTGGCAGCTGAGTGGAGTGGAGTGGCAGGGGTACACTACCAACACTTACACAACGTGTCTTTATAAGTTCAAAACTGCCCGATTTTCACGTGGGACGCTTTTTTTTTGCTATTACATTCGCTATTGTGGGCACTTTAATTTTGAAAGCCTGGCCTTTTTTCTGCTCCCGTCGGTCCCTGGTGAGAGATGTGCGTTATGTCCAGAGCTGCCAACTTTGCAACTAGGGAAAAGGGTTCGAGTTTTGGCGTGGGTTCGAGGTCCTGTGATTCTGGGCAAATCATTTTAATTTTCCTGTGATACCTACAAAAAAATGTGTTCTTGTGTACTTATGTAACTGATGCTGATGGAAAGCGCTACAATATCTTCGGGTCGAGTTTGTGCTGAATACAACTGGAAAAAAATGTGTTCCCACAGCTCACTTGCAAAACTGGGGCGATTGGTAAGGCAGGCACTCTGGAATGGGCTTGTGTCTGAGATGAAGCCATAAGCTGCCTTTTGGCCAGGGTGGTGGCCAATTTGGGCTGTCTCAGATGCCGCCAGTGGGGGGGTTGAGCGGCCTTTCCCAGGCAGATGGGCTTCTATTAGGGGGAGGGTCTTTCCGGCTCTCTCACTGAGCCCGCCATTAACGTATGCAGATTGAGCAGTGGGCTCCACTTCCAATCAGGTGTGGTTCGCCATTATGAACTAATCCGTGCACAAAGAGTACAGATTCAGAGTGCAGACTCAGAGTGCAGAGTGCAGATTCAGAGTGCAGATTCAGAGTGCAGATTCAGAGTGCAGATTCAGAGTGCAGATTCAGAGTGCAGATTCAGAGTGCAGAGTCAGAGTGCAGATTCAGAGTGCAGATTCAGAGTGCAGCTTCAGAGTGCAGATTCAGAGTGCAGATTCAGAGTGCAGAATGCAGATTCAGAGTGCAGATTCAGAGTGCAGAGTGCAGATTCAGAGTGCAGAGTGCAGATTCAGAGTGCAGAATGCAGATTCAGAGTGCAGAATGCAGAATCAGAGTGCAGATTCAGAGTGCAGAGTGCAGATTCAGAGTGCAGAGTGCAGATTCAGAGTGCAGAGTGCAGATTCAGAGTGCAGATTCAGAGTGCAGATTCAGAGTGCAGAGTGCAGATTCAGAGTGCAGATTCAGAGTGCAGATTCAGAGTGCAGAGTGCAGATTCAGAGTGCAGATTCAGAGTGCAGAGTGCAGATTCAGAGTGCAGAGTGCAGATTCAGAGTGCAGATTCAGAGTGCAGAGTGCAGATTCAGAGTGCAGAGTGCAGATTCAGAGTGCAGAGTGCAGAGTGCAGAGTGCAGATTCAGAGTGCAGAGTGCAGATTCAGAGTGCAGATTCGGAGTGCAGATTCAGAGTGCAGAGTGCAGATTCAGAGTGCAGATTCAGAGTGCAGATTCAGAGTGCAGATTCAGAGTGCAGAGTGCAGATTCAGAGTGCAGATTCAGAGTGCAGATTCAGAGTGCAGATTCAGAGTGCAGAGTGCAGATTCAGAGTGCAGATTCAGAGTGCAGATTCAGAGTGCAGATTCAGAGTGCAGAGTGCAGATTCAGTGTGCAGATTCAGAGTGCAGATTCAGAGTGCAGATTCAGAGTGCAGAGTGCAGATTCAGAGTGCAGATTCAGAGTGCAGATTCAGAGTGCAGAGTGCAGATTCAGAGTGCAGATTCAGAGTGCAGATTCAGAGTGCAGATTCAGAGTGCAGATTCAGAGTGCAGATTCAGAGTGCAGAGTGCAGATTCAGAGTGCAGATTCAGAGTGCAGAGTGCAGATTCAGAGTGCAGAGTGCAGATTCAGAGTGCAGATTCAGAGTGCAGAGTGCAGATTCAGAGTGCAGATTCAGAGTGCAGAGTGCAGATTCAGAGTGCAGATTCAGAGTGCAGAGTGCAGATTCAGAGTGCAGAGTGGAGATTCAGAGTGCAGATTCAGAGTGCAGAGTGCAGATTCAGAGTGCAGAATGCAGATTCAGAGTGCAGAATGCAGATTCAGAGTGCAGAATGCAGATTCAGAGTGCAGACTCAGAGTGCAGACTCAGAGTGCAGACTCAGAGTGCAGACTCAGAGTGCAGACTCAGAGTGCAGACTCAGAGTACAGACTCAGAGTACAGACTCAGAGTGCAGACTCAGAGTGCAGAATGCAGATTCAGAGTGCAGAATGCAGATTCAGAGTGCAGACTCAGAGTGCAGAGTGCAGATTCAGAGTGCAGATTCAGAGTGCAGATTCAGAGTGCAGATTCAGAGTGCAGAGTGCAGATTCAGAGTGCAGATTCAGAGTGCAGATTCAGAGTGCAGATTCAGAGTGCAGATTCAGAGTGCAGAGTGCAGATTCAGAGTGCAGATTCAGAGTGCAGATTCAGAGTGCAGAGTGCAGATTCAGAGTGCAGATTCAGAGTGCAGATTCAGAGTGCAGATTCAGAGTGCAGATTCAGAGTGCAGAGTGCAGATTCAGAGTGCAGATTCAGAGTGCAGATTCGGAGTGCAGATTCAGAGTGCAGAGTGCAGATTCAGAGTGCAGATTCAGAGTGCAGATTCAGAGTGCAGATTCAGAGTGCAGATTCAGAGTGCAGATTCAGAGTGCAGATTCAGAGTGCAGATTCAGAGTGCAGATTCAGAGTGCAGAGTGCAGATTCAGAGTGCAGATTCAGAGTGCAGAGTGCAGATTCAGAGTGCAGATTCAGAGTGCAGAGTGCAGATTCAGAGTGCAGAATGCAGATTCAGAGTGCAGAATGCAGATTCAGAGTGCAGACTCAGAGTGCAGACTCAGAGTGCAGACTCAGAGTGCAGACTCAGAGTGCAGACTCAGAGTGCAGACTCAGAGTGCAGACTCAGAGTGCAGAGTGCAGATTCAGAGTGCAGATTCAGAGTGCAGAGTGCAGATTCAGAGTGCAGATTCAGAGTGCAGATTCAGAGTGCAGATTCAGAGTGCAGGTGCAGAGTGCAGATTCAGAGTGCAGAGTGCAGATTCAGAGTGCAGGTGCAGAGTGCAGACTCAGAGTGCAGAGTGCAGATTCAGAGTGCAGAGTGCAGATTCAGAGTGCAGATTCAGAGTGCAGAATGCAGATTCAGAGTGCAGAATGCAGATTCAGAGTGCAGAGTGCAGATTCAGAGTGCAGAATGCAGATTCAGAGTGCAGATTCAGAGTGCAGATTCAGAGTGCAGACTCAGAGTGCAGACTCAGAGTGCAGAGTGCAGATTCAGAGTGCAGAGTGCAGATTCAGAGTGCAGATTCAGAGTGCAGAATGCAGATTCAGAGTGCAGAATGCAGATTCAGAGTGCAGAGTGCAGATTCAGAGTGCAGAATGCAGATTCAGAGTGCAGAGTGCAGATTCAGAGTGCAGAATGCAGATTCAGAGTGCAGATTCAGAGTGCAGATTCAGAGTGCAGATTCAGAGTGCAGACTCAGAGTGCAGATTCAGAGTGCAGACTCAGAGTGCAGACTCAGAGTGCAGACTCAGAGTGCAGACTCAGAGTGCAGACTCAGAGTGCAGACTCAGAGTGCAGACTCAGAGTGCAGACTCAGAGTGCAGACTCAGAGTGCAGAGTGCAGATTCAGAGTGCAGATTCAGAGTGCAGATTCAGAGTGCAGATTCAGAGTGCACATTTTCTACTTGAAATAGACCATCTAATTTGCAAAGACCACCCTGTGTCCTTCCTGATTTTATTTTCACCCAGTCACTAATTTCAAACTTATACTCCTTTCTCTCCATGCTCACATTTGTCCCCTTGCCTCCTACACCATTTCAACCTTTCAGCCATGCAGGGACCAATTTAGTACCAGGTAAGCATCACACATCTATTGAAATGGGGGTCGCAGTGTGTGGGGGGGCTCGCAGTGTGTAGGGCTAGCAGTGTGTGTGGGGGGGTCGCAGTGTGTGGGGGGCTCTGTGTGGGTGTGTGTGGAGGGCTCTGTGTGGGTGTGTGTGGGGGGCTTTGTGTGGCTGTGTGTGTGGGGGGCTCTGTGTGGGTGTGTGTGGGGGGCTCTGTGTGTGTGTGGGGGGGGCTCTGTGTGTGTGGGGGGGCTCTGTGTGTGTGTGTGTGGGGGGGCTCTCTGTGGGTGTTTGTGGGTGTCATTTGCGAGAGATAAAGCTAGTTGCATTGTAAATGACAATGCCATTTATTTATGTTTTTAAAAAAAAAACATAAACAAAAATAATGTCAAGAGCAATGCCAATAACTCTAACTTTAACAAAGGCAAAACCATTGCATTGTAAATGCTTGTTTTCTGTGCCTCCGAGGCACACAGACGGACCGACATAAATAGGTAGAGTATACACAGTACCCAGTATTCAAACCAACACACATAGTGTGACATCAATGTAAAAAGCAAGAACAGTTAAACATTTTCATTGAAAGATATAACCATAAAATAAACAGTTTGCTGGTATAGAAGAGTGGCAGGGTATGCTCAGACGTGAGTCCCTTGCTCACTTTGCTCACTTTGCCACTGGATTCAAGCAAGCCCGGCTGAAGACGGCTGGAATGCCAGAAACCGGTCCTGGGAAGCTTGATTCCGGTCCAGGGAAAACATGGCTTGGCAGTTCGGGCTGGACTGTTCCCATGAGGCACAGGGTCAGACTGATTTGCATATGCCATGTCCGAACTGGGGTGGCGGAGTGAGCTAAAGAACGGTGATGGATTAAATCCAGATCAGTTGACTGGGGGTGAGTGTTTGTATTGTCAACGCTCCGTCCAGCACCCCTTTGGTTTTTCTTTGTTCGCCCTAAGTTGGCAGGGTATGCTCAGACGTGAGTCCCTTGCTCACTTTGCACTGGATTCAAGCAAGCCCGGCTGAAATGCCAGAAACCGGTCCTGGGAAGCTTGATTCCGGTCCAGGGAAGACATGGCTTGGCAGTTCGGGATGGACTGTTCCTATGAGGCACAGGGTCAGACTGATTTGCATATGCCTTGTCTGAACTGGGGTGGCGGAGTGAGCTAAAGAACGGTGATGGATTAAACCCAGATCAGTTGACTGGGGGGGAGTGTTTGTATTGTCAACGCTCCGTCCAGCACCCCCTTTGGTTTTTCTTTGTTCGCCCTAAGTTGGCAGGGTATGCTCAGATGTGAGTCCCTTGCTCACTTTGCCACTGGATTCAAGCAAGCCCGGCTGAAGACGGCTGGAATGCCAGAAACCGGTCCTAGGAAGCTTGATTCCAGTACAGGGAAGACATGGCTTGGCAGTTAGGGCTGGCCTGTTTCCACGAGGCACAGAGTCAGACTGATTTGCATATGCCTTAACTGTGGTGGCGGAGTGAACTAAAGAACGGTGATGGATTAAACCCAGATCAGTTGACTGGGGGTGAGTGTTTGTATTGTCAACGCTCCGTCCATCACCCCCTTTGGTTTTTCTTTGTTCGCCCTAACATGGCAGGGTATGCTCAGAAGTGAGTCCCTTGCTCACTTTGTCACTGGATTCAAGCAAGCCCGGCTGAAAGACGGCTGGAATGCCAGAAACCGGTCCTGGGAAGCTTGATTCCGGTCCAGGGAAGACTTGGCTTGGCAGTTCGGGCTGGACTGTTCCCATGAGGCACAGGGTCAGACTGATTTGCATATGCCATGTCTGAACTGGGGTGGCGGAGTGAGCTAAAGAAAGGTGATGGATTAAACCCAGATCAGTTGACTGGGGGTGAGTGTTTGTATTGTCAACGCTCCGTTCACCCCTTTTAGTTTTTCTTTGTTCGCCCTAAGTTGGCAGGGTATGCTCAGAAGTGAGTCCCTTGCTCACTTTGCCACTGGATTCAAGCAAGCCCGGCTGAAGACGGCTGGAATGCCTGAAACCGGTCCTGGGAAGCTTGATTCCGGTCCAGGGAAGACATGGCTTGGCAGTTCGGGCTGGACTATTACCATGAGGCACAGGGTCAGACTGATTTGCATATGCCATGTCTGAACTGGGGTGGCGGAGTGAACTAAAGAACGGTGATGGATTAAACCCAGATCAGTTGACTGGGGGTGAGTGTTTGTATTGTCAACGCTCCGTCCATCACCCCCTTTGGTTTTTCTTTGTTCGCCCTAAGTTTGCAGGGTATGCTCAGAAGTGAGTCCCTTGCTCACTTTGCCATTGGATTCAAGCAAGCCTGGCTGAAGACGGCTGAAATACCAGAAACCGGTCCTGGGAAGCTTGATTCCGGTCCAGGGAAGACATGGCTTGGCAGTTCGGGCTGGATTGTTCCCATGAGGCACAGGGTCAGACTGATTTGCATATGCCATGTCTGAACTGGGGTGGCGGAGTGAGCTAAAGAACGGTGATGGATTAAACCCAGATCAGTTGACTGGGGGTGAGTGTTTGTATTGTCAACGCTCCGTCCATCACCCCCTTTGGTTTTTCATAGAAGAGTGGACAACAGGGATGCGGGTGGGTCAGTGAGGAATCCACAGGCAGATACTGTATCCACCAGAAAAAGTGTTACCAAAGGTAAGTAACTTGTTCTTCTGATGGATACATCTGCCAGTGGATTCCTCACCTTGTGAATAGAATCCCACAGCAGTCCCACTCCTGGAGGAGGGTGTCCACTCTTCTAAACCAAGAAATCCTGTAGGACAGAGCACGCAAATTGGTCATCCCTCCTCACTTCGGAATCTAAGCAGTAATGCTTCGGGAAAGTGTGGAGGGAGGCCCAAGTTGCTGCTCTACAAATGTCCTCCACAGGAACACCTCTAGACTATCCAGCACCACCAGACTGCTTTGAAGGGCACATTTGGAGCCCTCGTTGCACACTCTGGTGTGAGCCAGTTCAGGAGCCCTTGGTACCCGCTCTGCTGCAAAACTGGACGAAGGACAGGGGAGTATCCTCCCTCTAGTCCAGTCCCGCCGCTGGCAGGGACCCCAGAGTCATTCCAACCCTTTCCCTAATGTATTTAAGGGCCCCCCTGTGGGTGGGTCCTTAGAGGCATTTTGGAACAAGACTCACCTCTGAAACCAAGACACTCTTCGACCATCTGGATACTTGGACTTCGTTGGACTACGACTGGAAACAAGACTGCAACAAGGAAGACTCCTGCTGCTCATGGTCTCACTGTTCTTCAAGTCTTCTGCGTCGTCTGTGTCTGTGCTTCATCTAGGTTCTCCAGAAAGGCCTGTGGGCATCAAGGCCATCTGAAGTAATCTCCCTTGGAGTGAAGAAGTCACTCCCCTGCACCTGCAGGCACAACAATGAAGCTGACCAGTCTGCTGCTCCTATTGTAATGCGGACTTCCTGAGTCCCAGCAACACAGGTGGTGGTTCTGCAGCACCCTGGAGGCCTGACCTGTCTTCTCTGCAATTTTTAGGACTGTATCCCTCATTGGAGCAGCTGGGACCAAACCCCTGTGCACTGTGTCAACTTGCGGGAATCTCTTGCCATTGGTGGGAATTGTGAATCCGTGCCTCCTGTCACCTCCAAGTGGCATAGACTCTGTCCCCTCTGCTTGCAGGTTCTCCTCTTCAAGAATCCACCCATGGATTCCACCAGACTCCTTCAGAGACTCTTTCAGAGGTATCTTCTTCAAAGTCTTCCTTTGTAGTCTATGGCAGGTTCCGACGTCACTTCACATCTATACACCCGGCTTCCATGGTGCAGGTAACCTGGTTCCTGTGGCATCCACGGGTGGGGTGGCTCTCCAACCAATTGTCTTCCGGAAGGTTTTTTAGAGTCCTCTGGGAAGGATCCTCCTTTAAAACTGCAACCACGACTTCTCCATTGACTTTTATTGGGCACGCACCTGTGTTTACACGCTGCACACAGCCTCCGTGGGGTTCCTGGGTACTTACCTTGGGGGTTCTTATGTCCCCAGCTCCTCTGAGTCTTCTGGTCCAAGTCACATTCTCCTTTGCAGTTCACATTCCACTTTCTTAGTATATGGTTGGGTCTTCCCCAGGAGACCAGTGTATATTTGTGCTAATTAGACTTGGCTTTTTCAGCGGGTTTACTCCCAGATGTTTTGCTTTTTGGCCTTCTGTTTTTGACCTTGTTTTTGCTGGTTTTAGGACTCTGGGCACTTTACTACTGCTATTCAGTGCTAAAGTGCACGTTTTCCATGGAAATTGTGTTTATGGGTTGCTGTTTCCATGCTTGGGTTATTTAATTTACTACTAAGTCTCTAGTACAGTGCACTGTATGCACCCAGGGCCTGTAAATAAAATGTTGTTCCCTCTTGAGACCAGTGTATATTTGTGCTACTTACCTGATTATTTTGAAGCATTCTTGTGTGTATTGTTGATATCTCTGGGCAGGAGATATACCAATGTGCTAGTGATTGTGTTGTGTAATAAACAGACTTCTTTTTATAATACACTGTGTGGATCATTTACATCTAATCTACACTGTCGATTAAATCTCGTAAAACAAGCTGCTTTACACTCCTTCAAGATAAGTCTGAAGGCTGCTCTTCACAGCTACCACTTTGAGAGCTTTCTATTGTTATCAAAAACCACTAAAATTACCGTAAGGGTTGCCTGGATTAGTGGAAGGTGCAGCACTCCTGATAGTGGGAACCATATATTAAGCAAGCTCATCGATATTAAACATGATACTGCTGCTACTCTGCCTGTATGCAATACTGTTCAATAGCCTTTCCCTACATTCCCCCATGCTAATCCAATGCGAAAAGCAGGCCGCCATACCGAATACACCACCCGGTGTCACTCACAACCTTTGCATGTAACACACAAACGTGCATGCCCTACCTCTTCCCAACACTGCACCCAGTCCCCAGGGAGAACTCTGATATAGCAAGAGACATGCAGAACCTTGGCACGTTAGCTTTTTTAATGCCAACCCGAGTGACAGTAGCATGTGCACACAGGCCTCACCAGAGAAAACCTGAGGCACAATCAATGAACAAACTCTGGACGCACAGCCAGTTCTGCAGGCCCACATAGGAGCATTTGAGATACATGCCCTGGGTATATGTCTTAGCCCTCGATAAGGGAAGTACAGTTAACTAAAATCAGGCAATCATGTAAATGACAAGCACAGTGCTGAGGCACTGGATGGCAGTGGCAAACATGCTCAAAGTCCTACGGCTACCAAAACAGCGTCCATGAGGTCAGTAGCCAACAAGGTGAGGGGAGACCACGCTAAAAGATTCCACGTCTAACACTCACCATTGTATGTGAAAGACAACTAGTATAAGACATGTAACGTACAGTAATATTGAGGTTAATACTTGAATAAGTGGTAATATATGTATTTTAGATTTGTAGTTATTTCTATCAAACCAGCTTCTTGCTTTGGGAGTATCTTACAAGACCATCAAACAACACCACAACAACAACTAATGCAACCAACTTCATTGACGCCACAACTCCTGTAGCTGACTCGCAGGTAGGAAGGGGGTTTCTAGAGTTAAAGAGTTACTACATTTGGGTGGGCCAAACCTCCAAACAATTAGATAAGTCCTACACCTTTTCTTATCTTAAAGGTCCACAACTACATAAGGGCATCAACAACTTCGCTCAGTGCACCAGGCCCTCTTCCCTGGCCCTTACCAATCTCCTTCGTGGGAATTCATAAACACAGGCAGAAATGTAGGGGGAGTGGCATTGGGTCCATATAGTCCCTGCAAACCAGACAAAGCAGGCTATCAGGTAAGCACGCACTGTTGATATCTGACACACCCTTGGTGCGGACTTTATCCTGAATGGAAGGACTGCAAACTGAAAATACTGATTTACTACTGCAAACCTTGTACACTTTCGATGATATTGAACTATACGAATATGAATTTTCTACATCTATAGCTACCAAATTCTCTTTTGGTAACTCAATAGGAATGATTTTCTGTAGATTGTCCATTTTGAAATGTACTGTTTTTATCCACTTGACTATTCAGATTCAGAACGGATCTGAATGCTCTTGAGGACTTCTTTACAAATAAGATAATAGAATTAAACCCATGACTTACTTTCTTCCTGGGAACTGGTACTATAGCTATTTTTTCTAGAAATGTATACATACCTCCCATCAAAGCCAAGGTTTTTTCTTTGTTCTTCGGTATAAGAGTAAGGATGCTTCATGAGTTTGGATGTATGGATTCACATTCAATCACATACCCTATTTGAATGATATTCAGAACCTATTGATCGAAAACTTTCTTTTCACATTCTTGAAGAAACATCTCATTTTCAGCCGGCCCTCAGTTGAAAACATCTCTTCCTCTGCATAATTAGGACCTTGGCGGTTTCTGACTGAGCTTGATATTGAAGGTTCTGAACCCTTTTACTTAGGCTGGAAAGGCCTACTGCATAATGACCCTTCCTCCTCTCCTCATAACTTCTTACCCTTAAAGCCAATGCGTGCTTCCTCTCTTTGAAAGCCTTTGTTACTGTTTATTCCTGCTGGACCTCAAACAATGTTTTGCCTTCAAAGGGAATATTCAATAATGTTGACCATTCTGTTGCCTCCACCTTCCAATCCCTCAGCCACATAGGTCTTCTGGTTAAGACAGAGAAACCTGTTGCTAGTTCTGCAGATCTTGCATAATCGCAGGGAACATTCAACATGAATTGCACGTGTTGGTCCATATTAACTAGTAACTCAGAACAATCTTGTTCCTCCTGCATGGCAACTGCCAGTTTTTCAAAATCCCTCACTAAGGACTGGGCTGGAGAGCCGTCACTAAGGACTGGGCTGTAGAGGCGGCAAATTTTCCAATTCTTAACAACAATATTAACTTCAAGAGCTTTTTTTCATCGCCTTCTCTATTCTTTTATCCACATGATCCTTTGGGTACACGCCTCTGGGATAACTGAAGTGTGGTCAATGAGGGTTGCGATCATTGCATCAATCTTACTAGAATAAGGAAGATTTTCCTCTGCCTCCTTCAACATGTGCATCTGCTGGATAACTCCAGGGACACTCAGATGTTCCTGACCCTTTCCTTCACGGAGAATTAGAGTCTTACTTTACTTGTAAAGAGGTATGTTAAGACTTAAAAGTCTTGAGCACTGTGGAAACAGATCTTCAGTTTCCGGGGAGAGATCTACCTCCAGAAAACCCAGGTTACGTTTGACATGATCCCATACTTGCCTGACATCTTCTCTGCATATATATTTGCCACCAACCACAGAACTTGTGCCTGGTTAGGAGTCTGAGGCATTGTTGTTCTTATTCTTTCTCCTACTTCCTTTTACAGCCTTTGTGACTGATTATTTAATCAATGCATGCACCTCAACAGAAGAAATAACCTAATCTTCAAGATCTTCCTTCTTTTCTTTAGAATGTCTGGAGTTAATTCTGTGACTCCATTTCACCTCTTTCCTAAAAGAGGAATCAGAGGAGCAATGCCTTCTCTTAGCTTTCCATCCATGTTTCAGTAGAACTGCGAAAGGGAAAACCACCCTCCTTTAGTATGCACCACATAACCAGGAACTAACCAGTGCCCTGAAGGGTCATCAATCACACCCAGACACATTTTGTTTAATAAAAGTAGTGCTATAAAATTATCCCCTTCTCTCTTTACTCTTTTTTAACCAGTTCAAACCAACCAATGAAGGTGTGTCAAGATGGATGCCCGACTTTTTAATCAACAGACTCTAATGTTATATGAAACGTAAAGCAACCGCTGACGTTTTTCCAATTAATCCCCTAATGAGGTCAGAGATGCAAGCAGGAAGAGGAGAAGAGCACGTTCAGACCAGAGCATCTCCCATCTGGTGAGTATCTTAATACATCATGGAAGAGGCGCGCATACACTGTATAACACGCTAGTCCCACAGCCATGCCAGTGCATATCAGCAATAAATGTGCTTGGCAATAAACTCTTTTGCAGGAGGCCTCCCGACTCCGCTATAGGCACGTCGCCTGCACTGGGACTTCCATCATGAAAAAAACTTTGTAGAAGTCACTGGAAGCATTAGGCGACAAAAACGTTGCAGCGTGTGCCCCGCACTCTGCTGTCCTGCAAATGGAGACAAACAGGACTAGGCAGAGTACGGTAAGGAGGCAAATAAACATTTTTTGTAGAGAGGAGTGCGTGTTTGGCAGTTTTTGTTGATTGATTGGGCTTATTATAACCAGTCTGTGAAAGCACTGGTGCGTCCCTTTGTAATGAGAGGAAGGAGGAGGGGGACTAAGAGGTAATGTATTAGCACAAAACCAATTACACTTTGCTGTAAGTAACATTCAAATGTAATAGTAGAGGAAAGTTCTTTTTAAACCATCGTATTGCTGAAAGAATTGAATTATTGCACCTCATCTGGCTTTAGATCTGTATGTAGTTTACCCTTGCACACAAAGAGTAAAGTGCCTGTGTTCCCAATTCGACCAGGGTTAAATTGGATTATTGCTCGACTGCCATATTTAACTTGCCTTTAAATTCATGATATACGGTGTACAAAATGCCCCGAAGCCTGGAAATTAAATGCCACTTCTGGCATCTACTCGAGTTGCAGTAAAAACACGTCTTCAGGCTTACCCTGTGTACTGCAGTGCAAAGCCTGCAATGTGACCTGTCAAAATAACCCGTTTTGACAAGTAAAGACCTCACATTTAAATATTAGTAAGGCACCCCTACATAGGGCTTGTAGCCCTGAAGTCACAGGGTATGGTATTTGGGAGCGGGACAGGTCGAAATGAATATTACCATGTACCTACTGTGACAATGCCCTACAATCCACTTTCATTGTGGCAGGCCTAGCTGTCCTACACAGAAAACCAGAGTGCATATGAAAATGCTAATATTTTATCTTTACAATGGGAACACCTAGATAAATAATTTTACAACTATTGTAATAGTTATTAAAAATCAGATTCAATGGTGAGGTCAGAATGTTAAGGAAAAGTACCTTTAACAAAGTTACCTTTTCGCTACCTGACGTTCCTGGATGCTTATTTGCTTCAGGTCCCCAGAAACTCCCAGCTCGTTCTCAGCCCTTGAAGACGTGTGAAATTGATTTCAGGAGTACTCAATGAGCTGATCTGAATGGGCTCCTCTGAGCTAAATAGGGGTGGGGGCTGTGGGCATTCTGTTGACACCACAGTGTCAAATCCTGCCTAACAGGTCTGTGGAGCTGCATGTAACACGTTGGCACACTTGCAAGGCAGAGAATGAGATGCCAGGACAATTTTAGAGTATCCCCTGTCTGGTTGTGAAAGGACCCTGATTTTTTCCTACCAGATATCTGTGTCGATGTTTGTTGTGGATACAGTGGCTGCTTCAAATTGGATTTTAGTGTTAGATGTGGGAGGACACTACCAATTATTCAAGGGTATTCTCCTACACACCACAATCCTCAAGTTTAGCGTGGTTGAAGAATTTTCTCATCTTGAAAATGCCTTGACAGAAGGCATTTTATGTCTGTTTGTATTGAGACAAACAGGAATTATTGGAAAAGTGGGTAGGGTTGCACCTGGGAACTTCCACCCCATTAAGTAGGGAGTGCCTACTTGCTGGAGCTAAGTATAAACATTCTACCCCCCCTGAGCTACCTGGAGAGAACACTTTCTGACCTGCAGAAGATTATAAGTGGATGGGACCTGCTGTCTATAATGTGAGAGGAGCCCTGAAGGACTGCAGCAGCTCTCCTTTGCACTCAGGGACAATACGTGGACACCATGGGTCAGTTCTCTAATGTCCTGGGTGACTACAGGGACATATCCTGCTGCAAGATCCCTTTTTCATGGAGTGACCAGCTCACCAGTAGCAACTGGATCTGGAGGGAACCTTGGAGGTAGCCTCTGCTGGAGTGAGTTCTGCCCCAGAGGTTCTGGGAGTCTGAGAAGTGACTCAGAGTAGCTGCTCCAGAAACCCTGGAAAGTTGGGACTAAGAGGACTAAGTCAGAAGTTAAATTCTTTGACCGTGACAAACCAGGTTGGTATATCTGACCCGCTACATCACAGTCAGCCTGAAATTGTCCTGGTCTACCGCAATCATAAATTATAATTGGCGCTTAGTGCTTTTTGGCTCTATTTCTACTTAAAACTTTAAATATTAATATCTCTGGTTTTCTTTATTGGTTCTTTGTCAATTTAGTGTTATTTTCTTTATTACATTTTACTTGGATTTTTATAGCTTGGTGTTTTGACTTTATTACTGTTTTGGTACTGCATAACACATTACCCTAAGTTAAGAATGTCTGCTCTGTGCCATAGCTATTAGAGGGGGTGCTGAGGGTAAATTAGTGACTTTGAGGGTTCACCCAGGCAAGAGTTGTAATTATTTCTTCAGGTGCGCAGTCGCCGACCTCTAATAATAATTAATTTCTTTCAATAACAGCTAAAGAAGTTAGCAGAGCAGAACCCAATATTTCAATGCATTTAAAGCTGTGCACACAACGAACGCTCCAGTTTGACTTTGTTTCATCAACACTGCCTAGAGCTCTCACTTCACTTAACCTCTGCTCTGATGGTTTGGTGTGCTTCTGTTCCTCCAACGCTGCTCAGAAAGCTTCTCAAAACAGATCATATTGTATTTTCCTTTTTCCAGTCTTTTTCTTTACATGAAACACAAGTTAAGCAATTTAAATAGGCAGACAATGAAGTCAAACAACTTGTTTTCTTTCTTATTATAATGGATCACGTTAGTTTCAGCTGGTTTTCAGACTGGCCACACTAGAGACTGCCTTTACTGCCGAGTTAAGCTTCATTCTTCACGCTCGTCATTAGTAATTATCCTCTATATCGGTAGCGTGGGATCTTTAAATTCCTTTCAATACTGTTTCTAACATTTATATTGGATGTTTCAGGTTTTGTTTCTTGTTTAAGTTTCCATTTATTTGGTCATTCTTTTTTTTGTTTCTTGGAAAGCATTCATGTCCTCTTCATCCCCACCTCCCCAAGGTAGGGCCTAATGCAAGATTCTGTGATTGACCCTTCAGTTTTAAACTCTATACTATTCTACTCTTCTATTGAAGTTCATGTTCATTTCTATGCAAATGGCACTTAAGACTTCCTATAAAAGTTATGTTAGGCTATGTTATGTTAATAGGGTTTTTGTATAGCGCGTGAATCACCCGGGGGCATCTCAGCGCTTAACCTGGAGGCTAGCATGAGGCGGAACAGGATGATGTTTGCTCGGGTAAAAAGTCCTAATTAGAACAAGAAGGATTTTAGTAGTTTCCTGAAGGTGAAAAGAGATGTAGATTTACGCAGGGTCTCTGGTAATGAGTTCCAGTATTTAGGAGCAAAATAGGAGAATGCTCTGCCACCTGTGCGACTTAAGCGAACGCGAGGGATATTCAGGAAAGCTAGTGAGTTGGATCTTAAATTGCATTGGGATAGGTGCTTGGATAGCTTGTTTTGCAGATAGCGGGGGCCTTCCCCTTTAAGAGCTTTAAAGGAGAGGCAGCAGATTGTGAAAAAGGATCTCTTTTTCACTGGGAGCCCGTGCAATTTTCTAAGAAGGGGAAGAGAAGAGGATCCAGGAGGTTGGTTTAAGACCATCCTTGCTGCCGTACTTTGAATCATCTGAAGTTTGGAAAGCGTTTTCTCCCCCAATTCAGCCAGCAACGCATTCCCATAATCGAGCCGATTCACAACCTTTAGCCTGTACTACTGTTCTACGGTGTTTTAGTGGTAAATAGGGGAGTATTTTTCGTAGTAGGCGAAGGCTATAGTAGCACGACCCTGAGATGTTCTTGATGTTGTCTTTCATCGTAAGTTTGTGGTCTAGTTGGATTCCCAGACTTTTTACTGAGAGGGAAGGGGAAGGAGCTTCCCCCACCTCTGATGGCCACCAATTCGGTGACCAGGATTGAGCGGCTCTGCCAAGGAGCATAAGCTCAGTTTTCCCCCGGTTGAGCTGGAGACAAAGCTCTCTCATGCACTCCGAGATTGCCAACATTCCACCCGAGAAACGTAGTTTCTCTTCGAAGGAGTTGGAACGGATCAGGAATAAGAGTTGTGTGTCGTCGGCGTATGAAACTATCTCGAAGACAACTGGATGCACAATTTTTGCTAGAGGAGCCATGTATATATTAAAGAGCTTAGGGCTCAGGCACGAGCCCTGAGGCACACCCTTGTCAAGCAGGAATTTTTGAGATGCAAAGGGGCCTAGGCAGTGGCAGTGCGTCCATGGGGGGCGTAGGGGCGTTGCCCCACTAGCCATGGACGACTGTCACTGTGCCAACATGCACAATAAGAAAAGTTTTAGAAACATATTTTTTAAAATAAATCTAAGCGCACTGACTCGGCGCTGGCCCGGGACAAGCCCGATTCGGGCTTTGCTTAGGAAGTGGGCCGTGGGGGGCGGGGCTGCGGCAGAGTGAGTGACAGCGCACGGTCAGGCAGCCAGAGCACTGCGATGAGTGCGGGGTAACTGCGCATGTGACAGCCAGGAGTACTCATAATGTAGACTGGCCTGCACATGCGTAGTACCTATTGACCTCCCCCCCCCACCACTATAGCCCTGAGACACAGGCAGGGACCCTGGTCTCATTATGGGCAGATTTTATCCTGCTCGAGGCAAATCCTGGCGCAGTGGCGCTGTTAAGCCTGCGCCAGGATTGGCCGAGTAGACACACTGCAGCAGGGATGGTGCTGCACGTAGGTGTTGGCTGCTCAGCTCAGTATGGCCAATCACATATGAGCCATGTTGAGGTGATTGGCCATTTCTGTAAGCTGCAGTGGCGTCACCGCGCGTGGCGCACCAGTGCCACAACAACAACACGAAAAGTGATAGTGAAAGTAGTATCCATTCTCCATCTGAGTCAGTCAGAGGAGAGCGCGTGACTCCTGACTCGTCGTCATCGTGACTTGTTATGCCTACAGCCTACGGACGGACGGACCCGGACGGTTGCACTGGCCTGGGTAATAATTTTATACTTCTCTTAGCCTTTAGATTTTCTTTAGTGGGCAAATAATTTTAGCAATGCCAATTCCCTCCTTTTCTGTGTGTCGGGCACTCGTGCCTCTCGTTCTCTCCCTGCGGCCCTGCCCACTCTTCAAGCTCTCCTCTCATTCCATTTACAGATATACCCAGCCCCCCCCCCCCCTCCGCCTCACCCACTCCACAGAGGAGGTGAGTTTGGAGACAGAGGGGGAGATGCACCCTCATTTCCGGGGAGGGGCGGGGGGAGCTCGGAGACACAATCCACTTCAAGTTGTGTTGTGTTCACGTTTTATGGCACATGTGAGGCTTAGCTAGGTCGCGCAGTGTGATCTAGGTCAACATTACGCTGGTGGCGGTGCTGTTTTTTGTTGTTTCTGTCTGTTATAATGCTATGCTCCAGCTCCTCAAGGTCGTATAACTAGATGCCATCTTGTACTATTAAGACCTGCTATGCGATGCTGCTATATATATTATGCATTACACTTAGGAATAAGAGGCAAGGAAGGTTGTAGTCTTATAATATAGACGTCACCAGTGCTGGATTTGGAAGAACTTTACTCATGGCGCCGCTGTCTTTTTCGGTAAAAAACTGTAAACTGGCTGCCAACTATGGGCGGTGATCAAGAGCATGGCAGGACAATGATAGGCCTAGAATTCAATCCTGGCAAATCCAGTGGTGAAAATAGTGGGAGCCTAGGATTCCAGAGGTAGTTACTAGCACAAATAAATTATGATAATATTCAGTTGATGGTGATTGGTGATAGTGCTGATCCGTGGGGTCTTCCTTCTGGCTGATGGTAATGGAAAGCTGAACACACCAGTCATGATAATACAGAACCTCAGGATCACATCAGATACTGTATCCCATAAAGGTAGAAAGAAACCAGTGTAAGCATTTCCGCAAATAACATTGCAAGATACATTTCGAGCATTTCGGAGGTTGGCCCTCCTATCTCATGCCCCTGAAACAATGCCTAAACATTTGCTGTGCAAGTTTTATTTTAAAGCAAATACTGGTAAGAAATACTTCAGTATAGGCCCAGATCTGTGTACTGGGGCGAATGCAAGACATTGTTCTGCATTCTGTCCATCAATTGTTCTTTTTTGCATTTGTCACCCCGAGTGGGACGGGTATGCCCAGAGACCTTGGTCCCATGTTCTCAAATGCCACTGGAAGAGTTTGACCGATGCCTGGAGAGCTTTTAACCTGTAGAAGCTGGAATATGAGTTTCATTCTGCTGCACACGCTCTATCGCTTGAAAAAACTACTTTATGTTAGCATCATTTGACTTGTACATTGCCTCTGGGGCAAGGATATGACAATTTTCTTCTTTTTTTTACATTGTCTTTTTAAATCATGCATAGGCGATCCACGAAGTGTTTCGAAGGATTTGATGCTTCAACATCTGGTGACTTATTGCAATACTGACATGTTTTGCTGAAGATGTACGGGTTGAAATTGACTTTTGTATTCTTTTGTATTCATGTATTGTAATATTAATAGTGGTTCACAGATTCCCAGCAGGCCCAATGGGAGGCGCATAGGCCAGCTTCATGAGGGAAAGGCGTGCTTGGTATATTTCAAAGCCGAGGCAGGGAGGGGGCAGAGGTGGTGGGCCATTAGACTCTGAGGGTGGGACAGGGGGGGTCATTTGTTCATATGCATTAGTGGGATCTTCTTTTGTATGTTATCACATTATCACATTAGCAGCACAGACCTGTATCATTAAAGCGGCCTTTTCTCGCTTAGCCTGGCACCGGCTTGCCCGAGGAAAGCGTTGGCACAGAGATCACTTTCTAATTTTGGAGAGCAAACAGACTGCACATCATGTGTCTATTTCTGCTTCCACTGGGACACCACCAGCACTTGGGCAGAAAACGAAAGAGGGAATCCAGTTTCCTGTGGTAGAACGGGCACGCCCCTCCTTACTGTAAGGAAGAAAGGCAAGCCGCCACTGTGCACTGGTGCGGAAACCTCAAACAGCGCGTGCAGAGCAGAGTTGCTCCTCACGGCCTCTAGCTCAATGTGTCTACTCTTTATGAATTTCGACTTCATTACCAGCTGGGCCGAGAGCTATGTTTACACCTATTAAATTCACAGAAATTCTTGGGGGTACATCAAGGGCTGCTGCCTAACACTACGGCTGCCATTGTACAACTGAGTGCTTATGGTGCGTCGATAAGCAGTTGCCCAGCAATACTGTTTCACAGATGTAGTCTATTTGAACTGAATGTTTTAGCTTTCAAGCCAGGTTGTAATTTCCAGTAGCCACTTACTCTGACCGCACTTAGAGGAATGTGGCCCGGATGTGCTTCCAGTGCTCTCCCTGGGTGCTTTCACTTAGTGATTCACTAACCACTTCCTCAGCACAGCACTTCTCGGCCCTGGAGGTCTGTGCTCGATAAAATGTACCTGCATGTGACTCCTTTGATCTCGGTTACCCTCTGAGGCTTCGGTCCTCGTTTATGGTTGGACACACTGTGGCGTGCCCATGCGTGGGCTTCATCTGCCATCCCTCATCAGTGCCTGCCAGACGGTCCTCTACATACCCCCATCCATCAGTGCCAGGCCCAGCCCTCCTGCCCCTTGTTTCATTTCTACTCTGCGCCTGGTGGTGTGTGTCAGCCTGCCCCTGGCCTCGTGTCATCTCTGAGCCAGTGCGCCTGCCTGGAGGTAATGCGCTGCAAACTGGTAGTCGGAGCACGGCAAGGATTCCTCTGTGGCGTGCGTGGGCTTCATCTGCCAACTGCCATCCCTCATCAGTGCCTGCCAGACGGTCCTCTACAACCTGTTTAGTTGGTTCTTTTGTTGTTTGCAGTTTAAATCAAAAAGTTGTTTGTTGTTTGCAGTTTAAATAAAAACAATCTGTGAGGTTCTCAGCATTGTATCTTGAAGTCTGTTATAAAGCTCTGTGGTTATACTGAATAAGCAGCTACCTATGTTATATGACAGCTCTTTAATAACGTACTACCTGCACTTTCACAATTGCTTTATTAACCTTCCTGCTTTCTCAAATTTGCTTGAAAATGCACCATTTTCACACTATTTTTTCAAAGTTTTCTCGGGGGAAAATCCCCCCGAACCCTCCTTAGGGGGTTCGGGCTCGCGCGCTACACTCGCTTGCTACGGTGCACTATGATTATCAGTTTCCGCCCCACCACTTTAAATATTAGCAGCCTCCTGGTTTGGCATCTGTCAGATAGAAAATTCCTCAGCCACTGAAAGGCCACCCCCTCGATGCCGCACTCCTGTAGTCTCTTCGCCAGCAGTTGGTGAGATATAGTATCGAAAGCTGCGGAGAGATCTAACAGGATCAATATCATAGATCCTCCGGCATCGAGGGTAAGTCTCAGTGTATCAGTTACAGCCAGAATGGATGTTTCTGTGCTGGAACCGGGGCGAAAGCCTGATTGTGAAGGGTCTAGAAAGTTGTTACATTCTAGGTACTGGCTAAGCTGTTTATTTACTACTGATTCTAGCATTTTTCCCAGCAGGGGTAACAGGGATATCGGTCTGTAGTTAGCAAGCTCCAGGGGGTCGGCCAATGTTTTCTTTAAAATGGAGCGAACAAATGCTTCTTTCCAGGTGGATGGAATACAGCCAGTCAAAATCGAAGAATTAAAATTTTTTTGTATTACTGGAGTACAGGCTGGGGAAAGAAGGGCTATGGTGCTAGGAGGGTATAAGTCAGATGGTGAGCCTGATTTTGCCGCCAAAAGTAGGCGGTTTGTATCCTCCATCGAAATGGGTTCAAACTGATTGAAGTGAAAGGTGGAACAAGTCAACGGGTTGCTCACCGTCGCCGTAGATCCGGAGATGTCAGTGATCGCGGTGGGGAAGTTGGAATAGATCCTAGAGATCTTTTCATGAAAGAAGTTCGCGATGGAGTCACATAGTAGTTGGGTTTCTAAAGGAGACTGTTTACATGCTGGGGGGCGAAAAAATCCTTAACGATGTTAAATAGTGTTTTGGCAGAATTTTCAGCTTGTTCAATTTGGTTGCGAAGATCTGAACATCTGGCCCGTTTGATTAACTGATGGTAAGGAATAGGAATATAAAAGTTCACAGATTTGATCCATGGTCCTCTCTTTCACAGTTTTACTGCCATTAAAACACAGATGGCCTTGAATACTTAATATTTAAGTTCTTAAAACACTGAAATCGTAATGTTCTATGCCTCTGATTCCATTTTATCTTCAACATCAATCACTTATCCTTCACTTATTGTTCCAACATCTGCTCCCAACCTAGGTATTAAGTTTGATTCTACTCCAATTTTTCAAAAACTAATGTCTGGTTTCTATACAGGTTGTTTTTAACTGTACAATATCAAGAAATCATGGCTTGTGTTCCCAGTAGCAAAACTTCTCCTTCAATCTCTAGTTGCATAGCCGTTGACTTTGGTGCTCTTTATATGTAGGCCTTCCGTGATAAGTGGTTTCCATTTCAACCCAATTCCTATTCTTGTGCGTACTTACTTTTTGGTCTAACTCTCTTATATCACTCCTTCCTTTCTCGGGAACACTAGTTGAAAAATCTGTATCACTTTCAATATCACTATGCATTGTTTTTAAATTCACTAAAGGGCTTGCCGTCACCTGTTAACCCGGTTTGAATTACTGTCAACAGGATAAATTTCTCAGTTGCCAGCCAACTTCCAGGTTAGTTGCTTTATTGGGCTCAAGGCTGTGGAATGATATCTGTCCTACTATCTGTTTACTCGCTTCGTTGTTTTCCTTCAAATAACATCTTAAACGGTAGATCCCTGGGCTGAAATTTCACTGTCAGTCAACATAATTATGCATATTCTGTTGTGTGCTCATGCTCAAGGCACTTATGTGCACTATTTTTGCAGGTTTTTAAAGTTTCACTTGTGTTTCAGTCCTTTGGAGTTTTATCAATTCAATTGCATGAAAGGCATAGGATGTATAGATGCAAAACTGCAGGAGAATTATATATGAATCAAATTAGTCCAGCAAAAGACAATATAATCATGAGACATAAATAACTAAACTTTGTCTTCGGAAGCAACCATCAGAAATAAATCAGGTTTTGGATAGTGCAACTTTCATCATTAGAATGAGTTTCTTCCAGGCTGTGATAATTCTATATTGCCAGTGGCTTCAAAAGAAGATAAATATAGCATCGGAATTCAAACTAGGTCAGACCTAACAATAATTCATAGGAATGTAAGTAAAACATTAATTGCTAAAGTGTACAGCAAAATAGTCAACTACAAAGAAGCACTTCTAGTAATGTTACTTTGCACATATACAGAGACAACACGTTAATAACATCAAAAAACAAAGTGCTACTTTATGTCTTTATTTACATTCTTTAAGAAAATGAAAAAGTTAGCACTTCATTTTAAATAACATTTATATTGGCTGCAGCATTATTCTTTTTTTAAAGTTAATTTATTAGCTGCAGCATTATTCTTAATAGATTTTTAAAGAAAAAAGATTTGGACTAGAAATCACAAATTCCCAAAAGAATCAGTCCAATATTTCACGTCTGATATTTGATGTATCATCCTAATAAAGACCAAGAGTTCAGCATCTGGTGGCTTCAGTGATCACTCACAATTGTCCTGGCAATGAGTTCTTTCATGATCTCATTCGTACCGCCATAGATCGGTTGGACACGGGAATCTACAAAAGCTCTACAGAGGAAAGAAAAAAAACAGATAAATCGAATTAAGATGTGATCATATTTGAGAACTAACCTCTCTGTTAAATATGTTATCCTCAAGCTGGCATGGGGACTCATGTTACTGATGGACTCAGCCATTCACAATAGCAGGAAATCTTATACAAGAACCCATTTTAATGAACCAACAAATACAGGTCAGCCTTCGATTGATAACAGGGTGTACTCACTACTGGGACAAAAAAAATTAAATTTTCCCTTTCGTTAAATGGTTATGAATGTATTTGTAATGCAACTTTGTAAGTGCTGTGTTGCATTTATTTGGTGTTCCAAAGAGCCATAAAAAAAAGAGGGGTCAATTTAAAATATACAGAGTCCAGATTAAAAGGTGAATAACTCCTGTGCAAAACAATGTACAATAAAGGAATGTTGGAAAAGGAAAATGCTACTTACCCAGTATGCATCTATTCTTGCCATGTACAGCTGGAGATTCACATGCTTTGCATAGCCTGCCATCTAGTGTTGGGTCTGGATGTTTGCACTATATATTTTTTTTAAGAAGAAGTCTTTTCCAGTCTCGAGGTAGTTGACTTCTTTCGGTTACAGTGCGCATGGGCATCAACTCCATTGTTAGATTGTTTTCCCGCAGAGGGTGACAATAGAGTTAGTAGAAAGAGATGTCCATGTATATATGTATCTAAGTAAGTTGTCACTGCTACAGGTATAGGTACCTGGGGAGGTGGATGGGCACATGTGGATCTACAGCTCTATATGCCAAGAACAGTAGCATTTTCCATTCGAGGCATTTGAGGTGTAGACCACATGCTTTGCATAGACTATACAGCAGTGATCTCCCAAAGTGGTGGCTAACCTGTAGCTGTTGCTTGAAATAGTGTACATACAACTGCTTGGCCCACACTAGCTTGCTGTCTTGCTAACACATCTACACAATAGTGTTTTGTGAATGTGTGTGGTGTAGACCATATTGCAGCTTTGCAAATGTTATCTATGGGTATATTTCCTACAAATGCAATAGAAGCCCCTAGTTTGCATGTGGAGTGCACTCTAGGGGGAATTGTCAATCTTCATTTTTCTTTTGCATAGCATGTTTGAATGCACTGGACTATCCAATATGCAATACCTGATTTTGATATGGGATTGCCTTTATGTGGTGGAGCAAAAGCCACAAATAGTTGTTTCATATTACGGAAAGGTTTTGTACTTTCTATTTAGTAGAGTAATGCTCTTTTCACATATAAGGTGTGTAGAGCACGTTCTGCCACAGAATCTGGTTGAGGGAAGAACACAGGCAACTCAACAGATTGGTTGATATAAAAGGCAAAAATGACCTTTGGTAGAAAGTTAGGGTTGATCTGAAGAACCACTTTGATTTGGTGTACTTGTAAAAATGGTTCTTCTATGGTTAGTGCCTGAAGCTCACCCACTCTTCTCAGTGATGTGATAGCTAGGAGGAAAGCTACGTTCCAAGTGAGAAATTGCAGCTCACATCTGTGCAATGGCTCAAAAAGTGGACCCATTAGTCTGGTAGTGAGGACAATATTGAGATTCCACACTGCGGCAGGTGGAAGACTTTGGGGAATGACTCTTAAGTCCCTCCATAAAAGCTTTAATGACTAGCACTCTGAAGAGTGTCAAATGGTGTCTATTTTGAAGGTATGCAGCTATTGCAGCAAGATGTAAGGGTATGGATGTTCTACACAGAGGTAAGGGTTGAGGCAAAAACTAATGCACCTGCTTTCACCTGTGGTTTGAGAGTAGTGGGGATGGTGCTTGTGAATCCAATGAACACAACCCTGTCTGTTCCTTCAAGGGTAAAACCCAAATCGCAGTGAAAAAATAAGGAATCAGCACCCATCCAAGAAGTGTATTTTTCATTAATTTCAAAGGTCCATAATGCATATAAGAGTCTTGTGATAAATGAATCCGGATTTCAGTACTGGTAATACAAGCATTATGTTTATCTGCAGCAGTACAGGCCTAAGGAGGTTATAGACAGGGACTACTGAACCTGCATGAGCTACATTTCTGTTAACTCACGTCATCAAGATATAAAGGTGATAAATGGACGGTTTTTGAATAAAAAGTTTAAGGGAATAGGATTCATGTATGTAAAGTCAGAGTACATTTCTGGAATACATATGAGCATTGGTATATGCAATGGTATATGTCCATGAGTACGCCTAACACAGATTGCATTTTTTAGATTAGCATTTTCCATACAAAGAGATACCTACATGAAATATTAACAATGTGTGGCTTTTACAGCTGGAATTAAAGGGAATAATTCCCTTTTCTTGTGATTAGGTTGTTTTTTGAACAAACTGCATGTCAAATATAACTGAACATTATGTGTCCTTTTAGAAACTAGCTTATTCTGCTGCCTCCAAGAAACTAGCTTATTCTGCTGCTTTCAAGAAACAACAGCAAGATGTACTGACTGTTGACTATTACTCGTTATTGGAGGTATGAATTTGACTGAGGTTCTCTGAAATTTTCTTTCTCCCTGTTATCTGGACTACCATTCTTCTGTATGGATTGTATTTAGTATTAAGAGTCTCCAAGGTCTACAAGTACTATTGTAATTCAGTCCTTGTGCTTGAAGAACAGTGCTTCCTTCTGTTCTTTCAATTTATTCAGAATGAAATATTCAGTCAAGTATTCATTCCAATAAAAGTACTGACCAACTTGAATTATTCTTGTAAATATAACATGCTTGGGTATTTTAATGTATATCCGATGTTTTTAATTTTTGTGTATATATAGATGTGTATTAGTGTATAATTATTGTATGTTTCATCCTTAGCCCTGAAGAAGTCTCAATGTGTGAGACGAAACGCGTCGGCTAAGAAGGGAATCCATATGTGTTCTTGGTTTTTTTCCTGATTTGTATCATTATAATAAAGAACTTTGGAAAAGAAAATTTCACTGAAATCCGGATTCATTTATCACAAGACTCTTATATGCATTATGGACCTTTGAAATTAATGAAAAATACACTTCTTGGATGGGTGCTGATTCCTTATTTTTTCAAGGGTATGGATGTGTACGCTAAGTTTAAACACTCTAGATGCAATAAATAATATATAATGTTTTGAACTGAAGCATCAAGCGAGGTGATTTGATTGTTATTACAGTATATCACAAACCGCTTCCACTTTGCTGCATAGCAAGCTCTTGCAGTAGGACGTCTAGCCTCTTTGATAAACTTCATGCAGTCTGGCATAAGATTTAGGTAGCCAAACTCTAAGACTTCAGGTGCCAGATCGCAAGGTTGAGATGACTGGGATCTGGATGTCTTATCTCTCCATGGCTCTGCATGAGGAGATTGGATGCAAGATGTAGTTTTTGGTGAAGAACTACTGAGAGCTCCAATAGGGTGGTGAACCAGAGTTGACTGGCCCTTGTGGGAGCAACTAGGATTAGTGTCAAAGACGCCTGTCGGAGTTTATGAACCACTGATGGAATGAGTGTGAGAGGCGGAAAAGCGTAGGCAAATATCCCAAACTAATTCATCCATAGTGCATTGCCTCTGCACAATGGCTGTGGAAACTTGGACGCAAAGCCCCACATTTGAAAGGATGGGAGGAGTACTTGAGGGTGGAGTTCCCACTCATGGGTCTGCTGCCTTTGATGACTGAGCAGATCTGCAATTTGATTGTTTACACCTGGAAGGTGTTTCCGCAGTACGCTGGTGTTCACTGCTGGTGTTCAAGCTACTCACCTATGCCTACAAATCCCTCCACAACATCGGACCCACGGACCTCAACGAGAGTCTCCTCCCACGCACCCAAAAGGAACCTTCGCACTGCTGACCTTGCACTAGCAGCGACCCCACGCATGTGCACAATTAGAGCAGACGGAAGACTCTTCTACTACGTTGCAGCCTCCCACTCAACATCAGACGCTCCCCTACTTTACACACCTTCAGGAAGAGCCACAAGACCTGGCTCTTTGACTGAACGGGAGCTGCACCCCCACCTCACCCCCACCCCCCGAGCGCCTTAAGACCCTCACTGGTGAGTAGGGCGCTTTATAAAACCCTGATTGATTGCTGTGTCTGCTGCGTCTAACGCGCACCTGATGGAGGTTTTGGTGATAAATGTACCCTCCTGAATAAGGTAATTTGCCTTTGATTTGTGTTCATCATGCAGGAACAGCATTAGTTTTTTAGCTCATCGTAACAAACCCCGTCATAGCGAGCTAACAAAGCGTGCACATTAGCAATGCGACAATGATTGGCCGTTTGAGACGCTACGCTTTTGCCCGAGGCATCAAATAATCCTTATCAGGAGGAGGGGCCTCACCTGTAGCCTGTGAGTTAGCTCTCTTGCGAGCGTTGGGTACTACAAGTGAGTCTTAAAGTGGCTGACCTCTGATATATGTGGGGTCAGTAGGTGCTGGCTTATACTTTTTCTCCACCCTGGGTGTAATAATTCTTGCCCTCACAGGATCTTTAAAGATCTCATCTATATGGTTAAGCATCCCTTTGAGCATTGGTAGTGTATGAGTAGCTCTCTGAGAGGAACTTAGGGTTTCGAATAAGAAACCCTCTTCTAGAGCCTCCTTATGTAGCTCCACCCCATGATAATGAGCAGCCTTGTTAAGTAACTCAATGTATCCTATGTTGTTGTCAGATGGTGAGACTTTGGAAGGATATGGATCTGGATCATTATCAGTGTTCAGTCAGTGTCATAGTCTTCCCATGGGTCAGTATCCTGTGGCCTATCCTCATCCCCTTCATCCTGTGGGTCAGGTGATATTGGTGGTGGTGAATCTGTGGGTGTGATGAGCAAATTTGGATTAGTGGGCGAAGGAGGTGGAATGTAAGGTGGAGAAGGGTTAGCACCCACTTTGTTTCTCTTTATGCATGAGCTCAAATGGTGGGCCCATTAACCGTATGAGGACTATGTAAAGATCCCACACTGGTGCAGGTGGAAGTCTTGGAGGTATAACTCTTTTTAGTCCTTCAATAAAAGCTTTGACAAGGAGTAGGCTAAAGAGAGATAAATGTTAGCTATTTTGTAAATACTCAGGTATTCTAGCGGGATGTAACCGGATAGATGTATTAGCTAATTCTGGCCGCTGCAAGTGTAACAAATAACAAATGATATTTTGTATGGAAGCATCAGGAGGATTGATATTATTACAATAGATAACAAAATACTTCCATTTAGCTGCACAACAAGCTCTTGTAGTAGGCCTTCTGGCCTCTCTAATAAGGTTCATACAGTCTGGTGGAAGATTAAGATAATCAAACTCTAGGACTTCAGGATCCAGATCACCAGGTTGAGATCTTTGGGATCTGGGTGTCTGATTTCTCCATGGCTATGTGTGAGGAGATTGGATGTGAGATGCAGTTTTTGTGGCAGGATTATTGATAGCTCCAACTGGGTTGTGAACCAAGGTTGACGGGCCCATGTAGGAGCTACTAAAATCAGTGTGAGGGATGTTTGCCTGAGTTCCCGAACCACTAAAGGAATGAGTGGGAGAGGCGGAAATGCGTAGGCAAATATCCATGACCAGTTCATCCATTGCGACTTACCTTGGGAGAGCAGGTGTGGCTACCTGGAGGAGAAGGTTGGGCATTTTGTGTTTTGATATGTGGTTAAAAGATCTATTTGAGGAAACCCCCAACTTGAGGGTGAAGTACCCACTCGTGAATGTGTTGCTCTGTCTTTTGAGAAGGTCGCATTCTGATTGTTTACTTCTGGGAGGTGGTCTGCTAGGAGATAGATTTTGTGGTGAATGGCCTACTTCCAAATGTGTTGAGCCAGGTGTGACAGTTGGGGAGAGTGTGTCCCCCTGTTTTTGTATATAATACATAGCTGTCAAGTTGTCAGTGCGAACGAGGACAGCTTTGCCTTCAAGGTGAACTTAAAAGGCTTTGAGTGCTAGAAACACTGCTAGCAGCTCCAGATGATTTATTTGCAGTGCGCTTTCCTTTTGACTCCACAAGCCTTGAACTGTGTGATTTTGGAGATGAGGCACCCAACCACTGAGCAACGCGTCTGCTGTTAGCATTGTCTGTGGAACTGGGTCAATTATTATTATTATTATTATTTATTTCATTTATAGGGCGCACTGCTACCCAACAAAGGGTTTCCCGGCGCAACAGATCCCGATATGATAAGCTATGGCATGTTAGATATTAAATAGCCAGGTTTTTATGGCTTTCCTGAATTTTACGTAGTTCAGCTCTGTTCTCAATGTCGGTGGCATTGAGTTCCAGAGAGATGGTCCAAGAACTGAGAAGGACTTGCCACCCATGCCCACCAGTTTGAATTCTGGAATTACAAAATGATTGGCCGTGGAGGACCGCAGAGTCCTGGTGGGGCGATAAGGGCGCACCAGGTTCTGCAGGTATTTAGGGGCAGTGTTAGTGAAAATTCTATGCATAAAACATAACGTTTTGAATTTGACTCTGTTCTCAATCTTTAACCAATGAAGTTTCCTGATATATTTGGTGGTAGGTGTAGAGAATGGAATTTTACATAACAGTCGTGCTGCTGCATTCTGTACAGTCTGTAGTCTGTGGACAGTGGCCTTATTTGCCCCCAGGTACAAGACATTACCGTAGTCGAGCCTTGATGTCACTAAAGCATTGACTACGTTTTTTTTAGAATTTTCCGGTAGCATCCAGCATATCTTTTTTAGCCACTTTAAGATGGCAAAACAAGTGGCAGCGGTTTTTATCGCTTGTTGGTGAAGGTTGAGCGAGTCATCAATAATGACTCCCAGATTGCGGGCATTTGTGACCGGTATGGGGGGGAGTACCCATTTCAGAGGGCCAGTGCTGGGGGCCCCATAACTCTTTGTTTTTTCCCAACAGGATTAACTCCGTTTTTCCACCGTTTAATTTTTAAAAAATGTTATTCATCCAATTCGAGATGTTTCTGAGTCCAAGTTGCAGAGTGGAGGGAGTGCTTGCATCCGCTGATGAGAGAGAAAAGAGCAACTGAGAATCATCAGCGTATGAGAACATCAAAAGTCCTGTTTCCTCCACTAATTTAGCTAAGGGGCTCATGTAAATATTAAAGAGTAACGGGCTCAGAATTGAGCCCTGAGGTACTCCATGTTTGAATGACTTGATGTCTGAACTGGCGGTTTGTGAAAAGATTTGAAATGTTTGATCTTTTAGTAGTGATTTAATCCAATCGAGAGCCCTACCTCGAATGCCTATAGAATGGAGTGTCTGGGCAAGGATAGCGCGTGAAACGGTATCAAATGCCGCGCTGAGGTCGAGCAGCACAAGTGCTACTGTTTCACCCTGGTCCACCATGCGGCGAATGTTTTCAGTGACGCCCAGCAGGGTGGTCTCAGTGGAGAATCCTGAACGGAAACCAGATTGATGAGAGGGGAGTAGGTCATGAGTAGAAATAAAGTCAGTAAGGCATCGATGCACATGCTTTTCCAGTATTTTAGCAAAGGTGGGCAACAAGGAGATGGGACGAAAATTAGATGGCAAATTGGGGTCAGCTCCAGCTTTCTTCAGGAGTGGATGGATCATGGCATGTTTCCATTCACTAGGTACGGTTGCCTCCAGTAGCGATGAATTCAAAAGATCTGTAATTATTGAAAAGACATTGCTACTGAGTAACTTTAGAATTGTGCATGGCAGTGGATCTTTCGGTGAGCCTGATTTAATAGTTTTGAGCAGACTCTGTACCGTGTCAGGATTTAACAAGGGCCATTCTTCCAGTGTAACATCCGCCACCTCCACTGGGTCAATGAAAGGCCATCCTTGTATAACTTTTGTGTGTTCCACCACTGCAGAGAATGATGAGTTCGGCTGTTTACCAACACTAGATCGGTAAAGAGAACCTGTGACAGGTTCCACTGACTTGCTAAGCATTCCTGAAGTGGACGCATGTGAAGCCAGGCATGGGCAACCATCAAGATACAAGAGGCCATCATTCCGAGCAACTGCTTTAGGTAGTAGGGGGCGAGAGGGCTGAAACTGAAGAATTAGCACCTGAATATTGCGAATTCTGGCTGCATTGGGGAAGGACTGAGCTCTTTGGGAATCTAAAATGGGTCCTAGATAGTTTTGAGTGTTGGAGGGTTGAATATGCGATTTCAACACATTGACTGTGAACCCCAGTTGGTGAAGTAACTGGAGTGCTATGTGAGTGGGGTGAAGACATTATGAGTACAAACTGTCAATAAGCCAGTCATCTAGGTACGGGAAGACATAAATGTGTTGTCTTCGTAGGTGAGCAGTAAATACTGCTAGGCATTTGGTAAAGACTCTGGGAGCAATGGTGACTCCGAATGGGAGCACCTTGAACTGGTAATGCTGCCCCGCTACTACAAATCTGAGACATTTGCAATGGGCGGAATGTTTTGGAATGTGAAAATACGTGTCCTTTAAGTCTGGACTAGCCGTAAAGTCACCCTGTTGTAACAGTGGGAGCACTTGTTGAAGCGTCACCATGTGAAAGTGTCCTGATGGTTCGTAAAGTTTAATTCTCTGAGGTTCAAAATAGGTCTGAGAGAACCGTCCTTTTTAGGTATGAGAAAGTACAGGAAGTATACCCCCGACTCCTGATATTGTAGTGGTACAGGCTCTAAGGCTCCCTTCAAAAGGAGAGATTGAACCTCTTGTTTGAGGAGGTGTAAATGTTCTGGTGACATTTTGTGTGAGGGTGGAGGAAAGTTTGGAGGATTGTTGGTAAGCTCCAGGCAATAACCAGAACGGATAATTTCTATTACCCATTTGTCTGTAGTTATTGATTGCCAGACGGGTAGGGATTGTGAAAGATGCCCCGGACAGGTTTAAATGATCGGGGGAGAGCGTAGGCAAGTCACTGCTTGGTATTGGAGGGGGCGGTGCATGTGTTGGAACCTCTATCTTTACCTTTGCCATTGTTGCCTCTGTAACCCCCTCTGAAGAAATCTTTGGAAGCAGAAGGCGGATTGTTGCTTTTGTATTCTGTCTAAGGAAGTATTGTTGGACCCACCTCGTTAGAAAAAGCACCAGAATTAACCACGGCCAGAAGGGATATGTTGAGCTCCCATAGATTTTGCCACATCTGTGTCCTTTTTCATCTTTTCTAAGGACGTATCTACAACAGGACCAAAGATGGTGTTGTTTGCCAAACGGCTTGTTAAGAATAGGAATTTGAGGGCGTGGCCAAGCGCAGACTGAAGATGGTCGCGTAGTATGTGAGCTCCGCCGTCCAATTGCTCCCTCGTCTATCCTGGACGACCATCCGATATACCTGAATGCAGCCCCTGATATCTGAGCGCCAGCGGAGCCCATCCTGCCTGCTCCGGTGTCCAAATTGCGCCGACCAAAGGAATTTCGCCATCGGAAAGTGGAGGCCTACACGCTGAGTCTCCCCGAAAATAGCTCCTCCCAGCCCATCCTCGCATAGTGGTTGCACCGCGGTTTCGGGGGCCGCCGGGACTGCCACCCAACGTGAGCGCCTGGAGGGATTTCAAGGACCTATGGTGGCGGAAGTGCTCTTGGACGCACGACAGAGCAACGGTGAGGGCAAGATGTGTTATAGAGGCAGCGAGACAGTGCCACGCCACTGCCATTTTCTGCCCCACGGCCGGCGCGCCCTATCGACAGAGGCTCTCCCTCGGCTTCCATCATTGCGGATCCTGCACACCATTGAGAGCTGCGGCCTGCGACTGGGCCTGAGACCGGGGCCTCCAGTAGCCTGGGCCCATCGTCACCCTGGGGTGGTGTTGCGGGTTGGAACGCCTCCGCAATCATTGATTGACTGACGGGGCGTGGCTTGGGCGCCGATGGCGATGGTCGCCTGAGAGCTCGGCTCCGGGACTAAGCCAGGACTTATCATGAAAATCGGAGGCTGCGGGGCACCCTAGACCCCGCATTCTGCTGAGCGTGCCGACGGAAACCTGCCGGGGCCCCTGGTGAAGCTCGGACGAGGGTTGTTCCGGAGTAAAACCGAAGTTTGCGGAGTTGCGGAGTGCGACCCAACATGGCGCCCGGACCCCTTTGTCCCCCTATTCGGAACTACTGAGTTGAAGAGGTGCCGCGGGAGGCGACTGGCACCCTGCTTCGCCGTCCCCGGCTGTTCTGGACATTGGACATTACTGGATTGGACATATTACAACGGATTTGCACTCGGTTGGACGGCCGGGCGGGTGCCCACGCAGTGGAGGGCACCGGGAGCGAACGCCCTGTGATCCAAGCGGTGGCCCGCCTCGCGACTCCGCAACTAGCTACGTCTTCCTGGCCAGTCCACCTACATGGGAGGCGCGACAATCTGGCGCCACAGATCACCCGAGGAAGTAGGTGGCCCTTACCCCGGGGTTATAGTGGGTGAACGGGTCTGCCCGACTCGACGACGGCTGTCTCCGCCCCCTCATCGGTGCCCTCGGACGCCGTGGCGATGGCGTGAGCCGAAGCGGCGGAGTCTCCACAGGCTCTGGAGAAGGAGGTCGCCCGGTCCCGAATTGAGGACAAGCACCCGGGAAGGTCGTGGTCGACACCCGCACACGGAGACGCCTACTACGGGACCCTCACGGAATGCCCCTGGAGGCATGGGGAAACCCAGAGGAGCCAAGGGATCCACCCAGACCGCCTCGGACTCTGAAGCCCAGGACAAAGAGGAGCACGGGGACCCAAAAAATTCTGGTGGCGCGCCGATGCAGCAACAGTTCGACCGTGTCCTGGAGGCGATAGAGACTACTAGATCAGCCCTCCGACAGGACATTGCTCAGGTGGCGACGAGCCTGGGCCTCCTCAGGGCGGACCATGGCAAACTTTCAGACCGGGTCAAGGAGGTGGAGGGCACGGTGAAAACCTTGGAGCCGGCGCAGCGAACCTTGGCTGCGACGATGAAGGACGCCCTATCCCGAATTGAGACCCTGGAACGGAGGGCGGAGGATGCGGAAGGCCGCAACAGGAGGAACAACATCCGAGTGGTGGGCCTGCCGGAGAAGATCGAAGATGGCGACATGGTGCAATACTTGGAGACCTGGCTCCGAGACACGGTGGTCCCGGAGGGACTGTCCTCCTTCTACACTCTGGAACGGGCCCACAGAGTCCCAGCACGGCCCCTACAGCAGGGACGCACCCCGAGGCCGGTGGTGGCGCGGTTGCTGCATTTCCGAGACAGGGACTTAATCCTCAATGCCGCCAGGCACAATGGCCCGTTCAAAGTAGCGAACAGTCAGGTGAACATTTTCCCAGACTACACCTACGAGACGCAGCGCAAGCGGTTCTCCTTCCTGGCGGTTAAGCGCGAGCTCAGGAGCGAGGGCATTCAATATTCACTCCTATATCCTGCGAGGCTCCGCATCATTGTCGATGACAAAACCCAGTTCTTCGACACCCCGGAGGATGTCTGTGTCTGGCTTGACCTATACAGGACAGGGAAAGATGGCTTTGGCTCCTCGTCCCAACAAGCAGATGAGCCGGAACAAAGGCGGCGATCCAAGAGGGTCAGGAATCGCCACGGCCGCACGGGAGGGCCCTCGACTGCGGAGACATCGTCGGAACGGAGGGGAGTGCTGGAAGTATTGTCGGAGTTGTCGGGAGCAAGGGGGGAAGTCATCGAGGAGGAAGAAAACCCGGGTGAAGAGGGAGCACCATCAGACTCGGAGGGTTCAGTAGCAGATAGTGCCAATACACCGGTGATCACACCGAAATCGGTGGAGGACCTTTTGGATGGACAAGGGTAACGGGGTATACTGCTTTGTTTTGGGTGGGGGCCCGGCAGGGGGGAGGCGGTTGCCGTTCCTTACTGATGACAATGAGGGGGAGAGGGTTGGGGGGCCTCTGCTTTTGCCCCGGGAGGTATTGGCACTGTTTGGGGCTTGTTATAGTCCTGGTGGCCTGGGCGACGAGGGCCCACTGCCTCCGCCCAGCCCGCACCTGGCCCATAAGGCCTTCCTACGGTGGCGACCGTAGGATTAGAGGGGGTCCTGGGGTTGATGGAGGACGAGGTTTGGATGGGATCTAGATGGTGCAGTTTGGGTCCTGTTCTGGGGTGGGTGGGGGGGAGTTTGGTTGGTTTTTGGGTTGTTTGGTTTGGGTTGGGGAAAATGGCCGCCATCAGCGCTGGGAGGATTGATGTCTTTTCTTTGAGGGGACCCGGATGGGGGGACTGTGCAAGAACAATCTGGGACAATGGCTGATGTTGCTAACTTGAAATGTGTTACTTGGAACGTAAGGGGGCTTCACACTATGTCCAGGCGCCACAAGGTCCACGCTTATTTAGTGCGTAGGGGAGTGCAAATGGCGCTGCTACAGGAAACTCATCTGAACAAGGCGGAAGGGGCGGCGCTTCAGCGTAGGTGGCGGGGGCAGGTCTTTTCCACGTCGTACTCTGCTTATGCCAGGGGGGCGCTAATATGGATAAGGGCAGGGGTCCCCTTCCAAGTCACGAGGACAGTATTGGACCCAGAGGGGCGTTTCGTGGCCATCTCGGGCACTCTAGGGGGGAGGGACCTGAATGTTTGCTGTGTATATGCTCCTAATGTGGACCAGACTGCCTTCCTTTCCAGGTTATCGGGCTCGTTGGCCCACTTTTTCGCCGGGCCCCTCCTGCTGGGGGGAGACTTTAACTCTGTAGTGGATGTGGACATAGACCGCTCGCATCCCCCGCTTCCCGATTCCCCGGTCCGTCGCACGGCTAAGGGTCGTCAGGATTGGCAGACCCGCTGGGGTTTGGCGGACATTTGGAGGGCGCATCACCCCGCAACTAGGGATTATTCATATTTCTCGAGCCTCCATGAGTTGCATGTCAGACTAGATGGATTTCTTGGATCGCCCGAACTGGTTTCGGCAGCGATCCGATCGGAGTACTTATCAAGGACCATCTCGGACCATAACCCCCTCCTGCTGGACCTTCGCTGGTTTCCGGGGACGCCGGCGGTGCCCACCTGGAAATTGCGACCCGAGATCCTCGAGGACAGTGTCTTCAAGGCGGACTTGGGGGAGAGAATATCGGATTATTTTGCGTCCAACGGCGGCTCCGCGAGTACTAGGGCGTTAGAATGGGACGCTTTTAAGGTAGTGGTGAGGGGCTACTGTATCTCCAAGAAGGTGGGCATGAGGCGCGTCATCCTGGCTGATCTAGACACAGCGGACCGGGAACTCCGCGAGTTTGAGATTCGACGCCCCGGACACCCGGAATTGCAAGCACAAACGGCAGCGGCGAGGGAGAAGGTGGCAGTGGAGGTCGAACGGCTCCGCTGTTTTGACTATAAGGCCTATACGGTCCGGTCTATCGCGGAGGGGGACAGGGCGAGTGCGTTGTTGGCGTGGTTGGCCAACCCTACGCGCCAGTCCCAAACGACGACAAATATGCGTGGGGCAGACGGAACCGAGGTATGCACCCAACCGGAGATTCTTAGTTGCTTCCGGCATTATTATGAATGTTTATACCGCAGTCGCTCTGCACGTGACCCAGACCGGCTTAATAATTACCTTCGCCCACTGGAGCTCCGCACGGTGGAGCAGGAAGTGGCAAAAACTCTGGGTTCCGACATTGAATTAGGGGAGATCCGCGGGGCCATTAAACGGATGGCGAGAAACAAGACCCCGGGCCTAGATGGCCTACCAGTGGAGTTTTATGCAGCTTACGCTGATCTACTAGCCCCTCGACTACTGGTGGTCTACAGGGAGGCGAAGAGGCTGGGGCGACTCCCGAGCTCGATGTGTGAGGCGCTAGTGGTTCCTCTCCTCAAACCGGGCCGAGACTCATCCGACCCGGGGTCCTACCGTCCCCTATCGATGTTGACGGTGGACTACAAAATACTGAGCAGCATCTTGGCCACGAGGCTGCTGGGACACATGAGTTCTCTGGTGCATGAGGACCAGGCCGGTTTCATCCCACGGCGGAACACGACTATGAATATTCGTAGGTTGTTCCGTTTGCTAGGGGAACCATTTGTGGATGCCCCGTCCCCGGTAGTCTTATCGGTGGACCTGGAGAAGGCTTTTGATAGCCTAGAGTGGGACTACCTCTGTACGGTGTTACGGAGGTTCGGCCTAGGGGAGGGATTTGTCCGATGGACCACGGTTCTTTATGCTTCTGCTTCGGCCAGGGTCCGAGCGGGCCCATTGATTTCATCGCGGTATCCAGTGGAACGAGGCACGCGGCAAGGGTGCTCCTTGTCCCCGCTTCTTTTTGCGCTGGCGGTGGAGCCACTGGCGCTGCACCTTCGCTCGGGAGCCCACTATACGGGCTTATGGACGTCTGCGGGCCCGCATTATGTCTCGCTTTATGCGGACGACCTGTTGCTCTTCCTAGAGGACCCGGTCGACGCTTTACGGGGGGCGGAATTAGCGCTCACGGAGTTCGGAGAGGTCTCGGGCCTCCGAGTGAACTGGTCTAAGACCTGTCTCTTTCCGGTGCGCAGGGGTACCCCCGCCCCTGCGCTGAGTAGGGAGATTAGATGGGAACCCGACTGCTTTAAGTACCTTGGGGTATTCGTTTACCACGAACAACCCGACCTCCTAGATGGAAACATTGCCCGCTGCATTCGAGCACTCCGAGGTTGCATGGACTTTTGGGCCACGCTGCCGCTCTCAGTGGCGGGACGTATCGCCCTGCTCAAAATGGTGGCGCTTCCCCGGTTATTATATTACTTCCGGACTTTGCCGATCTGGGTCCCACCGGCCACGTTCCGTCGATTACGCTCCATGGTGGTTGGATTCCTCTGGGGAACGGGCCGGCGGCGGGTGGCCCTCAATACCTTGATGAGGCCGAAAGACGAGGGGGGGCTCGCAGTGCCGGACTTCGAAAAGTATTATCTGGCGGCACAGCTCCAGACCTTCACCCAGGAGATCGCCAGGGAATTCCGGGGCCCGGAAGACGGAAGAGGGACAGGTATGGCCAGGCATGTTCTCTCCTTTATAGCGCTGCGACAACGTTTAGTCCTGAGGGACTTGTCGATGGAGGAGCGGACTGTCCGCCTGTGTTGGAATCGGGCCCACGCCCGAGGCCAACTGAGAACACCATATGCGCCTGAAATACCGTTGGGGATGCTGACGGCCCTCCCCCACGGAGGGGATTGGTCACGTTTGGCGGCCTGGGAGGATTCCGGTTTACAGCTCGTTGGTGATCTGTACGAGGACGGCGCGCTCTTGTCCTTCCAGGATCTCATTGACCGCTTCGGGATCTCCCGAGGTGACTTTCTGCTGCACTCGGCCATTGTACGAGCGATCCAGGCACACTGGAAGAACGGGCAGGAGGAACCCCACTTATCTCAGGTGTGTCAGTACGTAATGATGTCGGCGGGCACGGTGAAGGCGGTTACTTGCCTATACGGCAGGTTGATTACCGAGGGATTGGCTCCTCTCACCACTTTGAGGACCCGCTGGGAGGAGGACATTGGTAGGGAGATCCCGGAGACGACCTGGTCCCAGTTGGTGAGACGGGCCTGGAAGGGCACACGCAATGCCCGTTTCCAACTGGTCCACTACTATGTTCTCCATAGAGCGTACCTGACCCCGGTGAAAGTCAGGCGTTATTTTGCCACGGCCTCGGCGGAATGCCCTAGATGCCCGGCTCAGGAGGCGGACCTCCTACACATGTTATGGGCCTGTCCAGGACTGACATCCTACTGGCAGGAGGTAGTGACGACCCTGGAGGAGGTGACAGGGAGACTCTTATCATTGGATGCGGCGGTGGGGCTCCTACACTGGTTTCCCCATACCCCCAGGAATAAAATTTCTAGTAAGTTTATCGACCTGGGGCTCCTCCTTGCTAAACGAGAGGTGACTAGGAACTGGAAGGCACGAGCTGGTCCGGCGGGCGGCAGATGGCACAGTGAGCTTTTGAAGTGGGCGGCGGGAGAGAGCGCACTGAGATATCAACTGGCTTGGAGGCAGGGTAATGAGAAGGCGCAGGAGGCCGCGTTGGAGTGGGAAATGTTGGTGCAGGCCCTTAGGGATTATAGTGCCCCTAGCGACTCTGAAAGTGAAGAAGCGACTCACCCCGAGTCCCGGTGAACGTTAATACTGACAGTCCTATTGCCTTCCCCGTGGGTCCGATAGCAGATCCTATGTTGATAGCTCCCCGGCGCTGGTGGTGGGGGGGGGGGGGTTTCTCTTAGTTAGTAGACGTTTATGGGGAGGGTGTTTATTTTGGGGGTTTTAGGCTTGTTTGGAAAAGCAGATGACGGACAGTGCATTATCCGGACCGGCTCCAGCATCCTACTGACCCCCATTGCAATTCGCCGCCCGACCCCAGGGTTGTGGGCTGGTTGGCTGTGTACAGACTTTATGGAGGGGGGCCAGAGGGCTTTTTTTTTTGTTACTATTGCTTATGATACCATGCTGGTCGTTACTGTACTGATTTACTGATTCCTGCAATAAAAATATATTTAAAAAAAAAAAATAAATCATTGATTGACTGAACTGTACAGGAGGGATCTGTAAACCCCATATAGCAGGGGCACGTGAGATCTTGCGTCGCTGAATTGGGGAAAGACATGGCCCACATATCTACCGAGAAACAGGCGCGCAGGCCGCTGGGGAGTTAATGGCGGCGGCCCGTCATTGACGGAGGAGACCCTCCTTTTGCCTTCCTCGCCATTGCAGAAGCTATTGGCCATTTGGGAGCTGCGGCTCACCGTGGAGCCTGCGGCAGGGACTCATCGAAATTAATCCCCCTGGATGACGGCTGCACACATCCTGCACATTCACAGCAGGGACACCGCAACTCTTCAAAATCGTCGTGATCCTCACCCAGCGGGACTACCTGGGGGAGGAGGGGGGGGGGAGGACGGGGTCACCGGGGCCAACGTTGGTGGTGGTTATTCCACTCTTGTGGAGGAGAACTGGTGAAATCGAGGGACACTCCAATTTGAGGCAAGGCACAGTGTGCAAGCTGCGGGATAATTCATGAAGTTGGTTTACCTTCACAGGTTAGAACACTTTTTTCTGTTGGCCTCATTGCTGGTTGCCTTGGGCCACCTCCCTACCCCGGACATCTGGTGCCGCCCCCCCACCCCCTCCTCCCAGTGGCTTCTCATCTTGTCGGTGAAATCGGGAACAGCTTGGACTGCAGCCGGTTCCATTGACCGGAAATACCCGACTGGATTGGTGGGCTCCACTTGGGTTGGGATCTTCCTATTTTCACTAACTGCAGTGACCCTGGAGTGACAGCACCGTTGAAGCCAGCTTTCAGGAGCCCTCTCGCCCTGTGGTGAAGGTGAAAGAGTACGGGGCTCACTGTGACACACACCCTAGACCCAAATTGGAGCTGCGGGTGGTGGTTTAGCAGATCACCCTTGGTACCTTGATCCCACCTGAGTCACACCCTCACTGACACAATGGAGCACGTTAAGGAGTCCGGGACCAGGGGACCGAAGCCAGTCAAAGCCAACAAGCTGGACCACTACACAGTTTCCAAGGAGCCCCAGCGGGCTGTCTGTCTGAGGAGACTGCAAGAGGGAGCCCTGGAGAGGAGGAGCAGGAGCTTTCCCTTAAGGATGTCATGGAAGCTATCACAGGCGTAAAAATCTCCCTGGAACATAAAATGGACTCCATGGCCATTGACAATAATCTTATCAGGGCTGAATGCTTAATAGTAATGGGAATGCTTAAAGAAAAGGTTAAACAGTTAGAGCTTACAACCACTAGCCTTGTGGGGGGCGTCACTCAGCTGCAAAGGGAGGTCCGAGAACTACAGTACTCCCGTAACTTCATGGACCTCAAGCTGGATGACTATGAAGGCCGACTCTGTCGTAACAATCTCCGCATCCTAGGAGTTCCCGAGAGATCGGAGGGGCAAACACCAGACCTATTTGTTGAGGACCTTATTCTAAAGCACCTGTAACCTAAGGGCTTGAGTAATTTTTCATGATAGAGAGAGCTCAAAGGGTCCCGGGCTGTCGACCCAAGCTGGGCGCTCCCCTGCGGCCCATGTTGGCTCGGGTCCTGAACTTCCGAGATAGGGACGTGATCCTTCAAAACTCCAGAGCCAGTGCCCCTCTCCGATATGAACATGCAGCCATCTCCTTTTTCCCAGACTTTACACAACGAGTGCAGAAGCAAAGGAGGTCATTCCTATCAGTTAAACGCGACCTGAGAGGAAGGTGCTTGAAATATTGGATGTTGTTCCCGGCGCGCCTCCGGGTTGAAGTGGAGGGAAGAACATGGTTTTTTGATCGTCTGGAAGCAGTTGCGGAATGAATTGACTATTGAGGGACTCAAAGCCCAGCAGACCATGGAGCCGGGGAAAGTGCGGACAGCAAGCCATCCTGAAGCAAAGGCCTGGACAATGGCCGCCTCTTTGCTAGTAAAGGAAACTTTGATGCGGGTGGGTTAGGGAGGGTGAGATATCTGTGCTATAATTAAGAGGACTGCTAGTTTATCTATGGCTTTATGTTACTAGTTCTAAAAGGATGGGATAATGATTCTGATTAGGGCAAGGACACTGAGCCCCCCTGTTTTTTCTCTTTCTTTGAATTTTTCTAGGGTGACATGCATTCTGCACGTTTTTGATGGGCGGTTTTGAACCCAGAGGGCAGGGCAGCAGGGTGGGGGGTTGTTGGGTTGGGGTATTTTGTTCCAGAGGGGTGGGTATCCTGACTCGGAACACGTTCCCACAGGCTGTGGTCTACAGTTGGGTGGATGATAGAGGCAGATACACTGGCGTCACTGGTATGTGGGAGGGTCGTCAAATAACATTCATGTCCATCTATGTTCCTCCAGGCCTACAGGGTACAACATTCGCTGATTTGGGAGCAGACCTGCTCACCGTCCCAGAGGGGCTTTTAATTCTAGGAGGCGACTTTAACGCAGTCGTCTCCGGCACATTGGACAGACACCTGCGACGGGACGGGCAACCAGTTGGTTACCAGATTTCATAGAAGCGATGGGACTAGTGGATGGCTGGAGGCTCTACCACCCAGATCAAATACAACATACATTTCACTCCAGGACTCACCACAGTCTCTCCAGTTTAGACTACTGCCTTGTTCCAGCAGCACACGCCTCCTACATAGCAGAAACTAGACACCTAGCTAGAGGTATCTCAGACCACTCTCCACTGTGGATTCACCTCCTTGTGAGCCGGGGCACCACGGGAAGGTTAGCCCCAGTCAATCCTTGGCATCTCCGTAATCCTAAGGTTCGTAAGGATCTCATTAAAACTTTGGACGAATATTTTACCAATAATGTGGGGTTGGTGTCCTCCTCTCAGTCCTTATGGGAGGCGTTTAAGACAGTCATTAGGGGTCAGACTCTATCTTTGATAACTGGCTCTAAGAAGGATAAGCAGAAGGAAGTCGTTGAGCTTGAGGCTGAAATTTACATGCTGGGAGGTGACTTGAAACTGGGGAGAACGCCTGATAAACTTCACTTGTTAAGCCTGAAGCAGCACGACTATAAGACACTGGTTTCAGACAGGGTAGGCTCTATGACCTGGGGGATAAGGCCGGGAAACCTATTGCATGGCTGGATGAGCCGCCTTGTTCCGGAGCTCAGAATAGGGGGAGGGGCCCAATTACAGAACCGCAGGAGATAGTGGACAGATTCGCAGATCACTTTCAGGCAGTCTATACATTGGTCTCCCCCCATTTGGAGGGTGACTCCCAGGAACTACTCCGCAACATCAAGCTCCCCTGCCTCTCCCTGAGAACCGTGACTATGTGGATAGCCCCCTTGCAACGGACAAGATGCCCAAGCAATCCATTTGATAAAGTCTGGGAAGGTACTGGGCCCAAAAGGGCTTCCCTTCGAGCTTTATAAATTCAGGCCAGACAAACTCGCACCCTACTTAAAAGCAATGTTTGAAGAATCCAGAGAAATAGGAATGCTGTCGTTGGAGCAAAGGATAGCTACTATTGTCACGATTCACAAGGAGGGAAAGGCTAGAACAGACTGCACCTCATATAGGCCCATCTCTCTTCTAAATGCTGAGCCCAAGATCTTAGCCAAGCTCCTGGCGAACCGTTTGGTAAAAGTGATCAGCGACCTAGTACATCTCGATCAATCCGGCTTTATGCCACATAGGAATACAGCCTTAAACTTTCGTAGAGTACATGGGGTGATAGAGTCCACACCCTTCAGGAGCCAGCCATAATATTATCATTGGACGCGACAATGGCCTTTGATACAATCGAATGGCCCTATTTTTGGGCGATTATTGCCAAGTTCAGATTTGGTTCCGAATTTATCCAGTGGGTGTACCTTCTGTATTCGGCGCCGCTTGCGCAAGTGGTTATAAACAATAGGGTTTTAGCCTCATTCTCACTCAGACGGGGTACCTGCCAGGGCTGCCCGCTGTCCCCCCTTCCTTTTCTTCCTTTTTCCTTGGCATTGGAACCCCTTGCCGCTTAGATATGATGAAAACCAATGATAATAGGGTTGCAGTGGTGCCCCGGATGGGAGGACCGTATATCTCTGTACGCAGACGATATACTGCTCTGTATGGCTTCCCCTCATTAGTCCCTTCTAGTGGTTCAGGATATACTAACAGCTTTTGGGAGATTTTTGGGACTCTTGATCAAATGGGGGAAATCCTTACTGTTTGTCCTGAGGGGGGACCCCCCCTGTGCCTCCCCGGCACTGTCCAATACAAATTAACACTAATGGGTTTAAATATTTGGGAATTTTTATCTCACTAGACCCCATCGGTTAGGTATGGCCAGAATTTTCTTCCCCCTCTTCAGAAGTTCAAGAGTGATATTGCCAACTGGAAGAAGCTCCCTATCTCACTCCTGGGTAGAGCCGCCCTCTTTATAATGATGGCCTTGCCGCAATTTCTCTAAGCCCTATAAAACACCTTAGATGTCGTCACAGCAGGTTAGTTCACGGAGATTGAGGGCCTCCAAAAGTGACCTACTATGGAATGGCAAACCTCGATTTGCACTAAATAAGCTAACGCTAAATTGGTACGATGGGGGCACAGTCTCCCAGGCTGTGCCCCCATCAGGAAGTACTACTGGGCCTCCAAGCTGGCGGCAATCAACCATGGTACGTTTGGTCGTATAGATGATCCGGGCAACGCCATGGACAAGTGGCTCCTCCCAGGGGGGGTGGTGGGGGGGGGGGGGGGGACTATAGTAGGGCTCTGTACTCCCAACCGAAGCGATTTGCATTAACAGGCTTTGGGATGGAGACATAAACTAACATTAGCCACCCCACTCTGTGACTCCAAGAAACCGGATAATCTCTGGAAAACAAAGGGATTTGACAGGTGGGACCTTATTGGAAGTTCCACCATTAGGGATGTGTGAGGGAAGGGGACGTTAAGTACTTTGATGAACTTCAGAGGGAGTATGAGCTGGCAGACGCAGAGTATTTTCGTTATGTGCAGGTTTGACACTCACTTCAGTCCTCCCTACCCAAGGGAACTGATGACCCAGAGGCCTCTCCACTGGAGGACAAAGTTTTAGATGGTCACCTCCCCAAAAAGGCAATCTCACTAACATATAAAAAACCTAATCAACCACATGGCAGATCCTCTCCAGGCATTGAGGGATAGGTGGGTGTGAGATGGGATAGAGCTTTACGACGAAGATTGGCAGGCAGCGGTGTCGTCTCCCAGAGTAGTAGCAATTCCAGCACGCTTGAGACTGGTTCAGCTTAAGATTGTGCACAGGATTTATATTACAGGGCCCCGATTGGTGAGCATGGGATGGGCTGACACAGGAGAATGCAAACGGCAATGTGGTCTCACTGGCACATTTATGCACGTCATCTGGGAGTGTGCACATATCAATACTTATTGGCTCAAAGTGCAAGACATAATTAGCAAAGTACTATGTATCTCCCTCCGTCCAGAGGGAAGGAGGTGCCTCCTAAATATATGGGAACCCACAGACTTGAACACCTCCCAGATGCAGTGGGCCACTCTAGGGTTTATGCTGGCCAAAGTTATATCGCTCAACTGTGGGGGGCTGTGCAACCATCTACCTAAGAAGCATGGGAAAGTAATCTAGACTGGTGCATGTTTAGGGAAAAAAGTGTATCTTGCAAGGGTATGCCCCAGGAAGTGGTCACTTGTCTGGGGCCCTTGGAATAGCTACAGAAGAGAGATCTGCACACCACCTCGAAATATTGCTCAGGATGACCCCTCCCCCCCCATAATGTTCCTCTCTTCTGTATTATGTTAACATCCTTTTACCCATCTGTATTGAAGTGTACAATTTTACCCTCTGTATTGTATTTCTAGCTGATGTGTTTTTCAATAAAAAGAACTATAAACATTTTTTTTTAAAAAGAATAGAAGCTTGAACTTCTGGTTTAAACCCAGAAATTCTTAACCATGTACGCCTTCATAGTAACAAGCCCCTAATGGAATGGTTAGAGATGAGCTTTCCCTCTTGCAGCAGGTCTTGAGCTTTGGACTTGTGCTCATCAGGCAGGAATTAGAGCAATAGCTCAATTTTTCCCCAATTTGCCCTAAGTGTTTAAAAAAGGAAATCCTCCTGTTGAGATTATTTGTGTAATTGAACCCTGTGATAATCAGCAGCTCTGCTTAATAGTTCTATATAGCCTACGTTGTCATCTGGTGGAGAAGGTTTAGTAGGGTAAAGATCAGGATCGTTACCTGTGGGAGAGTCTGTATTGTAATCCTTCCAGGGGTCTGTGGGTGCAGGATCATTGTCCCCATCCCAGTCATCCTGATCATCAGGTGTGTATGGTGGTGGTGAATTAGTATGGGTAATTAACAAGTGTTGTGTTTCTGGGTTAGGAGGTGATGGAAGAGGAGAAGGGTTAGTACCCACATGTTTGTTCTTTAAAGGAATGTGGTAGGCTTCCTCTGAGCCAGTTTTGCGTTTGAGTGACAATTTAGTCGCAACATGTCCAGTCTTTGCATGGATGTACAGTTCCTTTTGTTTCAGGTCTGGTTTTGGAGGCGGAACATCCAAACGGGGCACCTTTGATGGTACTGGAGCATCTTTATGTTTCGGCCCTGAGGTTTTTGGTGCCGGTGTCTTAGGTGCCAAGGATTTAGGTTCAGAAGATGATTTCGGTGTCAAAGGAGGTGGGCCCGAGACAGGTTTTGGCTTTGACCACGAAGGTGGGACTGGAGCCTTTTTTTTGGCTGAGTTGGACTTTGGAGCAAGGGAGGATCGGTACTCACGATACGCTGACCTTGCGGATATCTTCATCCACATCGGAGCCAAATTCTGAGACGGATATAGGATCCTCCTGTTCTTACTCTGCCTCCTAGTGCATCCCCAGTCTATTGTTCGGAATCTTCTCCGAAGAGGTCCGGAACGGAACCGGTGTTCTGACTCTGCATGTCGCAACATTGAGCTCGACGGTCGCGGAGTGTTTTCTTCGAGATTTACAAGCGTCGCAGTCTTGTTCGTTGTGCTCTGGAGATAAGCACAGTTGCACATTTCGTGCGAGTCGGTGCGTGGGAACTTCACGTGGCGCCAAAGGCAGAATTTGAATGGAGTCTGTTCCATCGACTGCAAGGTGGACCGACGCAGGTAGTCCCAATGGCCTTCCCCGAGTTTCTCAATTGAAAAGAGTTTTTTTGAACTAAATACGATACGTGGAGAAGGGAAATACGTGATTGAAAACAATACCATTGAGGGTAAGTGGATTGCGCACCGAGGTGAACCTGAGAAACGGTGTCGAACCGGAGCGCAGCAATTCACGTCTGAACCGGATGGCGGAAAAAAACAATCTAATAATGGAGTTGATGCCCATGCGCACTATCGCCGAAAGGAGGAGTCACCTACCTTATGACTAGAAAGACTTCTTCGAAGAAAAACAACTTGCAAACATCAGGACTGAATACTAGATGGCAGGAGTATGCAAAGCATGTGATCTACAGCTCACATGCCTCAAATATATATATATATATATATATATATATATAAATATATAGTCTTGCGGTTGCATGAATTTACCAGAACGCTGTGGGTGCAGATTGGCGTCACAGCTGGCGTCTTACTATCTACAACTGCTCCTCCAATTTTCCAATGCTGCTGTTTTTACTACCATGAAGTGAAAATAAATTATCAGTGAATACCTACACCTCAAGTGTGAACTTCTCTTTGAAAATTGGAGGAACAGTTGTAGATATATATAGAGAAAGAGGTGGAAAAAATGCAGGAGGGAGTGATAAAGATAAACTCAGATACTAAGAGAGATTATCAAAGACGGAAATAAACAAGTGGTGGGAACTCATAACCTTGGAAAAGTATGTGGAAGTAAAACGCATCCCTAGAGGCCTCCGCCTGATGCGAATGCCCAGTCATCAAGACATCAGTGGGGAACTCCTGCATGAATGGGGTGAACATCTATTGGAGTCATAAATGGGATTCATATTAATTCTGATCAAACACATTGATAAAGCCTTGAAAGAAATTAGGAAAGAATTAAAAACTCTGGAAGAAGAGGTTAACAAAATGACATTAAGTGAAGATCTGCAAAAACTCAAAACCGATATCTTGAAAAATCTTGAAAAGCATGAAGAAAGGGTGAAACAACAAAAACAACATACATTTTTGCGAGATAAATTGGATTTTGAAGAAGGCAGAATCTTCACTTTTGGAAGGCAATATGATGAAAGGAAGGGCAGAATGCATCCGGAAACGACCAGTCAACAGTTGTCAAGCTTTGATTCCCTCACAAGTACAGATCTTAGTGAGAATGAGGATCCCCCACAAACTTCAGTGGAAATGAGAAAAAAGACCAACTTTTTAATGGAAATGCGCATGGCGCTAAAACAACAAAACAAAAAGACTCAACCAAAAAGGTGGTGGTGGGAGAGGCAGTGGAAGAGGACTACCAAGAGGAAAACAAGGAGAGGCCAGAGAGGAACAACAGGAAGTGGATACATGGTCGAAGGATCGTTTGAGGCAACCCAGGAAATAGAATCTGAAGAGGAGATTTTAATGCAACAGGATTTATACATAATCAATCTCTCACAGAAAATCCTGACAACAGTGGAGAACGAGGTCCGTAAAAAAGGACTACATTCCTATCCAACATCCCATCTGGACATTGCCCAAGCGAGAATTGACCTATATAAGTACACAAGAAAATTAAAACTGGCAAAAATCCACGCAGAAAAAGGAAACAATGGGGTACAAAATACAACTAGACCAATAATGAATTCCCTTCAGGTCGAAGACGCCAGAGGCCTTGAAGCTTTAATGACAATGGGCATGGTAACAGAAACCCAAGAAATGGCAGCACTTATGGAAATACAAGAATATCAGAGAATAGAAGTTGCAGGAGAAAGTGGTCTTAAATTGAAATCCAAATATTATCCAAATTTACCATCTGGTAATAAAATAGATATAATTCATGAGGCGATAACGGAAGAACTATATAAAATGAAACAAACAAAAGGAAAAAACAACTTATCAAAAAAACATTTAGATGCTTTTAAAAATGTACAAGAGGATAAAAAAATTGAAATAAAGTCTGCAGATAAAGGCGGTAATATCGTCATCATCGATAAACAGGATTATATTTTGGAAGCAAAGAGATATCTATTGGACCCAGAATTCTACCAATGTCTGACTAAAGACCCAACAAAAGAGATACAAGAAAAACTGGAAAAATCTCTCACAAAATGGGTCCTTGATGGACTAATAAATGAAGATGAACGCAGATACATGAATAACAAACATCCCACAATGGCGACTTTTTATTGTCTTCCCAAGATTCTTAAAAGCAAGGTTAATCCACCGGGAAGACCTATGGTATAGGCAAACAACTCCCTATTGGAACCAGTTTCAGACTATGTCGATCAATTTTTGGCACCCTTAGTAAAAGATCTAAGTTCGTATTTGAAGGATACGACAGATCTCCTGCAAAAACTGGAAACAATTGCATGGAATACAAATTAAAAACTAATCACAATGGATGTAATCTCGTTATATTCTAACATTGAACATGCAATAGGTATGGAATCCTGCAAATTCTTCTTGGGTAAGCTAACATCCAATACAAAGAACATAATGCCATGCTCAATCAGATGACCTCCCTATGTTTCAATAATAATATTTTCTTAATCAATAAACAAATCTTCAAACAGACAAAAGGATGTGCTATTGTCTTCTCGTTTTCGCCAAACTATGCGAATTTAACCATGGGGTATTTTGAACAAAAAGTGGCATGGTGTACAGAAAATTATGAATTTCGTCAGAAAATAGTTCTATGGCTTTGGTTTATAGACGATCTTTTAATTATTTGGGATGGATCAACAATTGAATTCAACACATACTTTGAAAGACTAAACAACAGCTCAGTGAATTAAAATTCACGTATGAAATGAATGAAAAAAGAGTGGTGTTCTTAGACACAGAAATCTATGTTGAAAACAAGGATTTGAAAACAACACTACATAGAAAAAAGAACTGCGACAAACTCAACCCTACATGGAGAAAGCTTTCACAATGAATCGCTGAAGTGGAGTATCCCATATGGGGAGTTTATAAGACTTCATAGAAACTGCTCAGATGATACTGAATTTTTAAAACACTATCAACAAGCTGGAAGTAGATTCCTTAAAAGGAAATACCCCAAAACAGTCATTGAAAAAATTATTCAACAAGCATTTACAATGCAATGGTTTTGCCTTTGTTAAAGTTAGAGCTATTGGCATTGCTCTTGACATTATTTTTATTTATGTTTTTTTTAACATAAATAAATGGCATTGTCATTTACAATGCCAATAGCTTAATCTCTCGCAAATGCCACACACAAAGACTCACAGAGAGCCCCCCCACACACACACACACAGAGCCCCTCCCCACACACACACCCACACAGAGCCCCCCACACACACAGCCACACAGAGCCCCCCCACCCACACCGAGCCCCCCACACACTGCGAGCCCCACACACTGCGAGCCCCCCACACACACTGCGAGCCCCACACACACACTGCGAGCCCCACACACACACTACAAGCCCCACACACACTGCAAGCCCCACACACACTGCAAGCCCCACACACACTGCAAGCCCCACACTGCATGTTTTACCAGTTGTAAATTCTGCCAATCTCTGCGTATTAAGTGAATGGCCACCGGTACATGATCAATGCTCTTCTTCCCTGCCCCATGATGTTTGTTGGATGGCAACAGCTGAAACAGGGAAAATAGCATCGACTCTGGATCTGCACACACAAAAACTGAGTCTGTGTGTGTGCATGGGCACATGGTTTGTGTATCTAGCATGGGGAGGGCATGATCTGAGGATGCAGTCTGGGAAGAATATTAGCTGTGACAGTACTGGTAGAGCAAGTCAATTGTGCTTGGGGGAGCACAACTGTGGATGTGTACACTAGACCAGGAAGGGGGGTGGCTGTGCACGTGTGTCCAATTCTCCCTGAGACTGTAGATATATTTGCTGAGCCAGCATAAACAGGGTAGGGCATAGAGAACAGGGTAGGGCATAAAGAACAGGGACTGTGCATATGCACGCAGCAATAGGAGATTGTACGCTGTGTGTGTGTGCACACAGAGTCTGCAACACAAACCTGTCAGAGGACATGAACTGCAGATGTTCTCACTGAGCCCGCAGATGGCACTTACATGTGGGTGTATGTGCACACGTAGACTGGGTTATGCACTCATCTTTCACAGAACATACACTTTGAGCGCGCATAAAATCTGCAGTAATTACAAAAATGTGGGGGGAGGGGGGTACATATAAAGTCAAGAACATAGATTGTTACTCGGCAGTGTGCGCATCTGAGCTTCCCGGAGTTGGGCTGAGACTGCACACACACTGAGGATGGGGTCCGACTATAGAGCCACAGAGAGTATGGGGAGAGGAGGGGCATTGGAAAGCAAAGACTGTTATTAAGTAAATGATTATGGGAGAGTACATGGGCTCTGTATGTAGTTACAGAGATTTGGGTCATTGGGTGGGCTGAGCTGCTCTCTTAAGCGACTAGAGGGTTATGTGAACAGAGCCTTGTCGGGCAGGCGGCATACGGACGCGCACCTAAGAAACGCAGGGATTATTGATGTGCCCATAAAGCCGGGTGCACAGAACGTGGATAGCCAGCTATGACATACCCAGGGAAGGACATGGGATCTCCACACAGAGTCTGGAAGGCATCAGCCGTTGAACGCGCGCCTAATAAGTGCATGGAGTGCAGATGTCCCCATGGAGCCGGTTGGCACAGACTGTGGATGGGCTACTAGAACCAGTGAAGGCATGCCTAGGGATGGACATGGGCTCTCCACACAGAGCTCAGCTGTGATTCGGAATCGGAAATAAACTGGGATCTTTTGTCCTCCGTGTTACCACATGACTATATTACGCCCTTTGCATTCTGGGAGTTACATTCACATGCACGCCAATTAATCAAAAATGGACTAACAAACCTGAAAACAAATATGTGTAAAGGAAACGCCTAATTGCCCAGAACCCCCACACGGGCTGCATTCCCACTGTTGGCGGGTTAGTACCATCTTTCACGAGGCGGCCGGACACAGAGCCACCCACACACTTACAGAGCCACCCACACACACACACAGAGCCACCCACACACACACACAGAGCCACCCACACACACACACAGAGCCACCCACACATACACACAGAGCCACCCACACATAGAGCCACCTAAAAAAAAGCTAGCCAGACAGACACAGTGTAGGTCTCAACTTCAAGCAGCACAACATATTGATCCTCAAAAATATTTAGCAGAAACTCAAGACAGTTTTTCCTTATTTGAAGATGTGATAGGGTACCCTGGAACATTCCAAGTGGAAGTTTCTTTGGAAGAGCAGTGTTTGCAAGTCTGTTTTGAATGAAAGTGCCTAATACGGGGGCCCTGAGCCTCAGACTAGGTCTACTCCCGGTTGGTCTTTCCAAGAGGAATGAGTGTGCTCTTGAGAGGGATCGTGAGATGTATGAGGTGATCAGCTTGCTAGATAGACAGCGGAGCCCTCACGCATAGGTGCATCTGAATGCAAACTACTTTGATTAACGCATGTTCCTATGTTGTTCTTAGGGTGTTCTAATATACGCTTGTTATTACTATGTACAACAGTTCTTGGAGAAACAGTCACTCAAAATATACATACAGATACACAAATGGCAACTTATGCCTACATGGCCCCGAGAGGGGCAAATGTCTGGATGGGGCAGGTCAGAATCAAGCCCCAAGGAAGCAGATCTGGATAGAGCTCCGAGAAGTAAGTAGAGTGGCAGGTACGAACAAAGGAGCAGTAGAATAACATTTGTGGGTACAGCAATGAATCACTAGGAAGACAGAGCACCCAAGAGGGGGGCGGGGGGGTAGGGTAGCGGAAGCAGTGGCTAAACAGAAGAGGGTAGCGGAAGCAGTGGCCAATTAGAAAAGGGGGCAGGTAGGGTAACGGAAGCAGTGACTAATCAGAAGAGGGGGCAGGTAGGGTAACAGAAGCAGTGACTAATCAGAAGAGGGGGCAGGTAGGGTAATGGAAGCAGTGGCTAATCAGAATAGGGGGCAGGTAGGGTAACGGAAGCAGTGGCTAATTAGAAGAGGGGGCAGGTAGGGCAGCGGAAGCAGTGGCTAAACAAAGAGGGGTAGGGAGGGTAGCGGAAGCAGTAGCTAACAGAAGAGGGGCATGTCATGCTGGTGCACCCAGATCGTCGTAGGTTAAAGCAACCAGTTCTCCAGATACTGTCATCATGTATTGTGGGAGCACCCAGATGGGCAAACGTCTTGAAATCTTTACTTCCCCTGCCAGTCAGAGTATGTTGTCAATCGTTAGTGGCAGTGGCGTAACACAAAATGAACCCCTCCCCTTCCAAAATGCAATGAGGGGCACATGAGTCGCCCATGTCTCTTTTATTTGATTTATTTAGAGATAGCGCTGACAAGACCCGAGGGTATCAGAGTGCTGTACACAGGTAAATAAGGGCTGAATGGGGGCATCTGGAAACCCCCTAGTCTGCAGAGGCTTGCCCTACGCCCCTGGTCAGATGTTCTCACTTACGTCATCACGGGTGGCCTTCCTGTTCCCGAGACAGCAGGCTTCTTGCATGTTTTACGTGCGCACATGCGCCACAAACGATTTCCTGACAAATCACATGAACCCTAATATCTCTTGGGGGTGTGCCCTTTGAGGGAAACGGACAAAGCAATCTTTCTGAGAGGTTCAACTCCCACCATCGTTACACAAGGACACACATTCATTTTGTTACGCACGGGGAAATTAAGTGATTTGCCCAGAATCACAGGAGGTTTGGCGACATTACCGAGACTCGAACCGGGTTCCCAGGTCCGAGGTCGAGCGCCCTAGCCGTTTGGCCAACTCCTCTGTCAGTTACTTCAACGATTCAACAGTAAAACCGTGGTCTACTCACTAACTTTGGTGCAAAATGCCGCTATAAATGCAGTTGTGTGCCTGTAAATTTTCTTTTTTAAGCCGCAACATTTTCAAATGAATGCCACAATATCCTGGGGGTGCCTGCCAATTATGATTGTAAGCACGCAGTAACAGAGTAAAACTGTACTACTATTGGGCCTGCCATCCAATTCAGGAGAGAGCTCTGCAGGCTATGCTTAGGCAGCAGCCGATCGCGAGGGGGCTCCGCTCCCTTTCCGCTTCAGGGCAACCAGGTTTTCGTTGTGGGGCACAGATGTCCTGCTTTGGGAGGTACCAGGTTAGGGGGGGGGGTTCTTGTGGTCATTAGTTCAGTTTGGTTCCTGACGAGCGTCCTCGGTTGGCGGCCATTACAGGGCCAGGTAGCAGGGGCTCCATGAGTGCTGCTTCTCCGGGCTCCTCTCCCGTTACGGGACAGCCACGCACACGTCGGGGGTCGCAGATGACCCGCCCTGTCCTGTTCAGCCAGCCACTGGCCACCGGGAGTCCTCCGGTGGCCCCGATGCTCAACGGTTGCCGCTATGCACGAACACTCGTCGGCTATCACGGGGACAGGCGATGATGCCGCGGCCGATGGCGGAGACTTCGTCAAGACCTCCCGATGAAGCACAAGACCCGGCTGCAGAGAGTCCATGGATCCGCGGGAGCTCCCCGTCTAGCCCAGCAGGTCCCGAAATGGAGGTCTCCGGTGTTGGAGGAGCTCCGTGAACCGCAGGGTGCAAATGTCCGCAGAGGCACAGCACAACAGTGCAGAGGCGAAGGACCCCCGCCGCAGAATCGAGCATCCCTCCTTTCAAGTCGGCACGGTGAGCTGGTCCGGCGACCGTCGCTTCAGGGGGGGGCTGGAGGGGATTAGTCCAGTTCATCTTCACAGCTCCGCTCCTGCCGTCTCTTCCCCAGGAGATCCCTCAGCACACGGGAGCCCCAAACCAGCCAGCACTTCTCCTCCGGGGCTCCATGCGTCTCCGGGCGGGGGCGGGACTTCCGGCCGGCCGGCCAACCACTTCCGAAATGACGGCGGCTGCAATGAGGGCGGGTGCCGTCAATGCCAGCACAGATTCGGGGGCGTTCCCGAGAACAGGCTTTCGGCTGACGTAGCCAAAAGGGAAAAATTCTCGGGAACGCCCCCGAATCTGGTCTGAGATTGACGGACAGAGCCCTCTCCCAATGGCTAGCCTCTATTTATGGAGCTAGCCAATAGGAGGAGGGGCGGATACCCGACCCCACAGAGAAAAACATAAGGTTTTCCTATTTTCCTAGCGCATGCGTACTTCGTACTTCGTACGCATTTGCTAGTCAAAACCTAATGGTAATACAGAATCGTAAGGATATCTTACACAAACCTCCTAAAATAACTGAAACAAACCAAACACAAATAAGGTTAATAACAACGCATAGTGCAGAAAATAAGAAACTAACAAGAATAATCCAGAAAAACTGGGGAATTCTAAAACTGGATCCAACCTTATCTGAAATCATTTAAGATCACCCAAACATAATATACTGACGTGCCAGAAATATAGGCGACAAAATCGTTGACAGCCACTTTCAAGATGCCTCGATAACCACCTGGCTCCAAAGAGAAGGTTTTTGGCCCTACAAACAGTGCAAAGTCTGTAAAATTGCAACACCAACAAAATCAGTGGACACTGGACGGGGCACAAAATGGAAAATCAACCAGCAACTGATATGCAAAAGCACCTATATGATTTATATGGTGGAATGCCCCTGTAAAAAGCGCTATATAGGGAGCACGATCTTTGAGGTAAAGAAGCGAATTCTGGAACATACTCGAGCAACAACACACAAAGATCGATCCAATGCCATTGCAAAACATATGGAGGCACACCATGAAGGGAGTCATTGACATTTTTGGCATTGGAACAAGTAGCACTATCAGATCGAGGGGGTAATCGAATAAGAGCGCTGAGACAGAAAGAATCACGCCACATTGTGACATTCAGAACACTAGATCCCAGAGGATTAAATCAGACTGAAGAACTTCACATACACCTTTAAAGGATAAAATCACATTTACATCAAATGGAGAACTGAAACTCACTAGTGAGATATGAGATGGCTTAACAAACGAAAATAGCTGAAAAGAAATTTGTTATCCTATAAAGAATGCAGAAAGGAATTAACTGCCAAGAAGGATTCGACAATTTAGGGCAACAAATGTGGAAATAAATAGCTCACTAGATAGCTTAAAAAGCATGAAAGAAACTTAACAAAGGCTCAATAGCGAGCACAAAAATATTGGGACTGAAATTAAACCAAAATGACGAACACTGCATTGTAAATAAAGCTTGGACTATATATTTTAAAAATGCATTATTACACATGAGTGAAATCGCATGTAAACACTTTGTTAATTCACATATGATAGTAATGGAAAACTACACATACCACATGTATCACTTTGAAAATAGAAGTGAAATTGTGCCTTTAGAAATAAAAGATGTCTGCACCAACCTTGTTACAACCGGTGATCAAGTCTTCAGGGGAAGGTGAAACGCATTTGAATAAAGTTGCCTTAAAAACTTCACTACATCCGAGAGAGTGTGTCTTTCTTATGCAATCACTACTGTTTTGGCAGCGGGGTTGTACCTTGATGAAATTAAAACCAGCTTGGCCCTGCCGGAAAAGACGCACCGTTTGGGAGCAAAAGAGCGCCAGCGTCGAACCTTTAGGACTGCACTGCAGCATATATATATTTATTTTTATTACAGCGCACACTCCTTTCGCCAAAAAGAAGATGCTGCACTCACAGGTGACTGTGTCTGATATTTATTCAAGCAAAAAAGCGGGACGCGTCTTTGCTGAAATATCAGAAACAATCACCTGTGAGTGCGGCATCTTCTTTTTGATGAAAGGAGCGAGAGCTGTAATTTGATCTGTGGACCTAACGCCACGTTAAGCCATACCCGTTCCTGAGTGCTGTTTGAGTATATACGGTGGACTCGAGCCTTAAGAGCACAAGGCACAGAATTTTGTTACACAAATTAACTGCATTTCCTTAACACCTTGACTGCTAAGGCAATTCCCCTCCTGTGCTGGAAATTGTTATAGTCCATGCATCATGACGAGCTCAGCTCGTCATAAGCACACGACCAGTGTACTGCATGACGAGCTGAGCTCGTCATGAGCAGCGAAGGGGTTAAACCTAGAATTTATTGCGACTATCAGTGAGTCATCTGTCAACTTTTTCGACACCCAAGTCTATATCTACAACGTCTTTACAGAAAGAAGACAGCAGCTAATTCCACCTTACATGCACATAGTTCTCATCCAAAACATTTAATCAACAGCATACCGTATGGCGAGATGCTTCGCCTTAGATGGATATGCAGTAATGAGATTGATCTAAAAAGAGCCCAGAATGAAAGCAAATCTAGATTTCTTGAGAGAGGCTATGCTCCTAATATCATCTTGCAGGCCATCTTCAAATCTATGAGCATGTCCAGGGAGGAACTCCTCATAGACAAACAAATACAGACAGCCTCCAAACATTGTGCAATTAGCCCCATCACCAATGAATTTTGCATGATTTTGGGGTATAGTCGTCAACACAAAGCCATTCAAAAAATCTTTCAAACTAGTTGGCCTCTTGTACTAACTGACCCAGTGAATGGACCCCTGCTACTGCAGAGGGTGTCCATCACTTACAGTAAAGCGCCTTCTATGAGACACTGTCTAGTTACAACTAACCCTTAGATTATTGACAATGCAACTTGGTTACAGACACACCAGGGATTTTACAAATGTAAGACATGCAAAGCATTTATCCATGGCAAGAATACCAGTACATACTCCACGCCGTTCTATGATAGGAAATACAAAATTAAAAAACTGTTGACATTTAAAACCGAATATGAGGTCTATGTGCTCATGTGCCCATGTGGCCTTAAATACAAAGGCAGCACCAAATTACAGGTTCACAAATGGGTCCTTCAACATCTCCGTGCAATCACAAACCAAGACAACACATACCCAGTAGCTTGTCATTTTAGAGAATTCCATCAATCAGATAGCAAAAATTTGAGCTACTTTGTAATTGACACCATACCACCCAGTAGGTGTGGAGGCGACAAAGACCCAATTGAGAAAATTGGGAGACTCTGTAAATATTACAACTCAATACCAAGTTCCCAGGTGGTCTCAATGTCACGGAGGATCTTTACACATGTCTGTAATATGTAACCATAGTATTTCGTCAAGGGTTTAGTTTCTGCCATATCCATGATTTCAACTTGCTGTGCTAGGTTTTACACACGTTGATCCCCAGATCAACCCATGATGCATATTAATTTACTATTCTGTGGTTTTATTATACATTTTATCAGGATATGTTTATATGCTAAGTACATATTTATGTGTGTATATATATATATATATATATATATATATTTTCATATTTTTTATCACATTTTTAATGATATGTATATTTATACGATATGCTAAGTACATATTTATTTGTGTATATATATATATATATTCACTGAAAAAACCATAGGTTATAGACCATATATAGTTAGGGATTAGCATTTAAAAAACCTTATTTTACTCGCACAAAACCATTGAAATTCCATATATAGTTAGTTGCACTAACTATATATCGCGGACCCGCAATCCACTGCTAATGATGTCACATATTACATCATTCATGACATGGTCAGTGACATCACTGATGACATCTCAAATGACATCACTGATGACATCACTGATGACAACACCCAGTGACTGTATGTTTCTGTAAAGTTAAAATATGTCTTACATATTGAAGAATGAGTGGATGTATAAGTGTCTGGATGAAGGATTTAGTAGGTGCATGACTGACTGTATGAGAGAATGATTAAATGTGTCTCACTGAGTGCATGGGTTAGTGATTAAAGTGTCTTAATTTGGCAATCATTATATATGTTGTTCTGTAAAGTGCTGCATGTTTAAATCAGTAGCTATATCAGTAACTATATGGGTTATTGAATGGTTGCCCAAGTATTTGTAGGGGAGACTGAGTATGTGTGTGGGTGGCTGGGAGGTGTATAACTCTGTGCATAGATGTGTGAGCAGTTGATTCCCTAGGTGTATGGGTTCAAAAGTGCATGTAGAAACAGCTGTATGGACAGTTGACTGTGTGCATGAGTATATTCGTGAGTGAATGGCTATATCAGTTCTACATGTCAAAGTAAGTACATATGTAAAACACACTCCATGTGAGAGTTGACATATATAAATAACTGAACATAAGAGCCAGTGAATGTGACAGTGACTGTATGAATCATTGTGAACTTGTATCAAGGATTGTATAAGAGAGTAAATATGTGTTAGTATATGTTTGAATAAGTAAGGTGTGTATAACTGTATAGTTGAGGAAATGGAGGTGTGATTGATTCTTTGCATGACTGACTAGGTGTGTGAGTAACTCCATGGATGTGTGACAGTCTGTGAGTGCCTGTTTACACTGAGTGTATCTAAGGTTATATTAGAGTCTGAAGATGTATTATCACATAAATGATATCATCAGTGATGTAATCAGTAATGTCAAATGAGATGTCAGTGATGTCATCGGTGATGTCATTTGAGATGTCATCAGTGATGTCATCAGTGATGTAATTTGAGATGTCATCAGTGATGTCATCAGTGATGTCACTGACCATGTCATGAATGATGTAATATGTGACATCATTAGCAGTGGATTGCGGGTCCGCGATATATAGTTAGTGCAACTAACTAAATATGGAATTTCAATGGTTTTGTGCGAGTAAAATAAGGATTTTTAAATGCTAATCCCTAACTATATATGGTCTATAACCTATGGTTTTTTCAGTGAATTTTCAAGGTTTTGTAAATGCAAATTTTTAACTATATATGGTCTATAACCTATGGTTTTTTCTGTGAATTTCATTGGTTTTTTAAAAGCTAATATCTGTAGCTGTAAAATGTATTCTTCTTTAAAACCCAAAATATATTTTAGATGTTTATTGATAATTTTTTTTTAAATATTTTTTTTCTTCGCTTCCGGTAAGCGAACCGGGAAGCTTTCCGTTAGCTCATCTTGATGCCGCGATCTAGTACGCGAACCGGTAAACGTTTCGTTAGCGGAACTGTGACGCGTCGCGGAAGCGCGACGTATCACGTTGTCGCGTAATGCGTCTTATGACGCGCCGCGTTAGCGCTCCCGGAAGTGCTCCAGACCGCGAACCGGAAACGATCCGGGACGCGGCGCGCACCGCGTAACGTAAGCGGAACAGGTCATGTGACTTGTTTATCAAACTTTTCATTGGTTCATTTCACTTTTGGTTTCCAAATGATGTATGACTAGGTCATGTGACCTAAAAATAACACTTTTCATTGGTTCAGAACTTTTGCTTTTCCAAAATCATGTAAACCCCTCCTTCTTTCCTCACTCTGACTTTCATCTTGGTGAGAGAAAGACCATGTTCCAATATTATTGCAATGGCTTCTATCCTTGCTTCAGCTGGTGGACCCCCACCACCACCTCAACCTCCTCATGACAAGAGAGGACCACCATCACAATTCATTTCCAACAGAGAGGAGGAAGAGGAGGACCTAGAAGAAGAGGACACAGATGAACCTCAATTTATTCAGGAGTTGCCCCGGGTTTCCCGAAGGAAAACAAGTTTTATATGGCAGTTTTTCTCAATCCCTCGAGGGGAGAAGAAGGTTAATGCCAAGTATGCCACCTGCCTAATCTGCAAATGCAGATTATCTCGAGGCACTGACAAAAAGTATAGTATGGGCAACTATACTATGCATCGCCATATGGCCAGGTGGCATCCATTAAATTACAGCCGGGCAGAGTTAAGGGACCTTCAAGATAATCCCCCGACAACTCCTGTGGCCAGATCAACATCAAGTATATCTTTGACTGGAAGAGAGGCACAGGAAACTGTGCCAAACATACAGCCAAACTTCAAGCACATGAAGTTAACGTGCATATATTGTGGTGCTCTGCTCTCATGTGGGCACATGAGCGTGAACTTAATCAACTTGGTGTTTGAAAACCATAAGTGCCCTAACCCACCCAAGCAGTAATTTTTTTTGTTGCTCCTGTTGAGCCCTTTTCAATGCCTGTTTTTTTGTTGTTTCCCCTCCATGAAAAACACAAAAAAAACATAAAACTGTTCTAAAAATACAAAAAAAAACAAAAAAGGTGGGAAAGTAATTCACAGAAAAACGACTAGAGACACTCTCACCAAATATAGATTAGCTCATACTACATAACAATCCCTTTCATTCTCACAAATTTGATTGAAATTTCATTTAGCCATTTAGCCTGTAGACCTCTCTAAGTACCGTGAGGTAAATTACTTCACAAAACACACCTGAAGTGTTGGAATTGACAACCAATGAAAATGTTCCTTTCATTTTCTACTTTTATTACCTGACATTTGATTGGTTATATACCTGTATATATATAAAGGAGGAGAAGAAAACACAGCCATTTTGACTGCTACTTCTTGTTGTACTTGTACATCACATTTGAATAGCTATCAAACACTTCAACTTGTTTGTGAAGGTAAGTTGTTATTTTTAAAACTGAAGTATATTGTGCACTATAACTTAATATGGTAGACTTTTTCTGATAGATATATACTATCCCTCTATAATAGTTATAGATTTAGATAGACTTCTCTATTATAGTTATGAATGAAGTTAGGCTTGTCTTGGTTAAATCACATACACTTTTTTATAGTCCTATTTCCACTCTGATACTATACACTGCCAAAAGATAAATTCACTGATAAAAACTGCCTATCTAAAATTAATCCCAACAGTGCCCTATCTCTACTAATATATATTTTTTTAATCAAAATTTCAGGCAAAATGGAAGGCGAGCAGCAAGTTCAATTTACAATTGTACTGAAGGAGAGCAGCCAAGACAAAATTGATGATTTTATGGATCAAAGTAGAGACCAGGAACTACTACAATGTGTTGAAGCAGTGGATAACCTGCTTCAAAATGAGGACATGTTACACCCTATATTCAATTTTGAAATTTCTGACACTGAAATGTTAGAAAGTTTAACGAATTATGAAAAACAATCAAAATAAAAAAAAATACTTTAAAAATAAAGAAAACAAAAAAAACAACAAAAACAACAAACAATTAACATACAGTATTAGAAAAGTCTATCATTCTTTTATCCTTATAGTACGCTGCCCAGAACGCTTTCCGGTTCGCGAACTTGGCGCTTACCACGCAAAAAAAAAAAAAATTTTTTTTTTTGACCCTCCTGGGCCCTTTTAAAACCTCCACATAAAACCTAGGGGATCAACGAGGATCTACTATGCCCCCTTATGGTAATTTCCCCCTTTGTTTTGGCCTCCTCTTGTCTCTCGTTCCTACCGAGAGACAAGATGGCGGCCGCTCCGGACTGTTTAGAATGTTGACAGACACCGGAGAGCCAATGAGCTTCGCTTCGCAAAGTTCCGATACGCGAAAAGTTCGCTAACCGGATCGCTGCCCGGAGCGCTGTTACAGATATATATCTTGTTTTAAACGTTAATTTCTCAAAATCCACTGAAGCACATATATTAAGACCTAGCAAAGGCACATCAGGCTAACAGTCCCTACAATTTTGCCAAGTTTGGTGGAAATCCATTCAGCCGTTCGGGCTAAAAGTGAGGCCAACCGCCCTATGGAAATTAACATGGGAAAAACGCGTTTTGGGACCCCCCTTTTATCTCAGCCCCCCCTTGCCGAACACCCCCCAAATTTCCAGGAGCTGCTCAGAAACAAAATGTGCCATTTTCCAGAAAATTTCAGCCAATTCCATCCACAAACGCCAAAGTTATTAGACATAGAATTTTCAGAAATCCCATAGGGAAAAAATCCTAACTATATATACCTACTGGCGACCGCCAGTAGGTAATATATATATATATATTCATATTTTTGATCACATTTTTAATGATATGTATATTTATACGATAATTTGTATGTACACTTCTTTATATGTACTTATTTTAACATTGTGTATGTTAACCCTAGATGTAGCTCCATATAGGTCATGTCAGAGGGGTCAAGCATCTTTGCACAGCATGTTTACACAGTTACATTTGCACATCATCTAGTGGTATATACGCCTGTATATACCATATTGAATTTTATTAAATCTGTCTCTAAACACGATTAGGCATTGTTGACATCATCCGGCATTACTAGGCATTTATTTTCGTCTACAATAACTCAATGTTGTCTTTTAATGTATAGGCACGTTTGAGGAATGAGATTCGGCCATAAGCTTTGAAAGTCTAATATGCTGCCAAGTAATTTCATCTTTCATTCTGACATTTTGGTCATTGTTAGTTATGTAACTAATAGTGGGGATTTTTTTTGTATTTCACTGTATATGCATCTACCAATTAAGGTCTTTAGATTGTTTATTTATATCCCGTGATCACTGTCTGAAATTTGAAATAAGTATTGATGAACCAGGCTGATCTCCAGTATTTTACGTATATTTGTGTATGCTTTACGAAATGTGTTTAAAATGTATTACCATTTCGTCTATTTCTATGCTTGGCAGGTCATGTGGTGTTTTTACGCATTGCACTATCACTTTAAAAATGCACTTAAATCGAGCTCCAACATGTCATGTGAACAAGGCTCGTTTGAGCTGAAACTCGTCATGGTGACAAATGGAGTAAATTATTGTAAGCACCTACTTTGGGTCTGTGTCCATCTTTTCGGTGTGGAATATATATTTGTCCAAAAAGAAATTGCCCCCTGCGAGAACGCACTTGAAAAACAGACAAATTCTGTCACTTTCCACAGCATTCTTTATTCTTTTAAGCCAGACGTCATGGTGTTCAATAAAATCAACAGCCCTACGGGTTTTAGCGCTCCTGCGTCTTGCTCATGGGCACATAACAAAGTCAGCTGACGGCCTTTGTTGACCAAAGGACTTCATCAGCTGCGGTTCTGGCATGCCCATAAGTAATATTGTGTTCATGTTTCCTACCAAGGGACACTGAATTCACGATGGGTACATCCAAAAGCGGGGGTAGGACACGCTGGTTCCACAAATACTACAAACAAATGCTAATGCACTCACAGGATTTAAGATATGCCTTTATTCTACCGCAGACGCTCACGGGTACCTAACAAAGTCAGCTGACGGCCTTTGTTGACCAACGAGGTTCATCAGCAGCGGTTCTGGCATGCCTAAAAGTAACTGTGTTCATGTTTCCTACCAAGGGACACTGAATTCACGATGGGTACATCCAAAAGCGGGGGTAGGACACGCTGGTTCCACAACTACTGCAAAGAAATGCTGAAGCACTCGCAGGATTTAAGATACGCCTTTATTCTACCCCAGACGTTTTTCAGCATGAGTGCTTTCCTCGGTGCAGCCAAACGAAATCCAACATAAGCAGCCCAATTCTATTTAAACTGTCCCACTATGCCATTTACTGTTCGCCTAGCCAATCAGAACGGAGGCAACAGTTCTGGCATAGGATGACGTGTCGGCACTGAGGCATCATAAGTCAAATTCAGGAGTACTCACTGGATTTAAAATACGCCTATAAATATATATACATAAACATAAATATAAAAAGCTATAAAAGAAGAATAGAAAACATGAATTAAACAGCCTAGTCCATGTAACTTCCTAATAAACAACAATGACATGTTTAATGTGGGTAACTAACCAAGCTGAACAAAAGCAGGATTTAAATGAAAGATAACTTGCAGGCAAATCTGTAACACAATGGCAATACAAGCTTATAACTCCACAGCTTTTTCCCTACCACCCAATATATAGGATTATAGAAGTCGTCATCATCAGTATCAGATTTACTCTATTTGGCCTTGTAGGTGTAAAATGGGAATATTCCCAAGCCAAACATGACATACGTTGCAGGATCTGTGCAAGAGTAGTGACATTCCAATATGACTCACAACCTTCAAATGCATCAGTGGACACACATTCAGTAGTTAGTGTGTCATTTTAGGCATCTTGGTGCATCATTACCAACATAGTGCTCCAATATCTTTCAACTCAAGTCTTCAGATATATCACTGCAGTCCACTTATTTAAGTAACCCCCAACTATACAATTACAGTTGCTAAACATACATACACACCCATTTATGTTGAGTTGCACATATTGCAGTTTGGAACTGAAGGATTCTGCATTAGCCTGAAGGTTCCCCATACACCTAAAACCAACCCACTCGACCTTTAGGGACTCACTATACTTACTTTGCAATGGGGTACTCCCACATATAACCCCATCCTCCGTGGAGCTGTACGCCTTGTGTGGCAATAGTGTTCTGGAGATCTGAAGCCCTACAGAAGCAAACAAAAATGGCTATAAATGCTCTAATACATTTGACAGAAAACAAAGCCAAGACATTCCTTTTGAACAGTCCAACTGGATGATAGAAATAAAAGTTATAGATTCCACGTAAATAGCACCAGGTCATTTAGGCTTCCCATTTTCGTGCCATTCGTAATACTGTAAATTCTTACTCATTGTGCCGGTGCCAAACACTTATGAATTCTGTTACAATGGTTGACCCCACCCACCCTGAAACCCATGCTGCAGACCTGTGGCATCTGGTGGATTTGAAAAATTATGGGGCAGAAATGTAAGATCCGAGTTGTAGTGCACAAGATAGCATAGCGAAAACGTATAGAGGAGGGGTTTGGGCTAGAATTGCAAGACAATGTACAAGAAACAATAATGAATAGTCTGTTTTAAAATTCCCTACATGCCCCCAATATTTGGTTCCCTACATATAATGCATCCCTTACTCTTTACCACATCATTCAATCAACAATGAGATAAGCTGGGTCAATGAACAAGCGGGGCTAATACTAATAGCTAATGATAGATCCATTCATATCTCATTACTGCCATTTGTGAACAACCCAGGAAGGATGGACTTCTGAGTCCACCTTACCATGATTTGAACTCTTTATCTCCAGATCATTGCAAATGTCAGTGGCATGCATTAATTCACTAACCCATCATGCTTATTTGGTTTTATTGGATTTGCATTTAAAACCCCATTTAGTTTTTGTAGTTCACCAAACATATAGTTTACGGATGTGAATGTAGTCGATCCAAATTCACTTATCTTCATCATTTTGTCCCCACTCTGTCAAGCTATTAGCATTCAGACACAGTGGTGCACCATTTGTAGACAATTTTTATATGTACATATGGATGGGTGAATACACACCCAACTTTCTTTCAGGCGACATTTAACCTTACTTTCTTGATTTCAATGACATTTTAAAATCGGGGTAAGTTACCCGATAAGCCCGACAGCTAGTTTCTAAGGCAGGCTCCTTTCTACTCAGAGGTGAGAACAAACACGGGTCACTTCACTAAGGATGCCTGACACCCTAATTTTGTTGCTACTTAAGGCAAATGCTACTTTAATTCTCATGAAGTCCTTGTTATTTCTGATCAGCATTTCACGTAGAAAAAGAACATGTTTTTCTAGGTAGCGGATTGAGCAGTTCAGTAAATACCCTCGTCTATAATGGTGGCAGGGTTTTCTGTATTCCTTTCACTCTTGCTTGTCCTCTTTTTTTTCTCTCTTCTACACCATTTTCATCCTCCCCTTCTTCAAATGCTACATGCTTCACCTAGTGTCATGAAGTCTTATCTTTTATCTCTCTCTCTTGTTGCATTTTTCATCTATCTTGTTGGATTTTTTGCTTGAGCTGCTCTCCTTACCATCATGTTTTCATTTTCATTTGATGTTGCTGTTAACTTATTCCTCTTCTGCAGCTCTACAAATACATTCCCTTCATTCATTCCCCGCTCCTCTCTCTTGAGACTTCTCTGTGAGTTAACGCGACTGTTACAGATGTCATATAGGCCATATGTCTAATCCTTGATAGGGGGTCGTCAACTGACGAAAAGTCATCTACAGTGGCTAAACACGGCTCTCAGTTGTCTAGTGGCGGTTTATTTATTAGGGCGTGGGAGAGTTGTCTCCTTGTTTGTTTTGTTCCCCCGGGCCGGACGGGCCCCATATCAAATGTTTAAGCTGTAGTGCCAGTGCTGAGTGTGCTGCTTATATTTCGGCATGGCCTGGGCCGGGCAGAATTTGCCTTGTTTACTTTTTAGGTCTTGCCTGACCCAGCTATTGCGCTGGTCTGGCGAGACTTTAAGTAAGGGCTTCAAAAAATGCTACCGCCGGCTACAGCTTGTAGTGCATGTTTTTTTTGGGGGGAGTTTTATATAGCGCTGGCTAGACCAGGAGGTATGCTTTACATAAGGTAGAACGTGGACAGGTTACATACAATTGATACACAACATCAATGTCCAAAACTAAAAGTGCAGCTGAGCAAGGGAAAGATCACAGTTACACTTAGCAAAGAGGAGATGGGAATAAGGCAGACAGTAGTAGGAAGGAGAGTTCAAGACCAAATAGAGCGGCACCAGAAAGGGGGGACGAGAGGTCAGTCCATCCCACCTGGCACGAACATAGGCGCGGGCTTGAGCAGAGGTGCCATATGGCATTCCTCATGCTCATTGAGCGCATCGCTCGCCGCGTGCGATCACATTTTTACTTTCGTCACTTCATTCTGGCTCCTATGCTCCTCGCATTCTCCCCTCCTTTCCCGCCAAGCCCTTTGATGCTCTGCTCGCATCTCCCTCCTCCCTTTTCGTCAGTTTCATTCTGGCTCCGCTGCTCCTCGCATTCCCCCCTCCCTTTTCGGCCAGCCCTTTGATGCTCTGCTTGCATCTCCCTCCTCCCCATTCCTCCTCTTTTTTCGTCTCTACTCGCTTCTCCCCCTTCCCTTTTCGTTATTTTCATTTACTTGTTCCTCTCCCCTGATTAAGGCTTTAAACTCAAGTTAAACCAAATTGGTAGTGTTGTCCCCTATAAGGGAATGGCCGCACATCAAAACAAAGGCATGTGTAAAAGGACCTGATAGTTAGGGGCACACTAATAAGTAGATTGCTGTTAATCCAGCGTGGGTGCTAAGGAGACTAATGTCACTCACTACCAGAAGTGACTAGAGCAGATCTAAGAGACCTGCCGGTACAAAACTTGTTGAAATAGTCAGTACAGCACAACCAAATTCGAACTATTACAATATCCTGTGCATTTCAAGACTGTATACAAAATAGAGCTGCAATATCAATATGATAAATTAGCAAATATCCAATAGCAAGACAAGATGACCCGGTTGAAGTATTGGAACGTGTAATTTTCTTTATTTTTGTATTCAAATTCAAGCGTGTGAAGAGCCAGCACGTGTTTCGTCTGTACAAAGTTGGTATTTCAGACTTTCTCAAGGCTGTAGACACAAATAATATAAATTTAACTAAATGAAATAAAATGTAATCAGAGACATTATGACTCAACATAATGCACCCCCAAGAACTTAAGAAGAGAAAAAGAAGAGATAATCACCGAAAAATAGATGTGAAAAATAGAATGTAGCTGTGGAAAAAAGACCCATAGTGTACATTAGCAGTCCAACTCAATGGGCAGGTGAATAGAAAAGCTAAAATGTGAAAATTAAAGAAACATTTCAATAGAAGTAACGGTCAGCCAAAAGAATTAGCTGTAGTTTGAGCTGTTTGTGTAAGAGGAAATAATAAAAAAAGAGTAGACACAGCAAAATCATACAGTGCCCAATATATATAAGTACCTCGAGTTAAGAAATTTGAGACGTGTCGAGAATCAACATGTCAAAAAATCAGCAGCATGCAAGGAGAAAGGACTAGAATATTCGATGACCCACCTAAGGCATGCAGTCGAGTTGACTTCAATATTTCAGCTAACTATCTCGATATGCGATAGACAGCCCCAGAAATTGTGTCACATGAATGAGTCTAAAATATTATAATCCTGTAGGTAGATAAATATGTATCAGAGAGACGAGAAAATATATCAAGATCTCATGGCCGAAACAGCCAACAAGTATAAACTACTCTAATCGTAATGACAATAATAAGAGCATACAACAGATAGAGAAATATTAAATTATTTAACAAACGGTACATGCAAAAATTATTGCGAGATCAGTGCATCCAAAACAATCATGCACTAGCGTAGACTGCTGCCTTGGATTCCAACAAGAGTACATAAAACCAAGTGGGGTCAAGTCATGTGATTAAAAATGGGCAATGACCTTGTCCTAAGCTTAACAATAGTCGCCATTGGACATGTATATAAAATTATAAGGGTCTTAAATGAATGGTATGTCTATATAGGTGAATCCACAAATATAGCCAGTCACAAGAGACGGCATAGAGGCCTCAATTATCTACACATTAATTAGGTACAAGTAGAGCATAAGATTCTGCGCTCACCAAAATGTCAGGTGCAGCGAGGATATATAAGTCCAATACTAAATGTAGAACGAATTAAGTCTGACGTCTTCTCATATATCCATAACTCAAAAAAGGAGTAAATCTGAAAAGATGTAGCGTAGTCACACTATTTAACCCACATCAAGATAGGAGTGGTATTAGTGAAAGTACCCAATACGAACATATCGCTCACCTCCACAACAAAGGAAATCTGTACTGTTGCAGTCAAAATCATAGGTAAGGTGAAGAGAGAGCGTCCTAAACAGCAAAGTAAACACAGCAGACAAATATTTAAAAAACAACTGAAATAAGCCAGTCCTAACTTTGTAGACAGAATGCAGGAAATCCTGTCTGGACATGAACAGAACACTCAACCTTGTGGAGAAGTGTGGCTCACTGGTTAGAGCAGGCAGACCCTGAAGCAGATGTCAGACCCGGGACCAGGGTTCAAATCCCGACACGGCAGGGTCTTGAGCGCAAAATGTCCACGGACTCGATAATTCTCGCTTCGGTGCCTGACCTAATCATGGGTTCACACTCTGCAACTCTGGGTATTAAGGTTGCTTAATCTCCACAACGGCCCCCCGCGGCGGGATGCCTGGCTTTCACTTTGGGGATGCCCGTTAGGGGCTATCTCACAGGGAAAAGCCAGGACGGGTTCCCAAGGCAAGCGCCGAGATGCCTCCGGGTAGTCGAGCGCTATATAAGAACATACAAAAAAAAAAAAATGTACTGGAGTATGTATGAAGAATTATTAAGGAGGCCCGTCCGTCGTGATCTGGAAGTGAATTTAAGAAAAATAAAACATGGACATCTATCCAGGCAATATCCAATAAGCTAAATAACAAGTCGCGGGACAAGCCCATGTCAAACTTTTTCAAACGCTCACCTTGAAATCGAAAAGACCCCCACACCTGATAACGCGGCAGAGAAACGAGCCGAGTGAGCGGCCATCTTAAATGCGATGGTGCGGTTACAGCAGAGTCCCGTGAGAAAAGTTCACCATGTGATCAGTAAAAGAAATAAAAGATGGGCCAAAATCATGAGTGTACCCCATCTTGGAATAATAAAGAATGTTTAAGTGCAATACGCAATAGTATATGCTAAACAAGCATTGGAAATGCAATAGGTCTCGCACCATTAGAGTTAGTGCTCTTAGAATTGTTTATGGGTTTTTTTTGTAAATGTTTAGCATTTTTGTTTCCTGTAGCCAATGCTAAAGAATTACAAATAAAAAAAGCCATAAACATTTCTTAAAGCTGTAACTGAAATGGTCTGAGACCTATTGCACTGTGTGAGGGTGAGGGGTTGAGGGTGAGTGAGGGCGAGGGGTTGAGGGTGAGTGAGGGTGAGGGGTTGAGGGTGAGTGAGGGTGAGGGGTTGAGGGTGAGTGAGGGTGAGTGAGGGTGAGTGGTTGAGGGTGAGTGAGGGTGAGTGAGGGTGAGGGGTTGAGGGTGAGTGAGAGTGAGGGTGAGTGAGGGTGAGGGGTTGAGGGTGAGTGAGGGTGGGTGAGGGTGGGTGAGGGTGAGGGTGGGTGAGGGTGAGTGAGAGTGAGGGGTTGAGGGTGAGTGAGGGTGAGGGATTGAGGGTGAGTGAGGGTGAGGGGTTGAGGGTGAGTGAGGGTGAGGGATTGAGGGTGAGTGAGGGTGAGGGATTGAGGGTGAGTGAGGGTGAGGGGTTGAGGGTGAGTGAGGGATTGAGGGTGAGTGAGGGTGAGGGGTTGAGGGTGAGTGAGGGTGAGGGATTGAGGGTGAGTGAGGGTGAGGGTGAGTGAGGGTGAGGGATTGAGGGTGAGTGAGGGTGAGGGGTTGAGGGTGAGTGAGGGTGAGGGATTGAGGGTGAGGGGTTGGTTATTTTACAAAATATTGTGATTTCTACCACTTAATACCCCTACCAATCAGAATTCCTCTCGCTTTTTACTGCCCTTTAAGACTCTCATGCGCCCCGCTTGTGGTATAAAGTATTTTAAAATCATATTGTTGGGGAATCTGAAGCGCCCCAAGCCCCTGAAATCCTACTGACCAAGCTACACCCATGGCAAGATATCATAATCATTGGCATAAAGAAACTTGAGCGGGCTCCCCTGCAAGGTACGTGGTCGTGGAGGGCCCCTTCCGGAATAGCCTGCCCCACAACCTCACACGGGCTGCGCGGGGCCAGTGTTACCCACTGGCTATAGTAGTAACACATGACAATCGAGACACCGCATGAATGACGGAAGAGTGAGAATAAATCACTAGGAAGAAAGGCGCTGCGACAATCACCAGGCAACAAATAACTGCAGAATGACTGAGAGCAGTCACCGATTCGAAGCAGCCCCAAAGCAGAAGTACGACTATCTCGCTGTTGTTGATTGTGTTCAACACTCTGTGGCGAGTTAACGAGAACACGACTTCTGTTATTAGGCTAGAGCCTAATGCACCTGAGCAGAAGCAGGCTGAAACAAGATGTGTACCGAAAGAGGCAGCGAGTTAATGAGACCAGGGGGATGTGACTGCAGCGTCAACCCTCCAAGGACCAGGGGGTATCTTCCCTGCCTGGCTTCAGCTGCTGAGATCAGGACTAATGTAGGCAATGCATGCCCGGGGGAAATGAACATCTAGCCAAAACAACCGTCTAACTAGTCACAGAAAAAACAAAATCCCGAACTGCAAACAGGGCCAGGGTGCGATGAAGGTGGCAAAAACATCTCTCTGGAAATGCGTCCGAGCAGCAACCGAGTAAGAAACGAATCCTCTAATCCTTTCACCACAGCAACTAGTGTCAGACTTTGCGAAGCTCACATTTATACAGGAATAGCACAGAGATGCCCGAGGGAATTTCAGCCCTGCCTTTGCTGCTCAGAGGGTTCTGTTTGGAGATGGTGGTGATGCCAGCAGCCACGTGTCATGTCTGTTGCCTTTCCCCTGTCCTGGCCCTTTAGCTGACAGAACTATGCATGCTGGGATTGTTTAACCCAGACTTACCTTACTGAAAGTACAGTTCCATAGCTGAATAAAGTTTTGCAAACTGTAATATTCCAAACTCAATCCGTATCTACCTAGGTTACGGGCGCTTTGGGGTTTTTGACCTTAGGAAAGGAGACCGGTTTATGAAACCAGAAAGGGGTTTGAACTGCCGATAGATATCGAGGCACAGTTTGAGTCCACCGGGGGCACTGCTGACTGAAGAGAGCACGCTCACCTTGAACTGGGAACGCCAGAAGATTGAATGATAGTGAATAATAGGAATTCCCTCTACTGCAAAGTTGTTTTCCCATAAAATGTCAAGGCAGGTTTCAGTGTGAAGGCGCGTGTTCAGTGGGGCAAAACTGGGGCTTACCTGCACAGTCAGCGCGGTCACCATGGTTTTAGACCATGCGGGTTCCCAAGAGCGAATCGAAGTTCTTTCACACTTGCACTATTTCGGGTGATTTTCTCAAAAATGTGAAAGAAATGTGCACAATTTAAACAAGCCTTTCACCGTAACACGGCGGGCAGGGGAGGGGGCGGAGAGGGGAGAGGTGCGACACGGCAGGCAGGCAGGGGAGGAGAGTAGGAGGAGGAGGGGGGAGGAGAGTAGGCGAGGCACGGCCTAGCGGCAGGCAGGCAGGGGAGGAGAGGAGGAGGGGGGAGGAGAGTAGGGGAGGCACGGCCTAGCGGCCGTGCAATCAAGTAGTGAGGGGGCGGAGCTGGGGGAGGCTGTGAGAGAGAGTAGGCAAGGCTAGCGGCAGGCAGGCAGGGGAGGAGAGGAGGAGGGGGGAGGAGAGTAGGGGAGGCACGGCCTAGCGGCCGTGCAATCAAGTAGTGAGGGGGCGGAGCTGGGGGAGGCTGTGAGAGAGAGTAGGCAAGGCAGGCGGCTGGGGGCATGTGCACGCGCATTTAAGCTCAATGCGCATGCGCATTGAGCTTAAATTTCTCGTGCACTGCAAGGAATCGCCACGATTCCTTGCAGTGTGGATAAAGAGCGGATAAGTGCCAATACTCTCGCCTTGCTCGATGCGCATGCGCATCGACAGGCGAGACCTAAAAAGGAAGGCATAACATTGGAATCTTAATTTGGTAACAGTTAACAGAGGACAACTACGATACAAATTTTGGCTTTAATTAAAAAATAAATGAGTAGTAGACAGGATAGTTTTGTTAGTAGTTGAAACTCCTGGAATATTAGTAAATAGAATAGATATACAAAGGAACTGGGTGAAAGAGAACAAATCTCATTTGTGTGAAAGGACGGTCCAATCATGATAATAGCAACCCAATATAACACAATATACATTCAAGTAATAGTTAAACTAACATGGCAAAGAAAGCAGTGCTGCCAATTAGTTAACAAAGTGTATGTTAGTAAATGGATCGTATAAAATATGCCAATGATTCCGCATAAAACATGAACTGACTTCATGAGCAAAACTGTAATACACTGTAACATATTAGATATTACAAACGGTTAGTATTCTCACATAATTGTTATACCAGTTAGCATGTATTGCAGAGCTATAAAAAAGGGGATAACAATAAATATGTGCAACCAAAACATCAAGACAGCATTGGCATTCATATAACAAATTATCACCACAATCTAAAGTGTATATGCATGATTTAAAAATTGTAGGATACAGCAAGGATGACAATCAGTAATTAATTATAAGGTATCACTCTCGTAGGAAGACATGCATTTCTCTATCAGTATTGAGTCCTTGGTCCACCGAACAAAGTTTTATAAGCCACTGTGCTTCAAGTTTCCTGAGTGCTAATGTCCTATCGCCACCACGTGGATCATCCCTTAATACAGCAATGCCATGGAATTTTATACCCAGTATTTCAGACAAACTGTGTTCAGCATTATAGTGAACAGCCAAAGGATAGTTGGGGTTGTTATTACGTATCGCTCTAATATGTTCTTGTATACACTCTTTGAGAAGTCTAATTGTACTGCCAATATAGATGCAATTGCATTGGCACACTATACAATAGACTACAAACCTTGTATTACAGTTTACAAACTGTTGTACATGATGTACCTGTTGGATGTTATAACAGAAACTTGTAGTTTTATTGAGTGCAAATTGGCATATGTTGCACATTGTGCATTTGTAAAAACCTGTGGGTTTAGCAGGTCGCCAGGTCTGAGTTGGTTCAACCAGTGGGACATAAGTTACATTAGTGCTAAGTATGGTTCTTAACGTACGCCTACTCCTGTAAGTAAGCCGTGGTTTGTCCCTGACATAAGAATCCAGATCATGATCTAACCTAAGTAAGTGCCACTGTTTGTGCAAGGTACCAAAAACCTCATTGCTGTGCGAATGGTACTGTGTAATCATTGCTATGCGATCATTCTTGGATCTATTTTTATTTGAGATCCCCAGACAGATTTATTGTTTCCTCGTCTTATTTTACAAAAGTAAATATTTGGCTTCTGCTCCTTTATGATCAGCTGATCGTGCAGTTCTCATTTCAGTGATTCAAGTGGCTTTATTAAGAAGCTATGATGTTTTGCATAACTTTATAACTAACTGACTATTAAGAACACCCTTAATAAACAAACAGTGGCCTAGATCAGGTTGCAGTATTCAAAATATTTAGATCAACAATTTAAAATGGTTGAAAAGATTTGAACCTTCCTAAACCCTCACAGACGGAGCTTGAAGAGAAAATTGTATAACTGGCTCAGAATCAAAGAATAAACCACAAAATACTATTAAATAACTACAGAAGACAACACAGCTGAAAGAATGTGCCAGCATTGTGATTGTGGATCCTGGGCAAACCTGTACTAAAATTTTGCACCTGTCTGCACAGCAAGCGAACCTGTCGGTGGAAACAGAGTTTGTGTGAGCTTTAAGCAACGCCATAGTAGAAGAGGTTAAAAACAGCATCCTGTTATGGGTCATTCATTAATATATAATTTAACCATTTCCGTGCGTCGGATGGACTGCAGCCGTCGGATGTCACAGCGGGCGTGTGCGTCGGACAGCTCCCGGCCCTCCTAGCACCCAGCCATGGGGGAAGCGCTGGCGCTCCCCCTGTGGGCCAGACTTTAAGGTGCCCCCACCGGGGAAGCCCTTCCTCTGCCACCCCCCACACCCTCCACCACGTCAACTAATGACGTCAGTGCGCGAGGCGCGCTGACGTCATTAGAGGATTCTGGACGCGTTGGAAGAGAGAGGAGGTAAGTTTCTCCTCAGAGGAGGGGGGCATTTAAACAAAAGAGGCATCATGGGAAAGGAAAGGCTTTTCCTTTCCACTGATGCCTCTTTTGAGCATTCCTGCTGCACTATCGTGCGATCGGGCAGCAGGAAGGCCCACTGGACACCAGAGATTTTTTATTTTATTTGAAATATGATCAACTGTTTGCGGGGAGCGGCACCTTAGACAAGGGTCCCTCCCATTTTGGGGTCAATTTTTTTTGTCTGTGTCTGCCCCACTAGGGGGCAGATTTTGGCAATTTTTTTTAAGCGGCCCACTAGACCACCAGGAATTAATTTGTGGGGAGTGGTCCCTTGTTCAAGAGTCGCTCCCCTCTGGGGGCAATGTTTTTGGCTGTCTGCCCCACTGGGGAGCAGATCTCGCCATTTTTTTTTGAAGTGGCCCACTAGACCACCAGGAATTCATTTGTGGGGAGTGGCCCTTTGGGCAAGGGTCCCTCCCCTTTGGGGGTAATGTTTTGGCTGTGTCTGCCCCTCATGGGGGCTGATATCGCTTTTTTTTTTAATCAGGCCCACTAGACCACCAGGGATTTATTTGTGGGGAGTTGCCCCTTGGGTAAGGGTCGCTCCCCTTTGGGGAGCATTAATTTGGCCGTTCAGCTTTTTTTTTGTATGGCCACTATGCCACCAGTGATTTTTCTTTATGTTGAGGAGCGGCCCCTTGGACAAGGGTCGCTCCCCTTTATGATGATTGTGGCCATTTCCGCACTAGTTGAGTGGCAGATCAGCAGTATTTTATAGGCCCATCTGTACCCAAGGGGGGCAGAAGCCACTAGACACTAGGGTATTTTAAATGTTGTTGTTGGAGAGTGGCCTCTTGGGCCAGGTTTGCTCCCCTTTTACGGGGGTGAATATTTTATTTATACTCTTAGGACCACCTACCCCTTAGCTTGGGTGGTGGATTGTGTGTGGACTGGTGCATTATTTGTAATGTGATTGTAATGTTTTTTTCTCCTTTTTATTCTAGTGTAAACCTTTTGATTCTTGTTTGCGGTTTCGGCAGTGGTTGTTCTGCAGTTTTGCATAGGTGCATTTATTTGGTAAGAATTTTTTTTTTGTTTTGTTTACTCCAAATGATTATCATTGTCATGCATGAATGAATTTTTTTGTAAGTGGTGTCATAATGGCAGCATATTTAGTTAGTGTTTTGAGCATGAGATTCTGTGTGATGAATTTTGCATAGTCTTAAATGTAATTTCTTTTTCTTTTTTTTTGTGGGATATTGTTGATCCTTACTGTGTCTGGGCAGAGTAGGTGGTGGTGAGTCTAGCTGCTTCTGGCAAGTGATTGGTATAGTTTTGGAGTATAAAGGTCTTTGTGATAATGACACATTTTGTTTATTTTACATAGTGTTTGTTGTTGTTGACTTGTTTGACAAGTTACCATAATTAGTAAGGATTATGGCTAGCCGTAGAATTACTGCTCAGCAGGTGGTTGGTATGCTTTTTGAATCTTACTCTGAGCAGGATTATAAGACTGACAGTGCGTCTGAGGGAGAGGAGGGAGTGCAAGATTCTGGCAGTGAGTTTTCTGCCCACTCGGAATCATCTGATGAGCCGACTAATTTGTAAGCGAACAGTTTTTGAGGGACAACAGTGTCAGACTTAGGCTCGGCTCTAGAGCTACCTGAAGGACTCCCGCAAATCTGGATGAAATGGAGATGTTTTGGGAATTTACTTTTTTGATGGGCTTGATAAGGAAGCCGTCCCTGGCTTCATATTGGTCTACCAGTCCCTGATGCAAACGGCCATATTTCCTGCAATTAGGAGTTGTGATCAGTATTTATTTTTGTTTCAAATCCTGCATTTTGCTGATTATGCTTTGAAGTTGCCACAGGATCACCCTGACTGTGACCGTCTTTTTAAGATTTGGCCTATTTTTGATCACTTTGTAGATCGATTTTCAGAGGCCTATACTCCAGGGAAAGAAATAGCTGTTGATGAGTCTTTGGTCCTGTCCAAGGGCCGTTTGGTTTTTAGGCAGTACACTCCTAGCAAGAGGGCACGTTATGGAATTAAGATGTATATGTTGCATGAGAGTAGGACAGGATAGGTCTATAATTCCCGGGTGTACACTGGTAGGGATTCCACTATTGACCCCCCTGATTGTCCATCCACTTTTGAAGTTTCAGAGAAAAATGTGTGGGATCTTGCTAGAGGACTGCTTAACAGAGGTCACCATTTATACCATGCTAACTTCTACAGTGCTGTGCAATTGTTTAAGGAATTGTTCAAAGTGGACACTTTTGCTTGTGGCACAATCCGCTCTAACCGTAAAGGTTACCCAAAAGAGCTTGTTTGCAAAAAGCTTCAGAGGGGACAGTGCAGTGCCTTACGTATTGAGGAACTGCTAGTTGTGAAATTTGTGGACAGGAGGAATGTGTACATGCGGACTACCATCCATAATGAGAGTACTTCACCTGTGACTGTTTGGGGTCAGGTGCACAAACCTGTGTGCATTGTAGACTTCGATAAGCATATGGGTGATGTCAATAGAGTAGATTAGAGGTTGGAAACTTACACTGCTATTCGTAAGGCTTACGTTTGGTAAAAGAAGTTGGCCATCTATCTCTTCAATTTAGCAACATTTAATGCTTTTGTTGTGTTCAAGGAGTGTTCTCCTGCATCAAAGATGACTTTTGTTCAGTTTCAGGAGTCTGTGAGCGGCAGCCTTGTTGTAGTGGAACAGGCAAGTGTTCCTAGAGTTGGAATGGTGGAGGATGTGGCTAGAATGAAAGACCTATATTTAACAAGATTAGAGAGCAAAGGGATTCTATCCACTTGGGTGGACAGAAGGGTACTCCCGATCCCCTGGTTAGGTAGCTATATAACAAAATTAAGGAGTACCACCAAAAATGAGGCTAAACAGCCAGTATTGGTGGAATGAGACACTAGTGTGAAAGAAGAAGTCCTTCTTTGTTTTTAAGGAACCCCTCACTCACCGACCTGGTCGGTGACATGCTTCATCATCGGGGCCACCTTGACAGCCGAGTGCCGTCAAGGTGTGCTGCGAAACATGAGATACAGTGGAGCGGGTATGTGAGTGATGAATGTGAAAAAAGAAAAAAGTCAGTGAGTTAAAAATTGTCCTGGTATGACTTATCCAAACATTATTTATTCTAAGGCTACTGGACAATATTAAAAACAGTGTATGTTGATACAATAAAGGCTTTAATAGGACCTAGTGTATCTGTGCTATGTGTTAGGTCTACATGTTTCAAACCAAGGTGGGAGTTACCGGTTTTTCTTCAGGACCAAAAAGGTCCTGGTGCGCCTCACATGGATCCCAAAGAGTTTTTCTACTCACAACGCCATGTAAACTTCAAAATGTGATTATAGTCACGCATTTTCCTTGCATTACTGTGTCATAATATTCTGGTGTCAGAAAACCCACATTTTTCCTACCAGCCAGCATTCCTCCCAGGTCTCCCGATAAAAATGGTACCTCACTCGCGTGGGTGGGTCAAGTGCCCGCATCAGGCAAGGGCCCCAAACCTATTGAGGCGACATCAAAATTACCTATCACAAAACAACCTGGTTTTGCTAGGTGGTCCCCTGGGTTTTGGCCCTGGGCGCGGCAGCCATCTTGGGAAACTACCAAACCCACACATTTCTGAAAACTAGACACCCGGGGGACTCCAGCGAGGTATGGTTTGCGTGGACTCCCCAAAGTTTTCTTACCCAGAATCCCCTGCAAACCTCAAATTTAGCTGAAAAAAATCACTTTATACCTCAAATTTCTGTGTGGGAAAGTTCTGGAATCTGCGTGGATCCTAAAACTTCTTACCACCCAGCGTTCCCCCCGGTCTCCCGATAAAAATGGTACCTCACTCGCGTGGGTGGGTCAAGTGCCCGCATCAAGTGCCCGCATCAAGCAAGGGCCCCAAACCTATTGAGGCGACATCAAAATTACCTATCACAAAACAACCTGGTTTTGCAAGGTGGTTTCCTGGGTTTTTGGCCCCGGGCTCAGCGGCCATCTTGGGAAACAACCAAATCCACACATTTCTGAAAACAAGACACCAAGGGGAGTCCAGCGAGGTATGGCTTGCATGGACCCCCCAACGATTTCCTACCCAGAATACCCTGCCAACCTCAAATTTAGCTGAAAAAATCCCTGTGCTTTAAAATGCACTATCTGCCATGTACAGGCCACAAAATGACCCCAATACACATTTGTACAATCAATATAATAAGGAGAGGATGTTGCATTAAGGACAGAGTGGTCAGTGGTCACCCCCAATGCATCAAGATATTCTGGAAAGCTGCACCCAATGCTTCAGGGGAAATGTAATGGAGTTAGGTAGGCCCAGGACCACATACACCGGGAGCCGCGGGATTTCACTATCAAACAGGTCATCTATCTCGTCTAGAATTTCGGACCAATAGAGGGACAGCTTGGGGGCATTCCCACAGTATGTGAAGCAGAGTGCCCTCTTTGTCACAGCCTCGCCAACAGGTGGGACTCCTTTGAGGGTTGCCCCTGTGAAGGTGCACTGGTGTTAGATACCAATATGTCGCTATTTTCATAACATTTTCAATGCTAGCTACATTGTGGGCAGTGTGGTTTGCTCTGTAATAAATGCCCTCCCAATCCTTCCCAGATCACCTCCCAACTCTGTCCCCCATCGCTGCTGACCCTGGGTTGCCTGTGGGCCCGGTCCACCCAGGAGCATGTCGTACATTTCTTATTTTAACCCTTTGTCTGTAAGTGTAGTGATTAACCATTTTTCATATTTGGTCAATTTGCGACCCCCCTGTTCCCATACTCCAGTCTTTCGGTCTCAGGAATCCAATATTCTAGCTTCAACTGGGTAAATGGGATCACCCCAGAAAGATCAAACAAGTGACCCACCGAGTGGCACTAGATGTCACGCCAGTCCTGAAATGATTTGTCAGGCATGCCGGGGGTGAATTCGCTATTGCCAAACAGAGGGTCCAGTGGAGAGGGAAAAGTTGTGAGTTTCTTGGATGTCGCCACCTCATCCCATACCGCCATTACCTATTTAGTGACTGGAGAGCCCACCAGGCCCCACGGCTGCTGTGACCTCCGGAGAAAGGGGACCTTCCAGAAGGGAGTGCCAGCTAGCGCCCTATCCTGGAAAAGCCACCACTTTTCGGAATCTGGCTTTGCCCACTCCACTAAATAACATAGTTGGGCCGCTTTATAGTAGTTCAGGAGATCTGGAATCCAGAGGCCCCCATGTTTGGGGCGCATGTATCCAAGGGCTTTGCTCATCCATGATCTCTTCCCCGCCCAGACAAACTGATTGATGTTGCGCTGCAGCGATGCAACCACTCCAGCGGGAGTTTGAGCCAGCAAGGTTTGGAACAAGTAGAGTGCCCTAGGAAGTAGGGACATTTTACAGTGGCAGAGAGATAAGTGATGTTTGCTCCAAGAGCCCAAATCTTTCACAGCTTGACGCAACAGCTTAGTGTAATTTGTCTGGCCGTTCGTTGAACCGTTGCCGCCAAGTCTAAGCTGAGAAACTGAATTGTATCCGCAACTTTTATGCCAGTTAGCCAATCACCTGTGGACGACGACGGGGGCAACAGGGAGGAAGCTGCCGAGCCGAGAATCAGTGCCAGGGATTTGCCCACTTTGACCCGGAAGTCAGAGACCTGGCTGAATGCATCCAACTCCTCCATGAAGGCGGGAAGGGAAAGCTTGGGTTCTAAAAAAGCCGCCAAGACCTCATCAGCATATAGGCCGCCCGCCCTCTGGAGCGTTAGATACCTGTGTCCGCTGTCTCTGGGCCCGCAGACGATAGGCCAGGAGCCGGCCTGTACGATCCCTCCCGATGTAGTAGGAATGCTTCAAGCATACCACCGCATACTCTGCCCCATCCAAATCGAGGGCGGTAAGTTGCGCTCTCGCCGCCTTCAACTGCCGCCAGACCCGAGGTGCCCCAGTCCTGCTATGCACCCGTTCCAGCTACCGTACCTGTACTAACAAGGTGGAACTCACCTCTTAGCGCTCTCTGGGCCGCTGCGATCCCTAAAAGCTCCCCCCGTACCACTGCTTTCAGTGCCTTCCACAGTGTCGTAACTGCAATGTCTGGCATGTCATTTATAGTGAGATAATCCCTAATGCAGGTACGGAGTTGCTGCTCCACCTCCTAGTTATTAAGCATGTATTCCTTAAGCCTCCAACTTCCATTCCGTTGTATGCGTTCGGCAAGACCTGTACCAACAATGCATCATGATCCGACAGACCATGGGTTCAATGCATGTCTCCCCGCATGGCAACATTTACCTCCATGGCCCCCAGAAAGTGGTCTAAGCAAGCATAGGACTTATGGGCGTGGGAGTAGAATTGTTTCGATGTGGGATGAGCCACTCTCCCTATAACAATCAAGGAGTAGTTTCTGTCCTGTAACTCCAGTTCTGTAGTAGGGGTATCTCTGTTATAGTCATAATCTAGTGAATAGTCCCGCCCATGTGCGTGGACCCCGGCAATCAAAAATAATCTCTTAAGTTGTCAAAATCATGCAGAAACTGCAAAGACACTTAAGAGAGAATTTAAAGACAAATAATGCAGCCTATATCCACAGGCTACACTGTCCAGTACTTCAACTAGAAATTCCACCAAAAATCACCACACACAGCCCAGCCTGCCAGTTTCTACCATAGAGAAAACTGCCTCCCCCAGTCCCAGACTCAGGAATGATAGAGAGGAAGGTAGGGACAGACAAGCCCCATAGGCTGCCATTATGTGGCTTAAATAGGATACTGTGCCTTTAAGAGAACTTTCTAGACTTCTCCCAGTATCCCAGAATGCATAGCAGGTCCAACTTACTTTCAGTTCTTTTTGAAGGCGTACAAAACGCCAGACCTGCCGCATTGTCCACATGAAGAATTCTCCACCAGGGAGGAGGGAGGGCGCTTATGACTATAACAGAGATACCCCTACTACAGAACTGGAGTTACAGGACAGAAACTACTCCTTCTGTAGTAGGGGATCTCTGTGTATAGTCATAATCTAGTGAATAGAATGGCAAGCCCATCCCCACAACTAAGCGGTGGTGGAGAATAAGTACATAATGCCACTATTGTGCGAACAAATTCCGCAGCGAAGCCTGTCCAACCTGAGCGTCTGCCCTGGCGTCAGTGTCCAGGCAGTAATGTTTAGCAAAGGTATGAACCGACTTCCAAGTGGCTGCCTTGCAGATTTCAGCAATCGGCACATTACGGAGCAGAGCCGTCGTGGCAGCTTTGCCCCTGGTGGAATGAGCCTTAGGCTTACCTCCTAAGGTCTTATTAGCTTTCTGATAACACAATTGTATGCAGGACACAATCCACCTAGAGATGGACTGCTTAGAGGTCGCAAGACCTGTCCTGACCGATCCATAATTGATAAACAACTGGTCAGACCTACGGATATCTTTGGTTTTATCCAGATAAAATTTCAACACCCTCCTAACATCCAGAGAATGGAGAGTCCTCTCCGCTGGGGATGAAGGGTTCTGAAAGAACGTAGGTAAAGTTATAGTCTGGTTGACATGAAAGTCAGAAATAACCTTGGGAAGAAATTTAGGGTGAGTACGCATAACAACCTTAGCAGCATGAAATACAGTATAAGGTTCATTACAACACAACGCCTGAATTTCACTCACCCTGCGGGCCGATGTAATGGCCACGAGGAACGCCGCCTTCCAGGACAGGTGCTGCAACGAAGCCTTATGAATAGGTTCAAAAGGTTCCTTCATCAATCTGGACAGCACCACATTCAATTCCCATGAAGGCGAGGGAAGCCTGACAGGAGGGAATACTTTCTTCAATCCTTCCAGAAAATCTTTGATCACGGGGATCTGGAAAAAGGAAGTCTGTGAAGGGCATTTCCTGTAGGCAGTCAATGCAGCCAGATGAACCTTAATGGAATGCACATTAAGGCCAGACTGCGCCAAATGTAGAAGGTAAGGAAGGATGACATCTTCCTTACAGGTCGTAGGATCATGGTTCTTAGACTGGCACCAGACACAAAACCTCTTCCACTTGTAAGCGTATGAAGTCCGAGTGGAAGGTCTCTTGGACTCCTTCAGTATGTCCATGCAATCGTCGGGCAGATTCAGATGGCCATATTGCACTATCTCAGGAGCCATGCCGCCAAACTCAAAGACGAGAGGTTGGGGTGTAACATCCGTCCCCCGAACTTCGTGAGAAGGTCCGGCCTGCACGGCAACCGGATGTGAGGAAGGAGAGACCGGTGAAGTAGGTCCGTGAACCACCACTGCCTGGGCCACTCCGGGGCGATCAGTATCATCCGAGCCCTGGACCGGGCCAGCTTGATGAGCACCGCCGGAATCAGGGGAATGGGAGGAAAGGCGTACAGAAAGCTGTTCGTCCAGTTGATCCATAACGCATTCCCCAGCGTCCCTTGCTGGAAGTACCTGGAGGCGAAGTCTCTGCACTTGCTGTTTTCGGCGGTGGCGAACAAATCTACGTCTGGAGTTCCCCACCTTGCGAAGACTTCTCCTAGTACTTCGTCGTTTATGACCCATTCGTGGTTTTCCTGAAGCAGTCTGCTCAGTGCGTCTGCCTGAACATTCTGCACACCTGGTAGATGGGTGGCCGTTATCGTCAGTCCTCTGGCTAGGAGCCAGTGCCAGATCGCTTGCGCCTCCTGCGACAGAGTGCGCGATCTCGAGCCCCCCTGCTTGTTGAGGTAATACATCGTGGTGGTATTGTCCGTCTGTACAAGCAGAGAGTTGGTCTGAAAGGACGGAAGAAAGGCCTTCAGCGCCAAGTGAACAGCCCTGAGTTCCAGGAAATTGATGTGATACGTGGCCTCCATCGGTGACCACGTGACTTGAATCTGTAGAGTCCCGGAGTGCGCTCCCCATCCCAGAAGAGACGCATCCGTCACGACAGTCTGCGTGGGAATGTCCTTGTGAAAGGGAACCCCTCTGAGGAGATTCTCCGCCGAACACCACCACTTCAGGGACTGAAGAGCATGCCGCGACAGGCGAATCTTGTCGTCCCAAGATCCTTTCCTCTGATCCCACTGATCCTCCAAGCACTCCTGCAGCGGTCTCATGTGTAGCCGTGCGTGCGGCGTCAGGAAGATACAAGAGGCCATCGATCCCAGTAGAGAAGACACCGTCCTCACTGTTGTTGATGGAGTCGACATAAGAGCCTGAGCCTTCCGAAGGAGTGATAATCGTCGCTCTTCCGAAGGAGACACGCTTGCTGACAGCGTATTGATGGAGGCTCCCAAGTACTGTATGCATTGGACCGGAGTCGGGACAGACTTGGCCATGTTGATGTGCAACCCCAGCTTGTTCAAGAGAACGCACGTCTTCTGGAAGTGCGCTCGCGCTTCCGAGAAGGAGGATGCCTTGATCAGCCAATCGTCCAAGTACGGGTAGACGAACACCTTGTTCTTCCGCAGGTGTGCCGCTACCACCGCCATGCACTTCGAGAATGTCCTTGGCGCAGACTTCAGTCCGAATGGGAGTACTGTGTATTGATAGTGATTGGTGCCGACTTGGAACCGCAGGAACTTCCTGTGTTTGTGTGCAATGGGCACATGGAAGTAAGCATCCTGTAGGTCTATCGCGCAAAGCCAGTCTCCCTGTTGCAACTGAGGGTAGATCTGGTGCAACGACAGCATGCGGAACTTTTCTCTGCGAATCCACTTGTTTGCCTGTCGCAAATCCAGAATGGGCCTGAACTCGTTCTTGTCCTTCTTGCGAACCAGAAAGAACCGGGAGTACAGACCTCTTCCTCTCTGAGACCGAGGTACGTCTTCTATCGCCCTTTTCCTCAACAGGATATCCGCTTCCGCCTGAAGCTCGCGCAGCTGAAACTGGGAGCTGACCGGGGGAATAGCTGGAGGAGGGCTGGTGAACCGAAGACTGTATCCATTGCAAACAATATTCAGCACCCACTTGTCCTGAGTAATTTTTCTCCACTCTGCCAGAAAAGGTTGGATGCTTCCCCCTACCGGAGTGGGTAACGGATCCGGGGGAAGTAAGTTCCTAGGGCCTAGGCCCTGCCTGGCCCTTGGGCGCCGAAGCCGACTGCTGGCCTCCTCTGCCCTTCTGCCGCTTCTGGAACGGCTTACGGAATGGCTGCTGCTGCTGCGAGTGCCCCGAAGCCTGTCCCCGGCCTCGGCCTTGCCCTCCGAACCGCCGTTGGAACGGGCGGTACTGCTTCTTGGTTTCCTTGGGCTTTTCCAGGCCCACCGCCGTCAGTGTTTCGGCCTCCGCCTTCATGCGGGCCATTTCATCATCCGCGTGCTTCCCGAAGAGGGTCTCCCCGGAAAACGGCAGATTGGCCACCCTCTGCTGCGCGTCCGGTTTCAGGGACGTCAGCCGGAGCCAGGCGTGGCGCCGTTGGTTGATCCCGTGGCAGAACCCGTGAGCAGCCAACAGGGAAGAGTCCGCAGCCGCGCTGATTATCTGGTTGGCCACCAGCATCCCCTCACTCAGGACCTCCATGAAGTCTTCACGTTGCTCCCGAGGCAGATGTTCCGCAAAGCGCTCGAGGGAGTCCCAGAGGGCGCGGTCGTAACGCCCCAACAGAGCCGTGGCACTCGCCGCCTTCATGGACGTCGCGGAAGTTCCACAGATTTTTCGCCCTGCTGAGTCCATCCACCTAGACTCCTTGTCCGGGGGAACCGTAGAAGTCGGGGTGGTGGAGTGCTGCTTGCGGGCCGCCGTGACGATGACGGAGTCAGGCGGAGGCTCCGCTCTCAAGAAGGCCGGATCCGAGTCAGGAGCCCGGTATTTCTTCAGTAGTCTGGACGGGGCCGCTCTCGTCACAGCCGGGGTGAGAAACAGCGCCATAGCCGGTTCTTCCAAGCCCGGCACCAAGGGCAGGAGGGGACGAGACATGTGCCTCTGATGTAGAGTCTCGAAAATGACGGACGTCTTCGGAGTAGGCACTGTCAGAGTAATGCCTAGCTTCGCCGCACCCCTCAACAGGACGTCTTGAAAGGCAACCAGGTCATCTATCGGGGACACTCTGGTGTCCGGCGACCCCGACAGCGTAGGTGAATAGTCCCTGGTCCCAGACGATCTCGTGCGGGAGCGAGATTCGCGCCTCCTATGGCGGTGTCTCGACCTCGTGGAAGATCTGTGCCTAGAGCGAGAACGGGACCTGCCAGCTCTAGGGCGCTCCTTCGGCTTGCGAGGAGGGGTCTTCCGTGGCTTCTCACGGGGACTCTTCGGATCCTCCCGGGGCTTCGGTTTCGGGGTCCCCTTGGGAGGAACAGGCAGTGACGGCAGAGAAGCGGACCTCGGCGGAGGCACCACCGGCCGTGGGGCGGGCCCATGCGGTGGGACCGGAGGTGGAACAGGATCCTCCGCAGGCAGTGGTGGCACGGGTGGAGGGTCCTCCTTCGGTACGGGTGGAGGAGGAGGAGTCCTGGGTCGAGAAGGAGTGTACACTTCCGAGTACACCGAGCCCGGTGAACCTTTAGGGGACGGGTGCGGAGATCCGTCCCCATCCGCAGGAGACCTCTTCCTCTTCCGTCCACTGGAAGTGGCATGACTCCTGGGGCTAGAGCCCCCTCTGCGTCGTTTGGGAGAGGGAGACCTACTCCTCGACGCTGACCGCTGTCTGCTGGACGCAGAACGACGCTTTTCCGGCGTCGAACGGCGCTTCCTGGACTCCGGCGTCGAACGTCGTCCCCTCGACGTCGACCCTCTCATCCTCGGCGTCGAACGTCGACTCCTCGACGTCGATCCCCTCTTGCGCGACCTCTCACGCCGTCCTCTCGACGTCGGGCGGTCCGCCCTCGGCGTCGATCGCCGTCGTCGTCTTGATGTTCCCGACGTCGAGGAGCCCCTCGACGTCGATCGGCGGTGTCGCCTCGACGACGATCGGCGGTGTCGCCTCGACGACGACCGACGGTGTCGCCTCGACGGCGAGCGTCGGTGCCGCTTCGACGGCGAGCGCCGATGCACGTCCCTGCGCCTTCGGCGTCGGTATGAAGACCTCGACGTCGACGAAGACGATGACGTCGGCTTCTCCTTCGCCGTCGAGTCGTCGCGCCGTCTCGACCCGGAGCCCCGGGGAGATGGGGAGCACGCCGTCGTCATCCCTCTCGACGCCGCCGTCGAAGCCCTCGACGTCGACGGAGAATGGGATCGTTGGCTGGACTTCCTGCCCCCGGGGAGCCCCCCAGGGGCCTCAGCAGAGGCAGAGGGATCCCTCCCAGGCTGCCCAGACCCACCTGCAGCACGTTGGCGCCTATCCTCCAGGCCAGCCAGCCTGATCTTCAATCTGTCCCTGAGTGTCCTAGCAGAAAGTTGCTGGCAGATCACACACTCCTCAGGGCCATGATCTTCTGGAAGGCACACGATGCAGACATCATGGGGGTCGCTTTTGGCCTTCTTCCTCTCACATGCTGGGCACTTAACAAAAAGGCCAGGCATTTTGGAGCCCCAAAACGCCTAAAAAACAGCACAAGGGTGAGAAGAGAACACCAAGCAGTAATCACAGCACTTTTAAAAGTCAAAAAGTGCAAAAACGAATTCAATAAACCCTTGAAAAAGGGAGAGCTCAATGCCAGGGTCCTGTAAGCAGGAGCCGGAAAAAAGAACTGAAAGTAAGTTGGACCTGCTATGCATTCTGGGATACTGGGAGAAGTCTAGAAAGTTCTCTTAAAGGCACAGTATCCTATTTAAGCCACATAATGGCAGCCTATGGGGCTTGTCTGTCCCTACCTTCCTCTCTATCATTCCTGAGTCTGGGACTGGGGGAGGCAGTTTTCTCTATGGTAGAAACTGGCAGGCTGGGCTGTGTGTGGTGATTTTTGGTGGAATTTCTAGTTGAAGTACTGGACAGTGCAGCCTGTGGATATAGGCTGCATTATTTGTCTTTAAATTCTCTCTTAAGTGTCTTTGCAGTTTCTGCATGATTTTGACAACTTAAGAGATTATTTTTGATTGCCGGGGTCCACGCACATGGGCGGGACTATTCACTAGATTATGACTATACACAGAGATCCCCTACTACAGAAGCCCATTTACCTCAACCATTCCTTCCCATTCCGCACAAGTTCCCATCCCTGAAAAAAGGATGCGTGGAACCTGCCCATGCTGGGGTTCATGACAATGTTGAGGACCCCCCCCACCAGTGTCATGCACCCCTGCGGAGCCAGTACATCCACCAGGGCTGCTTGGAGAAAAGGTTCCTGGCCTGAATTAGGGGTGTAGATGGAGCCAATCACTAACAGCTGGTTAACAAATTGAAAAGTATAAGCCCCTTGAGTTCTGCCACTTTTTCCTTCACCACCCCCTTAGATCGTCTAGAGATGAGAATGGCTACCCCAGCATTTTTCTCCCCACAAGGAGGAGAAGTACTAGAGAGGAAAGGCCCGTGATCGCATGCGATGGGTAGCTTTAGGGAGGAGGTGCGTCTCCTGTAGAAGACACATGTCTGCCTCCGCATTCTATAAGTAGGACAGGAACGCACGCCTCTTCACCAGGTTATCAAGTCCCTTTACATTAATTGTGAGAACTTTCACAGTCGCCATGACAAAGGAAGAGGGAAACTGGGCGATCTAATCGAAACCCCGAGTGTGGGCATAGCTTCCAGTCCAGTATGTCGGCAGTGTGCGTATGAGTGCTGCCAGAGATGGTATGGTAGCATTCTCATGGTAACGTCAGGGTACCCCAGTAGGCCTTGCAACAGTGGATCGTGGATATTGGACTTAGCTCCGCCCACCCTAACCCCAACAAAAGAAATCACAAAATGTCCAGAAGTGGCAGTGCTAGACCGCGTCCTCTCGGTTAAACAGTCAGTGGGTGCATATGTGGTCGACGGTGACCCTCCCTCCCACCGCCCCCCAGCTTTGCTCTAGTACACTTATCTGAACCCAGTGCAGTTCAGGCATCAGCCCTCAGTCCGTTCTTCTGCTGTCAAGGAGGCCAACACTGCTTGACGTTCTTGCACCATCATCTCTGCATTCGGCTTCGAGGAGGTCCCCGATCTCCACCTGCCACATACTCTTTACCACCTTCCGCGATGATCTTTCCTGGCTTGGATCGGGCCCTGGATGTCCAGGACCTGGCATACCTCTTGAGGGAGCGTATTGGTCCTAACTTGCCATCCCATTTGAACATTATGCAGAATGGGTGCCCCCACGAGTAGGAGATACCCTGGTCGCAGAGGTGAGTCGTGACCGCTCGAAAGTCTCTACGTTTCTGGAGGGTGGTGGCCGCCAAGTCCTGATATAAAGCGATGTCGTGACCTCTGAACACCAAGGGTTGGGCGTCTCATGCTCTGCGCAAGATAAGCTCTTTAAGTTGGAAATCCGGTAGAAAGGCCAAGATATCAGGAGGAGGAGCCGGGGCCCTCCGCTGCAAGCCAACTTTGTGAGCCCTGTCTATTTTGATAGCAAAGTCGGTGGATTCTTGCAGCACATGGCGGAACAACTCTTGGAGGTACCCCGTGATATTGTTATCCTCTTCTTTGGAAGGAACACCCCTCACCCGTATATTGTTTCTACGGGAGCAGTTTTCCAAGTCCTCTGCATGGGCCTGAAGATCGATTTGTTGTGCCTGCAAGCGGATCACTTCTTGCTGCAGTAGTTCGTGGTCCCCCATAGTCGACACCCTTTCACCCACTGCATCCAGGTCCCTGGGCATCTCCTTTATCTCATTGGCGAAGGCTTTTTTAAGGGTATGGAGACCCTCTCTCAAGGCCGAAAATAACTGAGACAAGAAGGCTCTTGTGACTGGTTCGTGTGCTTGCTCCATCTCCTCCCCCCCCAGAGTGAGCCGGGGAGACACTGCCCCCTCCACCAGTCACACCAGACATCTTGGCGAACAGGGTCCTTCATGGTCCTATCATCCTTTTCCTTTTCCTTCTTTTCCCGCCTGGTGGACATGTCTGGGCTTCAGCTGTGGACAAGGCAGCCGCTGATACGCAGGGATCGCCCCTTAGGCAGATGAGTGGGGTCCGGGGATGTGCTCTCTCCTCGCGGTGTGGGGGTCGGATGGCCTCTCGCCTCAACTCGAGCTTCTGTGGCGCTTGTACATTTGGTGTGCAGCAGGGCTGAGCTGGGGCATATGATCCGGGGGTTGACACCCCCTACCACCGAAAGAGAGCTAGGCAATGCTTATCCGGGGTGCTGGCAGCAGAAGGGCCACAGCAGCAGTGCACCTGGTCAGAGGGGTGGGCTCTCAGCTCACCCCCCTCTGGGATCATTCAGTTGCAATGGTGCCTCCGTTGAGCAGGCCTCGCCACTCTGGAAGCACCCTTCTCATCCAGCCCCCGGCGCCGGGCAGCAGAAGTTGAGCCAGCGTTAGACCTGGCGGTGGTGTCGGTGTCGGTGGGGCCTGTAACCAGGCTCCACTTCAGGAATGGTGTAGTGTGGCATGTCTCTCTGCCCCAAAGGCGTGTCTCTCTGCCCACTACGGCTCCTTCCTCGGAGTCCCGAGCCTCTTGCTATCAGGAATGTCTGAAGTCTGTGCGGGAGGCCCTCAACTGCGCCCCATGGGGTCTCTAGCTTGACCGACAGGGCAAACAGCAGCCCTCCTCAAAAGGTGACGGTATGGGTAGGCACCCAGGCCGGGAACCGGCACTCGCTGGCGGGAGGAGTCTGCATGAATCGCTGGGTCTCTCGCCTCGGGTCGCACATCCGCAGCCTCTATTCGTTGCAGTAGAGGCCCTACCGCCCGAGGCTCCCCAGACGTCACCAGGCAGGCCGCTCCCGAGGGTACCAGCGCCTCCACTCTGCAGCCGCTGCCCTCACCTCACTCGCCTGATGTCCGGAGGATGTCCGCCGTGCCGCCCTGCCCCAGTCAGATTAAAGTGCCGACAGGTCTTCGGATCCCTCAGGCGTCTCTTGGGGACTCATCCAGTGCGGCAGCCATCTCTCTGAGCCTGCAATGAACGTCAGGTCGCCATCTTGAGTCCGGGTGCTCGGCGCCCGTGGACGCCGTTTCTTGGGTGATTGGTGTCCAAAATCGGTCTGAAAACTTGCCCACTTGGTCCAGCACCCTGTCACTACGGCTCCGGGGGTCCGTCGCTCATGAACTGCGCCGGGAAGCGCCCAAGCCGGCAGACGGGGATTGGGAGACGAGCGGGCTGCTTCCTACCCGCTCGCCATCTTGACCACGCCCTCCACACAATTAAAACCATTCAATTTTTACTTAGGAAATCACATTCGACTCCAGCAAGGCCCTTGCTCTAAAATTCTGCCTCCATCAAACTGCGTGCGACAATGAACAAGCAGAAGCTGTCATGAATTATAGCTTCTGCTTTTCCTTGCCTGAAATACATGCTAATGCCCTATCACAACTATGATATTAGTGAAGTGTACAATATAGGGTTAATGTGGTACATAACCCAAGTTTACTACACCTAAGGGAGTTGTTTCTGTGCTGGCATTAATGATGCCTCATTTGCTTACGAGCTATTTTCTACTTACTTTAAAAGCCCTAATGCTATACCCGTTTATAGAGCAATGTGTACAAAAGAAGCTGGGATGATATCATTGATGTCATCAATGTTGTCATAGAAGATGTCAAGAGTGATGTAATATGTGAGATCATAAGCAATGTATGGCGGGGCGCAAGTTATAGTTAGCTCTGCTAACGATAAACAAATTTCAGTGTTTTTTTTTAGTTCAAACTGTTAATGTGGTCACTGACAAATTATTTTATTACAATACGCAAAGCTACTGCCCGGGGCACGTGGCCGAAGGGGGTTGGCCACAGGGCCTTATGGTTTTTAAACAGAAGGAGGGTGCCCCCCCTTTTCCAGGCCTAAATAGGCTCTGGGGACCCCATCCTGCAGCAGTTTTTTTTTTCAAAAAGGGGAGTGGGGCCTGATGCCCCCCCGAGCCTTATTAGGCCTTGGGCCCTTATCGCCCCGGGCCATTGTATTTAAATTATGGAGAGAGGAACCGCATAGTCCATCTCAGAAGCCTTATTAGGCCCTGGGGACCCCATTTCCAGGGCTTATTTTGTATGAAAGGAGAGGGTTCACCTTGCCCCCCTACCCATGCTTTTTTTAGGCCCCGATCCTCAAGGGATTTTTTTTTATTACAGGGGAGAAGGCTCCGTGTTCCCCCTCCCTAAGTCTTGTTAGGCCCTGGGGACCCCATCCTCCTGGGCCATTTCTAAGAATGAAAGGAGGGTGCTGCGTGGCCACCCTCCCTGAGCTTTGAAAAAGAGTTGTGTAGCCATCATATACTTTGTTGGGGCCCCCGGGGCTCCCAAGGCCCCCACAGCCCCAGAAAGCAGCCCGCATGCAGCAGAAGCCGGCGTTGCTCCCACCCAGAGGGAACAGCTGCTAATGCTATTCCCTCTAGATGGAAGAAATGTTTTGGTCAGTTTCCCTGCCAGCTTCAGTGCGGGAAGAGGAATAGATTCAAAGCTGACATCCCAGCGTCCATGGGGCAGAGGGTCAAGACTGATTTGCATGGGGCTGGGTTCAAACTGGAATGGCATGGTGAGCAAAAAAAACGATGGATTTAGGCCCAGATCTCTGTACTGGGGTGAATGTATGACATTGTTCTGCATTCTGCCCATCAACTGTTGTTTTCGCATCCCAGAGAGTGGGAGCATTTTCAAAGCTCCTGCCAGCTGGGAGATGCCTTTTTGTTTGATTCCGCTTTGTGGGGTTTTAAAAATGCTTACGCTATGCGAAAGCAAACACATCGCTCCCTGCCTGGCTGCCATTTTGTTTTATGATACCATGGGAGTCTCGCTTTTCTGTGAACATATTTTTTCTTTTATGGCAGCAGGGCCCCTTGGGGCCTAGGGGGTCAAGGTGCACCTACTCTGGATATATATCACCAAGCTTTTCCGTACTCGTAAATACAGAAACTGCACTCCACGTAGAGGAAGCAAAATAAACACTTGAATGGCAAAGGTATTCGCCTGGTTTAGGCAAAACCAACTGCTATGTAATTCAGAAAAGTCTGAAATAATTTTTGGGGGACATAATCCAGGCGATGAATGGCGCCAATGTGGTCGCAGAATTTGTCCCCCCCCCCCAGCAAGATCAGTCACCACCGTAGAAAACTTTGGAGTAAAACTGGACACTGATATGTGCATGAAGTCCCAGGTTCAATCAGTGGCTGGCACATGCTTTGGGCTACTGAAAAAAATGAGGAACTTCATCCCCTTGCTTCCAGTCTCGCAAAGGAAAACAGTGGTCCAAGCCCTGATTACGTCAAGGTTGGACTATGTCAACGTGCTATACTTAGCCTCACCGATTACTTACTAAGCCGCCTGCAGGTGGTACAAAACACGCTTCAAGTGCCATACTCATGGTCGGACCCAGGACAAATATGACTCCTCATTTAAAGTCCCTGCACTAACTCTCGGTGTGAAAAAGGGTACATTTTAAAGCCCTGGTATTGGCCTTTAAGCTCTTTCACAACATAGGGGTCCATTACATTAGGAACAGAATTCAGCCCTATGCACCATCCAGAACCCTGGGGTCTTCGACCCAGCGCCTGACGATCGTGCCAAAATTAGTTTGTTCGCGTTTTGGGGGCCGCTCCTTCCAGGTGGCAGCGTCTAAGCTATGGAATAGCCTGCCGCCCTCCCTGAGACAGGTGCATGATCTCTTTAGTTTCAGGAGAAATGTAGAAACTTGGCTCTTCCAACATTAGATGAGGCACCCGCTGTTGTGTTCACTGCTCTGTCAAGGGGTCATGCTAGCGCCGAGACATTATCAGGAGTAGTGCGCGCTCTACAAATACTCAGTAACATAACATACCTGGGACAGTTCACCCTATTAGGATGCACTGCCCCCTGGCCAGCCATTAACAGCGCATTCAATGAAATACAGAGATGCTTACAAGTCTCTCCCTGTTTCTCTGTGCAAGCGACAACCTGCCTCCACTTTAAAGAGAGCACACAGTGAATAACTGCACTCGCCCTGCAGGGGAATTTCTGTGGAATCCAGGGGACTCCCTTTTCCCCCTCCAAAGACTGCCCTCAGGGGTTGCACTAACAGTACGCCACCTTTATGTGAAGCACTGTCAGTAGTCCTCCTAAGGGCATACTTGCCTGTGCACCAGTAACCATAATATGCTAGTATCCATAATATGGTACAGATGCAGAGGTAAAGTGATCCCCTCATTTGTATGGGGCCACTCCCCCAGGCAAATGAGGGAACACCCTCTCAAGATGGCGCGGACACTATATGTGCATCAGCGCTATCAGTATTACAGAAGAGGCCACACAAGTGTGCATCTGATCAATTGGTCATGTCTGACCTGATTGCCCACAGTACTCTCAAATCTGCCCTCGCCTCTATTTGGATCAACTTACCAACTCTAAAATGGTTCTTTTCATGCCTCTCAGGCCACGTGTTCTCAAAGTACTAGGATTCTGAAATCCTTACCCATTGCTCTATCAGTTGAGGTTCCCTCAAGGCTAGGGACTGGTTTCACACTGTTTATTCTGTACACCAATTCCTTTGGATCGAATTTTTTCTTTTGAATTTTCTTATCACCTTGAGGCAGATTCTATTTTGGACTCTATTTTGGTAAATGGATTGCACTGCAATCCCCAATGCTAAACTCAGAGACACTATATACCTTCCTTCTTCCACCTGTCTTTTTAACTCATCAGTCTCTCTCCAGACACCCTGAACTTCATCTTCTCTAGCAGAAATCTCAGCGGTGTCATCAATCCTACCATACAAATAGAATCTTTCCTCACTACCAGTGCAGCTTAACCCCTTCGATCCTGATGACGGAGTGGTTCCGTCATCAGCATCGGTTGGGCTGTGCTGATGACGGAACCGCTCTGTCATCAGCAGAGCTCTCGGGGGGAGCGCTGGCGCTCCCCCCCCTGGGGCACCGATCATGTTGCCAGTAGTGGGGGTGGCAGCGGAAGACTTTTCGCTGCACCCCCGCCCCTCCCGCACTTCCTGGTGACGTCAGCGCGCTGTTGCGCGCGCCAACGTCATCAGGAATGCTAGACGAGCTGGAAGCCATTTGCTTCCAGCGCGTCGAGCAGGTAGGTGTGTTTCCTGCTCCCCGGTGGGGCGAGGGGGGGCGTTTCTCGGTGCCTTGAGGCATCAGGGGGGAGGAAACACTGTTTCCTCTCCCCTGATGTCCCAATGCAGGGCATTCCTGGTTCAGGATCGCGCACAGCTTTGCGATCCTGCACCAGGAATGCCCCACTAGGCACCAGGGATGTTTTTATTCGGAAAAGGAAGCGACCCCTTGGGCAAGGGTTGCTTCCAGGTGCACAGTAATTTTAAAGAGACTTTTCTGCCCCCCCTGGACCCAGGGGGGGCAGAAAAGCCCACTGGACACCAGGGATTATTATTTTTGTTGATAGGAAGCGACTCCTTGGGTAAGGGTCGCTTCCTGGGGCATAGTATTTTAGTTTAGACTTTTCTGCCGCCCGTTTTTTAGGGGAATCTGGACCCATTGGGGGCAGAAAAGCCCACTACACACCAGGGATTGTGTTTATATTAGCAAAGGAAGCGACCCCTTGGGCAAGGGTCGCTTCCAGGGGCATATAAATTTAGTGTAGACTTTTCTGCCCCCCGCCTGTGTTAGCGTGTGATCTGGACCCGGGGGGGGGGGGCAGAAAAGGCCACTAGACACCAGGGATTATATTATATTTATTAAGGAAGCGACCCCTTGGGCAAGGGTCGCTTCCAGGGGGCAATATAAAAATTGTAGACTGTTCTGCCCCCCCTGGGGGCAGATCGGCTGCTTTTTTTACCGTTTCTGGACCCAGGGGGGATAGAAAAGCCCACTAGACTCCAGGGATTGTTTTTTTTTTATAGGGAGCGACCCCTTGGCCAAGGGTTGCTTCCTTGGGCCCATTTGTTTTCAAAAGTATGTTCTGCTGTGTCTTTATTTGGCCTCTCTGCCCTCCGTAGGGTTGCTTCCAGGGGGCCCACGTTTATAATGATTTATATTCTGCCCCCCATGGGGACAGACACCCCATTTGTGACATACCCTGTGACATAGCCTGTTGTAATGAGTGTTGTTTTTGTTTCTTCTAATGTGTATTGTTTTATTTTCTCTTTAGATTGTTGCAGTGTGCGGTTCCGTTACTGGTGGTTCTGTTGTTCTGCTGTTTCTGTAGTTGCATGTGTTTGGTAAGAGACCTTTTTTGTTCAATTGTAATGTATTTGTTTATTTTGTAAAGTGTGTAGTAATACGAGTATGTTTGGTTTCTGTTTTTTGTGATTGTAAAACATGTTTTGCATTTGTTTTTGATGAGTACTTCTGTAGATGTAAGTTTTTTTTTCTTCTTTCTAGTGGGATATCGTTGCCTATTTGCTGTGTCTTTGCAGAGTAGGTGCTAGTGAGTGTAGTTGTCTCTTGTAAGTGAATTGTATATTTTTTCTAAATATAGATATTTGTGATAAAGGCTTACATTTTTTAACTTACTTTGCACAGTGTTGGGGTTGTTGAGTTGTTTGTGCAGACTCCTTTATTTGTAAGGATAATGGCTAGCCGCCGGATTACCGCTCAGAAAGTTGTTGGAATGCTTTTTGATTCTTACTCTGACCATGGTGCTGAGAGTGACTCTGATTCTGAGGCAGAGGTGGGAGGTGAAGATTCTGGTAGTGAGTTTTCTCTGCGCATGGCATCGTCTGATGATGAAGATACCCTGAGTGCTGATGGAGCTATTTTTGGTGTGGATGAAGTGCCTGTGGTAGAGGAGGACATTGATGTGCCGATAGTGCGGCAAGAGGCATCTGGGGTGCAGCGTGGGGCTGCTAGACTTCCAGTTGGTGTAGTGAGACAAGAGGCAGCTGGGCGGCAGCCTGAGGCTGCAAGACTTGTCGATGAAAGTTCTGACCTCAGGGTTGCCCCAGGCATGGTGCAGCCGGCATTGCCTGCATTTACTGGTTTTCCAGGGTGTAGGGTGAACACTGAAAACTTTTTGCCAATTGATTTTTTCAAGTTGTTTATGGATGATGTGTTTTTGGCAGAGATTGTAGAGCAGACTAATTTGTATGCAGAACAGTTTTTGAGGGAGAACAGTGCCAGCCTTAAGCCCCACGCTAGAGCTACCAGGTGGACTCCCACAAATTTGGAGGAGATGAAAAAGTTTTTGGGTTTAACTTTTTTGATGGGCTTGCTTAGGAAACCATCAATGGCTTCATATTGGTCTACTAGTCCCTTGATGGCAACAGCTATATTTCCAGCAGTCATGAGTCGTGATAGGTATTTACTTCTGCTTCGGATGATGCATTTTGTTGACAATGGTGATGCTTTGCCACGAGATCACCCTGATTGTGACCGTCTTTTCAAGATTCGGCCTGTCCTTGATCATTTTGTTGATCGATTTCCTGAGATCTTTTATCCTGGGAAAGAAATTGCAGTGGATGAGTCTTTGGTGTTGTTAAAGGGCCGCTCGGTATTTAGGCAATGCATTCCTAGTAAGAGGGCACGCTATGGAATTAAGCTTTATATGCTGTGTGACAGTCGGACTGGATATGTCTCTAATTTCAGGGTGTACACCGGTAAGGAATCAAGGATTAACCTCCCTGGTTGTCCGTCCACTTTTGGAGTGACTGAGAAAATTGTGTGGGAACTTGGTAGAGGATTTTTTAACAAAGGCCATCATTTATATGTAGATAAATTCTACACTGGTGTGCGGTTGTTCAGGGAATTGGCCAAAGTGGACACTGTTGCTTGTGGCACAATCCGCTCTAACCGTAAAGGTTTCCCAAAAGAACTTGCTTGTCAAAAGCTTGCTCGGGGACAGTGCAGTGCATTGCGTTGTGAGGAGCTTTTAGCTGTGAAGTTTTCAGACAGGAGAGATGTCTGCATGTTGACTTCCATACATGATGAAAGCACTGAAGCTGTGACTGTTTGGGGTCAGGTTGCAGAAGTGCGCAAACCTGTGGGCATTCTGGACTATAATGGGCACATGGGTGGTGTTGACAGAGTAGATCAGAGGTTGGAACCGTATGCTGCTCTTCGTAAGTCTTACATTTAGTTCAAGAAGTTGGCTATCCATCTTTTCCACTTGGCAACCTTTAATGCTTTTGTTGTGTTCCAGCAATCTTGTCCTCAGTCAAAGATGACTTTTGTAAAGTTTCAGGAGTCTGTAATAGGCAGCCTTGTTTTAGTGGAACAGGCAAGTGTTCCTAGAGTTGGAGTGGTGGAGGATGTTGCCAGATTGAAAGATCGCCACTTTCCTGATCAAATTCCTCCTACAAACTCAAAAGACTTTCCCAGTTGGAGATGTAGAGTCTGTTGGCGAAGAGGTTTGCGGAAGGAGGTTCGTATGTACTGCCCCAACTGTCCTTCTAACCCTGGGCTGTGTGTGCCTGCTTGTTTTAGAATGCACCACACACAAAAGAATTTTTGGGAGCATCCATGAGTGGTAAAGTGAACAGGCTGGTCTCTATTCTTTAAAACTTATTGTTTAGTTTCAAAGTTGGCATTTGTGTAGTGTATTTAGATTTAGTTGTTGTGTTAGTAGATTTGTATCAATTTGTAATTTGTTTCTGTTTTTTATTTGTATTAAAAAAAAACTAAAGTATGATGTTGGTTTGCGTGTAGTGTCCATTGTCTGACAGTGTGCATGGTTTGGCGCTTGGCTGGTGGTGTGTGTGGAGTGGCACTTGGCTGGTGGTGTGCGTGGAGTGATACTTGGCTGTCTGTGCACGGAGTGGTGCTTGGCTGGCGGTGTGTGTGGAGTGGCGCTTGGCTGGATGGTGTGCGTGGAGTGGTACTTGGTTGTCTGTGCACAGAGTGGTGCTTGGCTGGCGGTGTGTGTGGAGTGGCGCTTGGCTGGATGGTGTGCGTGGAGTGGTTCTTGGCTGTCTGTGCACGGAGTGATGCTTGGCTGGTGGTGTGTGTGGAGTGGCGCTTGGCTGGCGGTGTGCGTGGAGTGGTGCTTGGCTGGTGGTGTGCGTGGAGTGGCGCTTGGCTGGTGGTGTGTGTGGAGTGGCGCTTGGCTGGTGGTGTGCGTGGAGTGGTACTTGGCTGTCTGTGCACGGAGTGGTGCTTGGCTGGCGGTGTGTGTGGAGTGGCGCTTGGCTTGCGGTGTGCGTGGAGTGGTGCTTGGCTGGTGGTGTGTGTAGAATGGTACTTGGCTGTCGGTGTGCGCTGAGTGGTGTTTGGCTGGCGGTGTGCATGGTCTGGTGCTTGGATGGTGGTGTGGGTGGACTGGCGCTCGGCTGGCGGTGTGTGAGTAGTTACTTTCTGTTGGTCACAACAAACACTGCTAGTTGAGTGTCACTCCACGCAGTCCATCATTTTGTGTAGTTGCAGTGTCAGAAATGTGGGCGTGTGAAAGTGATGGGCCCTTGAATGGCGCGGTCTGCTGGTGTTAGTGTTGTAATGTGATATGGTAGTCAAGATTTCAAACATTTTCTAATTGCTTAAATCAAATAAAGTATTAATTTCAAAATATATGTTCTTTTTGAAGGCTCAATGCCTTGCTAGAAGCGCTGGGGAAAATCGCGTGAAAAACTACATATAGGGAAATTAAATGCTGTTTCTGTACAATATTGGGTCGGTTTGTGACGTAGTTCAACGTTTTCAGAAGGGTAATAGAAAATAAAATGCAGTAATGAATGCCCTTTTTGACCTTTAATACTACACTATATACCATTCACCATGTCCCTTTGGTCATACAAATTCCTCTATGTAATAAATGTGAAGCGTGATCTGCATTACCCATTTTTGTCTTCTAGTTACTTGATCCAGCTTTAGTGTGTAAATGACATTCATCTTTGTAACAAAATGCCATCACAGTATTTATATTATGTTGCAACCTCTGTGAATGGCCATTAGTGGCTCAAGCTTCAAAAAGACACATGCAGCATTCCACAACAAGCATTTACAATGCAACGGTCTCGCCTTTGCAAAAGGTAGAGCTTTTGGCATTGTAAATGTCAAACTTTTTCTTTTGGCAATAGCTTAATCTCTCGCAAATGCGAGACCTATTGCATTGCATTTCGCTGCCTGTGCAAGAAAAGTGTGGGGGTGCAAGACGAGATACAACAGGATGCATGCATATTCCTCTAACAAGAAAAGCAATAGTGCTGGGGTTTGACTTCACTAAGAGTGAGCGGGTAGAGGAAGAGGTGTGGGTATCCTCCACGGGAGTGGTGTGGGGTAATTGTGCAGTTATCCGTTTCTGGACTCTCTGGCATATAGGCCATTCTAAAGGTGGCCCAGATGCTTAAATGTGACCACTATGCGCTCTCCTAGAGACGTAGATACGCAAATAGTTGTATTCTTTGGTTGTCTGTAAAACATGCACTTTGACCAGAATATATGACCGTAAAATTGATCCTCAGTTCAGAAATGTTTCAGTGTCCTGACGGGTAGGTAAAGTGTACTAGAGAGTAGTAGAGAGTGAGTAATAGAGAGTATTAGAGTGAGTAGTAATGAGCGAGTAGTAGTAGAGAGTAGAATAGAGTGAGTAGTAAAGAGTTGTGGCAGAGTTAGTATTAGATAGTGAGTAGTATAGTGATTTGAGAGTAGTAGAGTGAGTAGTAGAGAATGAGTAGTAGAGAGTAGAGTAGTAGAGCGAGTAGTATAGTTGGACTTCTAGAGAGTTGTAGATAGAGTGATTAGTAGAGTGTGAGTAGAGAGTAGTAGAAAGTGAGTAGTAGAGAGTGAGTAGTAGAGAGTAAGTAGTAGAGAGTGAATAGTAGAGTAATAGTGAGTAGTAGAGTGAGTAAAGAGAGTGCGTTGTAGAGGAGTAGAGAGTGTAGTAGAGTGAGTACTAGAGAGTAATACAGTGATTAATAGAGTGAGTAGTATAGAGTTGTAGAGAGTACTAGAGTGAGCAGTAGTGAGTAGTAGAGTGACTAGTAGAGAGTAGTAGGGAGTATTAGAGAGTTGTAGAGTAAGTAGTAGAGCGAGTAGTATAGTGAGTAGTAGGAAGTGAGTAGTAAAGAGTGAGTAGCAAAGAGTGAGTAATAGTGTGAGTAGAGTGTGAGTAGTAGAGAGTTGTAGAGTACTAGAGTGAGTAGTAGTGAGTATAGTGAGTAGTAGAGAGTGAGTAGAGAGAGTTTAATGCTTTGTGTTTAAGTATTTGAGGCACTAAATTAGTGCACAGTGTTAAATACTTTGAGGGTATGCATGTTTCCTAAGGACTGGTGTATTTGGGGGTTGGTGTGAAGTTCTAATGAATAAGCTAAAATAAAAACGTGAGCACTCACCATTTACGGGTGCTCTGACACCATGTAATCCACTTAGCTAGATGTCTTAATTCATTTTCAACCAAAGTTGAATTCATTCATCCACCCCTCCCCATCCTTTCAACTATTCGTTCATTTATCCACGCAACCAAGTCTGAAATCTCCGTCCATTAATGAACGGACAAAGGTTTTGCTAGCGAAGACAGAAAGTTGTTTATTCAACACTTATCCGCTCCTTCGCCGGCTTATTACACGTCATGTTTAAGAACTTGAGCATGCCACCGTCCCCCTGTGTCCTACTCGGTCTCCAGGTTGGCTGCTCCTCCGTCCCTCGGATGACTGCTCCTCCGTCCCTCGGATGACTCGATGCCCAGGACAGCACACCGCCCGCTGGAGGCGAGTCTGACAGCCCATCCCAGCCCAGCGCTAGTCGCCCCCGGCCGCAGATCACACGTGCATCAGGGCAAACTTGTGATTCGCAGATACTGCGTTAGCAGTTAGGGCGGGGCGTTCATTAGCAAAGATGATCCTCTCTTCCGTTCTCCTGCCCCCGCCTGCGGGGCTGGTGGTGTAACAGAAAGCGTGTCTTTGCAACTGTGAGCAGGCACAACAGCAGCATTGTGCAGCCCTCGCCACTCTTCTCCAGCTCCAGGCTGTTTCTATCTTTTATGTATCTCAAGTAATGCTAAGTCCTTATGTATCGCAACTGTTTCTTATGTAAAGCGCTCCGACACCTTCGGGTAATGTTTGCGCTATATAAAATCGCATTAAATAAACTTTCATTTAAAAATAGAGGTTCCGAAGGCATGGAACGTCCCTCCACAACGTTGTCACGCAAGCTTTCACTGCGCAGCAAGGCATTTAAAAAACACAATTGTTTCCATGGGAAACAACCTTACTGGACCAAGAACGGGTTGCTAGGAGAGTTGTAATAAAATGTGGAAAACTCCCTGTTGTGCCATCGACGTGTTTGCTTTCGTGTGCGGTGCTCGAGTGATGAGAAAGGCCTTCGCTGCATGTCAGGCTTCTGCAGGACTGAATGTGTATTTAAAGGGCTGGCTGGAGCGCAGAATCCTTGGGAGTGGTGGGGGTAGGTGGGCCGGCGTACGGCTGCCACTAGAGAACAGCCCACCAACCCGGACCGGAAGCACAGCAGGATGTCACACAGAAGGCCTCATGCTGCAGCTTATCTCTGTGCGGGACTTTCAGAGTGCAAGGTTTTCTTCTGGAGATGCACGCCTGACGCTTTGATATTGTTGGCTCTTGCTTCATTCGCCGTAATATGATTCACATATCATTTTTAGGTCTCGCCTGTCGATGCGCATGCGCATCGAGCAAGGCGAGAGTATTGCGAGTTATCCACTCTTTATCTGCACTGCAAGGAATCGTGGCGATTCCTTGCAGTGCCCGTGACTTTTAAGGTCAATGCGCATGCGCATTAAGCTTATGCGCATGCGCATTGACCTTAAAAGTCACGGGCGCGTGCATGTCCGTCTTCCCGCCGTCTCGCATTTCCCCTGTCGCACTTCTCCTCCCCCCTCCCCTCTCTTCCCTCCAGCTTGTTTTTTGTTTATTTGACCCGCTCCGCCCCCTCCCCTTCCCGCCGTGTCGCATTTCTCCTCCCCCCTCCCCTCTCTTCCCTCCGGCTTTTTTTTTGTTTATTTTACCCGCCGTGTCGCCGTGTCTCCGATCCTTTCGCTCTCCTCCCCCCTCCCCTCTCTTCCCTCCGGCTTCTTTTTTGTTTCCCCTAGAGTTTAAATGTATAGCCTCCGTGCGGGTTTGCAACTCGCTTTCTCCGATACACTGCCTGTGGTGCGCCCGCGAGCACCAGTGCACGCTGCCTCAGGGTCGCTCGTGTTTTCACTCATTCTGAGCGCTGAATGTTTTTATCTCCTTCCTTGACTCGTCCCCCAATCACCCTCCTCCTGCTGTCACTTTTTCCCTCCCAAGCCTGCTTGCCCTGTGCTTCTATGACCATCGTAAAACTGCTCTTCCTTATTCTGCATTTTTTCTCATCCCAACCAACAATCGCCCTCCTACCGCTGTTGCTTGTTCCCTTTCCCGCCCCTGTGGCTGCTTGCCCTGTGCTTCTCCGCCCGTCATGGAACAGGCCTGTAAATCATGTTCTTATCTTGGTTCTTCCCCTATCCCCCAACCACTCTCCACACACTGTTCCTTTCTCCCTCCTGTTCCCCAGTGCCTGCTTTTTTTTTATCGAATGCTGTTTTATTTCCATGCCACAGATACTGTACTTTTGGTACTGCCGGGCGGTTTACTTGAGACTCCCGGACTTGGGCAGTCATGCTGGTGCTGCAGTCAGCAGGCATGAAGGCAGACACAAAGTGCCTCGCAGTCTGCCATCACAGTATGGCACTGAGTCATGAGAGCGCGTGAACAGTTAGTAAGAAAGTGGAGCTTTAGAGGAGACGTGTTTCAGGAACTAGATTGTGGACATACATCGAAACTATTCCTGGCATCAGTGCTACACATAACGCGTGACCCTGGGCAAATTACTTCTTCTCCATATGAACCAGTACCCCTATTTGTCCGGGTTCACAAATAGGTTGCCCTAGAATTAGGCTTTATGTAAAAAACACAATAGTGATATTGGCTATAACTCCTATTTTAAAAGCATGTGTATTTAATCTATAATTGGCTTTTGGTCAAGGCAATGCAAAATCACTGGTTTGCTCCAGCACTCCCGTTAATGCGTGGTTTCAGGAACAGACTCGCCACTATAACAAAAACATGTGTTACCACGCGTTGCAAATTAGCTTGATCAGCCGTTTTGGGTACAGACACAGGAGTGTATATCAAGAGGCAGTGCACGTGCAAGCGAGTGCTCGCAGTGTCTTTCAGGCATCCAATACTACATTTATCTTTTGTTATAGACTTAGACAGAGGGTGCTCTGGCTATCCTAAACAATGAAAGGGATAGTAATTACTGGGTTGTACATTATCTCCCTCATGAGTGACAGCTGTACTACACTACACAGACATACGGCTCTTGATAATAAGCATCTATATATTTTGTTTCTGCCAGTGCTGTATACCACACACTCGGTTAAGGGCATTGGAGCGCTTTACATGAGCACCAGGTACATTACACAAGCTCAGATTTATTTTCTGATAGGCTTGTGGAGATTAATTGATTTGCCCCAAATCACGGGATGTTGAGCTTACATCGTGATTCGAACCTGGTTTTTACAGTTCAAACTCAGCAACTCAGGGTTAAAGGTCCATACTCAGAATTAACATTCTTGTGATTAAGATGGCTCACAAAGATTAGCTGTGAAATCTGCTTCCGGGAAACAAGTGCTGCCTGCGAACTGACTTTCTGGTGTTTTTGCAATACTGATTTTAAGATCTAGGAGGGGATCCCTAGTCTGAGATCTAGGGCAACTGCTGCACTAACACATTCCATCATGAATTGCAACCTATAGCAATAGTGGCCAGTGTGAGGAACTGACCAAAAAGCATTTGTTAGGTATTTTCTTTAAAAAATGTCTCGCATTTCCCCTGTCGCACTTCTCCTCCCCCCTCCCCTCTCTTCCCTCCAGCTTGTTTTTTGTTTATTTGACCCGCTCCGCCCCCTCCCCTTCCCGCCGTGTCGCATTTCTCCTCCCCCCTCCCCTCTCTTCCCTCCGGCTTTTTTTTTGTTTATTTTACCCGCCGTGTCTCCGATCCTTTCGCTCTCCTCCCCCCTCCCCTCTCTTCCCTCCGGCTTCTTTTTTGTTTCCCCTAGAGTTTAAATGTATAGCCTCCGTGCGGGTTTGCAACTCGCTTTCTCCGATACACTGCCTGTGGTGCGCCCGCGAGCACCAGTGCACGCTGCCTGTAATGAGCCCGCATTCCTGTGCACGCTGCCTGTAGTGCCCCGCTATTTCACCAGCGCGTCTTTCCCACTCTTACTTTCACCGGTCCACCTGGTATGCAGTTTGCCTGTGTGCGCTAGTACCTGCTGCAGGCATGATTTGAAGCCGATCACCCGCTTTCGCGGGTGCACCTCTGCCTGTTCATGCAGATGCTGCACTCACCCACTGAGGCTCCGGGAAGCGAGCTAGGCTACTTTCCTCTTCGCCGACTTTACATTTAGGAATCCGGTGCAGGGGTGTGTCGCGTACACGGCATGCTTTCTATCTCTCCAGCAGTAAATCTCGCTCAGACAGGTTCTTCCAAAACCCTGCATCCGAGCAGGGTTTTCAGGTGAGACGTTGGTTTCTCAGCAAGTCCTTTCAAGGCTTTTCGACCGTTTAAGCACAGACAGATCATTTTATTTTTGTGCCTCACAGATTCTATCTAACATTCCCAACTCAATGGTACTCATTTTATCGACCTCAGATGGATGAAAGGCCCCGCCAGAATTTGAACCTGTGTCTATGAGATCGAACACAAACCCCTGCAGTGGATGCATCGGTCCACTGAGCCACCAGAACAGGCACAAAGCACTTAGTAATCTCTTGCTATTAAAATCTATTTAATATGAGCAACATTACAAATGAACTGAAGCTAACAATGTGTGTATTTTTATGTTTTTCCTGCAGTAATAATCAGAGTGTAAAATATTAAATACGTTGCTGTAGATATTTCCTTCCTGCTGACCACTGTTTGTTTTAGAAAAGAAAAAACATAAGACTGGAAAGCCCTCACTCACTCACCCTCAACCCCTCACCCTCAACCCCTCACTCACGCTCACTCTCACTCATCCTCACTCAACCACCCTCAACCTCACTCACCCTCAACCCCTCGCCCCCACTCACCCTCAGCCCCTCACCCTCACTCACCCTCAACCCCTCACCCTCACTCACCAACCCTCAACCCCTCACCCTCACTCACTCACCCTCAACCCCTCACCCTCACTCACCCTCAACCCCTCCCCCTCGACCCCTCCCCCTCAACCCCTCACCCTCACCCTCACTCACCCTCAACCCCTCACCCTCAAACCCTCACTCACCCTCAACCCCTCACCCTCAACCCCTCACTCACCCTCACTCTCACTCATCCTCACTCACCCTCAACCCCTCACTCACCCTCACTCACCCTCAACCCCTCACCCCCACTCACCCTCAACCCCTCACCCTCACTCACCCTCAACGCCTCACCCTCAATCACCCTCAACCCCTCACCCTCACCCACCTTCACTCACCCTCACTCACCCTCACTCACACTCACCCTCACCCACCCTCAACCCCTCATCCTCACTCACCCTCAACCCCTCATCCTCACTCACCCTCAACCCCTCATCCTCACTCACCCTCAACCCCTCACCCACCCTCAACCCCTCACCCTCACTCACCCCCACTCACCCTCAACCCCTCACCCTCACTCACCCTCAACCCCTCACTCACAACCCCTCACCCACCCTCAACCCCTCACCCTCAATCCCTCACCCTCACTCACCCACACTCACCCACACTCACCCTCACTCACCCACCCTCACTCACCCTCACCCTCACTCACCTTCACCCTCACTCACCCTCAACCCCTCACCCTCACTCACCCCCACTCACCCTCAACCCCTCACCCTCAACCCCTCACCCTCCCTCACCCTCATTCACCCTCAACCCCTCACCCTCACTCACCCTCAACCCCTCACCCTCACTCACCCTCAACCCCTCACCCTCAATCCCTCACCCTCACCCACACTCACCCACACTCACCCACCCTCACTCACACTCACCCTCACTCACACTCACCCACCCTCACTCACCCTCACTCACCCTCACCCTCACTCACCCTCAACCCCTCACCCTCACTCACCCTCAACCCCTCACCCACCCTCAACCCCTCACCCTCACTCACCCTCAACTCCTCACCCTCAACCAGTCACTCACCCTCACTCACCCTCAGCCTCACCCTCACTCACCCTCAACCCCTCACCCTCACTCACCCTCACTCACCCTCAACCTCATGCTAAAGATTTACAAAAAAACCCATAAACAATTCTAAAAGCACTAACTCTAATGCTGCGAGACCTATTGCATTTCTAATGCTTGTTCCAAGGGTGTTAGCCAAGCAAAGTTTTCCTTAGGAACAAGGGCGGCAGAGGTCATGAGGAGTCTCTGTGTGGGACTCGGAGTGTGCGAGGTTTTCTTTCGGAGATACACCTCTGACGCTTTGATATTGTTGGCTTTTGTTTTGTGGTAATGCGCAGAGGATCACACAGTAGTCAGTTGGAAAAATTCAGGGTACGTCCCGTAGGTGGATGCTATATAGGCAAAAACGTACCCACAAGACTACAACACCCTTATTTGCCAACCTCATTGTGTGAACGTCCGGATGATGAAAGGCTGAGCCACTCAGGTAGTAAGCAGAAATGTAACTTGTTGATTCGCACAGATCTCTTCATTAAGCGTGTGCCCCGCTGAGATTAGCACCCATGAGGAACAAAAGCACTTTTCTTTCTATGTGCCGGCGAGACGTCTGCGCTCTTCATCACAACTACTGGCCCTGGTCCCACGCTTCTGCCTCGAAAGCCACAGTAGCTTGGAATGGACTGCCGTTTGATCGTTAGAACATACTAGATCCCATTCTGTTTATAAAGAAGCTGAAAACATTTTTATTTGCATAAATTGGTCTGCACCTGCATGGGTGTGGCCACTTCCTGGTAGTGGGGTGGGGTAGATACATTTGATTGGTTGGTTCCTCTGTTGCTTTGTTGTGGGGTGTGGTGGATGATCCTGATTGGTTGACAGGCTCAATTGGGTGCATTTTGTATTTCAGATTCGGTATTTACCGATTCGGTAAATACCGATTCAGTAATTCCCATTCATTCCTATGGGTCTGGAGCCCCATAGGGTTGAATGGGTATTACCGAATCTGTATTTACGGATTCGGCATCCGAATTGGTAATTTTTACCAAAAATTTACCTACATCCCATTTTCCGAATATAAAATACCGGATCGGTAAAATTCAGTATTTTAGAGTCGGTAAAATGGGATTACCTACATCTGGCCCAAAGTCTCTTATTACAGATGGGACGAACAGTTACTAGGGCATCTGCCCCTTCACAGCATGAATACAGGGCCTGCTGTCACCATCTTACTCGGTACTGCGGCCTCCTCAATCTCCTTAACTCTGTCGGATATAGTTGGTATCAGGGTCTGACAGTGTCGCCACTTCTCCCCTCTGACAGCTATTCGCGATAAATTACTGCTTCATGACCGCTCAAGAAGGCGCTGTGGCAGCAGAGCCGTTGTGGATTATGTGTACTCGGCCATGTTGCCTGCCCAAGTCCCCCCCACCCCCCTCCCAACTCTTTTTAACCAAAAAACATCCCAGACCTATTCTTTTGGCAATCTTAAACATTGTGAAGGCTAGAGAGCCTTTAGTGATGTTTGAAAGTAAAGAAAGATTGGGACACAATTAAGTGCTGACCCACACAATATAAAGCAAAACATAGGTTCTTAAAGATGCTGACATTTACAGAATTTGTGAAATACGTTGTTAATGCATTAAAAAAAATATTGAGCTTATGCATGAAGCAGGCTCCCTGTGTTCTGCTTCTATAATATAGTTACAAGTAAATTCTTATCACATGCTTGGATGAGCCATGAGTTCTTTGCACCACATTTTCCAAATTACAAGCTTTGGCATAGCCAGTAGGTCTAGCCTTTGGGGCCTTGTAAGAGTTTAGCCATGGCGTGTTAAGTCCTAGCTTACTTTTGAAAGTCTGTAATACTATAAGAGTAAGACCCGTTGTTGGACCCGGGGTCTCCGGTCCACCTAGGGTAGCTTAGCACAAAGTTGGTAAGGCCAAAATCTAAGGCAAATTGTTGCACTTGCGTCACACTCAACTTGGTAGCCCAGCGTACTTCCACTCAAAAAATGACACCACACCTTCTTTTCAGAATAATTTAGAAAAGCTTTATATACTCTTAAAATCTGGTTCTAGTTGCATTCACATTAACAGCTCATCATTTTCCATATAAGGTACTTGACTCTGTGATTATACATCCTGGCACAAGTCTTAAAGTACTGGAGTACCTCTCTTAGGATTTATATCAATTCAGTACAGTAGTTTTAAATAGCACTCCTTTCTGATTTTGGCTTAATTAAATAAGATAGTAGCTGGTGAAGGGAATTGTTACAGACCATTCGCATGTCATCATAGCCAACGTCCATAGATGTTAGCCGCTGTCCTACAACAAGAAAAGGTTCAATTAACTGATCCTACCATCACTTCACCTTCAATGCAGCTTCCCTTAAAGAACACCTTTTCTTATTTACACAATAGCGCTTGGAAAAGAGTTACAGCTTTAGCAATACTTCAGTTGTGTTACATTTTCTATCTTATATGCATTCATGCTTTCAGTTGGTACATTTTCTATGGCTAGCGCAAATGTAGGCACTCCCGCAGTTCCTATTTAGTTCACTGACTTGTTATGAGGGAAGAACAGATTTCCTGCGAGATTCCAGTGGCCTTCACTTCTCCACCCACAGCCCTGCTTACTTGGTAGTGAGTCGACCCAGCCGTTGACAGAGGCCTGAAGGGTTTGGCCTCTTGCTCGGGTAGGGAAATTGTAGGTTAATACGGGCCCTGTACGGGGAGGGTAGGCTCAACACCCCTAGGCAATTCTCTCAGTAATTCGAGCGTCTCACGTTGTACTGAGGCGATCCCGTTATTTTTAAAGGCCTGAGGGGTTTGGCTTTTACTCAGCGGGGGAGGGGTTAAAGATTAAAGCTGGCCCAGTATGAAGAAAGCAGGCTCAATACCACAGGCGAGTCTCCCTGTCGTTCCGGCGCTTCAACTCCTGTGCGACTCTCTCTCCTCACGCCCTCCTTCGGGCCGAACTCCTCTCCTCTCGACCTCCTCCGATTCCGCCTATCTTCTTCCGGGGGCTCTGCTCTCGAGCACCGGGTCAGTTTCACTCCGGAGCCCTCCGCAAGTGACGAACCTCCGAGGGCAGGCCCTCCGACAGCTCCAGGCTCCTCCCAATCGGGAACCCAGCCCTCTATGGGCCCGCCCCACACCTTTTCCCGTCACTTCACTGCGGCTCTCTCTGGAAGGCGCTGCCGTCACCAATACCGCAGCGCAGCGCCTCCCTAGCTCACGAGCCCCCGCAGACCTGCCACACCGAGCCAAATTTTTCAGGAAAGTAAGGCTCAAATATTTCTTCAGAAATGCTGGACCATACAGAAATCCATCCAATACGGGCCTGAGGATTCCATCCACCTTTGTCCCACCCTCCTGTACCATGACCAACAAAACCGAGGCAGTTGTTTGGAGAGATGTAAACTCAGCACTACTTAATCATACCTATACTAAGTACAACACTAGTAAAATTGAAAAAGATGCCCTCCAATCGCTGGCCAACAACACAGGGGTTGTGATTAAACCTGCTGATAGGGGCGGTGCAATTGTTATTCAGGACGTTCAAAAGTATGAATCTGAAATCCAACGACAACTAACAGATGGAATCAGCTATCAGAAACTACGTTCTGATCCCTCACACGCAATAGCACGTGAAATCTTGGAAATAACTCAACTCGGATTGGACCAAGGTTTTCTCTCCAAAAACGAATTTGAATATCTCAACCAACAACATCCACGTTTGGCAACGATTTATACACTGCCTAAAATTCATAAAGACATGACCAATCCTCCAGGACGCCCGATTGTCTCGGGTTGCGGCTCTATATTAGAACCGCTCGGAAGATACATTGATTTCTTCCTAAAATCTCTAGCAGAGCGACTCAAACATATTTGAGAGACACTCTACAAACAATCAATCTAGTTGAAAACTCACCATTTGACCCACTGACACAATTGATGGCCACTTGTGATGTGGTATCTCTCTATACCTGCATCCCGCAAGAGGAAGCATTAGCAGTCATCACGAGGTATTTGGAATCACGACCGGCACCTATGCAAGTACCAACCGAATTCATCACAGCTCTACTTCGGATTGCAAGGACCAAAAACTTCTTCACATTCAAAAATGAATTCTTTCTACAGACCCAAGGGGTGGCAATGGGGGCTCCTTTCACCCCAGATGTAGCCATTTTATATATGGCAGCCTTTGAAGACAACAACATACTAAACATTCAAAATCCCTTTCAAGACCATCTAAACCTTTGGGTTCGTTATATAGATGACATTTTAATAATCTGGAATGGTGACTCAACCACACTCACTGAGTTCCACATCTGGCTGAACCAACAATCACCCCATTTACAATTTACCATCATATCCGACAATCAAAGTATAGATTTTCTGGATATTACCATCTACCATCATCAAGGTCAACTTCTAACTACACTCTATAGAAAATCGTCCGAGAGGAATTCCTTACTTCAATACAACAGTCACCACCCTCGTGCCCTAAGGGACAATCTTCCATTTGGTCAGTTCCTACGTGTTCGTAGGAATTGCTCCACGAAGGAACATTACTTACAACAATCAGAAGACCTATCGGATCGCTTGAAAGCACGTGGATATCCTAAGAGACTGGTCACAAAAGCCCGCAAAAGAGCCTGGTTTTATCCCCGGGAGGAACTTCTGAAAACTAAGGACGCCACCACCAACCAAGTGAATCGCATTGTATGCGTGACCACTTTCTCTACCAAGAGTAACCAAATTAAGAAAATTGTTAACCATCACTGGCAATTGATTGCTGACGATATCAAACACCCTGGCAACCCTCTCCATGCCTTCAGAAAATCCAAAAGTGTTAAGGATTATGTTGTGCGCTCTCTCCTTCCCACCAAGGAGGATCCCACTATCAGGTCACTCTGGAATCTTCAGCCAGTTACCGGCCACTTTAAATGTGGCCAATGCAAAGCCTGTAACAGCTCGATACAGACCAAAGAATTCCAACATAACCAGAATAAAATCCAACTGAAAGCTCTAACTAACTGCAACACTTCAGTTGTGATATATGCCATCGTCTGCCCATGCAACCTCATTTATATTGGCCAAACTCAACAAAAGATCAAACAACGTATTCTACAACATATGAGCAGAATCAGGTGTGAAGTGGCAGGTGCACCCCTTGTAGACCACTTTAGTTCAGCAGCACACCCACCTGAAAGCCTGAAATGGGTTGTAATTGAGAAAGCTACCTTAGGCCCAAGGGGAGGTAATATCTCTACTATATTGAATATCAGGGAACTTAAATGGATGTTCTTTTTCGACTCCATCCAATCAGGCTTAAATGAACAGGACAGCTCTTTCTCACAGCTTGCCACTCTACCATAACGAGGCTAACCAGCTTTCTATTTGAAGATATGACCTGTCTTTGTTTACCCTTGGTAGTCATATAAGTCCTGGATAGACTGATACTGCCTTTACCATCATGTGACAGGTACGCAGTCCATTTCTTGATTAATTATTACCTGATTGTTTTTTGATAAGCGTGGCTGAAATCTACCTTTTTACAGATGTATATTATGATTAGGTAATAATTCCATGTCCTGGAGTAATTTATACTGCCTTTACCATCCTGTGATAGGTACGCAGTATAACAGCTCATTTTTCATTGTATTATGCTTCACAAATGGTTAATTCGTGCCCAATGAAAACTGCCTTTACCATCTTGCGATAGGTACGCAGTATATTCACACATGTTCCATTTCACCACCAAACTTCTTTTTAACAAAACGTTATCCGTTACAACTTAACCCTATTTATCATGAAATGGCATACGATGTCCAACTGTTACTGCCTGCCGAGACCACGATGGAGTTACCCCGAAATGACCGACCCCACGGCTTCCCATTCTGCCGATAAATATGAGATGATAGTCCTTCTTTTCGATAATTTCTCCTCATAACTTATTACATGAGTGTTTATTCTGATCTCCCCGGCAACGGATGACTTTCTGAGTCTTTCTTCCATTACCATTGCCCATGTGACCTCCTGTTGCTATGTCAACGACCGTATCAGGAAGTTCGGCGTTCTCCTCGAGGTTTCCGCAAAGAGACGCCGAATCTTCACCGACCGGTAAGCCCTCCTCACAATCGGCTGCTGGCATAAACCACAACGATGGCGCTTCCAACCCGCCAACCCAATATTAATGGTGCCCCTCTATTCTCCCCCGCCTTAGGATACGCATCCAAATTTAATCGGACGTAATCCTTCAAACACCGGGGATAACGAGAACCTCCACGCAATTCGGTAAGCCCTGCCGACCATTGAATTCTCGTTCCGAGTTATTCTACACTGGTTGGCCCATTCTGAATACTGTTCCCTTTACACAGATACGTAGAGTGGTTCCTCCCCGCCCAGTGCCCGGATCTTCTGCCTTATCCCCTTGGGATATCGGACTTTATCCCAGCCTTTGATGATATGATGCAATTCGTTCTACTATATTTCTAATGGGTACATTAATGATTTCTCTCAGGATTGAATATCCCTCATCGACTCTTACCCTGATTACTATTCACCAACACTGATTTATTCAGGTATGCTTTTAATATAATGTGTCTACCCACATATAACTTGAGATTCGGACAGTGCTAAGAATGACATTTAATGGGTTTAATATCTTTCTAATATTAGGTTGTCCGCCCCACTACCCCTCTCCTGTCCTGATGAAGACCCATTTGCAAGGATTCCAATTATTCCTGCTCTAATAGGGTCGAAACGTCGACACGCTTCTTTGTCTTCAAACACAGCCTCTTCCTACCCACGATGCTTGTATAGTATGGACATTGGGGCATGTGTATTCTGAACTTTTATGTTGATTTATGATCGCCTTACTGTGTATCTGACATCGAATTCATACTAATGTTTGATAGATACGTGTTTTTTATTGTCACGAATTCCCTCCCACACTACCCTCACGACTTCACGTCCCCCTTACCCCCAGGGGCACTAGTACAACTACAACTTGTGAATTTGCTTATGATTGCCTTTTTCCTATAATGTGAATTAAACATTATAGATGTATTCTTTGTTTACTGGATTCATTTAATTGTTTCTAAATAATACGTTCTCCCCCACTGGGACCCCTCTATTCTTAACACCGAGCCACACAGACAAGGGGCAATTGGCACCACGGAAGTCCAGCCACGCCACAGTAAGTCAGCAGTCACGGGTTTGGGCAACTCAGACGAGTCTCAGGACCACAGCGGGGTATCTTTTCGTGCCAGCCACCCAGTTCCACGAGATAGGTACTATCTTCACGGGGGCGTTTTAATCCGAAAAGGAGGCAGACATAGCCGCCCTCACCTGGCAGTTCTTCCTTATCCCTTATCTGGCGGACCCTATTGGGATAGGCACACTCCTCTGTTATTCCAGTTAGGTCCTTAGGGGATGGTTCTGCTGGGTCAGGTCCACGGTTGAGAGAGGGTATCAGCCGGTAAGGAAGCAGCCCCAAGAGGCCATCAGACCCTCCACAGCGCGCCCACCTCCTCAACCCACAGCCTGGACTCCAGCTCCCCGGTAATCTGGACATTCCTTCTCCTCAGGTCACTCGCTCTACAAAATGGCCGCACATCATTCCGGCTTATATAGCCTGGGCCTAAAGTGTCTAGAGTGGACCAGAAGGTTCTGAACTCCTCATGACATCCCTATGGCCCTAGGCTGTGAGGTAATCCGGACAGTTAGCAAGCCACCATTTTTGTTAGTGAGAACCTTCCTCCAATAATGAGGTGCCCAGAGACCTAGGGTCAACACCAAAAATGTAGTGAACACACAAAAAAAATAGAAGGCAAAAAGGGGGGAAAATTAAAATTAAAAAAATTAGGAGGGACCACCCAAAGGGCTGACAGGTCAGCATGTTTGGTAATCCTGCCCTAAGTGTTTGAATATACAACTGCATGCACAAGTGTTTACATGCAGCTCTTTGACAGCAGTTCTTAGCTAGATTACTATTGTAAATTGTGAACTGCATAGTAACAAAAGGATCTGTGTGACAAAAGCATTTATCCACAGAGCTATACACTTAAAATACACTGCTGTGATCTGCTTTGTACACATTCTTTGCAGCAGTCAAATTAACCCTTAAAAATGGTTACATAAAACAGCTAAATTATAACCTGGAGAAAATTAAAAGTGCTAAACAAACACTTTAAATTCACAAGGGGAAAATCACAGCAAGGAAAACTAGAATGTGTGGCACTGCCGAGAGGTTTCCTATTCAATAGTCCCAAATTGTAATCTCTAGGGCTTATGCTGAACGCCCAACAGGGCGTTCTAAACAAGCTCCAGATCCTACAGAATTCAGCCGCACGCCAGATAACAGACACCCCCAAGTTCGCATCAGTTGCCCAGGACCTGGTGAAACTGCACTGGCTGCCAGTTCGGAAACTAATAACTTTCAAGGCACTCTGTGTGGTTTTCAAAGCATTACACGACCTCGGCCCTCGATGTATGAAGCTGCTATTCCATTGGCATAAGCCGTCTAGAACCCTAAGATCAGGGCAGCAGGCACTGGTTTCAGTCCCCAGAGTCAAGAAAGCAAGATGGGGGGGGCAGGAGCTTTTCCTTAGGCGCTGCAGTAGCCTGGAATAAACTACCCCTCAACATCAGACAGTTGCCAGACCTGTTATCTTTTAGAAGAGCATTGAAGACCTGGCTCTTTACGCATTAAAGCTCCTTATCCTCACACCCTAGTTCAACCATGTTAGCGCCAGGACACCTCCGGGTAACAGTGCGCTCTAGAAATGTTAAAAATAAATAAATAAATAGGGCTACGTTTGTGTTTGGCTTCACAGCACCGGAGAACCAGGAAATGGGAAATAGGTTACGAAGTAGGGGAGGTGACAAATAAATGACACCAATGAAAAAAAGAATTATAAAAAATGGGAAGGATTTCCTGTAAAGGGTCAGGGATAATGTAGGACAGGAGAGGGCGTGATACTGGAGCAGAATATGTGCGTGAGAGACAGACTGAAAGGGGGATAAGAGAGAAGTGTGCGTAATGGGCATAGCTATGTTCTAGACTCGATCACCATCACCAGGCGATGCCACTTAATGCCAGCAGAAGATGAAAGGTGGGTGCTTATGGCCAACCTGTGACATATTTAAAAACACAAACCACAAAGTGAGGGTGGTCCCATCCTGTGTGAGGGTAAAAAATGAACATGTAAATCTGTTAAAGAAGAGCTTTAACACCAACATGTGCACATGTGGTACTTTTTGGTTTGCATAGACATAACTATTGTTTAGAAATCAAGAAACAGTAATGCTTTAACGCTGAATGTTAAGATTTCGAGGAGAAAATTTGACAGTGCACTTTCGACAGTGATGCGACCTGCAGAGAAGGTGATTAGCTGCAGAACAGACATGTAGAGAGGGTATTCAGATAAGACGCCTGGAGGGAGGTGGGGGCCGGGGGCCTGGGAGTAACACTGGGGAGCTTTACAAACAAGCATTTGCAATGCAATAGGTCTCGCATCAGGAAAGTTTGAGCTATTGGTATTGTAAATGACAATTTTTTTTTCTTATGTGTTGGTTTTGAAAATAGCGAAATTAATAGCTTTGTCATTTACAATGCCGGTAGTTTTAACTTTCGCAAATGTGACACCTATTGCATGTGTAATGCAATATGTGCTGTATTTAAGTGACTTAGATGTATTGATATTACAAATAACAATGGCTTTTATTTTTTTTAAATAATTAATACTTAAATAAAAGGTATTGTACTTTTTAATGGCAATAGCTTAATAGCTTAAACCTTTGTAAATAATTTTTGTGAAGATTATGTTCAGTGTATTTTATTGTGACAAAATCCAAGAACAGAAGTGAAATATCAACATCTTTTTGTGACATTTTTCATAAAGCTTGAAACATTGAGAGAACATATTTGAATCAGTTGTTGTTGAATGGTTGCACAGATTGATGCTGTGGTGGCGACGAGTGATGCTGTAGTGGTGCCGAGTGATGCTGATAGATAGTGAGGGCGATAGATAGATAGAGGGAGGGGGAAAGATAAATAGAGGAAGGGCGAAAGATAGATAGAGGGAGGGAGGGCGAAAGATAACTTTTCACCCAACAATGTATTGGGCAGGACTTGTCTAGTTACTTTATATAGCGCTAAGACGCCTCAGCAGTAGTGCGCTTTAGAAATACCATCAGTCAGTCAGTCATAGAGGGAGGGCGAGAGATAGATAGAGGGAGGGCGAGAGATAGATGGAGGGGAGGAGAGAGATAGAGGGAGGGCAAGGGATAGAGGGGGGCAAGAGAGAGATAGAGGGAGGGCGAGAGAGAGATAGAGGGAGGGCGAGAGAGAGATAGAGGGAGGGCGAGAGATAGAGGGAGGGCGAGAGATAGAGGGTGGGCGAGGGATGGAGTGTGGGCGAGGGATGGAGTGTGGGCGAGGGATGGAGTCTGGGGCGGGGGAGGGATGGAGTGTGGGGTGGGGGAGGGATGGAGTGTGGGGCAGGGGAGGGATGGAGTGTGGGGCGGGGGAGGGATGGAGTGTGGGTCGGGGGAAGAATGGAGTGTGGGGCGGGGGAGGGATGGAGTGTGGGGTGGGGGAGGGATGGAGTATGGGGCGGGGGAGGGATGGATTGTGGGGTGGGGAGGGATGGAGTGTGGGGCGGGGGACGGATGGATGGATGGATGAGTCGAAGGAATGGATGGATGGAGTGGAGGCATGGATGATGGATGGAGTGGGGGGATGGATGGATTGGGGGATAGATGGATGGATGGAGTGGGGGTGGATGGATGGAGTGGGAGGAATGGATGGATGGATGGATGGAGTGGGGGTGGATGGATGGAGTGGGAGGAATGGATGGATGGATGGATGGAGTGGGGGGATGGAGTGGGGGATGGATGGATGGAGTGGGGGGATGGAGTGGGGGATGGATGGATGGATGGAGTGGGGGGATGGATAGATGGATGGGTGAAGTGGGGGGATGGATGGATGGATGGAGTGGGGGGGATGGAGTAGGGGTGGATGGATGGATGAGTGGGGGGATGGAGTGGGGGGATGGATGGAGTGGGGGGTGGATGGATGGGGGATGGAGTGTGGGGATGGATGGATGGATGGATGGGGGATGGAGTGGGGGGATTGATGGATGGGGGATGGAGTGGGGGGAATGGATGGATGGGGGAATGGATGGATGGGGGGTGGATGGACGGGGGTGGAGTTGGGGGGATGGAGTGGGGGTATGGATGGGAATTTATCCAATATTAGGGAGTACTGTGCTTGATTTCCTTGGTGGCACCATTCATCGCTGGGGAATGGAGCCAGACAGGAGCTGTGACTAAAATGGAGAAGCCCTGGAATGTCCTTGTTATTGAACCCTCTCATTAACTCCGGGCCCTGACATATCTACATGTATGAATACTGCTGCTTCCTAACTGTGATTTGTAGGCCCGTGGCACATTTTGCTTACAACCTACATCCAAATAAATACATTTTTGCAACCCCTGGCTTTCATGCTCGCATGCCCCTGCATGAACACTGCGGGGTTTATTAGCATGCGATTCTTTGAGGGCAGATCTCAGAGAATCTTCTCCTGCTAAAAGCCTCAGTACAAACTCCACAGTGGGTGTGGTACGATATCTCTAGATGATCCACGTAAAACAAGCAGAAAATATGCTCTTAAGATAAACCTGATGGCATGTCGAAAAGCTGTTTATTTTACAGAAGATACATGCATCTGTTAACGTTCACATGCAATGACCTGCTCAGAATAAAGCAACAAGGGCGGGGTAGTAGCGGAGGGGGGGGCGTTAATGAGCAGCAACACAAAGGAGAGCGGGCGGGAGTTAAAAGCAGAGGCGTGAGAGGAGAGAGGGAGGGACTGGTGGTGACTCAAGTAAATACCCAGATCAGACGGCCTGGGAAAATGCAATCATATATAAGGTACATTGCCCATGCCACGCTAGCAGACGTGTATGCACACACACAACCAGAGCTTTCAGCCAGGATTTAACAGCAGCGCAGGAACTTCTGTGAAGTGCTCCGGTAAATAATAAGTGAGCATTGACGTTCACGCGCTGCCACAGCTGAGGCAGTGTTCTTTCCTTACAGGACGTTTACTCTGACAGAAGTGCGCTTTAAAGACCCAGAAGCTGTACTATGGAAGAGGCCACTCCAAAACTGCTGGTAACATTTGGGCTCGATCTTTAAATGCACAGTAAATGAAAGGAGATAAAGCATGATTTACAAGCAGGCTGCCAGTGGGCGGGAACGAGCATATGGCGAGCGGCGGGGGAGTCTGGTGGGAGGCGTGGGGGGCGGGGGAGGGGGAGCAGGCATTTGGGGTGTGAGTAAGGCCAAGCGCGTGCCTGGGGAAGCTTCACGCTCCAGTACACAACATGCATTGTGAGAAATCCGCTTGTTCAAGAGAGTTTGGTCACATGTAATAGGTTTAGAGCAATAAATTGCTTGACCTAAAAAAGGTGCTGCTGCTAAATACACAGACCAACCTTTTGTCCTAGTTTAATTGGTAAAAGAAAAACAAAGGTTTGAGACACACCCACGAGCATATGACTTTGAACTTTGTCTGCAAACAAATAGCTGAAGACCACACAGTCTTTGCACCTACCATCCTTGAATTATAAGAAAAAGAAGGCTTATTCGTAAGCTATAACCTCACTTGCACAAGCTCTAAACTCTGAGAAGCATTCTGGTATCTTCCTTTGTAGTCTTTTCTGTATTCTGCATTTTGATCATGGATAAACACTATTTTATTCGTCTTCTTTTCTAGCTGTGTGCTCCATCCTTATTGGCGTTTCCAATTTCAGTTTTGACAATCCACTTCCTCTGATTACGTTACCATGTGGCGAAGTGGTGTGTCTGCGGAAGATGGGGTGGGCCATTTCTGCGCTTTGGCTTGAAAGTAATAGCATGCATCTAAACAGCTGATTTGTATGTAAATAAGAACATATGTGCTCGTTTAAGATTTTTGTTTAGGCAAGCAGATTTAAGTGTTTGGCCAATGTTTTGCAACAATGCTTTTGAAAGGTTTCATAACAGCCAGAATGCATGGCACAGGGTCAATTATTTCGGCACCCAGACAATTCCACCCTTTCAACTTTTATTGTGCTCAGTGGCTGAATGCACCAGTGCAAGATGGCCGTGGCATAAGCTCAAACAGCTGACAAATTTCCTGTTACTTAATTCGTACTCCATTGTCCAATTAATCCCTTCAGCCCCTATGGCTGTAAATGGCGGCCCAACATACTTTCAATTTGAACACACTTCAAATAATAAGTTACATTTATAGGGAAGCATTGGTTTGAATGGAAGCACACTCACTCATTGGTTGTGGCGGCAGACACTAAGCAAGGAGGCATCGATATAAGAAACTAAGCAGTACGCGGCTACGCAAAAAGTTAACCTTTTTACATATTAAATAGCATTCACTCCATTGTTAGTCACCAAAATTTGAAATTAATATTTTTATAATAATGCCACCTAAGTACATACATGTATTTGGATATGTTTGCGAAAACTGGAGAGAGCACATTGACAGTAACAATATTAGCAGTTACTCTTTGTCTATTGAAATCGTGCCAGAGGTTTCACATTAAACTTTCTTTATGATAGGCAGAGGCCGAGACTAGGGCATGATGCCTGCGCGGTGGGCATTGCTAAGGTGGGCAGGGGGCCTGAATCAGTGCACCTTGCAGGAATGTTGTGCTTCGCGAGGAACATCGGAGATGCGTTATTGCGTAGTTGAGGAATGCAGCATGTTCCATCTGATGCTAGAAGTTGGGGGCGGGGCCTAAAGATTTAAGACCTAACACAGGTACTTGCACGTGGGGAGGGAGGGAGGGAGGAAAAAGAATAATGTAGACCTGCCATGTTAACTCCCAGCAGATGTTTAGTGGCGGTGTCTCGTGACATGAGGAGCGGGGGCCCGAGAGGGGTGTACAGTATGACTCTGGTATATCTGGGCATGCCTTGATGTTTGCACTTCACTGCGTTTGTGTTGGAGGATGGGAAGCAGTGACGGGTGTGTCGTATCTTTAAGGGTAACTGCGTTTGTGTTGAAGGGTGATGGGAGAGTGCACAATCGACAGAATTCTGTGATGCAATACTGCTGCTCTGGTTACAGAGACTAAAATAACTGCCCTGTGTAATCCCACAGAGGAGAGTCTCCAGTTACAGACGCAGGGGGTGATCTCCAAAATAAATAAACAAACGCGGCGTGAGAAACAAATGGCACACTGCACGCAATGAAAACAAGTGCAAGCGGAGCGGACAAAAACTCTAGTTAGGCGCCGCTGCTTCGGGACTATACGGAAGTTACCAAAGGATCAAGAGCCAACAGAAAGCAAGATAAGAACAGCAATGCCACAGGTAAACCAATCGCAAGCGGAAAAACAAATTACACAGAGTTTCAGCCAACATATAGATAATTTTATGTATGCGCTGCCAAGGCGAGACCTAAAAATGAGATTGTGAGGACACACCGGCAGGGAAGACAATCTAAAGAGGTCGCTGTAAGACCAAGCCACAGTAATGAAGTTATTCGACTCTAGGCACAGAGAAAATCATAGTCTATACCACACACATGGAAAGATTCGCATAGTGACAGTAGGGTGCTGCTCTTCAAAATTTATCAGCCATAATTCCAAAACAAACAGTAGGCTTCGTCCAAAAGTCCAGAAGCTGAATTTATGAAGCTGGCAACCCCCGAGGGGTGCCATCCATGTCAAGGAGCACAATAGAACATTAGTCTAACAGCTGTGAATAAAGAGAAAGAGTGTGGGGGGTGGGCAGGGGCTGAGGACACAAAGCTGCGCCTCTGATGTAATCTAAGATTCTCACCCGTAAGGGTCTCAAGGCGCTGGGGGTGGGCGGGATGCAGGCTCCAGTCCTTCAAGGAGGGGGTCTGTCGAAGAGCCAAGTTTTGAGGTTTCTTGCGAAGATGGGGAGCGATGTTGTCGGTTTGAGGTGGAGCGGAAGGGTGTTCCAGGCGCTGGCTGCGAGGAAGGAGGAGCGGCCTCCCGATCTGGTCTTTCTGGTGTTGGGGACCACGGAGTAGGAGAGCTGGGCTGATCGTAGGGTCCTTTGGGGAGTGTGGAATTTGAGTCGGTTGTTCAGGTATGCTGCTCCGGTGTTGTGGAGGGTCTTGTGTGTGTGGGTGAGCATCTTGAAGGCTACTCTAGCCTCGATGGGGAGCCAGTAGAGTGTGCAGAGGTGCTGGGAGATGTGTCAGTGTCTCGGCAGGTTGAGGACCAGTCTTGCGGTGGTGTTCTGGATGTTCTGTAGCTTGTGGGTCTGGTTTTTGTTTATTTTGGCGCAGAGTGCGTTGCCGTAGTCAAGTCTGCTGGTGACGAGGGCATGCCAAACAATCTTTCTGTGTTTGAGGGGGATCCATTTGAAGGTCTTATGTAGGAGGTGGAGGGTGTGGAAGCAGGAGGACGAAACTGAGTTGATCTGGCGGTCCATTTTGAGCTCGGTGTCCATGATGATTCCCAGGTTGCGTGCGTGGTCCGTGGGGGTGGGCGGGCTTCCGAGGACGGGGGGGCCACCAGGTGTCATTCCAGGCGTCGGGGTTTGGGCCTATGAGGAGTGCTTCGGTTTTGTTGGTGTTCAGTTGTAAGCAGGTGTTTTTCATCCATTTGGCGACGGCTTCCATTCCTTCTCGAAAGCTGTGTCTGGCTATGTTGGGGTCGGCAGCTCAGTTGAAGACGTGGTGGGGTAAGGGTCCGTGGGGGCCCCGGAGTGGATTGACTTCATCGTCTTCAGTGGGTCTTCGGTGGAGAGGGCTGCCTTCAGGGTGTCAGGGTGGTTGGTGAGAGTTCAATGTGTTGGTTGTCTTCGTCGAATAGTATGGGAATCTAGAAGATGTCCAAGCTGCAAAACCATATTTTGTCATCCATAGCATGAATGCAGTGTCACTCTGAATAGCCTGACTACTGCAGCATAAGACACATTAAGAAATGAATTACTTCCATATGCTTAAGAAAATTCAGGGACTGTATTTGGTATCACACAAAAAACTAATCATGCTCTGAGCAGGCACAGAAGACAACACCGGGCAGTTCAAGCTCTGCTCGTTTTAACCTTGGCCTTTTTAGGTCCAGCTGCAGACATATTCAGATGTATTATGGGCTTCATGTTATCTATAATTTAAAAAGTACCTGTAAGAAGTAGCACAGAGAAAGAATTCTTTGAGAGAGCCCACTTTTGCCACTGGCTTTTTTTTTAGGTTTATCATGGTTTGATTGGTTGTGCTAACCATTAAGGCCTACGAGTTCTGTGGATTGTTACATTGTCCCATTTGGTTTGGCTGCTAATGCAGTCCTTTTGTGAGACGTTGAATGTAATTGAATAGGTAGGTGTATGCTCTTTGGTGTATTTAACTGATGTAATTTTGAATGCTGGTTTATGTTTTTTGTGTAGTAAGTGTTGTGTGTCTTCGTGGTAGGCTAATGTCAGCTACTAATCGTCTTAAAAGTTAATGTGTTTTACTTTGCGGTCATAACATTTTGTTGGATTTAGAGGTTTTTTGTTCTCATAATATACATATGAACCCACACAAGCTTTCATACAGCTGCACCACATTTTTGCCCATTTTCAAAAGTATCTATTTGCAATATTTTGCTTTTTATGCCTTATCATTTCACTACTTGGAACACAAACTTCATAATTGACTCAGTTTTATAACCCTCTTCTTGGAGGGTATTTCTCACCTCTTCTAGCACAATTGTCGAACAAAGGGCCCGACTCCCATCTTCCATATCGTAGTAGCCTAAAAGATTGTATTTTTTTTTTAGGACTTCTTGGTGCAACACCTACAATGTCAGCCAAAAATTATTAAGCACCTTTCTAAAGAAAATCCAGGTCTATTCACTTTGTCGCTATGTTTAAGAAAGCAAGACTGATTGGTTTACCAACGCTTGTTTTTATCCTTTTGCCACTGAGAAAAACAAATAACCTTCATTCAAAAAGAAAGGAACCTATTTACATCCCTGAATAATCTAGGAGGTATCTAAATCACTACAATTGTCAAACAGCTATGAAAAGAACTTAAGGCCAGAGACACTGGTTTATGTGAAGTTCAAGCTTTTAAAGCAGCAGACACATTTAGAAGATTATCTTCAGAATAGGCCTCTTTTCAGGCTTAAATAACCTTAACCCAACACTTACCAGTATTTGGCCATAGAAGCAGTTGCAGAGTCCAGGCGTTTTTGGTTGTGCAGCTGGAGGCAGTTGTCGATGAATGCACGGCCAATGCAAATCTGTGTTTTCATTTCTGCTAACTTGTGCTGCACTGTCTAATTTCCATTCAGATGAAACAAGAGAAAAACGTAGAATTCAGAGCTTACTTTAATTTATATTCAAGTCACAGAATACCTGTATAGCTTCTAAATAACACTCGCAATTCTCATAGCAATTGTTTTGGGCTAGCTTTTGAGCACAACTCAATTACATAAGATAACTCTGAATTTCATACATAAATAAACAAACAAGCATCGCCATAGCCAAAAGGACTTCGTTCTAAAATGCCGAGCTATTTGCTTTGCTAATGCTAGTTTGCATTGACATTAATAAAGCTGAAAAACCTTTGTAAGATATCCATGGATGAGAGGGGACACATGCATCGTGATGCACTGGCTGCAGTTTTGTCATTTATAATTTACAGTTCCAACATGGGGACCATTTTGGAATGGTAAATTAAAAGTAAACAGGCATTGGTATAGCCAATAGCGATCGCAGTTTGGATCTTATAAGTGTTTGGACATGCAGCACATTATCCTAAGATTTGTGCCACTAGGGATTGCAGAGCTATACAATTACTACATACTGGGTCATACATTCTGATTCAGAAGTACATGCTTGCTTCAGGAAACATTTATGGATACATTCCAAGGCTTTTTTAAGGCACAGACAGAAAGACTTTCTTGCGCGTAAAAATCACTATAACATTCTGTGTTGACTATCGCTAGATTAATGAACAGCCTGAAGAATCAGCGTTTTGAAACATATTAGATGGTGAAGTAATATAGCTCAAGGAATGGGAGAGGATGTAGCCGGAGCTGCTGACTTAAGACATTTTTTTTGAGGCCTTGTACTGCTTACTTATCTTACCTTGAGAAGGCAACCCTCATCTACTTCTAGAATAATAGTGCAGCTCAAAATAATTTATTTGCAGTGAAACATATGTACGTAGCTCTCACTCTATAGAGACCCTTTGTTTAAGGGCACTGATTTTACATTTATTTTTACCCAAAACAGCAATTTTCCTAATATGACCACCCCAAATGTTCAGTTCAACATGTTTCAGCAGAAAGAAAAATGTGTCAGCATTCTGACGTCCGAACACACTCATTGCTACTTTGACAGGTTGAGTTTTGTATCCGAAACATCTATCCATCACTTTATCTGGAGTGAAACTGAAACCAGAAACATTACACAAAAGATGTGAATAAACATTTAAGAAAAATAAGCATTGGTGCCGGCTTACAACATGATACCAGAGGTTAGAGAACGTCAGACATGCCATGGCATCACACTGATTGTACAGAAAAATATTTTCAGCCTTACATCCTGCACAGGGCCATTGGAAATTTGTATAACGGGAGGGTCAAATTATGTTGCAAGAAGAAAGGCAAATTATGTGGTATAACGCACATTTTAAGATAGCATGATGCATTTTTTTTATTTTATTTCAAACGACTATAACATTTTCCATAAAAGACAAAATAAAACATGTTTGGTAAGTATACACACTGCACACGTCGCAATATTACAAATAAACAATGCGTTATATTAACAATATACCACAAGGAATATTATGGCAACCAATTTAAACCCAAGTGATTGTTAAGAAATACCGAAAAAGGAAGCAAAAGGAAAGAAAAAGAGGAAAAAAGAAAAAGAAAGGAAAAGAAAGAAGATACCTAATAAAAAATTAAAGACCATGAGAAATAGCTAACATAGTGTAACTAAAAATAAATGAGGCCCAATGTACATCCAATAAATATGAACAAGTACAACACACAAATTACCTATCAATTATAAGCTTATAAAATATAAAATAATCACAGTGGTTTTTGTGACTTGAAATAGATGTCCTAAAAATTCCACTTAGCTCTGGTTGAAGCTTTTAATACCATTTTACTGAGTTTTCTTTTTTACATATTCGTTCAACATTTTAAGCAAAGTTAATCATACAATCAGTGTTTCACAGCTACACATATACAGAGAATGCTCTGACCAAGGGATATAAAGATGGGAGACCAAGATGGCAGTTTATATATCAGTTGTATTTCCCTGTATGGTGTAATACCCAAAGGTATATATCCTGAACGGGTACGAACTTGGGTAGGTCTAGTTTTCGCTAACTGGTTAATCAACTGGGAACTCAGTAGTTGGAACAGAAAAACACGCATTGAAAATGCAATAGGTCTCGCCTTTTATTAAGTTAAAGCCATTTGCTTTGCTAATGGTATTGTACAGCAAAGCAAATGGCTTCAACTTAATAAAAGAGTGCATGTGTTTGCAGTCTCTCTCAAACTCACCCATCCCTCCCACCTTCTACTGTCATAGCGTTTTTTTAGGAATCTTGTGTGAATGTTTTTGCTTTCTACAAATGAATGTGATTAAAAGTCAGCCGGGGCACACAACCGTTTCAACGCAACTTTTACAACGCATACTTTTTCAACGCACACCATTACAACGCAGGATCCTTTACAACGAATGCCTTTACACTGCATGACATTACATAGCAGATGCTATTACAACGCATGCCCTTACAACGTAAGTATAGGTAAGTATATCATTTTATTTAAACATTTAATATTATAAATAAATTAAATAAATTAATTAAAGTAATTTTATATATATCGTTTTGGGTTATGGGGTACAGGGGTATTATTAGGGTTCAGGGCTAGGTTTGGGTTATGGGGTACAGGGGTATTTTTAGGGTTCAGGGCTGGGTTTGGGTTATGGGGTACAGGGGTATTTTTAGGGTTCAGGGCTGGGTTTGGGTTATGGGGTACAGGGGTATTTTTATGGTTCAGGGCTAGGTTTGGGTTATGGGGTACAGGGGTATTTTTAGGGTTCAGGGCTGGGTTTGGGTTATGGGGTACAGGGGTATTTTTAGGCTTCAGGGCTAGGTTTGGGTTATGGGGTACAGGGGTATTTTTAGGGTTTAGGGCTGGGTTTGGGTTATGGGGTACAGGGGTATTTTTAGGGTTCAGGGCTAGGTTTGGGTTATGGGGTACAGGGGTATTTTTAGGGTTCAAGGCTAGGTTTGGGTTATGCGGTACAGGGGTATTTTTAGGCTTCAGGGCTGGGTTTGGGTTACGGGGTACAGAGGGTATTTTTAGGGTTCAGGGCTAGGTTTGGGTTATGGGGTACAGGGGTATTTTTAGGGTTCAGGGCTAAGTTTGGGTTATGGGGTACAGGGGTATTTTTATGGTTCAGGGCTGGGTTTGGGTTTTACACTAACTGGATTTTGTATATTATTATTTATTTTTATTTTTTTATTTTTGGAAGACCTTTATTGATAGAAAAAGGCAATTACAGCTCAGCAAAGAGCCCGAGGGCCCACACATACGGTACATTGCAGCATAATAAGAGTGCAGAGGATCCGATACAGAAGGAAGTCTAGTTTTAAAAGTTTTTCCTGGAGGATAGACGGGAGCAGGATATCATAGCACAACAAGTCAAGTCCGGTGTTATACAATCAGGATAGACAAGCATATAGCGGAGGAAACCACCAGAGTCGCTGCGCGGCACCCAGAAGAGAATCGTCTAAACCCAAAGGAAGAAAAAAGGAAAAAGAATAGAAGGCCCATAGAACCAAAAGGAAAAACAAAAATAAACCCCCCCCCGTTCACCCCCCCACCCTGCACCCCTGCAGCTGGCTACGGCTGGCTACGGCCTATCCCCCCCTAGCAGTGTGCCTGTCGCCCAGTAAAAGGAGTCCCGAAATATAGAGAGTAAGAAAAGGATACTATCCTAAAGCTCTCATAAAATAAAGAAAGGTGGGGAGGAGCCCACCACCCGTCCCCCGGCTCCGCTCTCTCGTGCGAATTGTAGCAGCACAAAGCATGACGCCCAATAATAATAACATACCCGATACGCAGAAGAAACTGGAACACAGTAGCAGCGCACAGTGAAAGCAAGGTAGCAACACCCAACTCAGACACCCAGGGCAGCAACAAGGAAATCCCCAAACCATTAATAGAAGCGTATGCCCCCGACACATTCTTCCAGCACCATCCATGCGTACCCCGGACACTCAAAGGAAACTATCCCCCCAGCTGCCCCCACCCGCGTGAGCGGTGCAAAAACAGGAGTTGGTAGTCTGGTGGCGAAAGACAGTTCCAAAGCACAGAATGGAGTACAGAGTCAACACCATCAAAACATCAGTAAAAGCAGCATTTCCCCCATCCGCCACAATCAGTAACAAGGAATCCGCCAGTCCGAAAGGAGAAGTGTCTATCCTTGTCCCGTTTTCTCCTTACCACCGCAAACCAGTGTAATCGATGCAGGTGTAGTCGGTAGTCCAAGGAAGTCCCCGTGGTGCGAGCAACTCGACGTGTCCAGAACAAGCAAGTCCAGGAGTCCCAGGGAAGGTACAAAGTACGCCATCTTAAACTCGTAGGGCACAGCCAGGACAGGGAGGGAGATCTCTGTGTCCAGCACCTCCCGGGGCGGGCCTCGGGGATCCGCGAGCACGACACGGAGGGAAGGCTCACGCTGTAGCAGAAACTCCGAAGGGGCACACGGTCTCGGGAGCCGGCCTCCCGCGGCGGATGACATTGGCAGGCTTGGGGTCACGAAGGCGCCACTGTCGCCGGAGGTCGCCATCTTATCACAGGCGAAGGTAGAACAAAGAGTGATGCCGAGACCCTGCGAGTCGGCCATCTTGGAACGGGCCGATACACTGAGCATGCCCTCCATCTTGTCCAGCAGGGCGCAGCCAGAACGTAGAACATCAGAGCGGAGGGAAAGAACCGCTGCTAAGAAGATACCATAGCCATGAGTGGTAGCACACATTGTTTCAGACTTGTCTTCCCGCACAATATGTTCAGAAACACAAGTCACATCCGACTTATCAGGATACCTCACATTACGCCCACCATAGCATCAGGCAAAGAATCTCCGAGTCGGAGCAGGCTGCGCACCATAGAATACCAGAGTGCCGTGCTGCGAGGGGCAGATGACTGAGCCTGAACGTAGACAGATATGTCGTCCCGCTCGGTTCCTAGTACCTGGCCAGGCCGGGAGCCCACCGCCATTAGCGGGCCGAGGTGCAGGCAAAAGTCACAAAAACAGCAGTCCGAGTGCCCAGAACATCATAGTCGCAGGCAGGGTCGCCCGTCTCAGCGCCAGCTGTGCAGCGGGACGTGGGTCGCAGGGTCCGCTGCCCTTCGGTAATTACCGACCGACACTTCACAGTCGCCAAGCCCGATGACACGAGCCTGACGGCCGGCCTCGATGTCCACGCGAGGTCCCGGTCTTTGTGTCGATGCAGGCCGCAAACTGTGCCCGAGCGTTTCCTCCACTTGCAGGAGAGCAAAAGCCCCAGGATTTCGTGGCGGGTCGCCGGAGCGCGTCTGCTATCGAAATCAGCTACTTCAATACAGGATCTCCGCCAGGATAGACTCGAAGGAGGAGATGGTCCCCGGAGCCGAGGGACTACACGTCCGATCCGAACGCCATCTTGGCTCCTCCCCTTGTATATTATTTTTAAACACCTACACTATTTTTAAAAAATATATAAATATATTTACAAATATATTAATAAAAAATGAATTTAATAAATAAAATTAAGTAAATATTTATTAATTACATTTGTTATAAAAATAATATACTTACCCAGACTTACGTTGTAATGGCATGCGTTGTAATAGCATCTGCTATGTAATGTCATGCGTTGTAAAGGCTTTCGTTGTAAAGGATCCTGCGTTGTAAAAATTGCGTTGTAATGGTGTGCGTTGAAAAAGTATGCGTTGTTACGTCATACATCCAGGCACCTTGTGTTCTTTTTGTGTATTTGTTTTTCGTTTGGGTAGAACGGTCAATTTCTATAGTGCTTCTGAAGAGTTTTCGTAGCCCTTACTAAAAAGTGTTGGGCAGAGCGCTCCTGCTCCTTCCTGAAGCCACTGGAGCAGACTTATTCGGAGGGGTTGACAAGATCAATGAGCCTTGGGTTTTTTTGCACCCATAGCTGCTGTGGAGATGGGGTGGAGGACCTGAAGGAAACCCTTGTTTACATGGCGGTTTGCAGGTAGAAGTCCAGCCAGAGGTGTATATGCACTTGGTGGCTTAATGGTATGCGATTTATACATGTTTAGGGCAGGGTGGTGTCATCTCAGAACTGCTTTGTATCAGGCCCATGTGTAATCGCTCACAACTGCACACACAAACACACACTCGTCAAACATTGACACACAGCCATGTAAAAACACACGGACACAAATGCGCACATGTACCCCATAAGGACACACATGAACACACAGGCACATATAACAAAGAAATATCCAAGCATACACATGGACACACCCCACAAGGAAAGACACCCTTAACATTAAAAGCTATTTAAGAGACATGCACTCAGCAGATGCTCACATATCAACCATAAACACACACACAAAAAGTATACCCAGTCAGATATCATACAGAAACGCCCACGCTTGCAGAAACATCCTGCATGGACACACACCCCAAATATTGAGAGCTGCTTAAATACACATGTACAAAGAAGGTGCACATATATACACCTCAAAGACAAACACAAACATTCATAACACAATTGGACACACGCCTAATGGGTCCTAAACAAACATACAGCCAGGCATGTAAAAAATACAGCTGTACCCACACATGCACGCTCATTCACTCACAACAAGTTTACATAAATGCTCCTAACGGTCTTGCGTCTGTACACAAACACAACTCACAAACACATACACATGCACACGGACTCAAAACACACAAATAACATTGTGCGCACGTGCACATCTAAACATGCACCCACTGATGCACTATCACCCATGTGTGTCTTGATAACAGTAACCAATAAATCACAAACCCAACGGCATTGAGAATAGATATGTAGAGAAAGGTAAACAGATGGGGTCTGAGTTTGTGGGATGGGGAACTGATGGCGTGAGCTGTCGTTAGGAGGAACGGCAGCGCACTGTAAAATACGAGGCTCTCACTTGAACAATGAACAGGGATCATCTGCTTGCACAGTGCCAGCTGCTTAGCTGCCAAGTTTGAGGTCCATGCTTGATAAATTAGCTTAGTTCCGTTTTCTTTTCTTAGAATTGTCTTATTGTCTTATTTAACCCAATATAATCCCTCAGCCCCTGCAGGCTCTCACCTGTGGTAGCGCTGTCCAGGATGCATAGGTCGTAAGCTCCGGAGCAGCGGAAGTTGGTAGCGGTGCCGTTGTCCCAGACCACCACCACCTCCTCGGGGCTCTCAAAGCTGCATACGGTCCCTATGTGCCCCTCGCCACCGTCCTGCTTGCCACACTTCCAGTCGGCCCACGGGAGACACGGGCGCCCACGCCCCCCACCATCATGCGGTTGTTGCGGGAGTTGCTCGACACAGGGCAGTACTTTTGTAGTTCATTCACCGACCGTACAGAGATGGTGGTGTTTGTTAGACAGCGCGCAGCGGACATTCAGCCATCCTGAGCCAGAGACAAAAGCACCACTTCCGGCCATAAAGAGGAAGGCGCAGGGTCTCCGGGAGAAGGCGGCAGCTGGAGCAGGGGCGGGTAACCAGTTTTGCTGCCTTGGGCTTGCTCCTATTGGGCGTAGACGTGGAACGAGTACTGTTTTGATGGAAAATAACCAACAGCGGCCATCTCAAAGCAGTACACAGCAGGGCAAACAGTTTGCGTTTCTGTTCTGTTGAAGGAAAATATCAACGAGGCACAGTTTATAATTTGAGATATCTCCGATAATTTAATTACTTCTGGCAGCAGCAAAAGGTAAAGTAGTAGTGGCAAAGCAACGAGATCTGACCTAGGAAAGACTGTATTACATTTCAATATTTTGAGTGACACAAATTGAGTCACGTTTTAGCCGCGGAGCCGGATTACAATATCGATGGGCACGACGTACACATTTCTTCTATTTGTGCTGTCCCACTTGGACGGGCTCGGCCGGACTTCCTGCTGGCGTAAAAGGATTATTATCTTTTTTATGGGGCGATCTGTTTCGCCCCATAAAGAAGATAACAAACCTTTTACGCCAGCAGTAAATCAGGGCAGCCAGTCCAAGTGGGACGGCTCTAAAGGAGAAAAATGCATGTCAGAGGACGCTCTTTTCCAATGGCTGGCCACCGTTTACCCTAAACGGTGACGCCAGCCAATGGAAAAGAAGGGCGGGGCTTAAAGCCTGCTAGAGAAAGCTACCCAGAAACATAAAATCTCGCAAGCAAGACTGCGCATGCGCGGCGTATGCTAGCTGAGACCTAAAAAGGGAACTAAGGGGAAGTGGAGAGGGTGGGGAGTTCTTATTGTTTCTATGGGATTATGCTAAGGCGCTTGAGTCGTGGCTCAAGTTACGTTGTGCTGGGGTGTGGATATACCCTGTATTCCGGGTGTGACCATAAGGTTGGGTGCTGCCTGGGGAGGTTGTTGCGTTGCATCTACTTGATTCTTCATTCTGTGCTGTCGGAATCGCTGGAAAAGCTTGGCCCATTCTGCAGAGATGCGTCAGCTGCGCAGGCCTCGTGTCTCTTCATTCCTCCTGTGGGCCCAAAAGGCAGCATCAAACTTACACCTTTGACTTGGGGAGAATGTTTGCATTGTCAGAATTCTGTCCATCATTTGTTTGCTGTAACACTTTTCACCCTAAGTGGGGATGGGTATGCCCAGACGTGGGTCCCTTGCTCACTGAATACAACAAAGGGGGGACACAGTTAGTATGGAGCACAGACACTGGACCATTAACTAGCTCCTGGTCTCCCCCCCTCTCCTTCTTCTGTTGATATAATCCCTTGCTCACTGTGGCACTGGATTGAAGCTTGCCTGGCTGAAGAAGGGCCACATACCGTGAAACCGGATGTTTCCGGTCCAGGGAGGACCTGGCCTAGCATTTCGGTCTGGACTGTTCCCTTGGGGAACAGGGTCAAGACTGATTTGCAAATGGCTGGGTCCAAACTGGGGTGGCTTAGTGGGTAAAAGAACAATGGATCTAACCCAAATCTTTTTACTGGGGGAGAATGTTTGCATTGTCAGCATTCCGTCCATCATTTGTTTGCTGTAAAACGTACACCTTCAGCAGCACAGGCGCGGCCGAAGGCAGAATGCCATCACACCATCCCGCTCCCAATGCACATCAATGAGGAATCTCAAAGTTGGAAAAAAGGCTGCAGGCTCAGGCCAGGAGGCCACTCGAAGGAAACCTGCAGCGGCACAGTAAGCTGGGAAGTATTGGAGCATCAGGACACCATTGGTTGATCTCCCCAAGGTCCAGGGGTTCTGGGTGCAGGGGTGTCCTTGGTGTCGAAAGCAGCTAAACGGTCTTGATTGGGGGGGAGGGGTTGAAGAGGCTGCAGGTGTCGATGTAGAGTCAGCAGGGGTCCGCCCGCGGTGGACTCTGGCTCTGAATCGCTGGGGAACCTTTGCTGAAATGGTGGGCCACTTGGGCTCCGACCATGAGCGTGGGGCACAGAGATAGTGGATTTTGTGATTCTGCAGGCAGAGTTTTGGTCTTTGAAAGTTGGCTTTCTTTTGGACAGATCCAATGTCCACAGGAGTTCAGGAGTTCAGGAGTCTTTATGGAAGGCAGGCAGTCCTCCCAGGGTTCGGGAGGTCACTTGTCTGTGTGATGAGTCGTGGAAGCTTGCGAAGTTCGCAGACAGGCTGGCTGGGCTGGGACCAAGTCAGTTGCTGGAGCTTTCTATCGTGCAGTAATCAGCTCTTCTTTGTCCTCTTTTTCATAGGTCATCTGAATATAAGACATAAGGCTCAGGGATGCCCCTAAAAAACGAACTTTAAGTGCATTACATGGTTCAGATGGTAGTAGCCAATGGGGTGCATACACCCTTTGTATGTCTACTCCCTCTGGGAAAGAGACATATCACTGACCCTATTGGCTAGAGTCCTGCAAACCAATAGAGATGATTCTGAAAGGAGGGGGTCATTTAAGCTCAGGGCACCTTAGGGGTGGCCCTGGCTGAGAGTGGACACACCTCTCTGGCTTACTTATTGTTCCTCTGAGCTTGCCGCTAAAAATGGGGTATGGTCAGGTGGGGCGGGCATCTCCACAAGCTGGAGAGGCCCTGGTTAGCATGCCCTAGGAGGCTCACCACCTTGCTATGCTGTTCCTGCTTGTGGGTAGGTTTGAAGCACCTCCACCCAGAGCAGGGTTTGTTTCTGACACACAAGAGCAAAAGGCTCCCACCTTAGGTGGTAAGAAACATGTCTAGAGATCGCAGGCTGGTGGGGACCAGTCAGGCAAACACTAGAGAGTTGGCAGTATGTCAGGGCGCACCTCTGAGTCGCCCTCTGGTGCATTTTTTAATAAAACCAACATTGGAAACAGTGTGGGTTTATTAAGCTGAGATGTTGAGTACCAAACATTTTGGAATTCAGTGATGCCATCATGGAGCTGTGGAGCTCGTAATGACAAGCTCCCAGCCCATGTACTCAGTATGTTTTCACTGTGCACTTTTAAGGTCTAAGAATGGACTTAGACACTATAGGGGCATATCTGCTCATGCAGTTATGCCCTCACATGAGGTTTAGTAAGTGCACCCTGCCTTAGGGCTGTAAGGCTTACTGTAGGGCTGACTAGCCTAAGTCTCCTACAGTGATGGTAGGCCTGGCACACAGGGATGTGTGTCAGGTCGACTCTTCACTTATCTGCACCAAAACACGCAGGCTGCAGTGGCAGTGTGCCTGGGTTTGGTGAGAGGTCTATCATGCTACAGCCTACAGAGACTCTCTCTTGTTACAAGACCCTTAGTACCACTGGTACCTTTTACAAATGACTTGTTTGTGTTCTCCAGAGGTCTCCCAATTGTGGAAACATTGGTACAGTTTAGGGGAAAGGACACATGCACTGGGGACCTGGTTAGCAGGAACACAGTGCACACGCAGTCAAAAATGCATGAGAATCAGGAATAAATTGGAAGGGGGAGGCAACCATACCAAAAGGGGTTCTTTCCTACACCATATTCTCTGGCAACAATTGCATTTTTTTATTTATTATACAAGCGTATTTCCACATAGATCCCAATTACTTTGAGCTACTAATGTCTTACGTAGTTGCCTGCTTTTCTCATGGCTATGTTGAACTGCATATATTATCTATATGACAACAAGAAGAGAGGTAGGGAGATTTAAGACACCCTCTTAATCCCCGGTTGAGGTAGTCAAACAAAAAAAGAGAGGTCAGTGGTATGCAAATAACCATAATATGGAGCAAGAATGAAAACTGACCTGACTTAGGTCAGTTAAGATAGCCCTCACTCACCGACCTGGTCGGTGATATGCTTCATCATTGGGCCCCACTAAAGAGGCCGAGTGCCTCTTTAGTGTGCTGCAACGCCAGAACTACCGTGGAGCGGGTTTTTGTGTAAAGGCGTGCAGTGAAAGTATAATGATAAAAGTGTCTAAAGTGTATAAAAAAAATAAACTTTATTTATAGACCACTAGGACACAGATAAAAAATTATTATGTGTTGGGAATTTATCCAAAACTAACTGTTTGGTTAATTCCAACCAATAATACCATCAGCCAACATGTTTCTGTCTATGAAACGGTGTAAGTTTACCAGGCATTCATCAGGACCATTAAATGTGCTAAACCCTGGCGGTATAAGCACCCTAAGGCTCACCCTGACCTAGGGACGTGAAAGTGAAAAAAAGTTAAAAAGGTGAAAAAGTGCATTAAGGGAAGAGCAATTGCTCATTCTCGGTTACTCCTGGTTTAGGAGGCTTACCAAATTCAGGTTTCTGCACCTGGGGAAGAAAAAAGACACAGACATACATAGAAGACAGAACACACAATAAGTTGCTGGTCTTGTTCACATAAAGTACATCTGTGATGCTCCAAATATGTGGGAGGATAGTGGATGACGTCTAAACAGTATAGTTATCACCATCCTCTGTTCCTTAAGGAAGTTACCATTAATGTTAGGGGGTGTAGTGAGCTACAGGTGAACTAGATCAAACCAAGTAGCTGGTGGATTAAAAAACGGGGAGGCGTGTGCTCCTGGTTTGGGATCAATGGACCAAAGGTCTGTGACCCCGCCGCGAAATGCAGTAAGATTAAAATGGTCTCACTTATGGGAAAAATGCGATCTGCACCAAGGGCCACGGGAGTGGGGTGGAGGCGTAATTGGCACACTCTAAATGCGGGAGAGAAGAAAACTATCAGGAATTGGCCAAGTGGTTACTTATCTTAATGATTCCGCTAAGATCGTCTGTCAACTCACGCCCTCGACGCCAGGCACCCTCTTGGAACCTGTGACTCCCTCGTACCGGACCCAGACGATGGACTGTGGGGCCGAGGAGTGAGATTGAATGTCAAGCCGCGTTGAGCAGCCTGTTTCCGGGTTGGGCATATCCACGTGTGTAGGTGGGCATGGTTCAAGCGACTGAGCCAATCGCAGATGCTACAATGCGGTTTGGCCAATCGCTGTCGCAAACTGCATGCGATGATGCCGAAGGTCACATGGGACGGCATTTCTCAGTAACTAGAGCGGAGATTGAAGATAAATGTTCAAAACTTGGTAACTTTATTGAGTCACAAGGAGCCCCAATGGTGCGATACTAAGTATATAAGAATGGATTACACAGTCAAAATTTCAGATCTAAAAAGCACTTGATTAGTGCGCGGTAAAAACAATGATGACAATGTGTAAAGTTCGGGGCACACGAAGCACATTGGAGTTACTTGGTTTGATCTAGTCCACCTGTAGCTCACTACACCCCCTAACATTAATGGTAACTTCCTTAAGGTACAGAGGCTGGTGATAACTATACTGTTTAGACGTCATCCACTATCCTCCCACATATTTGGAGCAGTTAATTTTGGATAAATTCCCAACACAAAATAATTTTTTATCTGTGTCCTAGTGGTCTACAAATAAAGTATATTTTTTGATACACTTTAGACACTTTTATCATTATACTTTCACAGCACGCCTTTACACAAAAACCCGCTCCGCGGTAGTTCTGGCGTTGCAGCACACTAAAGAGGCACTCGGCCTCTTTAGTGGGGCCCAATGATGAAGCATGTCACCGACCAGGTCGGTGAGTGAGGGCTTTCTTAACTGACCTAAGTCAGGCCAGTTTTAATTCTTGCTCCATATTGTGGTTATTTGCATACCACTGACCTCTCTTTTTTTGCATATATTATCTCCCAGGAGAAATGGTTTGAGGAGAAAGGTCACAACAATAAACGCCACAAGGTAAGGGTGTGTAAGACAACTTCTGCTTTAGCGTTGACTTTTAATTCCTCAGGCGCAGCATCTTTTCTTTACCTTTCACTAGTGAAGTGTGCTAGAAGCTCCGTATTGCTCTTCTAGTTTTTGTTGTAGCTTTAAAGGCCCTGTTCGGTGTATGTCGAAAGTTTGTTTTGTCAGACTGTTCAATTCATGCGATGTAGCTACATTGTGCGTTTTATCCCTTTTATCACATGATGTAACTGTGGTGTTTAATGTTGCAGAGTGTGACCACAGGCTACTCAAATTATCCTAGTAAAGTGGCTGGAAACCAAAGTGAAAGAAAAAACAAAGGCATAACCGATAGGTCTCGCCTTTGGGGCATTTTAAGTGTTTAGACAGAGCTATTGGCTTTGTTAACGTTTTTAATATGTGTTGTAGAGCGTGTGAATGTTGTGTTACAGTGGCGGTACTGGTGAGCTTCCTGTCTGGGCAGCACAGGGGCACAAATGTTGCTGCTGAGGATTTAAAAACGAACAAATAATGTAATAAAGGGCAATAATGTAAACGCCAAAGTTGCAAGGAATATTACAAATTTATAATATTATCATACTATCACAGCAGCTTGTGGCTGAGAAGTTTTTCCCTCAGCCGCAGTGGAGAGGTTGCACCTTCTAAGGAAAGCTGCAAGGTCCAGCACCTTGGTGCTTCTGTTAGGGTGCTTTATAATCCCACTTATGGCGGTGGGGTCTGTCCCTCGGCCTGGGTGGAGGGGACGTGCCTTGTAAGAAAAGCTGCGAGGTCTAGTGAGTTCACATATGCTTGTATCGGAAACCTGTGCATCTGTGAGTGAAAATTGTTTATTAAACAGAAAACGAGAGAACCAAGTGGGTGTGATGGAGGGGGCATGTGCAGCAGGGTGAAATAAACATGCACCACAGCTGTGCACAGTGCAGTGGGGTGAAAGGAAGCACGCACCACAGCGGTGCAATGTGCAATAAGGTGAAAGGAAGCACACAGCACAAGTGTGCACTGGGGTGAAAGTAGGCACACACCACATATCTGCATTGTGCAGTGTTGTGAAAGGAAGCAGCGCCACTCCTGGGCAGTGGGGTGAAGGGGAAACCCTCGCCACAGCTGTGTACTGTGCAATGGGGGAAAAGGAAGCACACACCACAGCTGTGCATTGATGTCAAAGGTAGCACGCACCACAGCTGCGCAGAGATATGAAAGGAAGCATGCACCACAGCTCGCACAAAACACGAATGTTAAAGGTGTGGTCAATTTTTAAGCTGTCTACTGTGCTGTGTACGCACCACAGCTGTGCAGAGGCATTATTTAGCAGCCGGTGCCAGCAAGCACGCACAAAAAGCAAGTGCTAATAATGAAGTGCCCATGTGCGCACCGGCAGACACCAGCTCAAATTAAGCCTCTAGCAAGGTCCTGCGTTAAGCCCCTGGATCGAGCAAGCACCAAAAGCATTGTGGGGAAAGGTAGCACGCACCACAGCTGCGCAGAGGTGCAAAAGGAAGAACGCACCATTGGGATGAAAAAACGCTAATGATAAAAGATGCTGTCAATTTTTAAGATGGGCTCGAAAAAGAGCACAACAGCTGGTCTTTTCCAGCTGTGGGCGATGAGGAAATTAAAGGGGACAGAGGTGAAGGCACAGCAGAGAACGCAAATTATTTAAGGGGACAGGCACAGGACAATCAGAGGATTTAAACAAACACCAGCAGGATACAAAGGCAAGTAGCAAAGCAGGAGGGGTTAAGGCATGGGGAACTACTCTCACTATTAAGTCAGAGAAAGAAAATTACCTTGCGTCTGGCATTTGATATTGTTATTTGAATGCACAGCAAATGTGAGGACATAACAAGAATTACAGCCCTGTTCACATAAACCGAAGTGGGAGCAGAGCAAACAGTAGCATGAACAGGGAAACATCGATCTAGTCAATGCTCTGAGAGAAAGGGCAAAGTAGTCTCTAAACAGAAGCTACAAAGATACAAGTGGAAGAGCACAAGAACTGCGGCATTGGTCCGGTGGATTGAAAAGAAGTGACAAATATGAAAGACTGACCATGAGCAAGCAAGGATTATTAAAGGAATCTGAAACAAATCATGGAAAAGCAAAAAGCCCAAAAAGAAGTATACACTAAAGTATAGGAAGTATATACTAAAGTATGTGCAAAAGGTCTTGAAAGCTCGACCTAAAAAAGTGCTCTGCATTAAAAAAAAGGAAGCAGCCGTCCTAATAACACTTTGCCTCTCCTAGGCCACTGTAATAAAATAAAAATTTAGCAAAAAAGAAAGGTGTGCTGGGATAGTAGGAGGTGTTACAGCAAACAAATGATGGATGGAGTTCTGACAATGCAGATATTCTCCCCAAGTCAAAAGATCTGGGTTAAATCCATCGTTCTTTTGCCCACTACGCAACCCCAGTTTGAACCCAGCCATATGCAAATCAGTCTTGACACTGTGCCCCAAGGGAACAGTCCAGACCGAACTGCCAGGTCAGGTCCTTCCTAGACCGGAAACAAGCATCCTGGGACTGCTTTCAGGGTATGTCACCCTTCTTCAGCCAGGCTAGTTTGAATCCAGTGGCACAGTGAGCAAGGGACCCACGTCTGGCCATACCCATCCGACTTAGGGCGAAAAATGTTACAGCAAACAAATGATGGACGGAATGCTGACAATGCACACATTCTCCCCAGTCAAAAGATCTGGGTTAAATCCATCGTTCTTTTGCCACTACGCCACCCCAGTTTGGACCCAGCCATATGCAAATCATTCTTGAGCCTATGCCCCATGGGAACAGTCCAGACAAATAGGCCAGCCCATGTCCTCCCTTAACAGGAAACAAGCATCCTGGGACCGGTTTCAGGGTATGTCACTCTTCTTCAGCCAGGATAGCTTGAATCCAGTGGCACAGTGAGCAAGGGGCCCACGTCTGGGCATACCCATCCAACTTAGGGCCAAAAGTGTTACAGCAAACACATGATGGACGGAATGCTGACAATGCATACATTCTCCCCAGTCAAAAGATCTGGGTTAAATCCATCGTTCTTTTGCTGAGTCTCTCCTCGAGCTTGCCATTCAGTTCCCTCAGTGTGCCCGTGAACCCTTACATCACATGCACACAAAGAACGCTGGGTTACGTTCATGGCAGCCATTTTGGAATGGGCCAGTAGTGACAGACGTTTTTAGTTGGCTTCCGTTGCGCCTCAGGTTTTCACGCTAATGCTGATCCTCGCTCACCTTCTAAAGCGTATCAGCTCGCTTATTCTGCAAAGTGCATCGCACCCACGCACTGATGCATCTAGCTGTTGTCTTCAGAGAGGTCTAGTGTAAGGAGTTATTTTATTTGTACCTATTGTCTCAGTATTTGGAAGTGGGTGTGCATCAGGCTTTCACACTGATGCGCACAGCTGGAAAGTGGTTTGGATTACACAGCTGGCTTCATTTGTTTCTGGTTGTGAGTCAGGCTCTCACGCTGATGCACACAGCTGGAAGGTGGTTTGGATAACTCAGCTAGCTTCATTTGTTTCTGGTTGCGCGCCAAGTCCTCAAACTAATGCACACAGCCATCACCTTTGAATAACTATTTTGTGGTGAACCTATGCTTGGGAGGCATTATCCTTGATCAGCTGTGATCTGCATTTCCACAAGTATTTTCTGTGTTTCGTGTGATCTCTGTACATCATGCAGAATGCTACTGCACCTACTTTTTTTCTTTCTTCCCCGGATGACCCTCCTCTTCCTTGGCTAAAATGGAAAAAGGCTTTTGCACATTATGCTCGAGTATGTGGTACTTCTCTTAGTGCAGAAAGGAAAACATCTTTGTTCATGCACCTTTTGGATTCAGAAGACCAGGAGGTCTTTGAACACCTCCCTGATTTTTACGACAAGGATTATTCTAGTTTGAATGAATGTGAGAATTGTATTTCTAGGAAGATGGGGTGAGAAGAAGGATTGTGTGGAAGAACTCAAAGGACACTGGCTGATCAGGGAGAAGCTGGTTGTAATTGGTGGTCTTCTTGTGAAGGGTAGCAAATTGGTTTCCCGTAGTGGTCTCAGAGACAAATTGGTGAGTAATGCTCATGCTAGTCACATGGGTATTGCCAAAACAAAAGAAAGAATCAGAGAGGCCTATTGGTGGGCCGCCATAGACATACATATTGAGAGTGGTTCGAGATTGAGCAGAATGTTTGTCCAGTAATAGGATTTTGAAATGCAGGACGCAGCCCTTAGTACAAGAATATTGTGCTGCATAACTAAATACTTATAAGGTCCCAGAGGCGAGACCTATTGGCTATTGCAATGCTTGTTGAACTAAGGTAGTCTGGTTACCATATTTCTGTGATGCTTACTAGTACACAGAAGGTTTTAAATAGATCTGTATCTATTTAAGTGCTATTTCTGTTGCATTTGGCGAACATATCCAAAGGCAGCAGAACGCTGAGCAGGGTCAAAACCAAAGATGCAGTTACCAAGTGGATTAAAGGTAGCTGCTTAGGGCTCGCAAGCGTAGCAAAAAGCCCTTTTGGTAGGGTTTCAAAAATGGACCTGGAAATTCCACACAGCTCGTGCGTGTTATTTCCAAGGTCCATGTTGATTGGGCTTTGCGTCTGTGCTGTTTTTTAACAGAACACGCAATAGGCCATAGGCTGCCGCGTAGCTCCGCCTATGGCCTATTGGTGTCTGCTACGCGCACCAAAGCCCATATGTCTTCAATTATCGCGGCCAGACACAGCTCGCAGTGGAGCGCGCGTGCACCACTCGCGAGCTTCTTTTTTTTTGGATCCATTTCACGGGGGCGAAGCAACTAAAAACTCTGACGTCTTGTTTTATGAGGGAACAGAATTGCAGGGGTATTTTAGAAAATCGTTTCACACCGAATTTTACATAATTTGATTCTACTGGCTCGATCAGAGAAAGGCTTTCATCCTGGCGCACCATTTTATTGAGAGCACAATCTTTCATTCTGTTTGCAAGCCTAAGCAGCGATAACCGCACAATCTTGTTTTCTGTTCCAAGAACACGGAACAATGGTTTTTAAGCAACTGCTCGCCCAGCCTGAGCCTAATAGGGCTAATATTTTATGTTTTCAATCAACAACTCTTGAGGGCTGAGCCGAGGGCTTTAATCACTCTTAATATAATAAAGCTGTGCTTTCAAATATTATTAACCTCATCTGTACGGCTATGGAACTAATAGACCATTGTGCGCATGTTTTCTTTCCCCCTGCCAGTTATGCACATATTTATTAATCCGCTCTTGCAGCGGAAACATTTCTAAAGGAAAACCAACAGTAACCTTTAAGTGAGCGGGCACAGGTTAGGAGGGCACTAATTAAATGTCAGATTTGACAGATTAAAATTATGAAATTTAAAATCCCTCTGGAGCTCTTTGTCATTGTCAAATTAGGGGTCAGTGTGATGAGGGGCTGGGGAATGAATGGTTTAATGGATTGAATGGGAATGCGGCTTGGCAGTAAGCTTTCTTTGAATTCAGAGCAGCCTGCAGCGGGGTTCAAAGGCTGCGATTCAATTTCACATTTAAAAACAGATTTAGCTTACCTGCATCAGTAATACATGCGCACGCAGCGCGGCAGAGATGCATTGTGTTGCAGAGATGGTCCTCAGATGAAATTAATATCTAAGGTGTACGGTCTGAGATGTGGAATACTATCTCCTGCAAATAGCAACAGCCGAAGTGCCGCCATTTTGATGCGAGACTTAACTGAATATCTCTTATTGCTCAGATGTGCTATCAAGAGAAGACAAGTGGTTAGAGAGAGAAGGTATAATGGTGCTTGCTAAACTAGTTAATAGGTTGGCGGCTCGCACAAAAACAGCTAGGAGGTTATAACCTATTGTGTTGACTGTGTATGGTGCCTCGCACGGGAGGGTAAGACCTAGGGGGGGGGGGGCATCTCCCTTGGGGCAAGGAGGCCATGGTACCCAGCAGGTTGGGGTAGTTCGGTGGGAGATGTTTACAGGATGCGGTTGGGATCCTTTTATGTAGGACGTCTAATATTGTGTTTTACAAAGCGCTTCTGCCTTTTAAGCACTGTAAACCGACATTACTAGTACCCCGTCTATCATACTGGCCGACTCTTAAAGGATGAAAGGCAGAGTTCACCTTGCCTGGATTTAAATCCCTGTTGCAGTCGGCGCGAGCTTAGTGCAGTCGCATTTTTTTAGAATAGGATCATCCTTTCTGTGCGTTAATGTGCCCCACTTTACTGCTGTGCAACTAGATAGAAATACACTTCTCAATGCATTCCTGAGTTTTATATAGCGCAAGCACATGTGTGCTGCACAGAGTAATAAGCAATCATTAAAGAAAGTACCTTCAGACAATGTGTAGTGCTCAATTGCCTCGCCCCCCTGCCACACATTGAGATGCCTCAAGGCGCCAGCCTCCAGGTGAAGCAGGATAAATGAAGCTTTCAGATACCTGTTCGTTTTGTACGCTCTGCTCGTAAGTTTTAATACCACTTACCTTCAGAAGTTCGTTTTTGTAGGGATGGGAAGATCTCCGGGGGTGCAGGGGGCTTCCTACAAACAAAATACATTCAGCTCTTGGGGGTGGGGGGATAGTTGCTGAAATAACGTTTGATTTAAATGCATCACATTATGCACGCTTAGGGTGTAGTTTAAGATACCCAGAGGCTATTCTTTGGGGTACCAGTTTCACTAATTGTAACTGGATCCCTATTCCTATAGCTGAGCAACCGTCATCTGCTACCTTAGGCCAAGGCCTTGTCTAGGTGGATGACTACAGCTCCCATGATGCATCAGGCCGACAAATGACGGCGGGCGCTGGGTTCTTGGTGTTCCCAGTGGCATTTCTTCCTTAAACCGAACAGACCCTTGTTACCAAGGAAATAGTTTGTGCTTTCAAAAGCAGTCACATAATTGCCTTCTTTACACATATCTTGGTTTTCTCTACACTGTTTATAATACCTCACTTCAGGCGTTTCCAAAACGCTGTAAATGTCAGCTGTTACTTTTACCCAAATAAGTGATACTCTAAGAAGCGTGAAAGGGCGAGTCTCCCTTGTAGAGGGTATGCAGAATTGACAAACTTTTTTTGTGTGTGTGTGTGGGGGGGTTGTGTATTAAATACAACAATGAGTTGGGAAGTTGCCTTTCTGTATGTGTGTGTGTGTATATGTATATATGCCTCTTTTGGTAGGGCTGGCTTATTTACCGGTCTTTACAAGTGTTTCTGTGATTTCTGGAGATGCTATCCACCGCGCAGGGCTGCTGCATCCGGACTGCCCTGGTACTCTGCAGCATGAAGCAACCATGACTCTTCCCAGTGATTCCACCAAGCGCTGTGTTTGTTTGGCTGTCACTCGGGAACTTTAGGAGCTGGAAGATCATTGGCTTAGTTAGTAAAACCTGAATAAGACCATTTGCAGCTTCTGGTTTTAAAGCCCAACTTCGGGCAAATATTCTACCTTTGATTCCGAACAAATGTGTATCAAAAAATGTGCCAAATGAATTGGTTGACAAATTATGACACCGTCCCTCTTTGGTTAGGGCGGTCTCGCCACCCAGATCTGGGTGGCTCTTAGTCATTTACGTCACCACTACTAGCCTTGACCTACTACAACATGGGCGGACAAGGACTCAGTTTTGGTGAGTACGATGCAGCAGCAATTCTCAGAATACCAGCCATCCTAGGCATCGAATTTGACTATGCCACAGGAAGCAATACAACAGACTGGCAATCCCTTCAGAACTTAAAAGAGAATGGGTCAGGATCACCCTCCATGGGGCCATGATGGCCGAATACTTTAAGGCTAAGATTGCTCCAAATGGCCTTATTGTAAAAAACGTCCCCAGGATTTTTGGGGAAGACGGCCAGTTTAAAATCGAATGGTCCCAAATCTCGTGGAAGTGCACGCATGACCTGCTCATTTTACTGGTCAACACAGCCAAACGCTTAGCTGACGAATTACTCATACGCATCCAAGCAGCTGAAAGTGCGCTTTAAAGTGCTGTACCTAATCCCGGTTTTAAGACCAAACTTGCTAAACTAAATAAAGAAATAGCCGAGCACTAGGAATATCTTATGAAGCAAAAAGTCACAAAACTTCAGAATGATATCCAACACTTCTCCAAAGAGAAGGTTTATCTATACTTGAAATATGACTACGTCCCCCCAGGCACAGGTTATCTGTCAGACTCAAGTGCAACATCATCGAGAAGAGGTTCTAACAGCAACAGTAACTCTAGCGGAGATGGCAGATACACTCTCCCACGTGGGTCGAGGAGACGAGGGGGTAGGGGCGGACAACAAAACTATCCACAACCACCCCTCCAGGGCCCAGCGTACTGGCAATATCCTAGTTCCCACACCCATTCCCTCCATATAGCCCCCAATATCCACTACAATTCGCCCCACAAGGTAACAACCAGCCTTTTTTAGACAGAGGCTGGGGCAGAGGGCGCGGGTGAAAGCGAGGGAACGGGCCAGAAAAGAGAGTGCAATGGGAGAACACTCCTGCACAAGGGATGGACACAAGGAGCAGAACTGCCAACAAGTGAGTTTGGTAGTGAACTTGTCTTCGCGCCAACTGACTGCTGATGAGGAGAGGGTCCTCCAAAAAGGGCTCGGTTTTGTCCCAACTCCTAAAGTCGATACTTTTGAACAGATGTGTGAACTACAAAAATTCTTCAGGAAGATTGGACTTAAGGCTTTCTTTGACGGTAAACCCAGGGAGATACCCGAGGATTCAGACCTGCATGTCGCATCAACCTTCACCCCCCACAGCGGGATGGTACCAAACGAGATCCTCACCTTTGAACAGGCGGTTCTCAAGGATATCAGGGCACTTCCTCACCACAGTAACTACTCGAATATCTCTAATGCAGAGAGACTACTCCTCAATTCCTTAGCCAATGATCCATCCATCACAATCAAACAGCCAGACAAAGGGGGAGCCACTGTGCTCATGGATACCACGGATTATGACACTGAGTGTCTGAAATAACTGGGCGACAGGAGGGATTACACACCGATTCAGACCAATCCAAAATAACGTCTCAAGTGCTTGATCTCGGGCATGGTTGAGACTGCCGAATGCCACAACTGGATAAGCACAAAAGAAGCAGAATTCCTAACGAAAAAAGACCCCAGATTCCCCTATTTTTACATTCTGCCTAAAATACACAAGGGGACCACACCAGTCCCAGGACGCCCCATAGTGTCTTGGATCGACTCTGTTCTCGAGCCCTTGTCACAATTCTGTGATCATTTCCTCCAACCTCTGACCAAACAAATACCGTCCTACATCCAGGACACCACAGACGTACTGTGTCTGATGGAAAATTTAGAGGAGGATATCAACATAGACTTCCTCATCACCCTGGACGTGGAAGCCCTCTACACTAACATCCCACAGAGGGCTAAGCTAGGGGTGATTGAGGAGGTACTCAATGCTGGATTATGGACATCACCAACTCCGCCAGCATTTATCATGGAATGTGCAACCGTGGCATTAACTGAAAACTTTTTTGAGTTTAAGGGGCAATACTACCACCAGACCCAGGGCACTTCGATGGGGAGCACATTTGCCCCTAGTGTGGCCTGCCTCTACATGGCTAACTTTTTGTAAATAACTTTGAAACACAGCACATTGACCAACAGACCAACCCATACCATAAGAACATCAAACTATGGAAGAGGTTTATAGACGATATCCTGGTCTTCTGGGAAGGTGACCAGGAGTCGTACAAAGAATTCTTTGACTGGATCAATGCCCTTAACCCATACCTCCACTTCACTATGTCAGCATCCCCCACCCATATTTCATTTCTGGATCTGACCATCAGGATGGAAGAGGGGCACCTGATGACTACCATGTTCAAAAAAGCTACAGACCACAACAGCCTCCTCCATTTCACAAGTCACCATCCGAAAGCACTACGGGAGACTTTGCCTGTAGGACAGTTCCTAAGGGTCAGACGCAATTGCAGCAAGTTGGCTGAATACAAAACACAGTCTGCTATCCTTTCTAGGAACCTATTGGATAGAGGCTACCCAAGCAGGGAGGTAGCAAAAGCCAGAAAGAGAGCCCAGAACAATCATAGAGATGCACTTTTGGAAAGGAGAATACAAGACCCCCAGAAACAAGAACCTATGACATGTGTCACCACATTCACACCAGCGTCCAACGCGGTGAAAAAACCACTGAAACGTCACTGGCAGATTCTTAACACTGGTGATATTGTATTCGAGCCGCCATGATTCGCTTTCAAAAGGTCACAGAATATCATAAATATATTGATACACACTAGACCCAAAAAACAACAGATCAGGACACAGCCCACCCTGTATGCCCTTTGACAACTACATGCAAGATAATCCAACTCAATCCCTCCTTTTCATGGGAACTACGCGGTCATACCAACTATAACACTACAAAATGTATCTACCTGATATCTTGCCCATGCAGCCTTTACTATGTGGGCATGACCACTCGCCCAGTTAAGGTACGCATGGCTGAACATCGCAGCAACATCCGCTGCAAAAAGACAAATACTAAAATGAGTAAACACTTTGTAGACGCCAATCATAGTGCCGACTCTATGAAATGGTTAATACTGGAAGCGAATACTGGCTCAACCAAACAGAGCCTTTTCTACAAAGAACAGCGATGGATACATTGTTTATGCTCAGACAGTGCAGGCCTCAAAGAGGATATCCCCTGGAGCGCCCTGTAGCATTACTGATGAACATTACTGATAATTTGAGGATAGGTGGTCAGAACCCCAGGTGGGATACAGGGTTCATAATTAGATTGAGAGAACCAGCGCTTACTTACACACTTCTCAGTAATGGCCACCGTATTCCCACTTAGTCCATCCAGCTCCCTTAGTGGCGTAGTGGTGCTCCCACCCCGACCAGGTTTTGATACGTTACTACTATGGATCAATACCTCAGAAGGGATCACCTGCCATCCCAAAGGACTTGAATCCAATCCCTTTTTGCAGTGCTCTGTGTGTTTAACTTCCCCCTCCCAGTGGGCACATATTCACACACATAGCACTTGCATATGGCCGCCGCGGTTACCAGTGAATCGCTTCCGCCCTATTCCCCACTGCCACTAGCATCCCCGCCCTCATCACGTGACCTTGAAGGCGGATATGATCCCGCTGGCTCTGCTACCCGGTTACCTTCCCGGACCCGGCAGAGAGGGGTAGGTCCACCCGAGGAGGCACGGGATTAAACAAGTAAGTGCGTGAGAGCGAGAGACTGAATGACGGGATGCACACGTCTACCCGATACCGTTATCTGCTCGTTCGAACAGAGGTACTCTATCACACATGGGATTCTGAGGCAATGATTCAATGCCATTTGACGGCTCACTAGCGGGGGACCATTTCAGGTGGTTCTACCCTGAATTATGTGCTTAACAACTAGCATATGCCGATTTTCGGTCCCCTTGAGACCCTTTGACCCCTTGAGCCAAAACAGCAATAACACTACACTGTAATCGCTACTGACGGCATTTTAGCAGGGGATCCTGTGAGGAGGGGTTTACAGGAACTCTGTAACAAATGAGCTTCTCTCGGATGTTTTTAACCAGGCACCCCGCCACCCTGCATGCAATAAATAGACTATTTTAAAACCAGAAGGGGCACTCCTTTTTTAGGGCGAACTTTCTGATGAAGCTTGTAATATACTTTCTGTGTAATCCTTTTATCCAATACATTACTTCTATCTACCATCAATAGCCTGAAAACTAAGAGGTCAAACCCGTAGCTCTACTTGCCGGGTGCTGTTGTTGTAGCTCACCTTCACAAAGATAGGTGAGTGCCCGACCACTACACTTGTAATGAGAATACTGCTGCCGATAATTGTTTTTAACTTTGGGGTTCCTCCCCACTTGAGCATGCCACTCACTATGCTCATCCTGGATGAGACCACCTGTTTTTAGCGCATGTCAAGAAAACACTTCCCTTGGCATGCCCCACAGTGTTTGTTTGGTGTCACATGTAATTTTTAGTGGAAATGCGACCTGTTGTGAATTGCTCTTTTTTTGTCTCCCGCTATAGGCAAATACAGCACAACACAGGTACTTTTGACCCTTTACACTTATTGGAATAAGGATTCTATAGCAAGGTAAAGGCACTCTGTAGATAGTTTAATGAACCACAAACTTTTTGTTCATTTTGATCCTGAAGAATCGCTAGTCAGTGGACAAGCAGCGAGAAACATGTCGACCTATTGATATATTCACTAGTCTAGTCTCGCACCAGGGGACATTAATTCCCTCCGAGCCTATTCTATATTTAATTTTTAATTTGGAGTGAGGGACCTCTAGAATAAACCTGATGTTGGTACCCTTTACCCCAATTTTAACTTTCACTACGTCTACATAGCGCTGGCCCCATACCCACACTTCACCCACACGGCAGTTGGATAAAAGATTTCCGCCAAAGAGCCCCTCTTAGAGGTGTTGCCCGTTGGGTATTGCACCGCCGACCCAACGAGGAGCATTGCCGATGATGAAGCATGACACCTGCAAGGGTGTGCGAGGCCATTATATCCAACATATTGGATACCCACGCGTTTTTCCACGACGCACGGGTGCCACCAACACAAAACCCCCGCCCCCATTAGGAACAGCCTGGTACCTCTCGTGTTTCATGACAAATTATGAACACAGGTCAAAAACTATTTACACGAAGGAAGGGAAAAGTGGGTATGAAGTTATTGTAAAACACCAGTCCAATATTCTTAGTCACGTGGGGGATTGTACTCCTATTAAACTCCTCACTTTGCGTGTCCTTAAAGTGTGTAGATGCTGTTTTGGTCTAGGGCCTCCTTAGATTTCACAGATGGATAGGCAGGGACAATACATTCTTTCTGGTTTATTTGGTCAGTTTTCCTCGGTATGTTCTGCTGGCCTGTTTTGACCTCCTAGGAATATTTGTGAGGTCTTCTTAGGACAAGGGGCTGGTGTGAGCACCTCATGGTTCAGGCAAGTTTAGCCATCTACCCCTCATCTGTAGGGTGACGGTCCCCCCAACCCTCCATCTCTCATACTTTATAGCCGGAATTTGTCTGACTGGACAGATGAAAACAAGCATTTGCAATGCAATAGGTCTTGCAGTAAGGAGAGTTTGAGCTATTGGCATTGTGATTGACAATGCCTTTTATTTATGTTTTGTTTTAAAACCTGTTAAATAAAAGGCATTGTCATTTATATTGCAAATGTGTCCTATAATTTTTTTTTAAAGTGTTTGGAGACAGTGTGTCCTGCCTGCAACAGCAAGCAGGACAAAGCCATTTGAGAAAATAGTTCTTGGAAGCTATAATTAAAGCCTACAGAGTAACAACAAATGTAACAGGGGGTGTCGCCATGGAAGGTTACAAAATGAGACAATGTGGGGTACTAAGGGGGGGCCTGCTAATCCTTTTGAACTATGAACAGCCACAGTTTGCAGTTGACAATAACAAAAGCCAATAAAAAATATGTGCAGAGCTCCAAGTCCCTACCTCAAAACAGCATGCCTCGCAGAGCAGCGCATGCGCTGCCCAGGCTCGACCTAAAGAAAAAAACAAAGTCATTGCGAAAACTGTTGGCTTTGCCAATGCTTGTTTTAATGCACTTTGACCACTGATAAAACATCACACATAACCATACTGAAAACCTCAAAATGTCAAACATAAGCATCCGGAAACTTGACACCTAGGTTGTTAATAACTACAGACAAGTGTAATTTGGAATATTATTGTGAGTTTAGGCCAATTTATTTTTTAATAGCTGGTATGCTTATTTACAAATATAATAACTTACAATGATTTATTACATTTTAACACATTCAGTCGCACTAAAACTTCACACATACCCATACTGAAAACCTCAAAATGTCAAACATAAGAGGCGAAAACTTGGCACCTAGGTTGGTAATAACTACGGACAAGTGTAATTTTGAATGTTATTGTGAGTTTTAGATCAATTTATTTTTCAATAGCTGGTATGCTTATTTAATAAATAATAACTTACAATGATTTATTACATTAACACACTCATTCGCATTGCTGTTGCAAATCGGTGCAACTCTTCCTCTGAAAGTCGTCTGACAGAGAGATAATCTATCAGAGAGCAGTGTGATGACGTATATTAAGGGCGCGCGGCCAATCGAAATGCACGCTGCTTTGTTGCGAAAGGATACGGCGAGTACTCGGAGATGGCGTCGCAGTAGATGCAGGGACAGATGATGCAGATGAATGCTCAGATGATGAACGTAACACCAAGTCCCAGTGGAGGTCCTGCAACCCCTGGGGCACAACAGTACCTCTTCTCTGGTCCCATGGGCCCTGTTCAGCAACCGCAGCAGCTTCAAGATTTCGACCCTGTGCAAAAGTACAGGCTGCTTATACCACAACTAAAGGAAAGCCTGCAAGTGAGAACCCTCGCTCGTTACGTTGCTGATTTGGGTTTTAGTTACTGGCGTATGTGAACGTGACTTTTGTAGTCTTGCGTCTATGCTTTAAGCCAGTTGTTCAAACACATATGCTTACAGTTAATGTGAAATTGGTACCCCGTTGCTCGAAGCTTAATTTGTGGGTGACCTCGACCACTCTGGTAATCTTAGCCAGACCACCGCAGCACTTGCCGCCCCATGGAGCGAGCGATTTCCTATCGTGCATCTCGAAAGAATTCCTCTCATATTTTTAACACTCTTTTACAGGCACAGCCTTGTCAAACGAAATAACCCAGGCCAGAGTTGCTGGTTAGAAATGTGACTTAGATTTATCCATCTCCCTAACTTTACCTCTGTACTGCTCAGAATATTGTTTGAGAGTTAGCCACTTTAGAGAGTAGTAAACCAATAAAGGGGGTGCTAAAAGACTGCACGCCCCTCCAAGAACTCCCTTATGTATAACCCAGTGTGTGGGTTTAAACCTGTATGTCGATACGTTTTTAGGGCTCGCCTGGCGTTGCAGCGCGAAGCGCTGCCGCCAGCGGGCCTTATTGTCGTTGTCTTCCTTCCCCAAGTGGCACAGACCGGCACGAGCAGACACCGGTCTGTGAACGCGCGAGCCGCAGGGAACGCCAACGTGCACGCTCACGGCGTCACGCTCCTGCCCTCCCGCGCCTCTTCCAAGGCGCGCTCCAGGCAGACTTGTTTTGGCTGTTTGCAGCGTGGAGCCCGTTATTGCTGGGTTGGCGACAAGGAGAACCCATGGTATGGACTGTTGATGTCATTTCAGACGTGGATCCGTGAGTAATAAACATACTATTCCTTGGCAGTGGCTACGTTGTAGAAACGTATCATCACAGGGGCTCAGAAACGCGCTGCATGGTGAAATACCATAAACTAAAAAGAAAAATCGGTGGAAGGGTAATTAAAGGAGTATCAGCATACGTTCCGAGTCCGGCTGGGACTCACTAGAGGCTTTATGGTTGAATGGTACATGCGCTGAGACAGTTATGAATATGCTCCGTCGTTGCACGTTTCTAGTGTATGCATGGCCTCCCCGTGCCCTTGGAATCCGGGTGCTCTTTCAGCATGTTTCTGAGTTTTTATTTTCATTCACCAAAGTCTTGGGGCCAGATGTAGGTAGAACTTATTTACCGATCCTTAATTACCGAATTTTACCGATTCGGTAATTAAGAATCGGTAAATAAGAAGGGGGGGTATGTAGGAACATCCAGATGTTCCATTTACCGAATCGGTAATTATCTGTATTTACCGATTCGGTAAATACCGACCGGTAATGCTCCATTCATTCCTATGGGCTTTGAAGCCCATAGGAATGAATGGGGCATTACCGGTCGGTATTTACCGAATCAGTAAATACCGATTTTGACAAGGGTGCAGGGGGTGTCACTTTGACACCCTCTAGCACCCCCAAAAAAGGTTCGGGGGCCATGTGGCAGGCATACCTGCCCTAAGGGCAGGTCTGCCTGTCATATGGCACAGGTGTGCATGCACACATGTGCATGCACACCGGAATCGGTATTTTACCATCAAATATATTTGATGGTAAAATACCGATTCGGTAAGGGTTGTGGGACTCAGAAGAGTCCCACCTACATATCAATTTTACCGAATCGGTAAAAATACCGATTCAGTATTTTACAGAATCGGTAAATTTATCGATCGGTAAATTTACCGATTCTGTAAAATACAGGGCCCTACATCTCAAATTGCATTTACCAGTCGGTAACGGCCGAATTCGGCCGTTACAGACCGGTAAATGCCTACCTACATCTGGCCCTTGGTGAGCCGATGTTATTGTGTTTCGTCAGGAGGCGAAGATGAGACAGTTAAATGTATACATTGAAGGTGGTATGTATATGTCCAAGGCTACTTGCCGAACAACTTTACCATTTAATTAATTAGTCCTTGAGCTGTTTTTGTCTGTTGCCCAGCTGGAGGATGCCATATGTTTAGCCCAAGAGCATTTTTCACTGTTGTTGATTCCGTTTTAGGTATATTTGGAAGGATTATAATAACTATTTCACACAGATTTGTGGGAAATTAATGGCTGCCATTCCAGAGAGATTTTGAAGTACTTCAATGTGGGAGATTTCGTGAGTTTTAATGTTAATCATTTCTTCGAGAGTTGCGTGACTTTAACGTGGCATTTTATGGAATTTGTTGTGCTTGTTTACATTTTTGCGAGTGTTAGGGAAAATCTTTGCATCAGGCTACGGTCAAATCAGAGACACCCTCGAGGTTAGGTAGATTAGAATCTGACAGCCACCAAACAAGAGGGAAAGAAATGCGTATTTGAAGCCAGTAATTCTGTTCACAGAGACACATTGCTTTCGAGAAGACTGCTGTATGAGGTATAATTTTGAAACCGGTCTTTTGGGGGCCGAGGGTCTCCTGTAGCCCCTAGTTGTCTGAAGGGGTCCGGGGAGCTAACTCTGCACAAGGCCTGTTACGGTTTCTCACTGCAGTCTGAATTGAGTGTTTAGGGCTAAGAACTGAGCATCTTTAGTGAAGTCTCGGCCCTGCTGGGGGTAGGCAGTGATCGTGAGCTGGCACCGGAGATGTCACAAGCACAAACACCAGAATGTAGATTGTAGAGGGTAAAGAGAAGTGCATACTTCAAGTATACTATTATCAGAAAATGCTTGAAACAGAGCATTGCTGGAGTATCTTTAATCACACTTGGTACTTTTTGTTTGTATGAGTTTGTCTTGGGCCACCTAGCACTTAAGAATGCATGTATTTTGTTTACTACCTGTAAGGGTGCCCACGTGTCCCAGCTCTCCCTGCTTTGAATTTTCATGTGATATATTCTTTATAATGGGCTGTCGAATGTAATTTGTTTTCATTACAATTCCCTTTAGGTCCACGTGGTAGGATGCGACCTGTCACCTTAATGTCATTGATATATTTTCAATTAAACCAAAGTTGTTTTGGTAGGCATTAAAGAGTGCTAGTGAAAGTGTCATTGTTGCCATTTGCCTGCCTTTCCCCCACTGAACTAGGGTTATTGTGACCGTCATATTGAGTGTGATGTAGTCCAGTAATGTCATTGTATACGAGTCGCATTTTGGGATTGTTGTAGCCCGGTCATAACGCTGAAGGTGATTGTCAATGCTCCCTATTTGAGTGGGCTTGGAGTGTCAGAGTTTGGGTGTGTGTGGCTCTGTGTGTGTGTGGCTCTGTCTGTGTATGGCTGTGGCTCTGTGTGGGTGTGGCTCTGTGTGTGTGGCTCTCTGTGTGTGTGGGTCTGTGTGTGTGTGGCTCTGTGTGTGTGTGGCTCTGTGTGTGTGTGGCTCTGTGTGTGTGTGGCTCTGTGCGTGTGTGGCTCTGTGTGTGTGGCTCTGTGTGTGTGGCTCTGTGGCTGGGTGTGTGGCTCTGTGGGTGTGTGGCTCTGTGGGTGTGTGGCTCTGTGGGTGTGGGGGGCTCTGTGGGTGTGGGGGGCTCTGTGTGTGTGGGGGGCTCTGTGTGTGTGGGGCTTTGTGTGTGTGGGGCTCTGTGTGTGTGGGGCTCTGTGTGTGTGCTTGGCTCTGTGTGTTTGGCTCTGTGTGTGTGGCTCTGTGTGTGTGTGTAGCTCTGTGTGTGTAGCTCTGTGTGTGTGGGGCTCTCTGTTGTGTGGGGGGGCTGTGTGTGTGGGGGGCTCTGTGTGTGGGGCTCTGTGTATGTGTTGTGGCTGTGTGTGTTGTGGCTGTGTGTGTTGTGGCTTTGTGTGTGTGGCTCTGTGTGTGTGTGTAGCTCTGTGTGTGTGTAGCTCTGTGTGTGTGTAGCTCTGTGTGTGTGCGTGTGTGGCTCTGTGTGTGTGTAGCTCTGTGTGTGTGTAGCTCTGTGTGTGTGCGTGTGTGGCTCTGTGTGTGTGTGTGGCTCTGTGTGTGTGGCTCTGTGTGTGTGTGTATGTGGCTCTGTGTGTATGTGTGTGGCTCTGTGTGTGTATGTGTGTGGGTCTGTGTGTGTATGTGTGAGGTTGTGTGTGCGGCTCTGTGTGTGTGTGTGTGTGTGTGTGTGTGTGTGGCTCTCTGTGTGTGAGGCTCTCTGTGTGTGTGGCTGTGTGTGTGTGTTCTCTGTGAGTGTGGCTCCCTGTGTTTGTGTGGGGCTGTGTGTGTGTGTGTGTGTGTGTGTGTGTGTGTGTGTGAGGGGGACTCTGTGTGTGTGTGTGTGGGTGGGGGGGCTCTGTGTGTGTGTGTGTGTGTGGGTCTGTGTGTTTGTGTGTGGCATTTGCGAGAGAATAAGCTATTGGCATTGTAAATGACAATGCCATTTATTTATCTGCTTTCAAAATACACATAAATAAAAATTTTGTCATTTACAATTCGAATAGCTCCATCTTTTGCAAGGCAATGGCGAGACCGTTGCATAGTAAATGCTTGTTCTTTTTGTGTGCTTCCGTGGTAGGTAAGGCAGAACGTTTTTGGGCCACACTCGTATTACTTAAGTTTAAAGGGGCACCCTGCGCGCGATTTGGGAAGAGGGAACCAAATTGGCTTTCCCTCAAAGTGTTGATGAGGGAATGGTCCAAATAAAAAATTCAGTGGCATAGAAAATATATCCTGATATTTGAAGATCAAAACATTCTGGGTGCCAGGATATTCTACTAATACTAATTAATGTGGTGATATTAATATGAACAAGCGCAGGGGAGCTTGCGCCTGCTGCCGCCGCTGATGGTGACGTGAGAAGCAGCCGGGCTCGCGCTGCTGATGCTGTGCACAGGCACAGGCAGCGAGAGTTCCAAGGCCCTCCCAGTAACCCGCCCACCTACGCCTTAGCTGAGGTCGCGTGCACGTACTTGACCGAGAGGAGCGGGCGGAGTGCAGAGAAACATGCGCCTCTCAGAAGCACGTCCACAGACCGGAATCTGCTCGTGCACCGGTCTGTGCCACTTGGACGGCAACACAACGACAATAAGTCTCGATGGCGACAGTGCTTCGCGCTGCAACGCCAGGCGAGACCTGAAAAGTTAACGGATGTCTGTCTTCGGACTTCTGTCCCGAGCTCGCAGCCTGGTGGTGACATTGCGAATTCGTCGGAAGACTTCAGTTTTTTTCATTTTATTTTTTAACTTGTACCATTTTGAATCCCTACTTTTAAACACATTGCGGCTGAACGGTGATTTGAAAAATTGTCCTTTTATTAAAAAAAAATAACTTCATACTTAATGGGCTGTGCCGTGCATTCCTTTTCATGCTGGAAAACCGTTTTTATTTTCAAGTTGCAAACTTTTTTTTTTTATAAAACCCCTGCCTTGAAGGCTCAAAGAGACTAACTTCTCTTTTAAACAAAAAGGTTGCCGCAGTGCACACCATTCTCCAACTCAACAGGTGGGTGGAAAAAGATCTCACCAAGGGAGATTTATGCTGATCTACCAATTTTCGAGGTAGCACAGCTCCAAGTCCGGGCAGGGCTAATCAAACTTTCATCCAACCCAGGTTGATAAAAGGGGTACCTTTGAGTCAGATAATTATTTGTATTGCATTAAGAGCCAAGAGAGGGTTCCTATTGTAGTGTGACCACCACCTTCCTGCAGTAGGTTTTCACTAGTGCCCTACATGTACCCAACTGACATGGACTTCTGATTCAGCTTCCCACATAACCAGTTTGTTTCCCGCTTTATTTTCCCCCTCAAACCCCCTTCCACACCCCATGCACCTCCCTTTCATATGTTTTCCCTGCAGTGCATTGAATCTGCCTCGGGATTTGTATGTTGTGTACAAGCCGGCTCTATAACCTGGGGGCAGGGCCTTTGTTATCATTTGTTTGCAGTGAAAACAGACGACCATTGGATGCCACGTTTTGTCAATGTAGGTAGGACTCCTCCGAAACAAGCAGCCACTGTTGGCATGACACATCAGAGGCTGGTAGCCAGTTTTGGATGGCTTCAAACCGGTGGAGCTGGTGACCTCTGGCAGAACTTCTATATTGCTTATAGATACATTTATATTCTGTATAAATGGCAGGTGGTGCATAATACCGACTTCCCAGTACACTGTACAATCCATTGTAAATGATACATAAGTATATGTGGGAGGCGTGCTTTTTTCATTCGCCCCTACAAAAACACTAGGTAGGCATGTTCAGGAGACCTCTCCTGACCCAACGTGCTTAATAACCGAAAATAAATAGGGCATGAACCCTAGGGGAAGTAATTCTGTTTCAATGGCCAACTGCGCCCTTTAAAAACAATGTGGGTTCCAGGAAACTGTTTTACTCTCTCTTCGTGAGGAGGCATTATAGGTAGAAGTCCTTTCCCTAAAGTTGCCCCGCCTTTAAAAAGGTAATTTAGTTTTTAATTTCTGCAGGGATGCCGACTTTTGTAGTTAATTTCCACATTACTAGAGGTGAGCGAGCCACTGAAAGCTCAAGCCTGAAGAGTGGCTCTGGCTCAGCTCGATGTCCTGTTGGAACCTCGAGCCAATAACGAGCCGAGCTTTCATGTGGCTACTAGGATGTGGCATTACGGCCAGAGCTGCCAACTTTTAACTAGGAAATCAGGTCCTGTCTCGGCTTAAACCTACTGTGATTCTGGGCAAATCGCTTAGTCTCCCCCGGTCTATAAACAATGCATGTGACCTTGTGTAATGTAGCTGGTGCTCAGCCTTCGGGTCAAGTTCCCGCTTTATTTAAAAACTTACACGCAATACAATTCACTTTTGCATATCCCTTTCATGTTTACCTAAAACTTTTACGCGTCCTTTGCAAACAGCCTCACATTTCACACTATCTCTAGACATTCCAGGTCCCACATACCATGACCTTTAATTACTCCTAAAGAGATAACTATATTTTATTGCCTGGTACTGTATTTAAAAACAGAGGGGCAACATATCCGCACCAGTGGGAACAAGGTCAGTAAAGGGTGGGGATACAGTTAAAAACAACTGTAAACATAAGGTTAAGCACAAGCCCCTGTAGCGGATGCCTTAGCCCATTTAGCTACCAAACTATCTGTCTGTGTGTCTGTATCTGTGTGTCTGTGTATCTCTGTGTGTCGTTGTCTGTGTGTGTGTGTGTGTCTCAGTCTCTATGTGTGCGTGTCTGTCTTTGTGTGTGCGTCTCTCTTTATGTATACGCCTCTGTCTCTGTGTGTGCGTTTCTGTGTCTGTGTGCATGTCTCTGTCTAGTGTGCATATCTCTGTCTGCGTGTGTTTTTTGCTGTGTGCGCGTTTCTGTGTCTGTGTCTGTTTGTGCATCTCTATGTGCGTGTTTCTGTCTCTCGGTGCACATCTGTCTCGGTGTGTGTGTCTCTATCTGCATGTATTTTTTTGTGTGTGCGTCTCTATCTCTGTGTGTGCGTCTCTATATGTGTATCTGTCTCTGTAAGTACGGCTCTTCTCTGTGTGTACATCTTTGTTTCTATGTGTGCGTCTCTATACGTGTGTCAGTCTCTATATGTGTGTGACTGTCTGTGCGTCTCTGTGTGTATGTTTCTATGTGCTTGTCTGTCTGTGTGCGTTTGTGTGTTTGTCTCTATGTGTGTATCGGTGCATATGTCTCTCTGTATGTGTTCTCTGTGTACATGTCTACTGTTAGCCTCACTGGCAATGTAAACACGGCATGGGAACGCTATAATACACATACTTACTCCATAGATACATACAAACCTGCCATTCCCTAACACACACAGTACACAAACCAGCAAACATATTTAGCTAAATATAAACAATGCCAAATTCTCTAACTCTAACTAATGCGAGACCTGTTGCATGCAAATGCTTGTTTTTAAATTGTTACTGCATCACGGTTTCGGCAGTTGGATGTGGAGGGGTTTTCATCAGGATAGGGTAATTTTCTGTTGTGGCAAAGGCTACTCCCATTAGAAGTGACCCAGGGACATTTTAAGGATTTTGGGGGCCCTGGGCCAAGCATATTTGGGGGGCCCTGTGAGGAACAGTTTTGAATTTATGATCCTATTTCAGCTCTTTCATGCCCTCTGTGGCCGAGTCACTGACAGCACACATATACACTTGCCCTAATTATAAATGTGTTTACACTTAATATTTCTAGATAGCAATGCATGTTTTCAATATTGTAACACATCAGCTGCTTGCTATTATTATTGCAAATATGTGAGTTCCTGGTTTGATTTAAAAGAAACCAATATATGGATATTGCATGAAACAAACCTATTTCTCTCAAAATGTCTGTAATAGACAATCTTCTTCACTGGACGCGGGTGCGTCTCCATTCATTAAAGTTGAAGGATGATGATCTCTGTTGGAGCTGTGGTCTGGCTACTGGCGATTATTTACACATGTTTTTTACATGTTCTCTCTTACAGCCCTTCTGGGATCTTATAAATAAACATCTTATTTTAATCTTTAATACCGAATTTCAGCTCTCCTTTCCTATAGTCCTTTTGGGCCCCTTGGCTTCTCGATTGCCTTTGCCTTTAGATACCTTAGTTGCTGTTAAGGTTATACTTATGGAATGGAAGTCTTTTTCTTCCGTGTCATATCATACGTGGTGGGCATGGGTTTCGTTTCTACAAAGTGCACACATTTCAGTTGATGTGGCTCGTCTTACTCGTACTATCTCTAGTAATGTCTGGAGAGCTCTTGACACTTACATGGACTTAGCCTCGAAGGGCTTGGTTGCCCAGTATTCTTTTGGAGCATCGAATTGACTGCTGTTTGTTATTTGTGTGGTGTGGTTTTTTTTTTTTTTGTAGTACGATAGTGGATCCTTCTCTCCCCTTTTTTCTCTCCTGCCTTTTTCTTTTCTTTCCCCCTCTGTATCCTCTCTCTTTTTTCTTTCTCTTTTCTTCTTTTTGCTATCCTCTTTTCTACTCTTTCATTCTTAATAGTGATACCGTATACGAAGATTGTGTTTCACCGACATTCCCCTCATGGTTTTCTTCTCTCTTTTTTTTTTCCTCAATTATATTGCTTGCGGGATTTATTTGTTCTTCATTCGAATATGCCCAATGCACCAATGGATTTTGTTTGTATCACTCTATATTCTATTTAATTATTTCTTTTCTTTCTTAAAATTTAATACATTTATTGAAAAAAAAATGTCTGTAATAGACACACATCACTTATATTGAAAACAAAGCAAAGAAAAGTGGTATTTAAAACAATCTGTCTAATAATCATTCAGTGTCATCAGGGCAAGACTGCAGAACAAAGCTGGTTCTATCAGGGCCCCCCTGAAAAGCTGGCGGCCCTGGACCAGAGGCCACTTTGCCCATTCCTGAAAACGTCTCTGAAGTGACCCACTCCTCAGTTCTTGTTATGTAAGGAGCTAGACTGAACAAGGATTCTGGGATTCCTAAAGTAATGCTTTCTTCTTCAAAACGCTTGCACGCTTTTAATATATTAAGTAGTTCCAGAGCATGACCCCACTGTGTTTAAATAGACTGTGAATTGATGGCTGCAGTGCTGGAACAGGCAATGACTATTCCCCCGCATATCAGAACCTGCCGTATATTTTATTGTGTGTAGTTTCAATATATTGAACATAAATGTTTAACACTGTAAGATAATTTATATATTTTGATGTATGCTATACTCTCGCTAGCTCACACACAAACACCAATCATGTGAAAGGTTGAAGGGAAAGTGGTAGATAAGCTCTTCGTCCGTAGACAAAAGGGAAGACCTTCAACCTACTTAGTGTGTCGACAAGGCATAAAAATAATTGTTGTCAATCCGGAGCAGAGTACTTGCTGATTGTATCTTGGAAGATTACCTTTTCTGAGGAGCGACATTAGAGCACGTTTTAGCTTAAAGTGTAAATTTGTGTCTCCGGTCCGCGTTCAAATCGAAATGTTTATATAAACAATCAACCTGTAAAACAAACATTGACGGTGTTTCACAAAATGTAGACAGTGTATCTTATCTGTACACACAGAAACTAGGTTAATGTATGGAAATAGTGCTGCGGTGAATGTGCGTAGACGCTGCCTGGTCTTCGGCTGAGGCGTTCCGTGGCCCAGGGTGGTCACCTGCAAGAGTGCACAGTTTTTAATGGAGGGAAACATCACGGAAGTCTTTCATACGTCCTTCGTGAACAAGTAGTGCTTTCATGGCTCCAGCAGCCACGGAGAAGCGACGCTGCCCGGAACAAAGAGAGCTTCATTTCGCCAATTAAACCAAAGGTGCAGTGGATGGGGAGAAAAGCACAAGTTACTTACCTTCAGTAACAATATATGGTGGTGGCACAATTCAAATGTGTGGATTAGACCTATGTAAATAGGTAACGATATTGTGAAGGTGGCCCATAATGTACAAAACTGATATGGTGCTATATCTTGTATGTAAATGACAGCCTTGAAAAAGCCAGCGGAGGGTGAAACGCGCGTCAGCTGTGACGGTGTGACAAGAAAGGAATCAATAAAAGAACATTGAATATCAATGAACATTGTGCATGTAAATTTGTGGACGGAAAGAACATTGGAAATAGTGCATTGTCGTGGCTGGATGCCTATTGGATAAAAGTAACTAAAAGGGATGTGCACTGGTGTTTGTTTATATAACAATATATCTGTAAGAAACAGTAGTTAGTATTAGATTCCTTACCTTGGAATATCCCCAGGCGTCAGGCTGGGTCCGGAAAATTTTGTGTAGCAGTACCCCTGCGCGTCGGTAGGCGTCGTCTGCAGCTCCGCGTCAGTCGTCGGCGTTGGGATGATGTCGTCGGGGGACTTAGACGCCGCCCTCGCGCGCTGACGTCAGTTCTTATACATAGCTTTTTCGCGCCAGAAACGCACAGCCATGATAACAACCAACACTGGTGCCATGAAACTAGGGCCCTGATGATGACCTTAACCCTAGATATCGGTTTGCAGAATGGGGAGGATGGGTGGGGCGGTAAGGAATCTAATATTAACTACTGTTTCTTACAGATATATCGTTACCGAAGGTAAGTAACTTGTGCATCTGAAAGAAACAGGTTAGTATTAGTTTCCTTAAACTAGAATAGATACCCCAGCAATACCAACCCCGGTGGTGGGTCTGCGAACCAATGATCGTCCAAAGAAGCCATCGCTCCAGACTTGGCTGTCAAGGCAGTAGTGTCTTGCAAACGTGTGCAGCGAGGCCCACGTTGCTGCCTGACAGATGTCCTGCAAGGGGACTCCCCGACTCAGTGCAGTAGTAGCCGCCGGGCCCGAGTGGAATGGGCCCTCAGCCCAACAGGAGGCTCCTTTTTAGCCAAAGAGTAGCATACCTTGATGCACAACAATGACCCACCGAGAGATGGTTCGCTTGTGCACCGCCTAACCTTTCTTAGCACCTACCTAACCAACAAAGAGTTGGTCATCCACCCGGAACTGGTGTGTGTGATCCAAATAGAATGAGAGCGCACGTTTTGGGTCCAGACGGTGGAGCCTCTCTTCCTCTTTCGAGGGATGCGGAGGTGGAAAGAAGGTGGGCAAGGTGATGGACTGCCCGATGTGGAAGGCTGTGACTACCTTGGGCAGGAAAGAGGGTCACGTCCGCAACACAACTTTGTCCGGATGGACAGAAAGGAAAGGAGGTTTAGAGGAAATAGTCTGGAGCTCACTCACTCTCCTGGCAGAGGTGATGGCAACCAGGAATGCAGTCTTGAGAGTAAGGAGACGAAGAGGACAGTTATGAAGTGGCTTGAAAGGAGCGTACATCAGGTAAGTCAGAACAAGGTTCAAGTCCCACTGAGGCATCACGAAAGGAACAGGAGGAAACATATGAGTGATGCCCTTCAAAAACCTATTTACAACTGGGGACTTTAACAAAGAGGGCTGATCAGGGAGCCTTAAGAAGGCGGAAATGGCAGAGAGGTAGCCCTTGATAGTGCCCAGAGCAGAGCCCTGCTGGGCAAGAAAAAGAAGAAAGAGGAGAACCTCTGAAAGAGGGGCAGAAAGGGGATCCACAGCCTTTGCTATGCACCATGCCACAAATTTGTTCCACCTGCAGGCATATACCGATTTTGTGGAGGGACGCCTGGCTGTCAGAATCACATTACAGACTTCAGGAGGTAAGTCAAATGGCCTCAACTGCCGCAGCTCAATCTCCACGCATGTAAGTGGAGACTGGACAGGTTCGGGTGGAGGACCGTCCCCTGCTGCTGCAACAGAATGTCCTCCTGAAGAGGCAGACGAATCGGGGGATCGACAGACATGCTGAGTAGCTCGGGATACCAGTATCTTCGTGCCCAGTCCGGAGCCACAAGGATAACTTGGGCCCGGTCGCGTCTGATCTTCTTCAGCACTCTGGGCAGGAGTGGTATAGGCGGAAAGGCGTACAACAGACCGCAGCTCCACTCGCAACGAAAAGCGTCTCCGAGCGAGTGCCGCCTTGGACAATTCAAACGTGCAGAACTGATGACATTGCGCGCTCTCTTCTGCGGAGAATAGATCTAATCACGGCTCTCCCCATTGCTGAAAGTGGCCTTGCGCCACGTCCGAGTTCAGACGCCATTCGTGATCCTACAAAAATCAATAAAGGGGGGGACTGGACAACTTGTAACTGCGTTATTACGGTTTCACATTTAGAACCCTCATATACGCATTAGTTGGAACGGTGACGGTATATCTTGATTCTCCGCCATTAAAATATGCGTTACTACATTATCATTGGGTTCAGTTGTGTTGTATGCAAGCCTCAAGCCTGAGGCAACCACTTAAGAGCGCAACAGTGTCCAGTGATAGATGGTGAGTCTCACTTACGCTTGAAGTAGTCAAAATAATAAATTAAAAAACGTTCTCACATCCATAAAAAGGAATTTAAATTAGGGTGAGGATGGGAGAGATTACTAAAAATTTCTGTTGGGTATATAGTCGGAGCGTGTAACTGGATCCACTATACCCTGCATTTGTTTAGGTCAACATGTTTCTGCCCCACTGTGCCCAGCCGGGGGCAGAGCCAGCACAAGGAGGCACAAAGCCAATAGTGGCTCTGGAATAATTTCCGGTTAATCCCCGATGAAGTAGAATTTTAAAGCTAAAGACGACCAACATAACCTGATTTGGAAATATAGTGGCAACAAGTTAGTCCACTTTTTGTAGCTGCACAAATCGTGTAAGTACAATCTTTCTTGTCCTGATGAATGCCCCATAGACCCGGCTGGATCCAGTTACACGCCGGGATCCGACTATATACCCAACAGAAATTTTTAGTAACCTCTCCCATCCTCACCCTAATTCAAATTCCTTTTTATGGATGTGAGAACGTTTTTTAATTTATTATTTTGACTACTTCAAGCGTAAGTGAGACTCACCATCAATCACTGGGCACTGCTGCGCTCTTAAGTGGTTGCCTCAGGCTTGAGGCTTGCATACAACACAACTGAACCCAATGATAATCCAGTAACGCATATTTTAATGGCGGAGAATCAAGATATACCGTCACCGGTCCAACTAATGCGTATATGAGGGTTCTAAATGTGAAACCTTGATAACGCAGTTACAAGTTGTCCATTCCCCCCCTCTTTATTGATTTTTGTAGTGTTTAAATGAGGAAAATGAATGGACACATTAAATTCCTCCTCCTCATTGTTTGATTTATAGTAGCCATTCGTGATCCATCATGCACCGACGGCTGAGTTTGTCCGCCCTGGCGTTCAGGGAACCTGCCAGCTGTTGAACCACCAGGGTCACGCCCTGATGTGCCAGCCACTGCCAGAGGTGCAGAACCTCCTGGCATAGGGTCCATGACCCCACCCCGCCCTGTTTGTTGCAGTACCACATGGCGGTGGTGTTGTCCGTGAACACCTGTACTACACTCCCCCGGACAGAGGGGAGGAATGCCTTCAGTGCAAGCCGGATCGCCCGCAGCTCCAGAAGGTTGATGTGGAGCCGGGACTCCGCCAGAGACCAGAGGCCTCTGATCTCCGCCTCTCCCATGTGACCCCCACATCCCTGGAGAGATTCGTCTGTCACAACTTCGTGCTCAGGTTGGGGTAGGGAGAGGGATCTGCCGCTGACCCAATCGCGATCCGTGAGCCACCACTGCAACGGTCTTGCAGTGCCCTCCGTGATCAAGACATGGTCGGACAAGTTGCCCTGATGCTGGGCCCACTGAAACTTCAGGTCCCACTGCAGAGCCCGCATCCGCCACCTGGCGTGATGCACCAGAAGGATGCAGGAGGCCATCAGCCCCAGAAGCCGCAGCGTCAACCTGACCGAGACTCGGGATAACGGCTGAAAGATCGGATTCAGAGTATGAATATCCTGAACCCGCTGTTCGGAAGGATAAACCCGAAACTGCGCCGAGTCTAAAACCGCTCCGATGAAGAGGAGCTTCTGAGAGGGACACAGATGTGACTTCGGCACATTGATGGAGAACCCTAGCAGGTGCAGGAGGTCGGCCGTAGTCTGGAGGTGGCTGCCGACTGTCTGGGACGAGCCCGCCTTCAACAACCAGTCGTCGAGGTGGGGGAAGACTGAAACCCCTAGCCTGCGCAGATGAGCTGCGACTACCGCCATCACTTTCGTGAACACCCATGGGGCGCTGGTAAGGCCGAAGGAGAGCACAGTAAACTGAAAGTGCTCGTGGCCTACCGTGAACCGCAGGTAACCATCCAGTCTCCCGGGTCCAGGGCAGCTAAGACCTGAGCCAAAGTCAGCATCTTAAACTTCTCCTTCCGGAGGAAGCCGTTTACGTTCTGCAGGTCCAAGATAGAGCGTAGACCCCCTTTGTCCTTCTTGGGAACAAGAAAGTAGTGGGAGTAATAACCACACCCTACTTCTGGCCCAGGAACGCGCTCAATGGCCCCCTTGGCCAAGAGGGCCGTAACATCCTCTCGCAGAAGATTCAAGTGATCCCCCGACATGCTGTCGTTCTGCGGTGGCATGGCTGGAGGGGTCGCCTCGAAGGGGAGGGAGTAGCCCCTTCGGACGATTTGCAGCACCCACCTGTCCGAAGTGATGTTGCGCCAGTGAAGGAGGTGATGGCAAACCCTGCCCCCCACTGGCGTCATGTGGGCCTGAAAGCTCGGACTAGGAAGGCTTTGAGGCGGATGCTGCGGGGTGGATGTGGACTGGCTTCGCCGTTGTCCCCTGGCACCGCCACGGCGGTTACCCCGTCCGCCACCGCCCTGGATGTTAGTCTGTGGCCCATGGCTGTCAGGACGTGTGGGGGCGCCCCTTCCTTGGCCACGAAAGGAGCAAAAAGTAGCAGGCTGCTGGCGGGGGGCCGACAGGCCCAAGGACTTGGCCGTTGCCCTGGAGTCCTTAAAGCGCTCAAGCGAACTGTCTGCCTTGTCGCCAATGAGGCGACGGCCATCAAACGGCATGTCCATAAGGGTGTTTTGGACATCAGCCGAAAAGTTGGCGGACCTCAGCCAGGCGTGGCGACAAATCACCACCGTCGTTGCCATCGCTCTACCTAGCGAGTCCGTTGTATCCAGTCCACACCGGATAGAATACCGTGCCGCATCTCGACCCTCCACAAGGGCTTGGGCGAGTTTAGTCCGGGCCTCCTCCGGCCATTGTGGCAGCACGGCCGCGACCGTGTTCCACAGAGAGGGGGTATAACGGCCCAAGAGGCACGTGGTGTTAGTGACCGCAACCCCAAACTCAGTGAGGAGAACATTTTCTTGCCATACTATTCGTACCTCTTGGATTCCTGATAGGGGGAGCCGTCGAGAATGCGGTCTGGGAGTTAGAGGCCTGGATGACTAGGCTCTCGGGGTGGGGTGTGTGGACAGGAAGCAAGGGTCGCCCGGAGCCGGGCGGTGGCGTCTGGCCACGTTCCTATCTACAGGCGGACCTGTAGCGGGCCTGGACCAGGTGCCCAGAAGAACATCAGATAAGGCCTCATTAAAGGGCAGCAGAGGCTCCAAGGAGCTTGCCTGTGGTTTAAGGACCTCAGTGAGGAGGTTAGTCCTCACGGCCGCGACGGGGAGTTCAAGGGATAAGGCCTTGGCTGCCCGCGTCAACACCACACTATAGGCAGCCCCCTCCTCCGTAGCCACGGTAGGGGGGGAGATAAAATCAGTGTCTGGCGAAGTGTCCAGACCACTGGCATCCCCAAGCTCACCTGCCCAGTCCTGGTAAGGCTGGCACTCACGTGCCAGAGGGTCCTCAGACCCCTCCCAATCCTCCTCGCCACCCATCTCCTGATACTCAGGGTCAAAGGATGGGGCCGGGTTATAGAAGTAAAAATCTCCTAGCGTCGTCGAATACGGCGCCTGACCCGAATCGAGGGTAGGACCGGGGACAGCGTCATCCTGGGATGGCGCCGGGGGCGACACCCTGGGGGTCGGCGCCGGCGAGGTCGTAAGGTCGACAGGCGACGGGCCGGATCCGGAGCCGCCGGGGCTCTGCGCGCCAGGCCCGAAGTCGACGATGGCGCCGGGGGCGAGGCACCTAATGGCGCCGGGGCCGGAGCACCCGACGGCGCCAGGGCCGAAGCACACGGCCCGCTTGGGGACCCAGTCAGGGCCGCTAGGCCCGAAGGCGCTGCGGAACCCGACCGAGGAGCGAGCGACCTCATGGCCATGAGGAAGGCCTCGATCTCCTCCGGCAGGTATGGAGCAGGCTGCGACGCCTGCGGCTCCGGCGGAGCCGTGTGGGCGGTGTCGCCCGAACCCCCGGCCGCGCCGCACGAGCGTCGGTGGGGAGTTAGAAGAGCGATTTCGCCTCTATGACTTCTTGTGCCTCTTACCTGAGGACTTGGAGCCAGAGGAATGATGTCCACTCCCGAAGCTTTGACAACTCTGGCCCCGCGACCGGTCCCTCGACCTCCTTCCGGACCGGGACCTCGAACGGCGCGGGCCGACTGCCGGAGCTCGAGGCGCTTGCGGGACCGCTCCCCCCTAGCCTTCGACGTCAAGGCCCGGCAGTCGGGGCACGAGTTGCCGTCGTGGTCGTGCCCCAGGCAATGAAGGCGATGGGGGTCGGTAACTGACATCAGTCGGCTGCAGTGGACACAGGGTTTGAACCCAGGCATCCCTACCCTCACCGTCGGAGTCGGTCGACTCGAAAAGCAGATCAAAAAGATCCAAAAAGTTAGGTAAAAAATTGACTAACGGGTACCACTTTCTCCGGACCCGCACTTGCTGGCGCGGAAAAAAGAAGAACTGACGTCAGCGCGCGAGGGCGGCGTCTAAGTACTCCGACGACATTATCCCGGCGCCAACGACGACGGATGCGGATTCCGCAGATGACACCAACCGACCCGCAAGGGGACTGCTACGCAAAATTTGCCAGATCCTGTCTGACGCCTGGGGATATTCTAAGGTAAGGAATCTAATACTAACCTGTTTCTTTCAGATTGGCATGGAGTTGCTTTTATCTCTCTGTGCACCAACCATCCTGTTACCCTGGTCACTCTTGGGTGTTTCCACGGGACCCGCCCTGCCCGACCGCGTTTATAATATTTCTTTAAATATAAGGCAGGCGCCTGTATGGAATCTTTCTGGCTTAAGGAAAGGTGTTCCAGGGACTGTTTTTATAAGCACGTTTTGAACTGAGTTGGCACAGAACAGTTTCCCCTGGAGTAAGAGGCAGTTTATAGAACATGTTGCGGCGGCAACAGTGTGGCTTGCTTGGGAGAAAGAAGGCCCCCCATTGCTTACACTCCGTCTGACCCAGCAGAACACCTCGCCCAAAATGCGGCTAGAGCGGTGTACATGGACTTGTGTCTGCACGCGGGCAAAGCATTTTTTCTTTGATAGATACCTTTGGTGAGGCTATTGGTGTATGGTTAATGTAGTGCTTGCTTTTCCAACTTTTTGTCTTTCCAAAGTGTGGATCTTCATCTAAACAACCTCCTAATGTGGATGTCCTTTTAATTTCACCAGAAGTTCATAGCCATAGTAGGAAGTGCTCATATAGATGCATTAACAAGCATTGGCCGGGCGACCGCGAAAGTCATCACGATGAAAGTGAAAGTGATCGCGATGACGCGCTCTGTGATGAAATAAAAAAAACGTGTGTGGTGAGGCGAGTTGTGCGCACGCGGCGACAGGAAAAAGTGCTCTGCATGTTGTGCGCTCTTGTGAGCGTAATAGTAAGCTGGTGGCCGGCAAGGTAGCACCTTTGAAACAGCTACTAAATGTCTCGCCAGAGCATCGCATGCGCTGGCTCAGGCGAGACCTAAAAAAGGGAACAAGTTAGTGGTCTATGGTCTGATGTTACATTGGACATTTTAGGCCCAGTAAGTTTGAAATCGCAGGACAGATGTGTATTAGTGTGTCTTAATAGGTTTTTTAGATGGCCGGAGATTAAGGTTGTTAATTTGGTCGAATCAGTGGTAGTTATTGAATTCTTGGAGGAACTTTTTGAACTGGAGCTTTTTCCGTTGTCTATTTTGTTTGATAGTAGTATCCAGTTTACCTCTAGGGTAGTGGAAGAGTTTCTGAGAGAGAGGAGTATCAAGCATAAGAGGGTGGTGCTGTACCATCCAGAGAATAATGGTGTTATGAAAAAGTTTGTCAAGGTACTTAAAGGAACAATGCAAAAAGTGGCTGTATCTGAAGGCAATTGGGAGGTAGCCATGAGGAAAAAAGTACGAAAGTACAGATTTATGCCGCATTCCTCAACTGGTTTAGCTCGGTTTCGTTTGTTCAAGGGCAGGATTGCTAATACTGAAGAGACACCTGTGTGAGTCACTGCTAAAAGAGGTGTTTTGAATGAAGGAGTGGTTAGCACAGAGGGGTGGAAAGAGAAAGAAAGGGCTAAAATAGAAAAATGGAAAGTGTGGTATAATGAGAAGAAGGTGGTGAAAAGGACTGTAGTGTGTGTGGGGGTGATTGGGTCAGGATGAAGTCACCCAGGAGAGATGGGAGGAAGTCCAAATTTAGTCAACCAGTTAAGATTCTTAAGGTGTTTAAGAATGCTGTGAAGACGCATGATCACAAGATTTGGAACCTTACCAGAGTTGCCAAGCGTCAAGCAAATGGGGTTGGTGGAACTAATACACAGGATGAGCGCAAGGAGGGCAGTAGGCCTCTTCGTGCAAGAAGAATTTAACTCTGATTACAAGGCTGCGTCTACTGAGAAGTGGCCAGCAGAATTTTTTCTTGATGTGTTTTTATTTAGTTTTAGTTTTTACTAAACTTGTTGGGTTTCATTAGGTGGGGTGTGATGTGGTGTTCTGTATTTATCTTTTCTGTAATGAGGTTGGTTTCCAGGTGATAATGTAGGGGATCAAAATGTGGTTGGTTGCTATGTTAGAATGTGAACTTCTGAGAAAAAATCAGTTGGACCTGGCTGTCTAGTGGATGGGGTCTCTGTTACTGCTGTTAATAAATTAAACACAACAAGATGATGGATGGAGTGCTGAAACTTTTAAACCGCTCACCCCAGCCACAGATCTGGGTTCAATCCATTGGTCTTTTGCTCACTATGCCACCCTAGTTTGTACCTAGCCATATCTGCAAATCAGTCTGGACTCCGTTCCTCAGGGGAACAGTCAAGCCCGAACTGCCAGGCCAGGTGTAAGAATTTAAGCTGGATAAGTCAGAGCTGTGATGAGATGACTAGCACCCATGGGGTGCATACAGGCATCTCTCCAGCTGTTGTCATCTAGTTGCCCCAACCATTCTTCTTAATGTTGAAAAGAGATCATGAGAGTTAATCCATATCTCCTTTTCCCTCAGGGATCCATTAGGACCTTGGCTTTGCATGGGCTACATTCAAGTAAATGCCAGAGAGAATCAAGGTGGGACATGAGTGCATGTTGCACTTGTAAATAACAACAACAAAAAATAATGTGCACTTAGGTAAAAGAAAAAATCTGTTTGGAGACCTAGAAAGTTATTCACCACACTTCTTCTATTACTGATATGCCAAAGAGACCATCAAACTTCAAAACGTTCAAGGGCTGGTGTGTGTTGTGGCCAGTTTCCCCACCATAAAGGCTTTTTGACCATATCTTCCGGTCTTACCAGATCCATTTTGGGCAGATCTCCATGCAAGCCAGACTACTTTAGTGACTTCTGGAAGGCACAATAGCGTAGCCATAAAGTAATACCCACAATAGCCTCTCGACCCACCAGTGGCACTGTGGTGTTCTGCATGTATCTTTTCTGTAATTAGGTTGGTTTCCAGGTGATTTATTTTTTTAAAAATATATTTTTATTGCAGATTCTGAAAATTTACAATCAATTGGTCCGACAGTCCCACCGCACACATGTATCCTGTACAGATCATAAATGAAGCCGCACACACCCATTCAGCCCACATCCGTGAGGCCGGGCGGCGATAGCTAGGAAGCACTAGACACGGAAAACCAAAAGGAAGGAAGCAGTGACACTGTTCGGCAAGACAATCAATGATCTGCTTTTCTATATCTCCCAAATTCTGAACCCCCCAAGTAACCTGTCCTATATCTCCAATGATGTTGCGGATGAACAATGTCAGCTTGCTACGTGTTCTCCCCCCACCTAGGTGGCTCCCCATCTCAGGCGTCCCAGTGAGAGACAAATTCAATGTATAGTTCCCACGAGGTGGCCCCCTAATCAATGTCGGCCGTAGACACCTAGCGCCCTGTCATCTCCCATATCTTCGATAGGACCCTCAGCCCCTCCACCCCATCCCTACCCCCCAACTGCTACTGGTGTGGGCTTGAATCATAACTAAACTGCATCGGACGAAACCTGAAGGATTAGCATTAATCTATCAGTGCATCACATTGATACCCTCCTTAGTCCTCCTCTGGTATCAGGCAATTGCCCAGTGACTGCACCAGCCCCTCCCATGCCCGTGCCATTTCCAAACTCTTCTCGTTAGCTGTACGAGATGCCTGCCTAAGTCGTACAGTGCTTTCACTGCGGGCCCACTTAAGAAGTTCATTCGCCCACCTCTTACCCGACGGACCGTCTGCCAATTTCCAGTGCCAGGTGATCTCTCTCTGGGCTAAAATAAGGCCAAGGTCAATGAATTTGCTGGTGACCTTCGTCTTTTTCATGTGGGGGAACCAAAGCAACAGGCACGCCGCCATATCATATTCCACCTGCCTTTCTGTGACCTCAGTAAGTAGCTCCCCAATCTCAGTCCAATACGACCCCAGCTTCGGGCAGTCCCACAGCATATGGTCTAATTCCACCCCAGGCATCAAACACCTAGGGCACGCCGCATCTTGGACCTGGAAATACCTCCGAATCCTCCCTGGGGTGAGGTAAGCTCTATGCACCACAAAAAAGTGCACTTGCTGAAATCTGGCGTTCCTACAACCCTTCCAAGTCCTCCTCAGGATATGCCTCCACGTCGTGTCCGGTATGGGCTTCCCCAGACTCGCTTCCCACTTTTGTTTCAGGGTCGTGAGCGGTTCCAATCCCTCAGTCAGCATACGAGAATGCAAGCAAGTGACTGCTTTAACCGTCCCCGCCGCCATCACCACATACTGGCAGGCCACCGTGGTCGGTGGCTCCGAGTGCCCGGTCTTCCAGTGCTTCCTTATCGCCGTCGCAGCCATGTGTAAGAGGAAACTCCCATCAGGGAGCCCAAACTGTTCCTGCACCGCCCGGAAGGGTAACAGCTCACCATCGGCATACAGGTCACCCATCATCTGGAGCCCCAGCTCCTCCCATTCCATGAGGGGAGACCAGTCCCCCCCCATGTGGCAGGGCCGTCAACATCCCCAGAGGGATTTCCGGTGCATAGGGGTGTGTCACCCCGCCCTCCTTTGGCTTTTGTTCCAGCACGACCTCAGGGTCCTTTCCTCCAGGGTCAAGTCTCCCAACTCAAGCCGCTGCTGCATGAAGATGTACGATAGGACGTGCCTCATTATTCCTATTCCACGATTTTGTATCGGGCCCCTAAACTCCCTTGCGACGTTCTGCGTGAGTACCTGCAGCTGCGCTGCTAGATAATAAAGTTCGAAGTTAGGGACCGCTAGGCCCCCCTCCGACTTTGGTCTCAACAACGTGTCCAGTGCCACTCGCCTCCTCCCACGCACCCACAAAAAATCAATCGTGAGCGAGCGCAGTTCCCGAAAGAACCTGGGAGGTATCCACAGTGGGAGCGTGCGGAAATAATAGAGTAGCCGCGGCAAGGCCACCATCTTGAGCAGGGCAACTCTTCCAACCACCGAAAGGGGAAGGGTGGCCCAAAACGCCATACAGCCCCGCAGAGCTCTCACAGAGCGTTCTATATTCTCCTCCAACATATCAGCAGCCTCATGGTAGATCCGCACTCCTAAATAGGTGAAGCACGATCGTTCCCACATTATATCAGCGGCTAACTGTGGTTGGGGCATGTCTGCTCGCAGCGGGATAATGCACGTCTTGGTCCAATTAACCCGAAGGCCGGTCAGCTCCCCAAAAGTCTCCAGCATATCCATCGCCCCTCGCAGCGCTATAGTCTTATCTTCCAAAAATAACAGCAGATCGTCGGCATATAACGAAATATAGTGCTGCGTGCCATTGCACAGAAGGCCCCTGAACGCTAACCCCGTTCTAGCGTGTAGTGCCAGAGGCTCAATCGCCAGCGCAAACAACAGGGGCGAGAGCGAACATCCCTGTCTCGTCCCTCTCCGTACCGGGTACTCCACCGATATTACCGTACCTAAACGCACTCTGGCGGTAGCTAAGGAGTACAGGACTTTAGTCCAACGACGAAATTGCGCCCCTAGACCAAACTTCTCCAGTACCCTCTCGAGGTATTCCCACTCCAGGCTATCAAACCCCTTTTCGATGTCAACTTGGGCAGGTGGCCCTGCTCCGCTGCCTCGTTGTAGACCTCCAGCAATTGGGGGCCAAGATGTCAATATACTTGACATAGAATTCGATCGGGAGGCCATCCACTCCAGGCGTCTTGTTCCTAGCCATCTGCTTAATTGCGCCCCTAATCTCAGTCAGTGTTATGGCTTGGCCCAGGGTCTCAGCATCCCCCTCCTCCAACTGAGGGAAGTGAATCCCTGCCAGGAAGTCCTCTACATCCACAGCGCCCACAATCAGGTGACTTTGATAAAGAGATGTGTAATAATCCAAGAAGTGTGAGATGATCGCCGTTTGGGAGTAGACCAGTTCTCCCGTCTCCGTTCGTACACTCAAAACCGGGCTACCCCTCGGTTCCGGGTTCGCCAGCCTTGCTAACAGCGGGCCCACCTAGTCCCCCTCAGCATGAACCTTCGCCGTATACTGCCTATAATCAAGGCTCCTTAGCCTCTCCGTTTCAGCCGCCACTCGTTCCTTCGCCGCGAGGAGCCGCGCCTGCACTGCCTCCTGTTCTGGCCTCTGCCTCTCAATGTCCCTCAGTGCTTCCTCTGCCTTGCGGACATCGGCCAGGACCACTGTTCTTTCCCCACAGTGCTTAATAATACACAGACCTCTTACCACCACTTTAAATGCATCCCACTTCACAGCCCTAGTAGAGGCCGTCCCCCTATTCACACTGAAATAGCGCTCGACGCCATCCCGGATGTCGGAGCAAAAGACCTCATCTTCCAAGGTTTCTGGGTTCAGTCTCCAAGTGGGGATCGCAGACCTCGCCCGCCGCCACTGGAGGAATAGCAACTGAGAATTGTGATCTGAAATAGTCCTCGCTAGGTATTCAGAGTGCTTTGCCAGGGGAGCCACCGTTGGACCACATAAGATCGTGTCAATTCTAACATGTAAGTCATGTATTGCAGAGAAGAACGAATAATCTCTATTTTCAGGGTGATGCCCTCGCCATACATCAATCAGTCCCCCACCTGTCTTGCCAATCCACTCTCTGCTTCGCTACCCTTCGGACCGGGGACTCAACCAACGGTGGATGTGATCTATCTAATGCGATGTCAGTGATTGCGTTGAAATCCCCCCCCCCAGTATCATCGGTCCCGCTAAATAGTGTGCCAAAGTGCCAGAGAGTGAGTCTAGGAATCGGGCCTGATCCGTGTTCGGAACATAGATACTACAGAGCACCACATCCCGGACATATAATCTCCCTTCAACCGCCACATACCTGCCCCCTGGATCGACAACCCCCATCATACAGTGATATTAAGAATTTTCCAAAGTCCAACCAGGAGGGCTAATTTTACCAAAGAAACAAGCATATTTTCACAAGCAATTCCTTGAACCAGATTTTGAGGTGGGGGTAATTCGGGAGGATGTACAATAGTCATGGCAGCCCCTTAATGTGATTCTAAAGTCAAGTCTTGAAAATAATCCCCACACTGTGACCTGCATAATACTGGAAAATTGTGGAACATTTTGAAATGCTTGACCACATCCCTAGTTTGTCTACCATGCCTTAATTATTAGGCCAAAAACCCTTATCAAATTGGTCAAAATCTTTTTCTCAATAACTTGCAGTCAGACACATTTCACAACCCCCAAACACACAGAATGTACACTACTCCCAGAAACAAAGGAAGCAAGAAAGGCATGGCTTAACCGAAAGCCCTGGGCTGGTTAGAAACAGAACACTGCTCAATTGAAAAAACAGCGTACTTTCTCAGTCTGTAAAAACTCAACAAGGAAACGCACACATAGATTGATCTGTTAAAGCCAGAAACTGGAGCTTTATACTATGACCTCTTTAAAATTAGCATCACGCTGGACAAGGAATATGAAACATCGATTCATTTTTCGTTGTTTTTTACTCGAACAGCATTTCAAGTGATTTCACGTTAGACAAACTACTATTTTCTCCTATCTGATCAGCTACATAAAACCTAATTAAAGCACTAAGGCATGAAATGAGCTTTGCATCAATTGATCATATTTATGAATTTAGTCAGATGAGTGCATTTTCTGTCAAAATGACTTTACCTCTTGTTCTCCTTTTTTGGTCTGGCTACAGCGGAGGTTACAGTTAAAACTACATAGAGAAAGCCATGTGTGACCAAGGCCTCAATCGCAACCACAATCTGGGGCACATAGTGGTCACATGACCTACCTCCGGGTTGCAGCCCAATCAGCTTTTCCCACCAGTAGGAACAGGTTCAAGAAAGTCTCAGTCTAGCATCACACACAAGCGGGCTAAAGGAGGTTACTTGAGATTTCACAGCACCTGCCAATCGCAGCACGTTTTTATTATGTATTTGTGGGACATGTCTATGCTTTGCATCATGCCTTATAAATGGCAATCCAAGTGACATTGTATACGTTTTAAGATTATTAGGCGATGGTCCGAATGAGAACATGCAAAAAGAATCAATGAGGAAAATATAAACATGCATGATAGTGAGAACTAACATTTGTGGTCATTCGAACACATTGGTGTGTAGCCAAGTGTAATGACTGGCATAATAATGGTAATTTATGTAATAGCACTATGTTACTTATTCCACCTCCTGCCCACTCCCTCCAGACACTGGATTTAGTACCATGGTTGTGGCAGGTGTTTTATTCATTTCTTTTTTTCACTTTCATTTGGTTAAAAGTAATCTTGATCATTCATGAAGATGACTGCAAGTCAAATTTGACTGTTCGGGGTTGTTCCAACCAATCATAAATACTTTAATAAAGCTGGGTTTCCTATGATCAGAAGCAAACACGTCAGAGATTGCTTAAACATTAGATTGTTGATTACCTGTAAATGAGCAATGGTTTTTTCAAAAGCCTTCCTCTGTTTCACATAGTTCCTGGTTTCCTCAAACATGAACTCGCAACTGGCAATAGCCATATCAGCTATCAAAAGTCTTTCCTATAGGAAAAAAATGAAAATATTCAGCAAGGGTAATTGAAAATCTTATAAATATAGATATTCTACATCCACTAACCTACATCTCGATCTACGTATGTTCAGATCGATAGCATCTGCAACAGAAACACTTTACATTCCAGAACGTCAATTAATGAAATGAATTTGTACTTGTAAAGCGCACTTATACCCCAACGAGGTTTCCTGGCGCTGTACGCATACCGCTGTAGAACCCTTCCTGGCTTTTCCCTGTGAAATGCCCACTCCTGAGCACCCCCAAGGTGAAGCCAGGCATCCCAGCGCTGTTGGGGCCATTATGGAGATTAAGCAAGCTATTGCCCAGAGTTTCAGAGTGGGACCCATGATTAGAATAGGCACTGAGGCGAGAATGATCAGGTCCGAGGAAATTGAGCCCAAGACCCGCCGAGGCGGAAATTGAACCCTGGTCCCGGGCCAGACCTCTGCATCAGGGTCTGCCGTTCTAACCATTGAGCCACACTTCTCCATAAAATACACAGGATATTAATAGTTTGGGTGAGTACATTTACTATTGGAAGTGTGATCCTACAAACGGAAGCTAAGACACTATTACCAAAAACTGGGAGTGATTTACATAAACACACATTACTGTGGGAAAGTTGGGAAGAGGAGAGGTGATCCGGAAGCACATCATCAGAGAATACAGGCAAATAGCTGGGTAGAGCTCAATCGCTAAGCCTCAAGTTTGTGTAAACAGGATATCAAGAACACTTCAAAGGCAGGGATTGCCCTGTTGTCAGCTGCGAAAGCAGCCCAGAGGTAACTGAATGATGCGAAAACTTAATGGTGAGTAGGTGATTCCAGCAAACCCAAGTGGAGTTGAAGGTTAGCCACATGCAGTATTCAAAGTAGGAGAATAACGAGATTGCAAGGTCGGGCGAGGAATGTTTGCTAGCCTTCCTTGAAAATGATTGTGAGAAGTTGAGATTGAGCTCTGTTAAGCAGATAAGCAGTCTGCCTGTCGTTGACAAGGTGATGTAGGTTGGAGAGAGAATAAAAAATACTGTGTTCAAAGTTTACAGCTGTGTCAAATGGCAAAAAGCTTGTTGAGCCATAAAAATAAAGATGGGAAGCACCGAAGCACAGAATATCTGTCGTTGAAAAGAAGATAACAAGCTAGGCCAAGGAGTGTGGGATATTAATGCTTTGAAGGGGAAGCGTCTTCCGTATTTTTCTAAACCGCAGGAGGTTCACAGTAGCTTTCATGGCGATTTGGATGTTGTTCCAGATCCTAGGTGTTCTGCTTTTAAGGTCTCGCCCTGGCGAAAGCGCGCGAAGGGCTCTCTCGCTGCTAGACCTATTGCCGTCAGCTCTGCTTACAAGGAGCTAAGGGAGACAAGAGATGGGCACGCGCACCCCGGAATCAGATCAGGTCGCGCGCGTGAACACGAACTCCGATTCCGGCATGCTGTTCACACACACACACACACACATACACACATACACACAGAGACAGACAGACACATGCACACACAGACACACACACACACTTGCTCAGCTGCCGGCCGCTGCACTCGTCGCTCGCCGCTGCACTCGTCGCTCACCACCACCTCCTCGATGCGGGGGCGTGCGGCGCAGCCCCAGAAGGACTCCGTGTTCAGGCTCCAGTCCAGGTCGAGCAGCAGCTGGGGATCGAAGAGCGGCGTGTCGTCCGGCATCATGGCAGGAGGGAGCGGCTACGTGTCCATCCCCGGTCGCCTATACCAGCCCAGCAGGAGCGCGAGCCTCTGACGTGGCACGGCGGGTACCGGCTCCTGGCGCGCGCCGTGTGTCCGCCCATTGGGAAACCAGCGCCAATGCAGGGTGAAATAGTTTTGAAACAAGCTGCGCCCCTAGTTTTTAATTTCTCCTTTCAGAGTCAATTAGCCGAGCGCTTGTTAGGTACAGTGCTTGCCAATTAGCTCATTTGGTAGCGTTTTTGCTTAGCATGCGAGAGGTAGCAGGATTGATGCCCGCATTCTCCAAAATGCATCTTTGAACATTTAAAGTCAAATGATAGATTATTTGAACTCTCGTAGGTGTACAGTGGGGTGAGTGGTGCAAGAGCGAACAAAATGAGGAACTAAGCTCAAAACATTAAATATTTGATGGCACTGCAGCGAGAGAGCATGAGACTGTAAACTTTTCACATCCGTTTAAGTCGAACTTTTCGGGCAATAGGATTTTACTTCTACAACCACGACCCTGCCTCTTCTATTCCCTTTCATAGTTCACATTCCATTCACAAAACAAACTGAAACCAATTCCAAAATGAAAAGAGAAGAACGCTGGCGAAAATCGATGCAAATTCTCGTCAACGGGAGCCTGCAGCACACTGTGTGCTACGTGCTAAGGCAGAAGCCTTGTTTTTGGGAGTGTACTGTCCTCAAGATCTGTCGTATACATTTGTATGCCTTTGTCCTCAGAAGCTTGTTTCTGGTCCAGGGAAGACATGGCTTGGCAGTTCAGGCTGGACTGTTCCCATGAGGCACAGGGTCAGACTGATTTGCACATAGCCATGTCTGAACTGGGGTGGCAGAGTGGGCTAAAGAACGGTGATGGATTAAACCCAGATCTTTTGACTGGGTGTGAGTGTTTGATTGATTCAGATGCTCCGTCCATCACCACCCCCTTTTGTACCGCTTTTGGCCGCCGTAAGTGTGGCAGGGTATGCTCAGACGTGAGTCCCTTGCTAACTTTGCCACTGGATTCAGGCAAGCCGGGCTGAAGACGGCTGGAATGCCAGAAACCGGTCCTCGGAAGCTTGTTTCGGGTCCAGGGAAGACATGGCTTGGCAGTTCGGGCTGGACTGTTCCCATGAGGCACAGGGTCAGACTGATTTGCACATAGCCATGTCTGAACTGGGGTGGCAGAGTGGGCTAAAGAACGGTGATGGATTAAACCCAGATCTTTTGACTGGGTGTGAGTGTTTGATTGATTCAGATGCTCCGTCTATCACCACCCCCTTTTGTACCGCTTTTGGCCGCCGTAAGTGTGGCAGGGTATGCTCAGACGTGAGTCCCTTGCTAACTTTGCCACTGGATTCAGGCAAGCCGGGCTGAAGATGGCTGGAATGCCAGAAACCGGTCCTCGGAAGCTTGTTTCCGGTCCAGGGAAGACATGGCTTGGCAGTTCGGGCTGGACTGTTCCCATGAGGCACAGGGTCAGACTGAATTGCACATAGCCATGTCTGAACTGGGGTGGCAGAGTGGACTAAAGAACGGTGATGGATTAAACCCAGATCTTTTGACTGGGTGTGAGTGTTTGATTGATTCAGATGCTCCGTCCATCACCACCCCCTTTTGTACCGCTTTTGTTCTGGGATGGGCACATACATATTTGACCCCCCCCCTCTCCTTTTTAAAAGATTAACCCAAAAACGTGATAGAAATTATGTGAATATGACAAAAAGACTGTAGTAGTTTTTTCACAGATTTGTTAAAAATTATTATCACCAAAACATGGGTTACAATTAGGCAATATGCAACGGGCTGTTTGAAGGTTTGCCACCTGGAGAGAACATTACCCCTCCAGTCCTAGTTCTATTCCAAGTTAGCAAAACATTAAAAACAAGCATTTACAATGCAATAGATCTCGCATTACGAGAGTTTAAGCTATTGGCATTGTAAATGACAATACCTTTTATTTATGTTTTAAAAAACAAAATAAAAGGCATTGCCATTTGCAATGTCAATGGCACAAACTTGTGTAAATGCGAGACCTATTGCATCGCAAATGCTTGTTTATTCTGACACTTCTTTGTCTCTAATCTGCCAATCTCTTGTCTGCTGGTATGACGCAGTCAACCTGAAGCCAATCGTTTCTGTGCAAGTTATACGGAGTTATTTGTGATAGCTGTGTGATTTAGAGCTTTTTGAAGATAACATGGGCCTGAAGGGCTTGGAGGGGGCAGTGTAGTTCCTTCAGCACTGGGATAATGTGGTCGAACTTAAACACCTTAATGTGTAGGATGCCTTTCAGATTTACCTGGGTGGTATCAGGAAAGCAATAACATTGCCTATATCTAGGCAGGAGAGCACCAGGGCCTGCACTACTGTTCTGAACTCAGCTAACTTTTTTAACGGAAGGATGATTGGTACCATGCCGTTTACCCTCCTTTGAGACATATTGTTTGAAGGGGAGGTCTGCATTGAGGGTCAATTCAAGTGATTATGCATTGTCACTCAGCTAGTTGGTGAAAACATCTAGGTTCACGTCAGATAGCCAGGATAGTGCCTGTGGTCATTTGCAGCTGTTGTTAGCCAAACAATGAAATAATAAAGTCCTACTTTGGGAGGCCAAATATCCAGGGTGTAATCAGAGTGACAATATAAAAGGAATATAATTACTTGATGTCAGTCATACATGAAAGTTAAAAGACATATATATATAGGCAGGAATAACAGAGTTAAAATCCAAAAGGTAATTAAACACTAAGCTCTTCCTGTAAGCGACCGCTCTTTTCAAAAACATCTCAACTTTCCAGATTATGTCCGCATTATCCAGGGTTTACAGTGCAATATACGCAGTACGACAAGTCCTAAATCCCATAATTTTTAACATTGGTCGGATCCACACTTTCCTTATTGTGAAGTAAAAACCACAAAAAAAGAGTACATGGATGGTGGATTGACATGAGCAATCATCACAAGGACAGGGTATCAGAGTACGACTCCAATTATTCATATTAGGAAAGCTGGTGAGTCTGTGTAATATACCGAGTCGAAGTCTTGTTAGTAAGAACCTGTCATACCCTGCTGGGACTTTGGCTAAATAAGGCTGTATTTTAAAGACACTTAAAATCATTTGGTTATCCAATACAGAGGGCTTGAGTATTTCAGTCGTTAGCCTTGTCATTTCAAGCAACGCTATACCTTCCTTTTTTAATTCTTTCCTGCTTACTGATTGTAAGGATTCGGGGTCAGTAAAATACTCAGGATGACCCAGATTCTGCATATAATTAAAAACATAATAAATCCAGGGAATCTTTAAAACTTTTTCCAATTTTAAAATGTCCTTTAAAATATCCCTTTTTAATGTGGGTTCCTTTTTAGTCCATACACGATGCCACAGTAATACTGGTTCGAGTTTAATGAGGTCAGTCAGATACGTTAATCCCAATTCGGCATAGCAAATGTAGGCAGATGTTGTTCTGGGTACCAACAATAAATATCTTAAAAATGTATTTTCCACTACTTGCCAAGAATTAGTATTTGTAATACCCCAGACCCATAGATTGCGGTAGAAGTACATTTTGCCCGATAGATTTGTAAAAGTTCCAGTGGTGGTCGTTTCCCTAATCTTTTCGAAAACTGGTTGAATGCGGATATAGTGTTAATGAAACAAAGAGTTTTAGATCTTGTTGCCTGTGCCCACGTGTCTTCTTGGTGGAACAGGACACCCAGATAAGAGATGGATTTGGTTGTTTCAAGCTTTTGATCCGCAATAAACATTTCACAACTTTTTTTCCTCCCCACGCTACATCTCATAACATAAGTCTTAGACGTGTTCACTGTTAGTCTTAAGTCCCGCATAAAATCATTAAAACCATTCAGAACTCTCTGTAAACCGACTTGGGTTCTGGACATTAAAACCACATCGTCGGCATATAAAAGGGCAGGGATTGGACGACCGTTAATCTTAGGGAAGTCAACGTTTTGCTTAATTAATGCGTCCTCCAGATCATTTATATATAAATTAAAAAGGAATGGTGCGAGGACACATCCTTGACGGACTCCCCTACGTATTGGGATTGGAGTTGTGATCCTACCCTTTACATCAAAACGGACTCTAGTTTGAGCTTTGCAGTAAAACCGCCTTAAAAAGTGAATAATTTGGAGGTCCACGCCCATCTTTTCTAAAATCTCTCACAGTTTAATATGTCGTACCGAATCAAAAGCAGCTGTCAAATCTACAAAGGCTAAAAATAAGTTGCCATTTTTCACACAAACATTATTTTCCCACTAATAAGGCAAGAGTAAAAAGACTGCTCAATGGTGCCCACTCCTTTGCGAAAACCATACTGCAGATCGGAAAGAATCCTATTATCAGAGGCACAGGCTTTTAGTCTTACTAAAATTACACGACCTAGGATTTTTGTCATTGAGCAAGTAATGAAATGGGCCTGTAACATCTAGGGTCTTGGCGGTTTCCTTTTTTGAAAATGGGGACTATAATTGACTCAGTCCAAGTTGCTGGGAATGGAGCGTAGCAGCTAGCATTCGCTGCTTGCTCAACGATTGGGGCCCAAAAGGATAAGTCTGATTTAAAAAGGTCACTGGGGTGCCCATCTGGTCCGGGCGGTTCATTAATCCATCTTTCTCATTACAGGTGTTGTGCATTAGAGATTTAGAGTTATGTGGTAAATAAAATTACCCGGACTTAATTTCTATACATTAAAAAAGAATAAGGATAGCTCATAAAATGAGAGGCAGAGTCCGTGGTGTCCGAGTCAAAAAGGGCTTTATTTCAATGGCTCGAGCCAGGGGAGAATCGGGTTCCATCACCACTAAGGTTCAGGAAGGGATATCTATCTTTTATTAACATCACACATTATATATAGTAAAACCATACAATTGTAATGAATACAGTAGGCGGAACACTCCAGGCGGAGCAAGTGGAAGAGAGAGAGATAAGAACACATGGGCGTGAAAGAAGGCGTACACGTGGGTGTTCACTTGATGAGTCATAGGAGTGTCATAGGTGGGTGGATGCAGGGAGGTCTGCAGGGTCAGCAGAAACCTTTACCCTGCATGTGCGCGCAACTGGTCGTGACGTGAAATTGACGTGTAACTGGGGAGAGCTGTGGGGCTGACTTTAGCACTAGTAGAGGAGTCTAGAGTCTGGGATGTCAGAACGACCTGCACCTTTGGCACATCTGATATCTTGTGTTTGGAGGATGTATTGTCTGAAATAAAGGTCTCTCGAGTAAAGGCTGTTCATCACTAAATGCTAGTGTGTGCATATATTTCTTTGTGCATTGCGTGGGGCCATGGGCCTACTATGGCAACGGGTTCAGTAAATCACTTGCATGGAGACAAGAAGGCTAGGCCCTATGTTCTGCAGGCGGAAAATGTTTACCTCTTTCACTAGACTGGAATGTGTTTTTGCAGAGGCTGAGCAGATAACTGTAGGCAAAATACCGTCTTGGCAGGCAGGCCAGGCCGGGCACCTCTCGGCTGGGCAGGGAGTAAGGGAGAGGTCAGGGATGCATACCTAAACTGGAGCTTTCAGAGACAGAAGAGGCTCGGAGCCTGAATTCAGGACCTGGCTCGGCTGAGCCACAAAAATGTGTGCTTCTCGATATTTTAAACGTGTACCATGTAATTGCATTGGCAACGTAGGCCTCAGTGCAGAATTAACTTTTCATTCATGGAGGGCCTAATAACTGACATGCTAACATTAGACGGAAATGCAGGGACATTATTATTACAGGCACGGGAAGGGAATTACATGATAACATGGACATGCATGAGGCATATGTACATGGATAGGGTGCGAGTGGGGGGACACACTGACCACATAAAATTTCTGTTTCCTCATTCCCTCCTTGTCCCCTACTGCGCCCTTTTAGGATACATCTATTTTCATGAGACCATCTATTTGTTCATATAGCATCATTTGCTCGTCTTTTTTCATTCGTGCACGGGAACGTGAACGTGGACGGGGAATACAAGCAGTGGCACACAAGCCGCAAATCGCTGGGCCACATTGCAGACAGAGACAACAACTGAATAATATGAGCAGTATTATTCCTAGGAAGGACAACACTTTCCATCCCCAGGCTGATGTCACACTCCAGAGCCAACCGGACCAATTCCAGGTGCCTGGATTCTGGTGTATCTGGTGAGCTATCTTATGGAGCCTTGTGATTGCTGCATACACTGATGGTGCGTTATTAGGAATGAAAACACAACAACTGGAGCCGATCACTCTACAAGCTCCACCCCTATCGGCCAGGATAACGTCAAGAACAAGGCGGTTCTGAAGAACAACAAGTCTCATAGCAGACTGCTCTTCGGTCAAGTTACCTAAAGCAAAAGTAGTCTCGTTCACTACTGCTTCCAGTGTTCTTGTTAATCTGCGTATTAGTTTACTATTCTAGACGGGGCCTATGAACCAGAAATATCCTTTAATATAATCCTTGTACTGGTCCCACGCTGACTCAGAGTAATCGATAACTGGGGGAAGGTCCCTCTTATGTCTATCATGCACAAGTCGGGAGTCTCGATGATAATGGGATGGGGCTAGAAAAACAGGTGGCAGTAGGAACGCAATATAACACGTTTCACCCCAGTCCAAGGGCAGACGTACATAAGCTGTCTGACCACAAATGAAATAGGAATGGCGGGAAGCTTTGAAAGTAGACTTTCCTTTATCATTGAATTCGACCACAGTATTACAATCACTGTGTCCTAGGTGCACTGAACCATTCTTTCTAACGCATAATTCACCTTTTACTGGTAAAACTGTTATAAACGGTGAACCTGTATGGGTCTCGGACTGGACGTTCAGAATCATGAGGTTAAGGGAAACATTCCCTAATTCGTACACTTCATTTTCTAGATCGGTCCCTTTCCTTTGGGGAAGACCGTCTTCGTCTGGAAAACATGCCTTATTCATAACTGTATTCAGGTCTCCCCATATCCAATCGCCCTGGGAAACTGTGGACTTACTGTCTAGTGATGACATTAAACAAACCATGCTCCGCACGAACCATTGTGCGAAAACGGATAAGGAAAGAGGGGCAGAACTCCCTTCATTTTCTGATAAGGTGGGAGTCAGCCACATACCCAGCAATTCGTGACATGGCTGGTCTGGTGAGTATGGTGTAACATACGAATAAAAGTGTTGTTGCGCAGTGCTAGTCGATATGACAACTCATGGGGTGGTAGGTCACTGAATGTGTGCTCTACAGTGTCATTGAAGGAAGAATGCGTATGTGAACCAAGAGGAGGAAAGAAAACATGTAGCGTCAAGCTTATACATATAATCGATATACTTAAAAAAACATAATGATCAGAGTCACAATGCATCTACTGCATAAGTTTTTGCAGTATTTTTCTTTCATATTTTTCTGTCTATCTCTCTGGCTATTTGGGTCTACGATCTTATACATGTCAGGAACCTGTCTAACCACTTTACCCGAGGGGGACTTAAACAATTAAACGCTGTCTGACTTACTAGACCATAGCTTTTGTCTATAGTTTTGTTGCAGAGTCTTTTCTAGCAAAGGGAGTTTAGAGTCTATATTCTCCGAACTGTTCTCAGAGTCCTTTTCCAAACCAAGTCCATGGAAACGCTTCACGTGATGGGCTTGGAGCCATCCCTTGCTCCCCTCGACCTTGACGGCAGTCCTCGTTGTTCATAACACCAACTTGGGAGCACGCCAGCGGGGCTCCAGAGGGCTGGAACGGTCGAAGTTGCGGACACACACCAGGTCTCCAGGAACAATTTTGTGTGTTTTCACCTGGGTGTTGTCCGGGAAGGCAGCTGCAACCTGTGAACGACAAGAAAGTAGTGCAGACATCAAGGAAGCCAGGTAATCTGTCAGCATAGTACTTACTGTCAACATCTGTGATTTTACGTGGCATAGGCGTACCCCATATATTCGGCGGTCTACCAAAAACCACCTCGTACGGGGATAGCCCGGTTCTGGAATGAGCTACCATACGCATGTAAAAGAGGGCAACCGGCAGGGCTACCATCCAATCCACGCATTTTTCTGCACAGACCTTCGCTAATTTGGTTTTGAGAGTCTGATTGTGTCTCTCTACGAGACTAGCTGCCTCTGGGTGTCGTACGCAATGGAATTTCCACTGGTACCCTAACAGGAGAGATACTTGTTTCATCAATTCAGAAGAGAATGGCTGTCCATTATCTGAGTACACGACACGGGGCAAGCCGTATCGCGGGAAGAATTCACGGACTAACTGCTTGGCAGTGGTCACAGCAGTGTAATCTGGGACTGGGTACGCTTCTGTCCATCTGGATAGGGCACATACAACTACGAGGACATACTTGAAACCTCGACATCTGTCCATCTGAATATAATCCACCTGGAGGACTTCAAAAGGGTGGTCAGGAGGATGAAATCCACCTTGTTCCACGGGAATGCCTTTTCCTGGATTGAACTGACAACAGATCATGCAGGTACGCACTTTCTGTTTCGCTGCTGCACGTAAATGCTTGTTGAACCAGATGTTCTGTATACTGTCTAACATGGCTTTTTCTCCTAAGTGTGCTGGACTATGTGCTGTATTTATGATAGCTTGTACCATGGAGTCGGGGAGAAACCATGTGGCTTTGCCTTTTGTCATCCATCCCTGATCTGTCTGGACCCCTCCTTGTTCCGTCCATTTCTTGATTTCGTCTGGAGTGGCATGTGTCTGTATGTCGAATACATCTTGTGAGGGATCCCTGACTGTCATGCAATTTGTCAGTGATGGTACTTCAGTCCTTGTCGTGTCAACTGGAATGTCTGTTTGAGTCTGAGCTGTAAGTTTAGCTGTTCGATCTGCCAGGTCGTTACCCTGGGAAATAGTATCTGTGACTTTAGTATGTGCTTTGCACTTCATGATGGCTATGGCTGTAGGCAGGTGTATTGCATCTAACAGAGCTTGAATGAGGGGACCATGCTGTATTTTGGCTCCATGGGAGGTCAGAAAACCTCTCTCTTGCCAAAGAACTCCAAAGTCGTGAACGACTCCGAATGCGTACTGTGAATCTGTGTATATGTTTACTTTCAGGTTCTTGGCTCGTATGCAGGCTTGGGTCAGAGCGATGAGCTCTGCTGCTTGGGCTGACAGGGTGTCAATTCGTTGTGTCTCTATAACTTCAGTATCAGTGGTCACTGCATATGCGGCCACTAACTCTCCTGTGCTTGTTCTCATGCATGAACCATCCACATAAAGTGTCAGGTCTGGGTCGGGTAATGCAATGTCTGTCAAGTCTTGTCTTGGCTTCGTCAGTGTGTTAATTACTTCCACACAGTCATGTGGTGTAGGGTCTGCTGTGCTCGAAGGTAAAAGTGTAGCAGGGTTCAGGATATTGCAACGTCTGATCTCTATGTGTGGCTGGAACAATGTCAGTTCATATCCTGTCAGTCTTGTTATAGTCAGGTGCTGTGTCTGTGTCCTGTTCAAGAGAACTTCCACTGAGTGTGGAACCTGTACTGTCAGGGGATGTCCTAACACTATGGAATCGCTTTGTCTGATTGCTAGGGCTGTTGCTGCAACTGATTTTAGGCACGCAGGGAGAGCCTGGGCCACTGGATCCAATGTACTAGAAAAGTAAGCACAAGGCTTGTGCTTTCCTGCCTGATCTTGTGTGAGGACAGATAATGCTGTGCCATCGCGTTCAGTGACAAAAAGTGTAAAAGGTTTGCTGTAACATGGTGTCGCTAAAACTGGTGCTTGACATAGAGCTTTCTTCAATTCATCAAATGCAAGTGTATGTTCCTGAGTCCAAGGGAGGACAGTCGAAGTCGCTGCCTCCTGTGTTGTCAACTGTATGAGTGGTTTGGCTAGATATGCGTACTGGGGAATCCATTGTCTGCAGTAAGAAGTGAGGCCAATAAAGGCCCGTACTTCCTTTTGTGTCTTGGGCTGTGGAAGATGTGCAATTAACTGAATGCGATCAGGTGTCAACTGTCTACCCCTCTTGGACAGCAAGTGTCCAAGGTATACCACTTGCTGGGCACAGAATTGCAGCTTTGAAGGGGACACTTTGTTTCCCCTTCTCTGCCAGGAAGTATAAGACTGACAGTGATGCACATTCGCAGTCTCGTTCTGTCCGTGCTGTGATCAAAAGATCATCTACGTATTGGAGCAGTGCAGTGTCAGTAGGCATGTGAATACTGTCTAGTTGTCTTTTCAATGCTTGACTGTAAATACTAGGGCTTTCAGTGAACCCTTGAGGAGCTCTCGTAAATTTGAAGCTTCGGCCATTTAAACAGAATCCGAAGAGGTATTGGCTCTCTGGATAGATCGGGACACTAAAGAAGGCGTTCTTGAGATCAATTACAGTAAAGAACGTCGCTTCAGAATCAATGGCAGTCAATAGTGAAGAAATGTCTGGGACCACTGGGTACTGTGGTATTATACATTTGTTCAATTCTCGGAGGTCAATCACTAGTCTGTAGACTGGTGGTGCTTTTGGGTCAGTTCGTTTAAGAATCGGAATGATAGGAGAATTACATACATTGGAGTCAGTTTCTACAACCACTCCTTGTGCAATGAGTTCGTCAACTATTTTCAGTAATGCAACTACAGCATCAGGTGGTAACTTGTATTGTCGGATTCGTGGTAGTACAACTCCTTGCTTGAGTGTGACACGGTATGGTGTAATGTGCATATAACCTACATCAGTCGGACCTTGAGCCCATAAATGCTGTGGTACATTCTGAAGTCTGGGGTCAAAATCTCTCAATACATAATGTCCTTTAAAATCACGTAAAAACAATCTCACTCCTTCCGGAGAACAACAAATCACTGCACCTAGTTCTTTCAACGTTTTTATACCAAGCAAGTTATCTGGACATGATCTCGTAAGCAACAAGTCTGTAGTGCGGGACAATGGACCAACTCCTAGGGAAACTGGCTTTGACACTTCGTTAACAATAGGCTTTCCTGAAAATCCCAGGGAAATATTCTGTGAGCCTGAAAGGGGTGCCCCTGGAACCTCGTCATGACTGATGGTAGTCCTGCTCGCCCCTGTATCAATCAGAAACTTTCTGTCTTTTCCCAATACACGACTATGTACATAGGGACCCTCTTGATCTACAGGAACCTCAATAAGGGGCAAGCCAACCTCCCTCTCTAGGCTGTTTCATGAGTACTGTTGATAATCTGGGTAGTCTGACTGTGCATACTGGTACATTTGTTGTGTGACATGTTGTGTGGCAGCAATGGGTTGAGGTACAGCTACTGTCTGTTGCGGGTTCTGTGGCGGTTGCGTGTTTTGAGGGATGTTATCCTGTCTAGGAGGACGCGGTCTTTCTTTTGTCTTGCCTGTAGCTATATTGTGTTTCAGGACAGCACATTCATTTATATAGTGACCTGGCTGTTTACAGTAGTTACAGTTCCCTTTGACAGGTGCCGTGCCCTTCTTCTGGCCATCGGCAGGAACTGATTGAGCAACTAGTACTTTCATTTTCGTATCTTTCATGCGTCTCTTTTCGTGTTCCTGTTCTTCTCTAATTCGGTTCTGGTGATACTGTAACATTTGCAACATTTGGGAAGGGCTATTTGCTTGCCAGGTACTCTCGACCTTCAGTACTCTATTTTTGATCTGGGGTAAGGAATTCTCTACCAATTTGGTCACAAAAAGATGTGGGTACGATTCACTACTTGTCTTCAGGCCACTATTAATAATAAAACATTTTTTGAATCTAGAATAAAAATCACTAGTGTCTTCATCTTGTTTCTATTTGCAGGCTGAAATAGCATCCCAATCTTCCTTTTTTGTAATCAATAATCTTGGCAAAATCTGTATCAATAGCTCGGGTAATTCTTTAGCTCTATCCCGAGACCAATACCAGGGGCTCGTGTTTTATCTTCGTCTTCTAATTCTGTCCAAATAATCTTTTTCTCTCCCACCTCCCACTCTTTCTTCTTGAGTTTCTCGTAAATACCTGCTGGTAACAGTACTTTCAACATTTTAATGATATCAGCGTATGTATACTCCCCCATGCGGAGCATGTCTTTTAATTCACGGTGGAACCCTGCTGGGTCTTTATCATGACAGGGCAGTATTTTTTTCATTTCCAATAATTCCATTTTTGTCAAGGGTGTGTAAACGAATACTCGTTGAAGCGCACCCGCTCCAGTTCTAACGGGATGAACCTCTCGTAGGGGGTTCTGTCTGTCTATGTAAAAGGTCTTCCTTTCTCGATGGGGGGCAGGAACCAAGTGCGGGGTCAGAAAAGTCAAGTACTTATGCCGTTGATCGAGAATGACATTAATTAATTCAGAACCTAGGCGTCTCCATCTTGCTAGTAGTAAATCGTCCAGTATTGTATACAAGGGACCTGGATCAGAATGCTGACTCTCATACAAGGTGATGAGATGTTGAATCATATAAATACCAGCTAAACGCTGTTCTTCCGGAGGAAGACTCAAAAATGTTTGCGCTACTATATCATCTTTATATATGTTAGAATTACAAGCCCACTGAACTGCTGATCGGGCTAGTTCCTGTTCATGCATAGTACTGAGTTCACTACTACCTACTCGTTTTTTCAGTGCTTGTTCAGTAGCTTGGAATAGATGTTCAAGGGAATATCTTTCTGGTATTGGAGAGAGGGAACGTTTATTGTAATCTAGGCGTATGGGTCTATCAAACGGTCTTGCCCTACCTACGTAATGTATTTTACTTGTTTCCTCTGTTACTGTATCATCGTCCCCTGAGACTTCATCGTCCTCTTTCTCGGCATGCTTTTCGGCTTGTTCTTTCTTGTGTATCTCAAGAATTTCTTTACGAATTTTCCTGTACATGCTTTCTACTCTATTCTGTGTATCATGTTTACCAGCACTTATATTGTCACTCCAGGTTATCATACCTTTAGTAACTTCTTTATCTGGCTGATCTCGTTCCCTGATCAAACAATTAACCAAAAACTGTAAGAGCATGCGTTGAAGCTCCACTTTTCTATTTGCCATGGCTTCATGTATACTTTCTGGTCCCTCTCCCGTTCTAATGAAATGATATATTCTGTCTAAATGATCCTTCATGCCTGGTAATGTTATCAAATAGTCTGCAACGCGTCTTAAACGTATTGAGTATATGAGCATTGTGCCCTCACCTGGTACTGGATCATATATACAATCAGTGAGGGACTGTCTAAGGGTTGCTAATGTCACGGGTTTTGGCGTGTGTTGTAGTGCTAAATCTCGTAGTGTTCGTTTAATTGGTGGTGGGGTGGAGGGACCCCCTCCCGCTGCTCCTAGACTTGAGTCGCTTTGGCTTGAATCAGCTTTTACTGCCAGCGCTGCCGCTGGTAATACGGGTTGATCTTGTACTACGGGTGGTTGCGGGTGAAAAGGATTGGTAGGGAGGGTGGCAGGAGCATTAGTAGGGCTGGTAGAATTGTCAGGGTTGGGAGGAGGTGAGTCTTCATTTACATACTCTGGAGCAGCGTCGTCTAAATAGGAGGAAAGAAAAATGTCCGCTGCGGTCTGTTTATGTCTACGGAGTTCAGTCGGGATCAGTGGTGGCTGCAAGTTACTGGGTACTTCCGGGGTCACTCTAGGTAGGCCCTCGGCGAGGAGGGGATACATGCCTCTAATAAGGGCATTTCTTTGTCTCTCAACTTGTTCTGCTATTACCCGTTCACCTTCTTCCTGTAACTCTTTTTCTTTGGCTTTTTCTGATGCTTCTCTACTTCTCTCTGCTTTGTGAATTTCTTTCTCTGTTCTTCTATGCGCTTCTTTACGCCACAATTCTATGGCATCTTTCTGGGATTGTCTAGCTTTCTTTTTCCATAGTGCTTCCTCTACTCTCATGATGCAATCAGCATCCCATGTCCCTGAGATAGGCCATCTATATTTCTCTTCCAGATCCTTTGTGTAATCTACCCATAAATCTAAGTACAGTATGGCATCTAAGCCATGCTTGTGGTACATAAAATGTCCAGGAGTGTCCCTAGGCGGGACGGGAACTGCCTCTTCGAGTATCCCTTTCCTGGTCCCTATCTGACGTAATTTCGAAAACAATGGCATGTTTGAACTAGCTTGAACGAAAACACAATAAGCACAATAATAGATTGTAAACGATCATTCATACCACGACATAAAAACATTAGAAACAGATACTAACTAGTACATAGAAAAACACAATCCTAAGAATCCTAAAATAAACCTCATTTACTGGATGCACTACTAGAACAGTACAGTCATACCGGTCTCATAAAGAGACACGTCTTTACCGCATCCACCTAAATGGACACGTCTGTACCGGATCTGTGTACCCAGACCCGTCTGGACCAGGCTCAATAAATGAACCCGTCTATATGCGTTCCCAACAACGGTACTCACCAGGAAGCAAGAACTTAAGGCCTCGGAAACTCGATACTGGACTGGACTGCTACGGCTTCTTGCTGCGCATGCGCCTCGGAACAGGTGGGCCTCGGGATACCTTGGACCTTGCTCTCTCAGCTTGGGCTCTGGTCGGATTGGTCCGCAATCCTCACCGCCTCGTGTGGATGCCTCGTCGCAGTCTCCGTCTCCTCCGTGGGCCTGAGGGAGATAGCAGGAAATCCAGCGGATGTGCACAAGTAGTCCGTCACGGCTATAGAAGGGGTCAGGGGCTGCGCTTACATCGCCGGCGCGTGGTGAAGGGAACTAGTCCCTATTCGAGCGCCAGAATTATGTGGTAAATAAAATTACCCGGATTTAATTTCTATACATTAATAAAGAATAAGGATAGCTCATAAAATGAGAGGCAGAGTCCGTGGTGTCCGAGTCAAAAAGGGCTTTATTTCAATGGCTTGAGCCAGGGGAGAAGCGGGTTCCATCACCACTAAGGTTCAGGAAGGGATATCTATCTTTTATTAACATCACACATTATATATAGTAAAACCATACAATTGTAATGAATACAGTAGGCGGAACACTCCAGGCGGAGCAAGTGGAAGAGAGAGAGATAGGAACACATGGGCGTGAAAGAAGGCGTACACGTGGGTGTTCACTTGATGAGTCATAGGAGTGTCATAGGTGGGTGGATGCATAGAGGAGGTCTGCAGGGTCAGCAGAAACCTTTACCCTGCATGTGCGCGCAACTGGTCATGACGTGAAATTGACGTGTAACTGGGGAGAGCTGGGGGGCTGACTTTAGCACTAGTAGAGGAGTCTGGAGTCTGGGATGTCAGAACGACCTGCACCTTTGGCACATCTGATATCTTGTGTTTGGAGGATGTATTGTCTGAAATAAAGGTAACTCGAGTAAAGGCTGTTCATCACTAAATGCTAGTGTGTGCATATATTTCTTTGTGCATTGCGTGGGGCCATGGGCCTACTATGACAACGGGTTCAGTAAATCACTTGCATGGAGACAAGAAGGCTAGGCCCTATGTTCTGCAGGTGGAAAATGATTACCTCTTTCACTAGACTGGAATGTGTTTTTGCGGAGGCTGAGCAGATAACTGTAGGCAAAATACCGTCTTGGCAGGCAGGCCAGGCCGGGCACCTCTCGGCTGGGCAGGGAGTAAGGGAGAGGTCAGGGATGCATACCTAAGCTGGAGCTTTCAGAGACAGAAGAGGCTCGGAGCCTGAATTCAGGACCTACACTTAGGGCGCCAGCGGACTGTGATTACATGCAGGTGTCTTTGTCGCCCCCTAATCTACTAGTTTTGTAAATCAAGAGTGAGTCACATGTGATAAATTACTGCCCAAAGCCCTGCACACTAGGAGTAGGGCGTGGCTCTGGCAGGCATGCAACAGCAGGATTGTACTGTGGCCACTGTCCTGCAAACCATGAGCTTACAGTACACTGCGCTCACTTGTATACGGAGAGGGGACTATGCTGTGCTGTATGGCTACTCTACATACAAAGAGTGGAGCCTTGCTTTCATATTCACAGTCACACTCATGTCCTGATCTACATAGCTGTTCACTGACTTCCCAAGCCACCCAGCCCATACTGCAACATGGCCTTCTTTGTCTAAAGTGCACTCCCATTGTCTGAACCCCAGAGTGTGAGCATACATCGAAAGGACTGTCCTGTTCCAGTTTTTCCAACACACAATCCCACTCCACAAAATTCCTGTACACTCAAAACCACATAATCACTATCAATATAATTCCACTGCACACATCAACTCCACATTTCCTCACTACACAATTCCACAAATAATACCAAACTACATAATTCCAGACCGTCCACTCCACTCTATATATAACACATGGGTAAAAGACAGTCATTTTCAATGCCAATAGTTCTAACTCTTGCAAATATGAGACCTATTGGCATTGCACAAAATACATTCAACTTTGAAAAAATGCTGCATAAAACCACACCACACAATACCACTTCACACCATGCCACATATCACTTCAAACCATCACACATAATTCCACAAAAACCACAAATGTCAATGCCACAGATTTCTACACCACACAACATAGTTACACTCTACATAATATCACTACGTGCCACATAATGCCATTCCATATAATTGTACTCCACTCAATACAACATAAATACACCTAACATAAATCCACTCTATGCGCATACCAGCAATCAACATAAATGCACTCCACAACATGACACATAATTCAGTCATGATGAAGGGCAAACATTCAAAATGTGGGTTTGGTGGTAATTGCTAGTTGAGAGAAAGAACAGTGTAATCGTTTTATAAAAAAAACCTGACATAGGGAGATACAGTGGCCCAAGTTGGATAGGCCAGATATGCTACCTAGTGGCAGGGTAGCCTTTTTGAGATGACCAAGACGTAATAGATGATGGGAATTAATATAAACCATAATTCCCATGAGCACTCGATAGTCCAATTCTTATGACACTCCTGCAATCTCTTTGAGTCGGTCTCTATAATTGCTAGACCGCCTCACAATATGTTTTTTTTGTATAAAAAAAATACGATGTGTCCCCGATATGCATAGAAGTAGGCAAGATTTGGGCAATTGAGCATGTGAGGAGTCGCGTAGAACGAATACAACACTACAATCCCCAGAAGGCATAGCGGCGTCAGATCTATTACCGGGGGACCGCAAAATACAGCGCCTTCCGTTGTGAGACTGTGAGGAGACACGAGTGCGCTGTTAGGAAGAATTATAGGGGAGCACAGAATCGTTATTTAATCATTAAGCTTGCCTATTGAAGTACATGCGGCTTAATAAAATCCGCCCGGTCTTGCTTTCCGCAGAACCAAAGAGGATATCACGGAGTAGACAAACACACTACCGTTTTACTTTACTGACCAAAGGTATGTCGCGCACATGTGATTTCCTTCCATGCGAACCTGCAGAAACGAGTGCCTCATAGTTACAGGGATATTGTTTTTTCTCCCACAGAATCAGTACTAATTCGTGCAGATAGGAAAGCAGACCACCAGAAACAGCGTACCGCCACAAGACCGATTTGTGGAAGGTATGTCTGCCAGTGGAAGGTATGTCTGCCAGTGTTAAGTAGCACCATCACAATATATATAGAGCATTAGTTCCGTTTTTCTTCAAATTGAAAATTATTGTTCACAGACAGTAACAAGGAGTATACTCACTAATGGATACTGAGAGAGATACATGATCTTAGAAAATACAGCTTCAAGCAAAATTGTTCACGACATTGGCAGGTATGTGCGTAGGTGCCAGTAAGGGGCACAGGAGTAGATAGAAAAAGGGAAGTAGGTGCAATAAGTTATGATTTGTTTTGTTTATTTACATTATAGATGTGTCCAATGTAGTAAAAATGAGATGCCCTGATGAGAGCCCCATAGAGAACCAGTGAGGCTTGAAACGCGTCGGCAGTTGCTAATAAAGTAGCAAAAAGTAGATAAAGAATAAAAAGAAATAGAATGGATTCAGGATTAAGTTAAGATTTTGTTATCAGAACGCTTAATGATATCCAATTGAGCCATCGCTTGAGTTTATGTAGCACATTGGTTTGTTTAGATGTGTATTTATGGTTGAATAAAGTTTTGTGTAAAGTATTGTTTTTGTCATGAAAATGTTAGTTTTGTATAAGTATTGTATAAATTGTGATGTATGTAAATATGTATATGACATTGCGGTGTTCCATGTGACGGTTGTAAAAGTCCTTTAAAAAGAAAGAGCTGTTAAAAACAGGGTGAATAAATAACCCAATCACTAAATGAAAATACTGTGGTTGTCGTAAAAACAATCTATAAACAATTAGGACACCAGGTCTTCTTTGTTCAAACATAATTCCTATACGCATAATTTCACTCAAAGCCACACAGTTCTAGGCCACACCTTCAACTCCACACATTTCCAATATACACCTCATAATTCCACACCAAACAATATATGTCAACTACACAACACAAACCCACAACACACCACATACCTCCAATCCACACCACACATTTCCACATTTTGTCACGAAATTTATCAGCACATCACATAATTCAACTACACACCATGCCACTCCACAACACACAATACACACCAGCATACTCCATAACACACAATCTCACTCTACCTAATTCCAGTACACTTAATACCATTTAATTACTATCCATTAAATTCCACAGCACACGATGCCACATATTTCTGGTACACAACTCCACACCAAACCACAACGTTCCACCCCACACAATTCCACAACAAACAATTCCAATACCACTCATCTCTCCCTCACACTGCCACTAGGCCCTAATCTTGCAATCCCACTGCCCGTCTCATTTCTACCTCACACTCCCTCTCTATACTGCCTCCTCAAACATGCTACCTTCTTATGCCTTCTTGCACTGTGCAGTAGTCCACCGCTCACCCCCCTACCCGTGAGTGCCTCTCATTCTTGTCCCTTTTTCTCTTATGATCTACCACCCCTCAAATGTGGATTACTTTGAGGACATTTTCTTTCTCTTGCCTTTTCAAGGTTTCCGTTCCTCAAAGCCACGCTCTTCTTGGGGTGTATTGCACTTACACAGATGCTCCTTTTTTAGGTCTCGGACCGTAGGCTGCGCTTGCGCAGTCTCGCTCCGAGAATTAATGTTTCTTAGTATGGGGGCTTAAACCCACCCCTGTTCTCCATTGGCTGGCTTCCTAAACGGAGGCCAGCCATTGGAGGACAGGGGCGTTACTTCGTTCAAGCCCCGTTTTTTTCCGGGGATGTCTTTTTTCGCTTCTTTCTTGTTTTCTGTCTCTCCTCTTCCCATTGGCTCGAATTTTACCTTCCAGCCAATGGGAAGAGGATCGAAAGAAAACCACGCCTCCGAATCCGAAAATTACGCTGGTTTCTCCGAGGCATTCCTGCCTCGCCTCAGAGAAACGTGGTGGTGTTGGACTGCCCTCCAGACGGCTTGTTACTCTGTACATTCCCAGATTGACAAAACGACTGGTAGTGAAGAACTGAGTGATTGTGTACCCGTCTCCAGTCTAGGCCGTGACGAGAATTCTCACCGGAAACTGTCCCTTCCCCCCACCTCCCCGGATGCTAAAAACAAGATGGAGAAGAGACTGAGCATTCTGAAGCGCTGCTATTTCTTCACCCCTCTGTTCTCCGCGTTTTTGACCAGAAATCCTGGCGAGTGAATCTCGGAGCCCCCTGAAGAGACAGCAATGGAGCACGCCTTTTACCGGTCAGGTGAGAGCGACGCGCCCGAAAATCCGTATAATCACTCACAAATGGAAGCTGCAGCATGACCTAGGTCATCGTGTGTGATTTACTGTCTTTGTTACCCATTTAGTTTGATTGCAGGTTGTGCTGCTTTGGGATAGGGCAGTTGGCACAGACGGAGTCCCGCTTGTTACCCAAGTTTACAAAGACAGGGGGTTGCAGTGGTCTGCGAGGCGACGTGCACATTTTTTGTTACACGGATTCATCATACTTTGACACTGCGCCTGATGTGGGTGTTTTTTGCAGCGTATAGATGGAGAGGGCTATTTTAATCCACCGCCGTTATTTTGTGGGGGCGCGGTATTAGGGACAGGGGAATGCTACCTGTTGGGCAGGGAAGGGGGCAGTTTGGAAGACGACATATCGGGGTATCTGTGTGAGGTAGTGTGGGGGCCATTTTTCGGGGCTCCGCGAAAGACAGGGCGTTCCAGTGGTCTGCGAGGCGACGTGCTAATTTTTTGATTGCAATGGGCGTTCCCTTTTGCTTACTATGGTCCCTGGTAATGGTCTCGGTCACTCACGAGTGCGATGGATATCCATTCACCCACTCTCCCCTTTTGTTACACAGATTCATCATACTTTGACACGGCGCCTGATGTGGGTGTTTTTTGCAGCGTATAGATGGAGAGAGCTATTTCAATCCGCCGCCGTTATTTTGTGGGGGCGAGGTATTTGGGACAGGGGAATGCTACCTGTTGCGCAGTGAAGAGGGCAGTTTGGAAGACGACATATCGGGGTATTGGTGTGAGGTAGTGTGGGGGCCATTTTTCAGGACTCTGCATGAGAACGTTGAGGCAGCACAGAGGGGCGTGTTTAGGGACTGTGTGTGCAGATATGTGAAAATATTCAGCCAAGAGGAATGTTTTGGATCCGCAAAAAAACCCACAATCAATTGTACTGTAGAATCGACTTGTTTTAGAATGAGGGGCTTTTTCAGAAGGACAAAGTTTATAAAAAGTTGGCACATGTCCTCCTCCTTTAGGCAGGAGAGGATGCTGCCCCATCTTAATCACAAAGCTGTGCAGGAGGAGACGTTTGTGTCATTTAAAAAGCTAACCTTGGAGTCTGCCTTGACTTTGTTTAACCAATGTCAATTAGGTTCTCCTCTTGACCCAGCTCCAGCAAAGATCTTAAGTGAACTGGCCCCTTTGGTGATTAGCCCACTTCTTGCCATTTGGAACACCTCTCTGCTTACCGGCCTTTTTCCCTCTGCCTGGAAGCAGGCTATGCTGATTCCTATCATCAAGAAGGCGGATGTCGACCCGGCTCTGTTCAGCAACTATCGGCCCATATCTCTTCTCCCCAAGCCAGCCAAAATTTTGGAGAAAGTGGTACAGGAGCAATTGACTGACTATTTGGAATCCAATCATCTCTTGCATGATTCCCAGTCTGGATTTAGACCGGGTTTCAGCACTGAGACTGCGTTGCTTGAGGTGGCTGAGTCCATTAGAGAGTGCGTGGTTGGGGGCGAGGAGGCTATGTTAGTTCTCTTCGACCTATCCGCGGCTTTCGATACTGTGTCTCATGACATATTACTGGATCGCTTGCGCAATATTGGGATTGGGGGTATCCCTCTGGCCTGGGTAAGGTTGTTCCTTGAGGGTAGATCTCAACAAGTCTTCCTTCGGCCTTTTGTATCTGAAGCAAAGCCCCTGCTTTGCGGTGTTCCACAGGGCTCTGCACTCAGCCCTGAATTCTTTAATATCTACCTGACCCCGCTGGCAAAGTTGGCTGAAGACTTGGGGTCAGAGTGATCTCTTACGCTGATGACACTCAGCTTGTGTTTTCCTTTAGAGATCATTCTGACGGCAGTATGGCTAATTTTCGTCACTGCTTCATTAACATCTCCTCCTGGATGACGTCTAACAATCTTAAACTTAATACGGATAAGACGGAAGTCTTGTTTTTTAATCAGAAGTCCCCTCTCCCCCCTCCGCTTTGGTGGCCGGCGGAGCTTATCCCCCCTCCTGCTCCAGCTCAAACAGCTCGTAATTTGGGCTGTCAATTTGACAACGTCCTATCATGAAAAACCCATATTAATAAAGTGACTTCAGCCTGTTTTGGCAACTTCACATGATCAGAAAGATTTTTCCATATCTTCCTCTTGACTCACGTAGGACGGTTGTCCATGCCCTGATTACCTCTCACTTGGATTATTCAAATAGCCTGTATGTTGGGGCTCCGGCATACCAGATCCATCAGCTACAAGTCGTGCAGAATGCGGTTGCTAGGCTAATTGGTAACATCCCCTACTGCCACTCTATTTCCCCATACTTAAGGAAGCTGCATTGGCTGCCAGTGACTCCACGTATTCAATTTAAAGCAATGGTCTTTGCTTTTCGGGTCCTTAATGGCCGTGGCCCCGTCTGTCTGCAAAATAGGCTGAAACCAGTTTATTCAATTAGAAATCTCAGATCTAACAATCTCCGTCTGCTTGCCACCCCTCGGTTTCATCGGTCAAGAATGGGAGGCAGGTCCTTTACGGTAGGGACCAATAAACTCTGGAACAGCCTCCCACTAGAGCTTAGGCTGGCTTCATCGGAATCACTGTTTCGCAATAAATTGAAAACTTGGCTGTTCTCATGTCCCTAGCCGCTGCCTTCTTTATTAATAGTTCGCTGCCTAGTTTCTGCCATCTTTACTCTAAGGTCGCTGTCTGCAGCGCCGGAACACCCCCGTTGGGGGTAGCCGTGTGCTTTATAAGCTTCTAAATAAATAAATAAATGTCCATTTTATGGTATACAAAAAAACGGTAATATGTATATACCAGTGCAAGTGGAGAAGGGGGTCTTCTGTGAAAAGGGCAGGTGCCAGCTCAGAGGGGGTCGAACACTGAAGAGTGTGGGTCACCTGAGAAGCCAGTGTGAAGAAAAACACATGCAACGTGGGGTGCCATAACAGCCCTGCGAAGGCACAGCTACACTCCCGAACCCTAATTCCTCAAGTCGATGCCTCATTTGCTCTCCCCTACATTTCCTCCCAAATATCACCCTCGTCACTCACGGGCATGTTTTTCAGGCAGCTCTGCTTCCAGGCCTGAGTTTGTCAGTGAATGCGACACAAAGCAGTACAGGTGGAGCTTCTAAATCACACGGGAAACCGAGCAATGTGTACACCGAGAGCGCCGCCCCCTGGAGCTAGCCCTCGGATGCAGGGCCGGCCCTCAGTGACACCGCCCCCCTCATAGCCTAACCCCAGAGCTGGGCAATGTGTGTGTGGCTCTGTCTGTCTGTGTGTGTGGCTCTGTCTGTCTGTGTGTGTGGCTCTGTCTGTCTGTGTGTGTGGCTCTGTCTGTCTGTGTGTATGGCTCTGTCTGTCTGTCTGTGTGGCTCAGTGTCTGTCTGTCTGTGTGGCTCTGTGTCTGTCTGTCTGTGTGGCTCGGTGTGTGTGGCTCTGTGTGTGTGGTTCTGTGTGTGTGGTTCTGTGTGTGTGTGGCTCTGTGTGGGTAGCTTTTTTGTAGGTGGCTCTATGTGTGGGTGGCTCTGTCTTTGTGTGGGTGGCTCTGTGTGTGAGTAGGTGGCTCTGTGTGGGTGGCTCTGTGTGTGTGTGGGTGGCTCTATGTGAATGACTGTGGGTGGCTCTGTGTAGGTGGTTCAGTGTGGGTGGCTTTGTATGTGTGTGTGTGTGGGTGGCTTTGTATGTGTGTGTGTGGGTGGCTTTGTATGTGTGTGAGGGTGGCTTTGTGTGTGTGTGGGTGGCTTTGTGTGTGTGTCTCTGTGTGTGGGTGCAAATGCAATAGGTCTCGCATTTGCGAGCGATTAAGCTATTGCCATTGTAAATGACAATGCAATTTATTTATGTTTTAAAAACAAAAACATAAATAAAAATAATGTCATGAGCAATGCCAATAGCTCTGACTTTAACCATGCCGAGACCATTCCATTGTAAATGCTTGTTATATGTCTGTGGCCTGCTCTCTCCTTCTTTATCTCTTTCTAAACAGATACTTACTGCTTCTTTGAATGAAGTTCATTCACCACTTAAGGCACAAGCAACCTATACCTATCTATCTTCCTTTCTGTCTATTCTCTGCACCTCTCACCTCTATCTATTTACCATACCACACCATTCCACTACACACCACCCTATTCCAAGCCAAAGAGCCCCAATCCTACCCACATAATTCCACTCCACATCACATATGCCCACTCCAAACCAAAACACGTAGGTAAAAAACATTGTCATTTACAATGCCAATAGCTCCAACTCTTGCAAATGTGAAACCTTTTGCATTGAAAATGCTTGTTATATCTAGCATTCAAATACTGGAACAGACTGCTTTGTCGTCATTATCTTTGTTAAATCTCAACTTAGTTCTTCCAATTGTTCCATGTATGGCTTTAGGTAGATCTGCTCATTTTAATTCCCTAGAGCCAGAAAGGTTAGGGTAATTAAGTACTCTACAATAATTTTCATCATTTTCACCAGTCCTAGTTACCAGCCTTTAAAGATCCAACTAGTCTCGAAGCATTTCAGTTTTCTATGAGGAAAAAAAATCTATTGGGCTTCCCTCTATAGAAGTTCAAGTAGATAACAAACTCTGGGATCTAAAAAAAAACATGTTTTCTGGTGGTGTCGGCACCACACGCTCAACGTGTTAAAAGGGGAGCTGGAATGTAGAGTTCCATTTCTTTTTTTGTCCTCATTCTGCTGTCAATTGTTATGCCCAAGTCTGCCTCTTATGGATGGGTTTAATTTCTCCATCCCAGACAACTGGCTGCATGTCTTGCTGAATAATTCTTACTTTCGCGATTACTCCAAAGCTCTGCTGAGACGAGGTTGGGTTATCATTGGACTGTTTCTGTTCCTCTGCTAGGTCACAAAAGGGTGCCAGTCCTCCAACATCTTTATTGTTAAAGGTTAAGTCTAGTTGTCAACATAATTTACTGAGATGATCCAGTTTAATCGTGTTGAGGATTTAGGTAAGATCTATCTTTTACAATTTTTCCTCCTGGCTATTAACATCAAAAAGAACATTCTTAGTCCATTTGCTCGCCATTGTAACAATCCCAAACAATATTAAAGAATGGCTTTCGTTGACTATGACTCACACAAGGCCCAAGATCGGACAATTCTTAAACACATGCTTATCATCCCCTGATACCAAGTTGCACATCTTGCATCCTGATGTCTCTAGTAAATTTGGCCAGTGTCATGGGTGTCCAGTAGGCCTTATTGAGTGTGATAAGGTGGTTTCATTGTAATGGTGCAGACTTTACTGTATTATAATGGAAGGTCAAAGATACTTGATATACGTTTTTTTCAGCCTCCTCCAGCATGTCCTTCTCCCATATATGATGGAGGTCTGTAGACTTCCTGTCTTCGGCTGCTACCATATCCCAGGACTATCAGAATACTTCTTTCTTGATTTGCGTTTAGTCTACAAAAGGCACTCATATTCCCAGTGGTTAATCTTTGCTAAACCCCTGCACCGACCCACATCAGCATAGCTGAAAAATATGAATTTGGAGACTCTCCCCTCAATTAGTGCCCAGAGTGCATGCCAAGCGATGGGGGCTTTACAATCCCTCATTTCTCTCCGGGTGCTAAATCATTAATTCTGTAAGTGTTTGTCTGAGGGGTTACCGTCAGCGTCTCGACCACGAGACATCTGGGAACCTTATATTGCGTATATGCTGGCGCAATCAGATGTTGATTAAAGCACAAAATAATTGTATACAACGTTCCGTGTGCACGGCATTGCTATTCTTGAGATAGGCAGCCTGATACTACTGCTGGCTCTTGGTTAATGGAATTGATGCCCTAAACTGCCAGTGATGATGTTAGTACTAAATATGAAAGATGTGATGGATGTATTGATTCAACCCTGACTGATGTATTCCTTGCCAACGATACTTATACCTGATGTATATAACTGTGACCACTTGATTGTTCATTGTATTATATGGGATGGGAATGTATGCGCATTTCAAAGCTGTACTGTGTTTTTCTGTTGTTAAAATGATAAATATATATATTTTAAAAATAAAATTCTATCTATAAGTGTTTGTCATTTAGCCAGTGTGGGGCTCCAGGGGAGATATCTGTATAGTAGTGGATCCCCAAGAGTCTCCTCAAATATATCCATACTATGAGTGCTCTGAGGAAAACTTTTAATATGCCTCGCTTAAAGAATTTCGGGTCACCGAAATTGTTCAAAAACTTCTCAAAGCTCAGATGCATTAACATAGCTGTGTACATATGTCCTAAATGAGATTTATCAGGTGCCCTAGCGAAAAGCCAAATGTGTATCATATGAAAGGCATAACAATATATCTAAAGGTCTGGCACGGCTAAGCCCCCTTGATTTAGCTTCTTCCTAATTTTTTTCAAGGAAATCCTTGCACCTTTGGACATCCAAATTAAACTGGATACCCTTCCTTGTAGTTTCATAATCTGCTTGCAGGGAATGACAGCGGTACAGTGCTAAACAGGAAGCTCACTTTAGGAAGGCTCATTGTCTTAATGGTGTTTACTCTTCCATAGATACCAAGTGGTAAACTCTCCCATCTCCCTACTAGCCTTTCAATTTCATACTGACTTTGGCCAGATTTTTCCTGAGGAGCTCGTCGAACTTGTGTTACTAGGACACTGAGTACCTAATCTGGCCCCTGAGGAGGTGTATAGAACTTACACTGAGCCATGCCATAACCTCACTTTTATCCTTATTTATTGAGTAGCCAGGTAGTTCCCCAAAAATCTCAGCATGCTGTTCAAGTGTAGGTACGGAAAGTTCTGGCATGGTGGTGTATAGGATTAAATAGCATAGATTGCATGTTGACTGCCTGCACCAGGCGCTCTATATATAGAATAACCAATATTATTGAGTGTGTGGACCCCTGTCTAGTGCAACTGTGGAGCAAAAAAGCTTCAGTAAGATCATCATTGATTAACAACCTTGCTGTAGGTGCCTTAAATACAGTTTGTATTTCCTTCACTAAGTTAGCACTGACACTGAATATCTTTATTACTTCCCACAGGTATACCTACTGAACTCAAACGCCTTGGCTGCGTCCACAGTTGCTGTTAAGGGTGAGTTTAAAGTTTCGGCCAAATAGATTGCTCCAATAAGGAAAAGAGATAGCTCATGCAGCTGCCTGCCTAGGATAAAACCTTTCTGATCAGAATAGACAATTGTATGAATAACACATGATAGTCTCTTGGCTATAATTCACATTGGTCTGTATGATTCAGCAGTCACAAGTACTATGGCTTCATACCACAAGGAGGGAACCTCTTTGTTCTACAAATATATTGCATTAAACAGATTTTTTTCCATATTGGAGTCAATTTATTGATTAAACATCTATACAGCTCCGTGTGGACTCTGTTGGGACCGGACGCTTTCCCATTCTTCAGACTAGTGATCTGCTTCCTTATTTTTTCCTCTGTGATCTTTGCCTAGGGGTTGGCTCCATACTCTGCAGATAGTGTGGGTAGCTCATTACATAACAGCCAGACTTTGATACCCGTGGATCAGGGTCAATTTTTTCGATACACCACACTTAAAATGCTTAGTATCACTACTTTTATCTCTTCCCCCTCCTTCAAAATCCTTTCCGCGTTTAATTCAACTAGTGAATCACTATAAATCCTAGCTATATACGTCTTGGTCTTTCAAGCAAATAGAGTGCCACTTTACTCCTCATACTTAAAATGCTGAAACTAACTAGCCTTCCACTTAGCTTGTGCCCTTTTCTCTAGGACAGCCTTGTACTCACTCTCCATTCCCACCAACTTCCATCTCAAATTAGGGATTCCTTCTGATATGCCTTGCATTAATGCCAGTATTTTGTTTTTTGTCCTAATGATTCTGGCGATCAAGTCCTATTCCCTTTTTCTCTCACTGAGATATGCCTTATAAGGGGTACCACTGCAATAGATACGTCTTTGATTTAATTCAGAGCCTGACAGTGATAGGACCAGATGCTACATCTGGGGTGATAAGGAACTCTAAGATCCTAACCTGCAGGCGTATTTTACATTGTGCCCTAGGAGCAAAACGGGCATGTGTGCCCGCTTTGTGTGTCCCTGGGCCACATTGGTGTTACAGAAAGGGCTACAGACGCTTGTGTTTTCCCTTTTGTTACACTGATAGCACTGGTGCACAAGTAGCACCAGCGCTATGATGAGAGAGCCTCCTATCATTTCCATGGGGGTGTGGCCCAATGCAAATGATGAAGTCTCTTTGTCACTGAGCCCGCTCCATATTATGGAGGCAAACATGCCCTTAGGAGGTACACTGATGCAAACCCCTGTGCTGGATTTAATTGATGAGGGCCTGGAACCCTAACCCCCTTCCCCCCCCCCACCACAAGAAAAGAAAGTGGGAAGCACCTAATGTACCTCCTAGAGTCAAGACAGAAGCCTGTGATCCCACCTCTGGACCCTGATGTGAGCAACTATTGAGAGATTAGCGTTGCACTCCTCCCAACTCCAGGCACTGGAAGAGACTAGGAGAACAGGGGAGCACCGCGCTGTTCGCCCCAACCTTGGTGGACCTGCCCCACTCCCCATGCCTGGGGGGAGAGGGAGGCCAACAGGAAGTCAAGCATTCTGCCCACAGGAGCTGGCAGGTGAGAACTCCTGGCTCTCGCAGCAACATGTGAAGTGCTGTCTGCTTGGGTAGGTGGCAGAACCAGTCATTGGTGGGCTCCCTGGGTTGCCCTGAACAAAGAAAGGCATTAAAGGTGCCTGAGTGCTAACGGGAATCCCCATAACAAGCATTTACAATGCAACGGTCTCTCTTTTGCAAAAGTTAGAGCTATTGGCATTGTAAATGACAAACTTAATTTATGGGTTGGTTTTGAAAACAGATAAATAAATGGCATTGTCATTTACAATGCCAATAGCTTAATTTTTCGCAAATCCCTGGAACTGCTAAAAGCGAGCTACATCTTCACCATTAGTGTTAAAGGCTCGCACAGAGTGCTGTCAATGTATCCAGTGATGTATCACTGAGCATATCTCCTATGCTGAACGCTGTAGCGTATGTTATAAAAATACAGCCATTTTACCAAGCACTTTGAAACAGAACTGATTCAATTTTATCAGAACTACTCCGTTTATTACACTACAAATCCGCCAGTGGACTCAAAAGTGCTAACGCTATTTTACAGGGTATGTACAGCCCTGGAATGGACACACTACTACAGGATCAGTACTTTGGCAGATGGTTCCTATCAACAGCTGCCGGCTCTAACAACAGCGGGAAGCTCAGAAGATGTGATCACTTTGGGGAGAGGGAAAGAGGTAAGAAGTTTCAGTTCAACCTTCTTTGCTCCCATCCTTCTCACCAGGTCAGTGCTAAGTATCCCTGTTTCATTCCCCGACATCCACCCACCCACCATAAAAGACAGTGCTATTTCTTACATCCCCGTACTGACCGTGCCCCCATCTTTGATGATGATTTTCTTCGACAGCATGACGCTGCGTTGCAGCTCTTCTTTTTCTTGTTTCGGGTCATTCTACCATCCTCCGCCCCACCCCCCTCGCTGCTGCCACCCGCAGTTCATTCACTCGTCGCCGCCATCTTGAACCCGGAGTCCCAGGCACCGACCGACATTAACTTGCAGCGTCGGCAAACTTGCTGCTGTTGTGGTCACGTGACCCTGGCGAGGAAATGACGCGTGCTGCATTCTGACTGGCCGGCGCCTTGGCGATGTGTGCTTTGGAAACAGGTCTTTCCTGGTTGTGCCCTGCAGTTCCGTCCTGGCTGGAAAGAAGGCGGCCCAGAAATAAACGTGACAATCACAAAAGCAGCTTCAGCCTCCCTGTACTTAGGGGCAGCTGACTAAAAGCACACCTAGGAATGGGAGCCTTTGTACTGCATTTTTCACCACCCCAAGATTTGCTTTGCTTCGATCTCTATGGTACGTCGTTTGTGCCATAAACTGACAGTACAGCTAAGACCACCAAAGCACACACGTCCCAGTGAAATGTGCCTGTACGTTTCCCTATGCATTGCATGCTCTTGCATCACATCAGAGGTGGCGTTTTCTGCAATCGAACTAGACTGTCCGTGATACACTTCCGTTCACTATTCCTTTTACTTTACACACACATACATAATGCTTATCATAATATCCCTCCCCATGTGACAAAAGAAAGCAGCTTCCGTGGGACCTGCAGAGTGCGCAGTTCTGCAACTCTTGTTCCAGTTTTACTTCCTATTTAATTTCACGAGTCTCCCCTATAGTATTCGAATACAAGACAACGGGAAAACACAATCACCTCCAATCTTTTATGTAAAGTTCCTTGATTGTTCCCATCAGTGAGCATGTTATGCACAATAACAACACGCGCAACCAAAGAATATTCTTCGTCACTCCACACCCGCGAAAAACAAAAAGCATCTAATGATGTTGTCAAATGACTGCTCAAGTTAGCCTGACCAAATCCATATCGGGTGCTTCCCTCAATTAACTATTACTACGTACCTAATGACAGTGTGAAGTCTCCTCAAAAGCCGACCAGCCAGGACCGCCATCTTACTTCCCCACCCAGGAAATTACAATGACAGCACTTCCACGGTCAGCTAGTCATAGAGTCGTTTGAGATGACGAGCACTGTTACCATGGAAACATAAAAGCTACTCTGGCTGCATGAACAGGAGACTCCGCTCTTTTGGCACACTGTCATGGAAATAGAAAAGAGGCACTGCACTGGAAGCTCTTTAAGAACGAGCACCTGTTGATACTACGGCCACCTCCCAGCCTCCCCAACATGGCACGGACAGTGGGCGGGCGGGAGGGAGGAGGCACGGACAGTGGGTGGGCACGGACAGTAGGAGGCACGGACAGTGGGCGGGCGGGAGGGAGAAGGCACGGATAACGGGAGGGAGGGCGGGAGATAAACAAGGCCACCGAGAGTGGCCGGGCGGGAGGGAGGAGGCAAAGACAGTGGGCGGGCAGGAGGGAGAAGGCACAGACAACAGGAGGGAGGGCGGGGGATAAACAAGGCACAACAACGGGAAGGGGAGGATAGAGAACATGGACAACTCCTCGGCGAGAGGGAGGGTGTGGGGGCGGGACTTAAAAAAAGAGACAGAAACGCCCACGAATCGCGTTGTGACGGAGGAAAGAGTGATTGACAACCATCTCTTCCAATGGCTAGCCTTCATTTATGGAGCTAGCCAATGGAAGAGAGAGGCGGGTTAAACCCCCCAACTGAAGTATCCTGTCCAGTGGACGCCAGGCGAAACATTAAAAAAAAGGAACCAAAAGGAAGCCACGCAGCAGCACAGAAAAGTGTAGCCTAGCTGCTAATCAAATATGCACGTTCTCGAGGGAGCCCACCATACAATGTGGGGCTTGTGCTTGATACTGCACTTTCACTGCTAGTGGCCCCTCTACAACAGAAAAGCCACCACCCACAAAAGAAAAGGAGTGCAGGGGAGCTGCAGGAGTGCTGCAGCTCCCCTCGACCCCCCAAGGAGGCCAAAGAAAATGAACAAAAAAAAGTCCTGAGCCTAAGTTTGCAGGGTCTCAGAAAGGATGATCAAGCTGGAATTTTCTTTTAAGTTTAAAGTACTCCACAGTCTGGAGCGCTACAGCCGGGAGAGCAGTTCACTGCCCTCTAAGTGGTCTGAAGGATGTTAAAAACCATAGGCACATGATATATTTTTGGAAAAATTATTTATTTAAAACTGTCTTTGCAATGGTTGGAATAAAGTTTTAAATCAGAAGTATTATTCACCTTTGCTTTGTTTTACACAAAGCTTTATTTAATTATTTTAGGTTATTCACTGTGCTTTATTAAAGTGTTGTTACTGCTCATAGTAACACATTCCTTTTTTTAAAAAATATATTTTATTTTTTACTTTTTTCTCAGTATACACATTGTATTACATATTATACATTGTACATTGCCCAAACAACTTTACATTCATAATTTACATTTTCTGGTTTGAGATTAAACAGTAAAGAATAAAGCATAGGTTAAATAGCAAAGAAAAGAAAAATTTGATAGAACCTATATTTCATGTTATATTACATTATCCTGCAGTGCCATGTTCTCTTTCCATTTCGCTATTGGTTCCCAGATTTTTAACCCTAGCCTTCTTCCCCTTTTCCCCTTGCGTGCATAGATTGCTTTCTCAAGGTTGTAGCTAGCTAATAAGTTTGCCAGCCAAGGTTGCATTCCCGGGGGAATCTTATCTAACCATGCTCTTGCTATTGTCAACCTCAGCACTGCAGTGGCCATAAACATAAATTCCTTGTGGACAGGTCCATCCTGCTTGTCTCTCCCGAACAGAATCCGCATAGGTGTCAATTGTATTCGTATTCCAAGTGTGCTACCAAGAAAATCTTCTACGTTTTTAATCAAAGTGTATAACTGGGGGCAGGTAGCAAACATATGAATTATATCTGCATCCACTGCATTACATCGAGGGCAGGTAATACCAGTGGAGCCTCCCCATTTAGCTATTCTAGTGGGGGTGTGATACAGTGAGAATAAAGTCTTGTAATGCTGAGATTGCAGGGGACCAGAAACACAAGATAGTACGACCCATGTCCAAGGATTCCTGGAAGCTTCCAGGCTCCCCCCTCCAGTTCCCCCCCCCCCCAGTTTCTCGATCTTCCCTTTTGCAAGACATGCATAGAAGGATCTAATTGTACAGTCCCCTCCTAGTTTTACTTTCTCCAGAATTTCATTGCTGTTAAACCCCATGCTACCACCCTGCTTACGACAAAGAAAGCTCCTTACCTGTAGGTATTTAAAAAAATCCTTTCTTTCAATACTATACTTGAGGGTGAGGTCTACAAACTGGACTATCCCCTCCTCATCCATTAAATCTCCAATCTGTATTATCCCTTTTTGTGCCCATCCCGCCATTGTCGAGTCAGCAAATACTTCCGCAGGGAAGGATTTATTCTTATAAAGCCTGACATACCTATTATATCTTCCCAACCCCGCCTTTTTAGGAAGGCATTCCAGATCCTGAGTGCTGCCATTACAGTCTTGAATCTGGTCCTTTTGTGATATCCAAACTCAACTCTATTTAAGAAGTTGTTTTCTGCCTCTACCCCCATTGCTACAGAGTAGATTTCCGTGGACATGGTTGTAACCCTTGTGTCGAGTCCCCCACCCCCAATTAACCCCTGCATATACTGTAATGCTGCAGCCATTTGGTACAGCCTAAAGTCAGGGGCCCCCCCATCCCCCCCTCTCTCTCTTGGAAGAGATATATATCTGTAGGCCCGCCTGGTCTTCCCATGTGCCCAAATAAACCTGTTCAGTACATTCTCTAACAAATTAAACCACTTAACTTCAAAAACCAAGGGGATAGAACGAAAAAAATATAGAAATTTGGGCAAGATCAACATTTTAATCACGTTAGTACACCCCATAAGAGAGAGATGGAGATTGTTCATCCTTTCCAGGTCTCCCTTAACCTTAGCGAACAGTGGAGTCAAATTCCTTTCTACGACCATATCCAGGTCCGCCGTTAGTGAGACCCCTAAATACACTGCAGAGTTAACAACCCTATTATCATCGCATATATATTTATTTATGATCTGCGTTTTAGATCTGTTTAGACTGTACCCCGATATCTGTCTAAACACCTGGGCCTCTGCTTCTACCTCCTTTATAGCTAGAGTGGGGTTCGGGGTTAGTATAGCTACATCGTCTGCATAAGCTAAGGTCTTCACCATGCAGCTGTTTACCCTCATTGGTGGTATCTCGTGACTAGCTTCGAATCGCCGCAGCAGCGGTTCAAGATATAGCGCAAAAAGGAGGGGAGAGGAGGGGCATCCCTGCCTAGTCCCCCTAGCAATTTTTACTGCAGCTGACAGCCCTCCATTCACTCTAATTCTCGCAGTTGGGGTACTGTAGAGAGCCTGTATGGCTTTTATAAAAGGCTCCCCCATCCCACACCACCTCATAACCTGCCAAAGGTATTCCCAGGAGACCCTGTCGAAGGCCTTCTCAGCGTCTAAGAAGAGTGCTGAGACAGGATCCCCTAGGACCCCTGCAGAGTCGAACATAGTAACAACGGTCCTAACATGCTGCGTTGTCCCTTTTCCAGGTATGAATCCATGCTGTATGGGGGTTACCAAATGCTCGATGATCCCTGCCAGTCTCTTTGCTAGAATTTTAGAGTATATTTTGACATCAGAATTCATTAATGTAATTGGTCTATAAGATCCTGGTGGTTCTGGCGGCTTCCCCTTTTACCTACTGGTAAGCTAACGAGGGCCCCAATAAGTTCTGTAAGGGTCCGTCTAATATCTCCCTATCTTTTTCGACATTATCGGTGTAGAGATATTCCTTAAATATTTTTCAACCTCTAGCAAGCTCACTGGATCCTCTGGGGTATACAAATCTGAGTAAAACTTTCTAAAAACTTCCCTTATTAGATTAGGATCCACAACCAAATTCCCCTGTGCATCCCTAATTTATTTTATTCCAGCTGCAGCCGCTCTCTGCCTGGTTCTAATTGCCAGAACTCGCCCTACTCTCTCGCTGAGTTCATACGTCTTTTCCTTCTTTGTTAGGAAATTATCTGCGGCTTGCCTAGCCAGTCCTTCCACCGCTTCAACTTTCAAAGCTATGATTTTAAGCAGGTGTTCTTCTAGAGGTAAATTTCGTGCTATGGCCCTACTTAGATTTCCTTCCTCTCGTAATAGTCTCTGCCCAACCAGCTCTCTCTTATCTCTTTCTCTCTTTTGCCTTCCCAAGACAAAACTCATTGTTTCTCCCCGTACTCCGGCCTTGAAAGTGTCCCAAACCACTCCTGGAGCTGCTGTCCCCCTATTGATGTCCCAGAAACATTTGATCCAGGCTGTCATATGCTCCCTGTATGCAGAATCCTTTAACAAGCCTCTCTCGAAAGTCCATTGTGAGGGTATTCTTGGTGTTTGGTTAATTTTAAGAGTGAGAATCACCGAGCTGTGATCTGATATCACCCTAGGGAGCTTCTCCACTTGAGACCCAGGAAGTAAAGAGTTAGAGATCAAAAAGTAATCAAGTCTAACCATTACTTTATGTGGGGCGGAGAAGAAAGTGCTTCCATCTAGATGGGGATGTAGCTTTACCCACGGATCCACCAGGGCACTGGGTGAGACCATAGCAGCTAATGCCCTATATCCTTTCTTCTTCCTACCCCGGTATATCCCACCTGGATGTGCAAATGAGCTGTCTAGATCATGTATGTTAAAATCCCCACAGCACACTATGGGCTCAGGCCACTGAGCTAGCTCTGTATCAAGGAACTGAAATACATCTGGATCGTCTTCCGTGGACCCATAGATTGTAACAAGGGTTAATTTCTGACCCCTAAAATATAATTCCAGAATGACCCACCTACCCCATTGATCTTCCTTCTTCTTCCCTACAGTCACATCCCTTCGCCTGCCCAAGACTGCTACCCCTCTAGTCCTAGTCCCCTGTTTAGTGCTTGCTAACACGTTGAACCCTAGTTGCTCCAAGAGATATGTCTTACTCGATTCTATATGGGTCTCTTGAAGACATATCAAATCCAGACGCATAGTTTTTAGATACGCTGCAACTCTCATCCTCTTACTCATCTCATTGAGACCACATACATTAATTGATGCTATCCTGCATGCCATATCGCTAGCATTGGTAGATATAACCAGAGATGAACAATATTTAATATCATCAAATCAGTTTGTGTACATCCATTTTGTCCTAAGTAAGTAACAATGTGCCAAATCTTATAGTGCAAGAACAAAAAGTGTTGCTCTTTCCCCCCCCCCCACCCCTGAGCCCAATCCCTCCCCCTCCTCCCCTTTACAGGCAAATAGGTCAACAGACCTATGTGTGCCCACCTTAGAATGTGCTAGCCGCATCCCTCTCCCGCTAAGTGCAATAACTATGCTGTGCTACCCTTTACCCCTAGCCCCTTTATCCGTATTCAGGTGACAGTATTGTGTGCGCAAATACCCATGGCTCTTAACCCCCCTTCTGCTTCCTCATTTCTTCCAAGAATAACTCGGCTTTAATCTCAGAAGTAAACATCCAGGTTTTCCCCCTCACAACTACTTTAAGCCTAGCAGGGTACAATAAATATGCTTCCAAGCCCAGTGCCTGGAAGGGAGCAATCATCTGCCTTAACTTCCATCTCCTCTCTACGGTAACGCGACAGAAGTCAGGCCTGGCAAAGAAAGTGGTGCCTTCGAAAGTCCTCCTGCTGTCTGGCCTTGCTTTGCTCATAATCTCTTCTCTGAGCAAGAAGTTCCCAACGTTCACTAGTATCGCCCTCGGATGGTTTCCCTGGCCATCGCTCCCTGCTCCTCCTGTGGCCCGGGCTTTCTTCATTGTAAATGGGAACTTACGCGCCCTCTGTATTTCTGTTTCCCACTGCCACTGGGATTCTGGAAAGGCCCCCTTCAAGAGATTTATCACAAACTGTCTAACGTCCTGCCCTTCTGACCCTTCAGCCACACCCAGCAGTCTAACGTTGTTCCTCCTCTGCCTATTTTCAAAATCCTCCATCTTCCAGCGCATATCCTCAGCCATTTTTTCATGCTCTGAAACCTTCCTTAAACTGCTCTGAATTTTCTTTGAGGCCTGTCTCGCTCTGCGGCTTTCTGCCCTTGCTTCACTTTGCATCTGTTTAAGGGTGGTAAACAAAGTATGAAAGGGATCCCGTTGGAGAGGGGGAGGTCCAGCTGCCGCCCCCCCAGCACTAGTACCGGCATTGTCATCCTCATGGTATACTTGAGAGGTCGCAGAGTAATCCCACAGTAGTCGCTTCTCAAGGTGTCTGGGTGAATCAGGGTTCTGTCTCCTTACTTTCGCGTGCCTTTTCTTCATTGTGGATTCTTTCCCCGATGTACTAATGCCTGACTCAGTTCCTTCCTGATCATCCTCCTCTGTATTAGATTCTGATGAGAGCGCTGATCCCGAGTCCTCATTTACTGAATAAAACTCTCCTTCTCCTTCTAGAGAGGTACAGTCCCCTCCTCCCAGGGGGTGCTTGCTGGTGTTTGCTTCCACTAAGTAGTTCTGGTTTGCTAGGCTGTCCCTGCTGACCCAGGTGCCGGCCATTTTCCTAGAAGCATTCATATCTTCCTCAGCAAGCATTAGAGCTCCCAGCATGTCAGCAGTCGTGTCTCCCGTATTCCCCATGTCAGTAGGTAGAGACCCTCCGAGCCCCCCATTACCTCCAGCTCTAGTCCCGTTCAGTCGCTCACCTCTAGCATGTACTCCGCCTGCTGCATGTACCTGCGCTTCTGCAGTGTTCTTCTGATTCTCTTTCAGCGCCGGATCAGATAGTTGCTTAGCAACCAGGCTCTCTGTGCCTTCGCCGTCAGTTACGTCCTCGAGGACGTTTCCCGAGGCCACTGTGACAGCGTCGTCAGTTTCGAGAGGGGGATCTGGCAGCTCGGGGATCTTCGCCGATAAAATCTCTGTCATGGTAGGTTGCCGCATTCCTGTATCCCGATTCCTGTTTTCATCTCCTTTCCCGGGATTAGCCTTATTCGCATTGCGAGCCCCCGCTGTATTTCCATTGCTATTTTTAGCAATCACGCTCGGTTTCCGTGTGTCTCCTTTCTTCCCTTTCTCCGGCTGAGGGGGGGGGGAAATGTTTTCCTAATCGCCCCAGAGTTCTTCCCTGCGGGAGTATCTATTTTTGGGATAACAGCTGCTCCTGTCTTCGCTGCTGGGGGGTCCGGTACCTTTTTACCTTTCTCGCCCGCCTTCTCTTGATTTGCAGCACGGGCGGGTACTTTAGGCGCCATGGGATGTCTGTCAAGAATTCTTGCAGCTTCCCTCTTAACGCAGACCCAGACCTGGCCAATCCGAAGTACTTGCTTCTTGATGTGCTCAAATTTATGTATCCCTCTATACCACCACCGTCCGATCTCCATCAGAGGTATTTTCGCGGGTAGCACAGCATCTTATTCATCAATCAATTCGTATAGTGCGGAGCGAGGGAATAGATGCGACCTCTCAGCACAACGTTGCAGCGGCCATCTTGCCTCTCAAATTCTCCATTGCTGTAACACCTATGTGTGACAGAAACGCCCACGAATCGCGTTGTGACGGAGGAAAGAGTGATTGACAACCATCTCTTCCAATGGCTAGCCTCCATTTATGGAGCTAGCCAATGGAAGAGAGAGGCGGGTTAAACCCCCCAACTGAAGTATCCTGTCCAGTGGACGCCAGGCGAAAAATTAAACAAAAGGAACCAAAAGGAAGCCACGCAGCAGCACAGAAAAGTGTAGCCTAGCTGCTAATCAAATATGCACGTTCTCGAGGGAGCCCACCATACAATGTGGGGCTTGTGCTTGACACTGCACTTTCACTGCTAGTGGCCCCTCTACGACAGAAAAGCCACCACCCACAAAAGAAAAGGAGTGCAGGGGAGCTGCAGGAGTGCTGCAGCTCCCCTCGACCCCCCAAGGAGGCCAAAGTAAATGAACAAAAAAAAGTCCTGAGCCTAAGTTTGCAGGGTCTTAGAAAGGATGATCAAGCTGGAATTTTCTTTTAAGTTTAAAGTACTCCACAGTCTGGAGCTCTACAGCCGGGAGAGCAGTTCACTGCCCTCTAAGTGGTCTGAAGGATGTTAAAAACCAAAGGCACATGATATATTTTTGGAAAAATTATTTATTTAAAACTGTCTTTGCAATGGTTGGAATAAAGTTTTAAATCAGAAGTATTATTCACCTTTGCTTTGTTTTACACAAAGCTTTATTTAATTATTTTAGGTTATTCACTGTGCTTTATTAAAGTGTTGTTACTGCTCATAGTAACACATTCCTGAAATGGTTGCAATGATTGACTATTCAGAAGTGCAGAGGGATTATGGTTAATGAAGTAAGAGATGGAATTAAGTATTACTATGACATGCGATTCTGGTCGTGAAGTAAGGTAACATTGCCCTAATGTAAAGTACCACCCTTCCCCCAAAAGAGCTAGGTGCTGTATTGTACATGAAGGGGGGGAGAGAATGTGATTTTGGGGTCATGACCATTTAGGGGCCAAGTATAATATTGCCAAAAGTATTTCCCTCAGCCTTATGTATATTAGTAAATTAGTATTCATTTTAACCATATAAGGTATACAAGACCCCATTGGGATGATTTTGATTGGGGATTTAATTGAACATTACACCTACAACCCCAATCATACGTAGATTCAATTTATATATGGTCCTAAGGGGAGAGTGTGGCCTGGCCGAGGACAAAGATGGCTGCTCGAGTCTGAAGCTCTGGAGCCCACGCCAATATTAGATAGTCTTCATCTGCCGCGTGATCCCGACTGGCGCTGCTACAGTGTGAGGAGGTGCACAGAGGGTTCCCAAGCCGATCAGCTGCATCGCTTCCGCCTGAAAGCTGACGGTGAAAGGCTGCAGCCTGAAGCGGCCCTCGGAGGCCCCGCGACCACAGGGGGCTGCTGTTGAGCCTGCCAGCTACACTGTAATTGCTCTCAATGGTGTTCTCATTGGTGGAGGTGCGCACAACCGTCCCACAGTTTATGTTGAAACCCGGCTGTGGTGGTGAGTCCCATATTGTCTGCTGAGCTGATGGTGGTGGGTCCAGACTGCCGCACAATCCGTGCTGAGTATTCCTGCTGGGCCGCCTTTTGTGGCCAATTTGAAGACTTTACCATCTTTCCTCTGTGTGCAGGTGTGCCCAGTGATGCAGCATCGGCTATACTTGCTACCTCACTGGCCCCCAGTGTGCCCCTGGTGCCATTTGATGTGCAGATGCACTGTGTGATCTATTAGGGGTCCTAGAGTGCAGCACTGTCTGCTAAGTATTCTGGCTTGGTATGCCCTATGCAAGCCTCCAGATTCTCTGTATCCTTTGCCGAATTGTTGTGTCCGGGTTGTACTTCTGTAACTGCGGCACCTCTTGGGGTGCTCCACAACTATGCTTACATTTGGCGACCGGCCTACCAACTACTCACCTCTGGGCGTAATGTCACACAGGGGTGCATATTCGCCCTACTTCCTTTCAGACCACCAGTACTTTCCCGCCTGTCGCTGCCTGTGTGCCCCAGCCATTTCCTGCTCCAATGTGGTGGAACGGCCGCCGGCAGACCCTGCTCTTTTGGTGCCACAAGACCCAGACTTGCAGATGAGGAGGGCTCTCTTCGGACGGCCTCTGGCTCCACTGAGACAGACATCCCAGCACCGGAGGGTACGTCAACTATCTTGGCTGAACTGAGAGCTGGCTTCAAATCAGTGGATTCCCACCTGGACAAGCTTACAACCCAGCTGGAAAGTTTGCATGAATGACTTGACTAGCATGAGACACACATCACTACTGCTGAATAACATATTTCTGCCCCAGAAGAAGCCGGCCCTATGACCACTAAACGTATTGAAAAGCTTGAGAAACTTCTTAAAGTCACGGCGGCTACAGCTAATGACTTAAAAGCACGATCACGCAGAAACAATATCCATATAGCCGGAATAGCAGAATCTACCAACACTGGCTGCTACATAGAACATCTACTTGAGTAACTCTTTGGTACGGAGGCATTCTCGCCCATGTTTGCGGTTGAAAGAGCTCACAGGACCCTTTGCCCACGTCCGGCTCACCTTCCTTCTCGATTTTAGCTAAAGTTCTCAATTATCAGGATTGAGACACTGCTATGCGACTAGCCACAACAAGGACACACTGCAATTTCAGGTATGATACTTACCTTTTTTTGCTATTCTACCCCAATTGTACAATAGGCATGCTGCAAATTTACTGACGTTAGCAAACTCTCCAGAAGGCTAATGTTAAATATTCCATGCTGTATCCAGCACAACTGCAAATCCAGCTTAATGGCAAGGCTAATATCTTTGACTCCTGCTGAGGCCGCTCATTTTTCCAAGCAAAACCGTGTTGGGCCAGGATCACCGGGGTGAGGAGATTTGGGGTAACCTAGGTCCTCCTCTGCCCATTCCCCAATGGACTAACAATTCTCTGCCTATTTTGATTTTATGTTCTATAGGGCTGCCTGTACACCTCCATAGTGGACTTCCCTGGATCGACGGCATAATCCTGAGCAGAAGTACACTGGCGTCATATCGACAGATTCTACATATGTTCTAAATAAGTCTATCCTCTACACCAGCAAGTTGATAGAGCATGGGAGTTCTCCTTCAAGCGTCGCCTCCCCCAAAAGGATGACTCAACCTGTTTGTTCTTCCCTTTTGTTGTTTAAGATGTTGATGGGATTCACCGGAAACGAGTTATTAGCTATCCGATGTGGGTGGGTGGTTTTGGGTGTTATATTGTTGTGGTACACTACCTTTTGCTTTTTATTTGATGCAGCGGAATGATCATATGACGGGCAGTGCACTACCTGGTATTTACACGCCGGTATTCCCATTCTTTCTTTACCTAGCTAAATGACTCCACCTACTGGAGAGTCTGAGAGACCGACATTGAAATGCATAACTTGGAATGTACAGGGGCTGCCAACCCCTGAAAGGGGTGTCAGGTACGGTCTTACTTAACCAGGCATAGCGTACAGGTAGCATTTTATGGAAACTCACTGTGCTCCTAACTCCCCTGCTAATTACAGCAAGATGTGTTTGGATCCTAGTGCACAGGGTGATCCCTTTCAAGAAGCGTGAAAAAACTGCTGACCCGGAGGACCACTATTTACTGGTTTCTAACATGCTCGCTGCCATGACCCTTTTACTGCTCAATATTTACGCCCCTAACATAGATGTCCCTGAATTTTTCTTTGACATTTCTAAACATCTCATCTGGTTGCAGGCAGACAATACTAATGGGGAGGAATTTCAATCTCACGCTTGATCCCTCCGTGGACTCGACTGGTACCGGACAGGTGACCAAACCCTGCTCTCTTCAGTCGCTCTCCTCTCTCATGCAACCCTTTCTCCTCAGTGTGGTCTTCCACTCCAAGTACTCATCAACCATTGGTTACACTTTTTACTCTGCTCCCCATGGGTCAGGGCCCTGTATCAATCCCTGGTATCTCACCCCTGATCTCTTGTGTGCAACCACAGATGTTGAGCATCTCCCCTGAATCTTGTCAGATCACTCCCCAAGTGCTTCTTACCCTCCGGCTCCCCAAGGTGGTATTGCCTTGTGCGTGCACCCTGGCGCTTCCCTACAAATGTGTTACTTGATTAGGTTTTCCGAACTTAAGTTAGGGACACAACAGTCAAATACTTTCTAATTAACACAGAAACTATGCAACAATATTCAATACTCTGGGATGCTTTCAAGGTATACATTAGAGGGGTGTGCATTGCTAAGCACTCATGGGTGCTTTGTTCCATACGTAGAGAGCTAGCAATCATTGAGTGAGTGCTGAGGGATCTTGACAAACAGACACTAACTGACCCCCGCTCGTCATTGCATCGTAGCGCTTTGCTAATGAAGGAATTCCAGGACCTGGCAACCCGCAAGGTTAATTACTTGGGCAAATATGCACGAGCGCTGGTGTATGGTGAGGGTGAGAGACCTAGCGGCACTCTGACTGGATTGCTCCGCCCCATATCAGTCTTCATTGATTATGCACCTCTGGCTTGATGATGGCTCCTCAGTCAGTAGTAGCGAAGACACTCTTATGAGTTTCTTACTTACTATACTCATCTACATACATTGCGATGTGTCGCTACCGAAGACAAAATCGCAGATTACATGGCGGAGGTTACCATGTTTAGCTGGAAGGAGGTCAGCAGCAGTTTCTTGCCTCGCCTAGCTCCTGTGATGAGATTTCACAAAACCTGAGTGGTACGCGTGCCCTGGGTATTGAAAATTACTGGAAGTCTATGCAGAATTCCTAACGCGTGGTAGCCTCTCCTCGACAATGCGTGAGGCAGTGATCACCCTATTACTTAAACCGGGCAAGGTCCCAGACAATTGCACCTCATACAGACCACTTTCATTGTTGAACCACGACAAAAACATTCTAGTAAAAGTCCTAGCTACTCGCCTTTCCCTCCTTATGGACAAGATAATTTCCCCATTACAACCTGGGTTTGTCCCAAGGCGTTCCACCTCAGTTAACCTTTAGACTATATTTGCTATTCTCAATCACATCACTCCTGAGCTCCCTGCCGCAGCGATTTTACTTGATGCCGAAAAAGCGTTTGATTAGCTGGAATGACCTTTCCTCCATGCCACATTGCATAAGCTCGAAGTGCCCAAGGGTTTCAGTGAAGTTGTTCACCCATTGTATACTGCCCAGCTAGCCCGCCTAAACTTTAACGGCATCTTAACCGACCAATTTTTGCTGTCATGTGGTACTAGACAGTGGTGTCCTCTATTCCCTTTTTTATTTATCATCGCCATGGATCCCCTGATGTGGCATTTTCAGGAGCACCACCTAGCTCGTGGGCTACGCTTTCATTGCAACCCCCTTTTAGCATCCTTGCACGCGGATGTGATGTAACTTTGTTTGGAACCCCTAAAACAACCTTCCCACTCTCCTTTGGGAGGTCGTCCGCTTCGGGACACTCTCCAGTCTAGCAATCAACTGGAGAAAATCTGAGATTTTTCCCTTGACGGACGCCACAGTATCCTGTCCACTAGAGTTCCCCTTAAAGTGGTATACAGATACTCCTAAATTTCTAGGCATTTGCCTCCATCAACAGAGTTTCAAAGTCATACGCCTGAACTACAGCCCTGCAATCAATAAGCTGTCATCTCAAATTTATCAGTGGATGAAACTTCCATTATCCAGCTCTGGTAGTACCCTATTTTTAGGTTGAGCCGAAGACAGTACATTCGATGTATGCAAGACCTGTTGTATCCTATTCTATGACTTATGGCACACCCAGCGATTCTTATTGGCTGTTGTCTGTGTCAATCAGAAATGCAGCTTTGTTATTGGTGCATTTCAGTCACAGTCCCTCATTTGTGTGCTTAGCTCTGCTTCTGGCGATTTAACTCAGAGATCATTTTATTTGGCCATCACACTGCATAGCATGTGAAGGCTCCTTCTCCCTCTTCAGAGCAAATCTGAATTCGATGTACCTTTAAAATTACAAATACCTTTTAAAGGTGACTTAAGGCAAAGAAGCAAAACGGAAACGTGTGGCTGAAAACTTTAGAAAATGTTATTATTTTATCTTAGAAAAAACGGTCCAAAGGAAGTAGAAAGGACATATAGATGCAAAAATATATTAATGACTAAAAGGTACTTAGAAACAAAGACGTTTGATTGAAATAGATGTTAGTTCCAGATGTGCAAAAGGACCCATACATCGGAAAAGATGTATTTGTACTGATCAAAGCAGAAGGAAGATAATATATATTAACGTGATAGCCTCAGCAGCCTAATGGAAAAAAGCAGTGGTATTGCAGTGAAGTAAAGATGCAAACACGTTCATCTCCTTATAGTGAAGCATCTGGAGTAAAAAGATGTAAATGCAAAGAAGTAAAGCACTGCCAAAGAGCAGGATTAAAACGTTTTTACTTCACTAAACATATTCTAGGCTATATGTTTGTTCACCTATGTACCACCTGCTAATTGTTATACTAGTTGAATTCTGTTGATTATACTTCTTCGTAATAGTGTGTTTTTCTTTATAGGATTGTGTTGTAAGCCATTCGTTTTGCTTCACTAGCTACATGTTCAAGTTAGGATGTGGCTATTATATACATGTTATCCCATAAACCCTTTGTACCAGTAGCCTCCACTAGTGCGAAAGTAGTCACTTGAAAGTAGGTTTTTGGTGCCTATCCTATCTTCCTGCCAAGTCAACGAGCAGCAGATTCTCTCTCCACATTATTCTGTGTTCCACAAATAGAAGCGGCTGCTGTTTCCTTGCTGCCTTTTCAGAGTCTTGTTGGATTTTAATACAAGAGGGGAAGGTGTGACTTAGCAAATATCTACTGGTTGAAAGCAGCCATTGACATGGTTTATCATTATATTTAATATTCCCAGTTTTGTTTGATAGAAATGAGATGTATCCTTTACCACCTAGATGACATGCTGTTCAGACCAGACCAAATTCTACCTGCTCTGCACCTATCTGGCAGTCAGAATGCAACAAAATAAATCAATAGCAAGCTTGTGGGCCGTGTTGTCTAAAGGATTTCTTGGGGCCTTGGGCAAAACATACTATAGGTACCCCCTGTTTGCCTGTGTTGTCTTAAGGATTTTTGGGGCCTTGGGCAAAACATACTATAGAAGCCCCATGTTTTGCAATCACGTTGACATTTTTACCTGCTTTTGTGCTAGTTGTAGCATACAAAACAAACTTTCGAAAATGCAATTCACTCAAAAACAATTGAAATGCGTCCCTCTGAGCAGCTCAATACATATTTTAACAAGCATTTGCAATGCAATAGGTCTCGCAGCATTAAAGTTTGAGTTATTGGCATTGTGTATGACAATGCCATTAGCTATAACATTTGCAAATGTGACACCTATAGCTTTTGTAATGCAATATGAGTTGTATTTACATGACTTAGATGTATTGATATTACAAATAACAATGGCTTTTCGTTTTTTTAATACTTAAATAAAAGTTATTGTAATTGAGTTGGTGGAAGGGTGAAGTGGGTCGTGTCCCCGAGTGATGTGGTGGTGTCCCGAGTGATGTGGTGGTGGTCCCGAGTGATGTGGTGGTGGTCCCGAGTGATGCCCCCGAGTGATGTGGTGGAGTCCCCGAGTGACGAGTGGTGCCCCTGAGTGATGTGGTGGTGACCCAGAGTGGTGTGGGGGTGTCCCCGAGTGATGTGGTGGTGTCCCCGAGTGATGTGGTGGTGTCCCCGAGTGATGTGGGGGTGTCCCCGAGTGATGTGGTGGTGTCCCCGAGTGATGTGGTGGTGTCCCCGAGTGATGTGGTGGTGTCCCCGAGTGATGTGGTGGTGTCCCTGAGTGATGTGGTGGTGCCCCCAGAGTGATGTGGTGGTGCCCCCAGAGTGATGTGGGTGCCCCTGAGTGATGTGGCGGATGGCAGTGGTGGTGTCTGTGTGTGCATGGCAGTGGTGGTGTCTGTGTGTGCATGGCAGTGGTGGTGTCCGTGTGTGCATGGCAGTGGTGGTGTCTGTGTATGGCTATGGTGGTGTCCGTGTGTGCATGGCAGTGGTGGGGTCCGTGTGTGCATGGCAGTGGTGGTGTCCAAATGGACTTCAAGGTGCACTTTTCCGAACGGAGGTTTTTTTAATCGAAGACTGTGATTTGTGATTGTTGAGACTGCGTGGTTCTGAATGAGACGCCGACAATAGTATATCTTTTTTAGCTTGGATCTTGTGAATAGTGCCCATTCAGAGATTGTATTTTTATCAAAAGAAGGTATTTACAGCCCTACACCAAAATCATTGTTATTACTTTTGCTGGATGAGCATTGAGCTGTTGACGGTCTGGGGTGAAAAGGTCATTAGTCTTTGCATTCTGCCCCAACAACAAGGAACTTCGGGTAATAGTTTGGGTACAGCGAGTGGTAGGCCCCCAAGATGGAGGAGCCAGGGTCCCACGCCCTGCAAAAAACTAAAGCAACCAAGATGCTTTCACAGCCTGATGGCCCATGGGATTTAATTAATGCTGCATGTCCCTATCACATACACTTTCACTGGGTTCGTGTTTTGCCAAAAACTGGTATTTGACTTTCAGCAGAAGGACGGAGTTTTTTCATCCCACTTAAAGCCCTGCTGTCTCTTAACCTCATTCAGCCAAACCAAACCCCAACAAACTGCAGACATAAATGATTGATACCCTCTGAGGTTTGCAGATTCTTGATGGCCTACCTCATAACGAATGCATCACGAAGCTATAAATAAGCTAGTTTGAACTGTACAAATAGGAATAACATGATATTCATGTAAGGTTTCCCTCCAAGCGGGAATTCCATGAAGAGGATGTGAACGCAATTCTTTGAGCGAAAATGTGGAAATAGCTGGAGCAGTTTGAATGGCAGTACTAGTAGGACAGAAACTATTAAAAGGTAAACTTTCCAATAGTAGAAACTTCTATAAAATGCATGTTTCCATAATGAGGGCCTTATTTTGAATTGTCTAGTGGGGCATACAGGGAAGTTGGTGGAGGGGGGTGATACTGCTCTGGACAACAAATGGTCTGGTGCTTCAGACCCCCAAATTACCTTGTCCAGAAACATTGAACTCCGTTTCACAAAGAGCAGTTCAGTGGTCTGTAACCCGTGGCTGGAGAGTGACTGTGAGCAAAGGCATAAGGACCCAGTTACTCGGGCCTAGGGATATGGACAAAAGTCCCCGACCCTGGCATGGCTGTAGAGCCCGGAACAACACCAGCCATCCGCTGGCACCCATCACCTGCTGAAAACAGATGCCAATGACACCAGTAAACCCCCCCACCAACAGTATGGAGGGGCACTTTTAGGAAAAGGTCGGTAATTCTGGGTCTGCTGGGTTATTCCCCATTCCGTGGACGTTAACTCGCGGTGGGGTAAGGCTGGGATTGATTCTGCTCCTGTTACCTCCTTGCTGACAGAGAACACGCTACGAGGCTGAAGAGGAATGTTAAAGCTGCATACATATCTCTTTGCGTCTCGTTAACTCCAGAGCCCTTTCACGTGACTATTCTCAGTCCCTCGTTCAGTTCCTTTCCCCTGTTGACGTTTAAGAAAACGGCGTGGGGTGATGGGATTCTTAAAGGCCTCCATCGTTGCCCTCGCTGGTTGCCTAAGCGCAGTGATGGTTATATAATATTAGAGTTGATAGCTTAAACGTGCTTTGTCCTGGCCTGTGAGCCCTAGCAAGGGTTGTGAAGCAAAAAATACTTATTGCAGCGTCTAACCGTCTTTCTATCATATTGGGGATCATTATTGACAATTATTTAAAATCATAATAGAAGCGAAACATGATAAAACATTAAATGCGTCGAAAACAGTGTGGCTTAAAACACTATTAATGCAATCTTCGCTACACACTCTACACATTCAATCTCTCCTGTAAGACATTCGAGATTAGCGAGTAATTCAATACTTATCCACATTGCATTTAGATGTTTTTATGTTTTAGAAAAAAATATGTAACCTTGGATTTCAGGTTTCTGCGCAATGCAGGTACAATTCCAAATTGGAGAGGCTCGCGCTTCAATGAAATCGTCGTATTCCGGCCGCCCCGGAAGTCAGGCACGGTCGCCTGTGACGGGGGCGGGGCCACGTCCAGACCGGAAGAGGAGGCAGGCGGAGTCAATGCGTCTCGCGGCCCGGGGCTCCTGTGAGCAATGTGGAGCCCCGGGGCCGCGCTAGCAGGAGGTTGGGCGCCGCGTGCTGAGAGAAGAGTCCCCGACATTGGCCAGGTAAGTTCCAAAAGGCTGGGGGGGCTTGGTGCACTTGTGTGTGTGTGTGTGCGTGTATGCTCGTGTGTGTATGTATGTGTGCGACGGTGACGGCGGGGGAGGGGGGGCCTCGGTGCACTTGTGTGTGTGTGTGCGCGCGTGTGTGTGTATGTGTCAGGGGGGGTGTCTCTGTATGTATGTATGTGCGTGCGTGCATGGGCGCTTGTGTGTGTGTATGCGCATGCGTGTGTGGTGCTTGAGCTTCCCAGGAGACAGCGCTTGGCCACAGCGGGCGTTCCAGTTTCAAATCAGTTCTAAGGCGATGCGCGCGGCCGGGACTGTCTCCTGGGAAGCACAGTCGCTAACAATAGATCTCTAGCGAGACACAGCGCTGACGCGCTGTGTTTTCGCTACGAGACCTAAAAATAAGTATGTTGTTTGTAAGATGTCATATATGTGTTGAATGGCTAAACACTTATAAGGTCCAAAAGGCAAGACTGATTGCATAGCAAATGCTTGTCTATATTTATTTCTGAACATCCCTATAGTTCTGACAAATGGTTTTTTTGATACCTTATGTGGTATGCTCAAGCAACTGGTGTGAGCCAGTAGACAAGCTAGAATCAGTTGGTAAGCCTTCATCCTGCCATATGCACGTGGTGGGTTCGGGGTCCCTGATTTCCACCTCTACTATTTAGTAGCACAGGCACATTTTACGTACCACTGGTTCCGTCTCAATGCACACATACAATTTTTTGAAACTGGAGTGGTCACAGGCATGCCCATACCCACTTTCCACAAATATGCTATGTGGCCTACCCAGGACTTCTTCAGAAGTACAGATGCTCCTGACAACATACTGGGCCTGGACCAGACTCAAACGATATATTGGCTTTAACTATTTGTACTCTCCACATATCCCTCTTTCTGACAACCTGTGGCTCCCGAGGACCACAGAGATGCTTACCAAGCCGATTCTGTCCACCTGCCTACTAGACAGACTAGGAGACCTCTTTGCAGATGCCAAAATATGCGCTGTCACTTTGCTGGCTGGAGGGCACAACGTATCCTACATGGACAGATTCATTTTACATTGACTGTATAACACAGTACGCGCCACGATTCCAACTGTTCCGTTGGAACCTCCGGACTTTCTGCTACTGTCCTTGGTCATTATGACCCCGGACAATGCCAATATGGTCTCTCAACTATATCATGCGGCCCTCTCGCTGAAACATGTCCTGGCATGGGAGAGAGATTTGGGGAGTCCACTATATGACATGAAGTGGTACTTCTGCTGAGAGCAGACCTATTTAGTATATATTAATCATCGGCACAAACTACTACATTTTAAATATCTACACCGTGCATATCGCTACCCCATATCTACTGGCCAAATTCAACCCCACTAAATCACACTGCTGCCCAAGTTGTGCTGCGGAACATGCTAATTTCTCACATTTGGCATGGAACTGCTCGCCGATACTCGCCTTTTGGGAGGAAGAGTTTCTCACTCTATCACACATGATCGAATCTGAGCTCACTTCAATTCCACTAATAGCGTTATTAAGCTATGTTCTATCGCTCTGCACAGGAGTTTGGCTCTATGCAGCTATTGCGCAATTGTTGGCAAAGCGCCAGGTGTCCTTACATTGGGGAGGCACATCAGTCCCAACGGGATGGATTCTAGATCTAGTGTGCTGTGACACCATGAGTGAAACCTATGCCACTTTACAGCCACCCACTTACAGACCTAAAACATATGACAACCACGGTGAAACTACTGGTTGCTCTTTCCGCATAAACAGGAGGGGGCCTGACCATGACTGAGGTACACTCCGACCTGAGACAAGTGCCTATAACCATGCAATGGAACATCATGCTGTCATTACTGGATGTATGTCTAGAGTCACTATTATAAATCTCCCTGCACCTAGGTCTGCTGGCCTAATACCTGTCCATCCTATTATTATGCCTCATGCTCTCTTCTCCATGTACTTTATTTTCTGTTTTCCTCCTGTCATTCTCTACTCACTGGTGCCATTTATTTATTTGTTTTGCAGGAATACACAAGCGATTGTAAATTTATGTTAACCCTAGATCTCCCCATGCATTTGTATTTGCTTATGTTTTCGTTTTCTATTGTTTGTTCTTATCCAAAAAAGTCAATAAACAGAGTTTAATTCAATTGATGATCCTGATGAATTGCCAAGCTTTACCATTACTACTTAAGGCAAGAAACATTTTGATCCCCGTTTTCACCAACATTCGAGCTGTAAAGGATCAATGCTTTCAGTACAACCACATCTATATATTAAATAACCTTAAAGGTTTGTCATAGTCATTTTTAAATCACATTATAATCAACCTACACACACTGCACTTCCACACATACTTCATAACAGCTTCTGATCTTCAAAAGATCTTTGGCAAAGAGCCCCATTGAGGGGCCCGCTGGGCATTGCAGTGCCAGCCCCACGAGGAGCTGCTTTATGATAAAGCATGACACCAATCTTGGTGTAGGAGTGCACTTGCTTCTGATCAATCAGATCCCCTCGCTCTGTTTGGTCAGCCTTTACTGACCTATCTCTTTGCTCCTTTTTTCTCTCCTTACCCGTACAGGAACTGCATACCTTTACTTCCAGCCAATGACTTACAGACAAAGACTTACTTCCAGCCAAAGCACATGGGCTAGAAATGATCCCTGGCGACCTATTTGAATCTGAACAAGCAGTCTGGGTACCTTATTTATGGTCACTATTCAATGCCATTCTACAAGGCATGGAGCTGCCCCCGACCTGGGCAGGGGCAGTAATCATCCCTATTTACAAAAAAGGTACACCACTTAACCCAGCAAACTACCGCCCAATAAGCCTCATAGATGTTACCCGAAAATGTTTTGCCCGTGTACTTCTGGGTCCTCTGCAATCCTGGATAGAAGAAAACAATGTATTAACATCTTTACAAACCAGACTTCTCCTGCCCCACTGCGGGTAAGGGCACCGCCAAAAATCTTGGGGTCTGGTTCGATGAAGATCTGAACTTCTCGACAAAGGAAAAAAAGCTGACCGGGACCGGTTTTGGCACCCATAAAATCTTGAGAAAATGTCTTCCCCTTTTGCCAGTTAGCGCCAAAGAGACTGTGGTCCGGACTCTGATCTTGTCCCGATTAGATTACGCCAATGCTCTTTTGGTTGGCAGCCCTGAATATCTGAATAGGAAACGAGAAGAGGTCCAAAATGTGGCAGCCAGACTGCTACTGGGACTTTCATCCAAATAGAGTGTTCATATCCATCTACGTAACTGGCATTGGCTCCCAGTTGAGTCGACTCAAATTTAAAATGCTGTCCATTGTTGATCAGGCCCTCTGTACGCTAGGCCCTATTTATCTGCAGAAGAGATTTGTCTTCTATAAACCCATGAGACAACTTAGATCATCTGATCATCTACTAATACAGATCCCTCGGTTTATTCGCCATAGGCTTGGTGGGAGCTCCTTTGTTCGTAAAGCTGGCTTGGCTTGGAATATGCTACCGCTGGCTCATCGGAATGTTCATGACCCTTTGCTCTTCAAGAAAAAATTGAAAACGCTGCTCTTTTAGCTGCTGATCTGAGTGTGAACTAACTTTCTGGAGCAAGCGCCGGGACACTTTGAGTAGCTGTGCACTGTACAAATTAAATATAACATAAAATGAATATAACATCTTTGTCATCAGCTGAAACGTCTGCACTAAGACAACGATGCGAGAATAAGATATGGTAAAAAAAAGGTGAATTGACCGCTCCCTTTCCTATAGAGAAAGGGGTGAGACAGGGATGTGTTTTAGCCCCGACGCTGTTCTCCCTCTTTTTAAACGGCTTAATTGAAACCTTACTAGCAGGGAAAAACATAGACGCACCGAGGTTGGCGATCCGCAAAATTCCAGCACGTATGTTTGCGGACAATACGCTGCTGCTCTCTAAATCACCTATGGGTATGCAGCGGGTACTTGAGGAATTTAGTGCTTTCTGCAGGAAGAGGGGTTTGGAGATAAATCTCCAAAAAACATGATCTTCCATGCTAACATCACTAACTGCCCAAACCCTCAATTGGATGGCAGGACCCTTGAGAGGGTGTCCATGTTTGATTATCTGGGGCTTACACTTAATGATAAGATGGATTGGGGGTCACAAGTAAAGAAAGCTAATTTAAAAACGAATTCAGTCTACAAAGGGCATTTTAAAAATACATAAATATTGCTCTCAGAAAGTAATAAGCCCACCAGCCGAAATGTACAAAATACAGGCCAGGGGAGCTTCCTTATACGGGGCACAACTATGGGTTCACTGCTCACCAACTTCACTATACATGACAGATAATCTATTTCTCAGGCAATTGTTGGGCCTCCCCAAGAGTAATCCACTAATACCACTTAGGATGGACTTGGTGATTGGTCCCATAGCCGATGTAGTTGCCTCTCGACCACTTCTACATTGGCGCCGCCTCTGGAGTACACCTGAGTTAGTCAACTACAGAGAGGAATTGAAGGATGTCATGACCCTTCTGGGATAAACCACAGGAGTGAGAATCCATCAACCACGTTGGGATTGGGGTAGGTAATAGAGTATACACATAGGATATCCCAACTGGTATTATTTGTAGACAATTACGTAGGATATGTTAAACAACATTATCAGACAAGAAAAAGGAGACTCATTTTTAGTTGTAAATGTGCTCAAGGCATCATGTTTATCCAAAACAGGAAGAGGACTGGTAACAGTTGTATCAGCACTGTAAACAATTCAATTAAAACAACCCTATTTGTACTTGGGGCTCAAGTGGTGCTAGTGATGTGCACGGTGGCAACACAAGTGACAAAGTGATCAGCGAGAGACGGCGAAGGGTGACTAGTGTAAGACTATATACATTGAATAGAAGTAACAATATGGTTCCAGCTGAATTGTGGTCTTTTTGGCTCTACTTTGGGCTGGTTGTCATTTTAGATGAACCACATTGTGTGTTGTGCCATGGATTGCGCTGAGTGGTCGACGGCGTTTCGATCCTCTTGAATTGGGATCTTCCTCAGGGCAGGGTTGAGTGATGATCAGTGCTGATGGTAATGAGAAGGGGGGACCAGGTCACTTCGGTTGAGCACTGGGCACTGAAGCTGGGCGGGAGCGGTCCAAGGATCCAATCTTGATGAGTAATTTGAGGGGGAACCCGAAACAATTTATCCTGGATGCGTAAGTTACGTGATGAGTGGATGCTTCGGATCGGGGCTGGTCTATGAATCGACGTGTCATTCAGAAAGTATCGATGGTGGGGGAGTCTGGAAGGAAGGCGCATGGTTAAAGAAGGAGGCCCGTCAATGGAGGAGGATCTAGGGGAACTAAACTGGTGTGATGGCTCACCTGAAGAGCAAAGGTATGGGGAGACGATCTTGGGTATCGTGGATGGTGAGCAACCTCGGCATGCAAGGAGGGTATTCGGTCATCCCGTCAGGCGGGAACGAGGAGTCAATCCAGGCGGTATCGACTGTGGGAGAATGGATCTCTGTGGATTCAAATTACTTCTGAAGTTCTGAATCAATCCAGGGCAACCAGAACTTCAGAAGTAATTTGCATGATCAAGGTTTGGGCTGCTAATCTTAATTGATCCTAGGAGAGAAGATGTTTTCTTAAGATGGTGGAGGTAAAAACTGGCAGGTTGTGCCATTTTGTTCACTTATGCTGATAAGGACGGTGTGGAACAAGCGTAAAACCAACAGATTTGACGGTTCTCTGAGATGCGTTGAACCCCAATAATGATATGTTGGCAAGTAGAGTAGGATCAATCTTGGGGGAGGATTCGAGTGGGATTATGATATATTCCATTCTTGAAAAGTTCAGTTGCAGACGGTGCAAGTCCATCCATCTATGAATAATTTCTGTGCCTTTTAGTAGGGTGTGTAAGTCTTGTACTAATGATTGTCTTAATTATAGCTGTGTGACATCTGTGTATTTGTGTTGTATTATGTCAGGGTTGTTCAGAATTATCTTGAGTGGGTCATGTACAGATTAGATTTGAGAGACAGCGGAACCTTGCGTGAGGCTGCAGGTCATTAATTCCGTTACAGAGTGTAACGCCCAATGGAAACCAGCAGAATCAGCTTAGTACTGCCCCTCTGAGACTCATTTTAAGTTCCAGGGTCTTCAGGAGGAGATCATGGTCCACCATCCCAGGGAAAGCCGATGGGTCTAGAACGACCAGAGGAAGGAATTCTTCTTTGTCAAGGATATGGCACAAGTTGTCTAGTATTTTAATGGTAGCAGTTTTTGCGCTGTAGCCTTCCCTGAAGCTAAATTGGATATTGGAAAATAAGTTATTGCTGCTTATGTGTTTGTTCAGTTGAAGAGCGACATTTTGTCAGTGGCTTTTCTTAACCAGTAAATGTTGCTGATGGGTCTGAAATATTTGAGGATTTTAGGTTTAACACTTAGCAGTATATGTACATGAACTGCCGCTAAGTAACGCTAACGCTAGTTATCAGCAGTTTTCTTAACGCGGCCTATCACCAAAAACTATCGCCCTGTTAGCGATGTATTTACAATACTTCGCTACATGGCAATAGATTCAGGTAGCTGCGGTGAAAACTATTGGTAACACTAGCGTGAAGGTGATACAAATTCGGACGTTAGCGGGCGAAAACTGACGAAAGGCCCATTAGGGGCAAAAATACTCCTGTTAGTCAGCCCAATGTGACTTTATTTTGCCTCTAGCGGCACAAATAGCCTATAAGTCCACCTCCAATGAAAAATAGGAAATAAAACCAATGGCATGCAGAATGAAGCAGCCAGGGCTAAGTGCAGCACAGATCAACATCCACCCTAAACCCCCCCAATAGCCAGGATCACCAGCCAGAGTCCCACTGGAAGAGGAAATTCAGGGCTACATCTATGAACAGTGGTGCATCGCTGTGCCAAACCAGTGATGTATCACATTTCATTGCGCACTCCTTGCAACACCATGGCATCCAAAATCTTGATACCACGGACAGTCCCTGGGGTCTGGGGACCTCGCTGGACCCGGAAAGGGATGCAGAGAAGCTGTGGAGTTGCTGGGCCATTGTGGTAGACATTGAGGCATTGCGATCGCCCTTAAATGGTAGTGACATCTGACAGATCACATGGAGACACGATGCTGACCTGTGTGAGAGACCGCCTTGCGTCCCTTGGTGCTGTGAATGGTAGAGGAGCTCCTGTGCACCAACGTAGGGAGGTCTAAATTGCATACTACGATCCACCACTATCACTGGGTGCACAGAGGAGCTTATCAATGGTGTGCCGCGCCTCTCTGCATCACAGGCCTTAGGATTTTGTACTGGCCGGACGCTGTGGATGGTGTGACCCCTGAGCTGTATCAACCTTGTGTGGCAGAAGGGCTGCGACTTTACGTCTAAGGGGGCCCTGTTGCCACACCAGCATTGGGAGGTTCACTAGCAGACATGGCGGCGACTGCTGTACCCAGGCTTGTGAAATCCCATCTGACTGAGGCTCCTGCTGGCTGAGCCACATATTTGGAGAGAGTGCAGCGCATTGAGCTCCTGTGTCAATGTCCGGGTGAAGAGAAGATGGGACACTTCCCAGAGGAGGCCCGGGTGTGAGTCAGGCCCATGCTTAGCGCATGTGGGTGAGGCCCCCCATGCACTGAGTAATCCCTGCATTGCGGATGGCCTACATCACTGAGGGATTTTGTTTATATACAACAGTTCTTTTCCCAGATTCCAAAGATTTACTATCAATAAATTATTTGAACCTATGTGTATAGGTCACTGGTTTAGGCACTGAATGCACTAGCAATTAAATCAAAAATCAACTACAAACACAGGAATATCTTTTAGAAATTGTATTATCTTTTTACTTTTCAAAATTTATAGGGTACATTCAACATTCAGGTTGAAAACAAATGCATACATATGAAAAAGGTACAGCCTAATTACACCTTAATTTCATAAGTAAAAATCCTCTCCTAATAAAATCATAAAAATGACCAGTATTTTCAATGAATAACACAGTCATGTTATGTTATGTTATTATGAGCTTGTAGAGCGCATTATCACCCAGGGGTATCAAAGCGGACACAGGACATCAGTAGGACACCAGACCACTCAATCATAGGGGCCCCATGCCTCCAGGAAAAGCTCAGTCACTTAATGTATATGAGGAGTTGGATAATGCGGTCAACGTTTCGGTCTTCTGTCGTGTATCATCATCAGGACAATGCAATCTGCGTTTTTTAACTATGACTCCTAGGAGAACACAATGTAAATTATTACTTTTGTGTCATGCCATCCAAGTATTGATACAATATTTAAAGATAACCCGTGTGAAGTCTGCGGTAAAGAATTCTTTCTTATACAATTGGATACAATTCTACCAATTCGTTAGTACAGTTTGCATCTTAGTTTTCACTGCAACAATTGTAGGATGCCACTGCGTCAGTACCTTAAGCCTGCCTCATTGCAGTCGTAAGGGTGACGCAGTGAGACAGGGATAGGCTAGCCTCATGCATTGCTGGAGTTGTGTCATGCTTGTGACACACCTGCAGCAATGCATGACTTTAGCGCTGACAGATATGTCAGGATTCCAGACGTACCTGTCATTAATTGCGACATGGAGCTCTGTACAGTGAATACAGCGCATCCATGGTGTCACAAGAAGGGCGTAGTGAAAAGTGGTGCAACGCTGTTTTGCCGCAGCAATGCAACACATTTCATGAATGAGGCCTAGGAATGCGCCTTATCTTATTGATGGTGTGCATTCCTGCCTGTAATTTTGTCGCAGGGCAGCACAGCAACATCCCTTGCAGCGCTGTCCAGAACCAAAACATTCTGACATAAGGCCCCAAATGTTTGCACCATTTTTAAGGCCAGCTATTTTTTGGTTTAAAAAACTGCCTCTAACTGCATTTAGAGGCAGTTTTTTGGGTTTTTCACCATACCAGGAGTTCCTTATAAATATCGCAAAGTGGTTTAGCTGCAGTTTTTGCCTACCTTGCATCTTATTTTTATTAACTCCCGCTAACAGAAGTGGAGATCTTAAAAATTCACGTTTTCGCTAGAAAACTGCTGCTAACTGAGGTTAGCGGCATCTTGTAAATAAGGCGATAAAAAAAGCGTTGTATCGTCATAAAACTTCCGCTACGGTGACGTTCACTTCTTGTACCTATGCCCCTTAGTCTTATGAGTATGGGAGATATCTGACCCAATTTTAAATTGATGGGGAACAGACTAAGGGATATAGATGAGTAACTATGGTCTTGTCAGCCAGATTGGAGCGAGAATGTTTAGGTTCTCTTTGATTGTTTTGGTTAGTATCACGTCTCTGAATTAGGGGGTGGATTGTTTTTATTTATATTATATTGGAGTAATCTTTCTTGCGTTACAGGAATGATTCCCATATGTTGGTTATTTTAAAGGTAAAGATGGCTGGTGAAGAATGTTTATTGGGGCCTACTTTCGGTTTGGCATTTTTGCTTGAAAAATATGAAAGGAAGCTGTTACATTTTGTGGTGGAGGGTGCAGGACTCTTATTGTGTTTTGTTTTGTCTCCGTTTATAATGAATACAGTATGACTGGTGTCCTGTGATTGGGAAATTTGATTCTTAATTGAAGTTGATTTTAAAGTTTCAAATTTCTATTTTGAATTTGTTTCTACATTTCTTCTATTTAGACTTGATTTGTCTTTCTATACTCTTCCTAGCTTTTTGTTTTATCATTTGAACCTTGACCTCCTTCAAACTTAACTTTATGTCATCTGTGTCCTACAGTGAGCTGTTTGAAGAAGGGGAGTTTGGACTTTGTGGCCCCTTAACGAGTCAGTTTTGCCCCTAGAAGTTACAATTCATATTGAATTGTTGGTGCAACAGTCAAGGATGCGGTTAGTGGCATGAAGGGGTAAGTAGTATTTACAAGAGTCGGTAAATACATCCTATTCAGAATTAAAACTCCAAAATTGGGAATAACTTTCGGAATGTACTACCTACAGGACAGTATTGTGAATGACTTGGTAATTTCAGGTAGCATTTCCCCCCTGTAAATGTAGGCAGGAAGGAACTGCTGATTATGATCTGGGGAAAATTGTAGGGGTGTGGAGTTTACTGTACACACAAACTACAGAACCCTGGATTCCGCCAGTCTTCAGAAAAGCCTGGGGTTGGTAGGGTTCCATGGATGCCAGCCAATCCTGGACATTAACAATGCAGCAAGCCATAGGAAAATGGAAGGAAACGGCGTGTTATAGGTATTGGTTTGATGTTTGCTGTGTATTCTAAGTAAGAAAATATACTGAAATCTATGCAAACCGCACCACTCTGGATCCACCCTGGGTACCTAGTTCTCAGAAGTGCCTGGGGTTGGCAGAATTCCCTTGGTGCCAAATTTGAACCAAAACACTGCAGTCATCCCCCGTGGAGACTAGGGGAGATTGGGTTTTTGGAGCAAGAGTTCTAATGTTTGCAGGCCATGCAACCTATGAAAATGAGGGATACACGTAAGCCACAACACCCTTTATTGACCTAGGTCTCCTGTTTTCAGAAATGCCTGGGTGTAGCAAAAGTCCTTGAATGCTGGCTGACTCTAAACCAAACCACTACAGCCATATCCTATGATAAATGATAACAAATTTGGTATTTAGGTTTGCATAGCTTTTTTGAGTAGTCAGACAAGACAATCTATGAAAGCCACACCACGCTGGTTCCCCTGGATGTTTAATTTTCAGAAATGCCCAGGACAGGTATGGTCCATGGATGCCAGATGTTTCCGAGCTCAACTAATGGAGTAAATCCCCATGTGCAGACCACATTGATTTCACATTGTTAGTTTTGCCTCTTTCCAACACCATCTGATGGACACACACACATATAAAATACAGTGTCTATCAGCAGAAGTGTGGGAATGCTGGATGGTAAGGCGTATACCGCTGAGATTGAAATCCGGAAAAGTGCAGCTGGGATTTGGCACATTGATAACTGTAAGGCTACAGTTAACTTTCGGCCCCATACCTGACAACGGTCCTGAAAATTGTCACCTTTCAATAATGATCCCTATCTTCAAAAAGGGAAATTGGGGGGCGTGGCCAAGATGGCGGCGGTGTAGGACGTGTATCTCAGTTCTTCCGGCGCCGCCTGGCATCTAGCTTTGTACATCGCCCTACCTGGAGCCCATCCACGCTGCCGAAGGGGTGATTGGAGGTCCTCTCGCTGTCCTGGTCCCGGTGGTGCCATTATTTCGGCGCTTGCTGAAGGAAATTTGCCCTTTTGAGGCTGTACGACCCCGGCGCCTCCTGAGATTAGCCGGCCGCGTGTTGAGCAGAGCTGAGGCCTGTGTGCCGTGGGCTGGGGCATCCCGGGCTCTGAACGGCCGCCTTAGTACTGAGACCGACTGGAGACCTGCGTTGGCGGCAACGGCTGGGCCTGGGGAGGTTCAGGCCCCTACACCATGCTGGAGCCTGTCCCCGGAGAGGTCGGCGCTGCCAGTGAGCTCCCGCTGTGCTTGCGGCGGTCGAGCGGCTCAGGCGGAGGTGGCTGGCTACGGAGGTGAGGAGCGGAGCTGCAAGATCCTAACTCAAGTGGTTGATATTAGGGGGCCCTTCCTGGCGGTCCGGGTTCAATGGGGGAACACACACTTCACAGTGGCCTCACTGTATGCACCAAACGAACGCCAAGAGCCCTTTTTTAAGGCGGCTCTCGCCAAAGGACTAGCTTCCCCAGATGTGTATGTGCTGGTGGGAGGGGACCTGAATGTAGTGATTGATTCAGAGCTGGATAGATCTGCTGCGCGCTCACACCAAACGGGAACCCTCTCGTAGGGAGGGAGGCAGTGGTTGTAAGACTGAGGGCTGCATGACGTTTGGCGCACTCAGCATCCCCTAGAACGCGACTTCACTTATTATTCCTCAGATCACAAGTCTTATGCGCGCTTAGATCACTTCCTGGCTACGACTTCCCTCATGCCCCATTTATCTGAAACAGCTATCTCCCGCGATCTTTGTCAGACCATGCCGTTATTTCTGTTCAGCTTTACTGTAGTGGGCAACGGCCGCCGTCATCTAGTTGGCGCCTTCAAGACTCTCTCCTCAACTCGGAGTCTGCAGTCACCCGCATTAGGGCGACTATCACCCAGTACTTCGTTGACAACGATCGGGATGGTATGTCGCTGGGGTCCGTTTGGGAGGCCCTCAAGCTAGTGGCCCGGGAAGAGTTTATTGTGGTGTCCGCGTCCTACGCTCGGATACGTAGGGATAAGCGCGAGGAACTGGAAAAGGAAGTGAGTGGCCTAGAGGCGATACATAAAAGGACTGGGGCTCCGCGCATCTGGAGGGAGTTGGAAACGAAACGGCGCATGCTAAAACACCTCGATCTAGACCGAGCGGAATATGCGCCACTAGTTTTATCTCAGTGGGGACAAGGGGGGCCGGATGTTGGCGCATAGGTTGAGGGCTCAAGCGCAGCGGTCCGCCGTCCAGTCCATTAGGGATTCTCAAGCGGTGGAGCACACAACTGATTCCCTTATTGCAGACACCTTCCAACGGTTTTATCAAACCTTGTATTGCGGAGAACCCTCGGACCCTGAGCTAGTGGCAGCATATTTGGCTTCCTGTGGTGTAACGCCCCTCTTGCAGGCCTCGACGGAGGCTCTGAACGCTGAAATACGTATCGAGGAAGTCATCTCCGCGACTGCGAGGCTGAAACTAGCTAAATCCCCGGGGCCGTATGGCTTCTCGGCCATCTTCTATAAGACGTTTTGTGTGGAATTGGCGCCCTTTTTAACCCGCCTTTTTAATTCCTTCCTGGAGAGGGGGGAGGTGACTACCTCCATGTCGGAGGCCGCTATCACGGTCATCCCCAAGCCCGGGAAGGACCCCATGGAGTGTGCATCATACCGCCCAATCTCACTCCTCAACATCGATGCCAAGCTTTTCGCCAGCGTTCTAGCTGCATGCCTCAGTACGTTAATGGACGGCATCATAGATCTGGACCAGGCGGGTTTCATTCCGACACGGCAAGGGGGGAACAACACCAAGAGACTTATTTGCCGTTTTCAAAGCTTTCGGCCTGGGGGCTAACTTCCTGCGATGGGTTCGCTGCCTGTATGCGGCCCCGAAGGCGGCGATCCGGGTGAATGGCTGCAGGTCTACTCTCTTTCCCATCACTCGAGGGACGAGGCAGGGGTGCCCCCTGTCCTCGTTGCTCTTTGCGCTCTCTATGGAGCCCTTTGCTCAGCGGGTGCGGTCCAATGGGGGCATTGCGGGGATTCAATTTGGAGCAGACATGCACAAAATCAGCCTGTATGCAGATGACGTGATTCTTTCGCTCACACACCCTCACACCTCCTTGCGGCACCTATAAACAGAGCTACACAAATTTAGTGGAGTTGCAGGATTTAAAGTCAACTTTTCCAAATCACAGATACTTAACGTGTTGGTCCCTGCTGCTGAAGTGCAGGACCTACAACAGGATTTTGCCTTCCATTGGGTTCACTCTGATATTCCATACTTGGGAATTCGCCTTGTCCCCTCTATAGCGCAGACAATTTCTATTAACTACAAGCTCTTAGTGGATCAAACGACCAAATCGCTGTCCGACTGGTCCCGTCTCCAGCTGGCCTGGTTCGGTAGACTGGCTGCAGTCAAAATGATGGTACTCCCACGCATCTTGTACCTTTTTCAGCTGCTCCCTCTGGGCCCTCCGCCGGGTACCTTACAAGAAGCTGCAGGGGCTGATTACTACGTTCTTATGGAGCCACACACGTCCACGGCTTGCCTCCTCAGTGCTTACGGCCTCTAAGGCCAGCGGTGGGCTGGGCTTTCCCTCACTGAAAGCGTACTACCAGGCGGCCTGTCTGCGATTCATCCTTGAATGGAACAGGCCATATTCCAGTAAGCACTGGAACTTTATGGACCAGACGGTGGCGGGCTGCAATATTTGGCGCGAGTTATGGCTCCCTCTGGGTCTTTATTCTTCACCTGTGACATCACCAACTATGAAGGCGTGGGACCAATTGGCGCAGTGTAAAGGTTGGACCACTTTCCCATCGCCTATGACGCCTATTGTAGACAACCCATACTTCCCGCCTGGCTGCTCGTCCCCGACCTTTCAACGCTGGAGGGAGGAAGGTTGCAAGAGAGTGGGCTGCCTCTTCGATCTAGATGGCCTAATCCTGTTCCCCTCGCTACGCCTGGACTACTTCTCTCTCTTAGACTCTGATGCATTTCCTTATTCACAGGTGGCGCACTGGGTCACTCAGCCACCTAACGTCGCTGCTATGTCCCGCCCGCTGTCAGCACTTGAACGTTGGGTTGTCTGCAAGAAAGATGATCGTAAACTTATATCGGACTTGTACGCCATGATCATGGCGCGACCTAAAGCTTTGCGTACTTTGGGACGCCCGCTGTCACATAAGGAATGGGAAAGGGTGTTCTACCGCGCGCACCACACTGCTGCCAATGTTGCAGGTGCAGAGTAAGCCTTTAAGGTGGTTACATATTGGTACTATACCCCAGCCCGTATTAAGCCCTGGGTCCCGACCCATTCAGGCCTGTGTTGGAGGGGATGTGGTGCCCTGGGCACCTTGGCGCACCTATTGTGGCATTGCCCGAAGCTAGAGCGATATTGGAAGGCGGTCCTTGACCACCTAGACTATGCGTTTCATGTTACGTTCCCTCGGGCCCCTGAACATGTGCTGCTAGGGCTCCCGCATGCAAAAGCGTTTCCCTTGAGCTCACTGAGGGGTAAGCAGATTGCTTTGGCCTTGTTAGCGGCGCGCTCAGTCATCCTAGCGCAATGGAGGTCCACTGATTCCCCCGACCCGAGGGACTGGATCCGACGGCTGGGGCGTCTATTGGCTATGGAGCAACTCTCGCTCTGCATGGATGGCAAGGGGGCAGATTATGCGGAGTTGTGGGAACCAATCATTCATCTTCTATCCCGAGATCTGTGTGAGGTAACGTGTCCGAAATATCTCCAGATCCTGCAACTTATCCCATTGGAGCCTGGGGGTCCCACCCAAAAGATTTGAATGGCCTGGGAGGTACTGAGGGGAGGGTGTGGCTTGGAGCCTAAAGGGGGTAGATGAGGCTGATGCGGAGGAGGGTGGTCATGTGGGGGGGGGGGCTCCTTTTCGTTCCTTGTTCCTATTATATTATTGATTGCAGTAGATTGCTGACTGTAATGACGGCTCCTAATGGCATTGCATTCGCCCTTGCGGGGTTGCTCTCCGGGGGTAGACCCAAACGCTGTGTTTAACACCAATGGATCTTGCTCTGCCGGCCAGTTGATGTAGGCAGCCGAGCTGTGTTATGAGATGTTATGCTGCTCAATAAAAAAAAGGGAGATTGCGCAGATTGTGGCTGCTACAGGCACATTTTCTTCTTTGATTGTTTGCTAAAACTGTTAAGTGACTTGCTTCAAAGTCTGAGCATGGACCATGGAGGGCAATATAATTGTTAATGTTCAGTATGGTTTTTAGGAGTACCTTGTCACTTGGCAACAGTGATGTTTTTATTATGAGGAAATGTAGAATATCACATCGTGGTTTATGTCAAGAGAAGTAGACCTCTGATAGTATTACTGTATGCAGATGATGCCGTTTTAAATACAAGAACTGCCACAGAGTTGGAAAGCTGGTTTCCATGTTTGTGGATCATTCCTGGTCTTTCAACTATTCTTACAAAAACCAAAGATCAATCTCTGGGACTTGCTAAAACTGAATGCAAGACTATTACAGTGGCTAGTGTCTCTTTAAGACGAGTATAAGTCTTTCTTCTATCTTGTTATTACCTCTGTCCACTAATCAGCCAATATAAATTGGGAATATTCAGATTTGATACTAGCCTTCACGTCCTCACTATGATAAATATTATTTTGAAAAAAGTATCCTCTCTATCTGTTATAGTGTAGGATTCACCCAATGTTTGTAGGTGGAGAACACTTTTGTTAATAGCCTTTTAGGATTCCAAAACAAGTGTCAGATAAGATGAAATGAACCTTGTTCTGGTCTAACCCATCTGACACACTCATGAGATCAATTCTAGCCAAATTATGAAGAAAATTATCATTAAACATCATGGGTGAATTTTGCACTAACATGGCCATTAAAGAGGTTATGAGGCCATGTTTGATATGCCAGATGGATTGCCGTCATTCTTTGACATCATAAGATCCAAACAACATGCAAATTAGAAAAACCCTTTAAGAGCCTATAAAAAATAACCTAATCTTGAGTGCAGTGGTGGCTGGTGACATTTGAAAGTTGTGGGCAAAAAACTTGCGTATAAATGTTACGATGCAAGCGTAACCATGACACCGTAACAAGCTATTAAACTATTCCCTGGGACCCTATTAACTAATTGCTCAATACTCAATACTCTAATAACCAGTTCAACAGGAAATTATTCGCGTATTCCGTTAGACACTGTTACCAAGTATCACCCAGCTTCTTTAGACACTTTTATCCAGCTCAATAAGAATCTGTAAACTAGTTCCTTGAGACACTAATAACCAGTTTCTTGAGGCACTATTAAGCAACTCCGTAGAGCACTATTATCTTGTTCCCTAGGACACTATTACCTAGTTTCTTGAGAACCACTATTAAGCAAGTCAAGTCAAAGGCTTTATTTCGATAAAAAGAATTATCATAAAAGCAACACATGAATCACAATACAACAGTTTGTAAAATCCGCATAACATGTATAAATCATTTTTACAAATTTACAAAAACAGTTCATTAAGCAATCGGTTGTTAAAAAAGAATTAAACAGTTGATTTTAGCCTTTTTGTTCGTATGGACCAAGCCCATGATAAAAATTTGGCTAAAACACAAGCATAAGTGGCACGGCTATCAGACATTAATATCCTAATTGCAGTCACATGACTTTTAGTACCCAACTGCCGGCATAGATTTTTGAGCCAAACCCTCCTTGGTAATGCATACTCACTGCACTCAAACATAAAATGTGCCAGTGACTCTGGTTTAGCTAAACACACTGGGCAAAGCTCAGTAGTTTGGGCACAGGATTTCCAGCTCGAGGTAAAGGAATAAAGGGGAAGAGTTCCTACTCTAAATTTAAAATATAAAGCCCTGTCAAAGGGTTTTTCAATAGTGTCAAGGTACACTTCCCGTTTAGGATGATCTTTGAATTTCAAAAAATCCTCCGTAAGTCTGCCCATAGTGGTGCTAGTATTTCTTTGTGTGGAGATCCAGCCCCAATAAAGTTACACTATTAAGCAGTTGTATCGGTTTACCAGTTTCCTGAGACACAATTAACCCGCATGTATTTGAATTTGAATTTACAGGGATTTATATAGCGCACGTATACCGGGCGGTTTCATGGCGCTGAAGGATGCTTAACCCAGGGCAGGAACAGAGAGGTTACTGAGGTGGGAAGGCGTGTGAGAATAAGAAAGTTTTGAGAGCCCTGCGGAATTCAAGATAAGAGGGAATCGATCTAATGTAGAGGGAAAGGGAATTCCAAAAGGTGGGAGCAAGGACAGCAAATTTCAAACCCCCTGATTTGCTTTTTTTAAACCGGGGAACAAAAAGAAGGAATTTAGTGGAGGAATGAAGTTCTCTGTTGGGACAGTAAAGATTGATGGCGGATGAGATAAACTTTGGGGCAGTCCCCGCCATTGCCTGAAAGGTAGTGCAACCCAGCTTAAAGAGGGCCCGTTCTTTAATAGGCAACCAATGTAGAGATTTAAGTAGTGGGGTGGTATGATGGAATCTAGGTAGCCCATAAATCAAGCGGGCGGCCTGGTTTTGGACTAGCTGGAGGCGGTGAAAGGCATATGCAGGGGCGCCATTATACACTATGTTCCCGTAATCCAGCCGGGAGAGGACCATTGCCATCAAAATCAGTTTTAGGGCGGGGTAAGAGAAAAAAAACGGGAGATTTTCCGTATAGTGCGAAGGGCGAGAAAACAGGAAGAGACAACGGAGCTGATCTGAGAATGTGGAGTGAGGTGTTTATTAAGTGAGATCCCAATTGTTTTAACTGAGGAAGATGGCGTGGGGGGAGTGGCGAGGGAGGAAGGCCAAAAGATGGGGGACCAAGGACCAGAAGTGCTACCAGTGATGACAAGTTCAGTCTTGTCCGGATTTAGTTTAAGATGGTTGCTGTTCATCCAATCACTGATGAACAGCATAACCGATTGAAAATTGAGGATACTGACAGGGGAGTGTGAAAGATGGAAAATGAGTTGGAGGTCATCGGCATAGTTATACACAGTGACCTCCATTTGCTTAAGTGCAGAAATTAGAGGAGTCAAGTCAAGTCAGAAATATGTTTATTTAGACCATTTGATCTATAAACCACAGTTCATCCTTTATAATTTAAAATCACATAACACAAATTCATATTCTTAACAGTAAAATTTATCCTAAAAACAACCTTTATACAATTTAAAACCAAATTTCATTTGGATTAAAGGACTATTGGCTATTTTGGGTCTCCAGACAGATCAGGAACTTATATACCCCCTGCATATATTTCCCGATAGCTATCGCAATGTCAAGATTTTCCATGTCAACTAAAAGCTCCCGTGCTTTAGTGCGATCCCCAACCTCATATTTTAAAAATATCGGGCGGAGAAACTGTTTACGTAAATTTAAAAACATATAACAATCCAGCAAGATGTGCAAAATATCACATTTCATTCCTAGTTTACACACACATTTACCATCAGGATGCATTAGGGCAGTTTTTATTGCACTATTTGTAAATATCGGATTAATACCTATTCGTAATTTAAGGACTTCTGTTCTTATCCAACGATTTGGTAGCAAGTCTATATTTGGAAAGTTAGAGTCTTTCTCCCATCCTGAGCTCATAAACTTTACAGAGTCTTTCTCTTTCAGATACATTTGGTCTATCGCCCTAGAAATTTCTTTACCATGCACTTTAAGAACATTCTTTATAACATTAATTTGGAGTGTCATAGGGTCGATGTTCACATTCAGGTAATCACAAATGGCCAGGAGTTTCCTTCTTGTTGCCTTCGCCCACTTTAACTCACTAGTCTGAATTTCTTTCATACACCATTGTGATACCTTAGTGACTTCCCCCTGACCCAAACGGTTCCAGAATCTGAGGAGACTCATCTGCACCTGAACATTCCATGCGGTTAGGCCCAATTCTACTCTAACTGCCTGGATCATTGCCGACCCAGGGAGGGACAGCAAGGCTTTTAAACATTTTCCCTCCTCTTTATCCCAGGTGCTTTTCCCATCGAAGCAGAGAACTTCAGCCCCATATTGGAATTGTGGCGGAACCATAGCTTTGAAGGCAGTCAAGAGAGGTTTATGTGACATATCGCCATAGCTATGGTTGAATCTTTTCAACCCGCATACCGCTAAATGCGCTTTTAGTTTCTGCGCTTCCAAATGGGAATCCCACTTCAGAGACCTTGTGAACCAAATCCCGAGGTATTTATATTCACTTACAGTTTCTAGCTTGGTTTGGCCCAAGTACCAGCTAAACTTCGTGCTCTTCTTCCCAAAACATAGAATTTTTGTCTTATCCATGTTTACTGTAAGTCGCTTTGCGATAGAATATTCATTGAATACATTTAACTTCCTCTGAAGCCCCACCTCTGTTTGATCCATTATTACAAGGTCATCTGCGTACAACAGACAGGACAGATGCTTACCATTTATTTTAGGGCTCGCTCCTCTGGCAGTACCCAGGAGAAGGGGCAAGTCTGCTAAGAATATGGCAAAAAGTAACGGGGCCAGAACACAGCCTTGCCTCAACCCATTATTTATCGGTATTTCCATTGTAAGGCCGCCAGAGGTATCTTTAATCACCCGTGCCCAGTTATGGCTATGCAATTCTTGGATAATTAACAAAAGATCCGCCGGAACATCATACTTTCTCAATGTCTCCCACAAACAGTCCCTATCCACCAAGTCAAAGGCTGCTCGAAAGTCCACGAAGCAACAAAACAATTTGCCCTGCTGCTCCATGGACTTCCTGGCTACAGCCCAAAGTGCGAAGCAGTGATCAATAGTGGAGTGCCCCTCCTTGAAGCCACCTTGCTCTATTGGAACTATTGACTGCCGCTCCACCCATTCTTTCAATTTTCCCAGGACTATTTTAGAGAATACCTTTTCCCCGATATCTAATAGGTTAATTAACCTATAGTTCTTAGGGTCTTTCTTTTCTCCTTTTTTATGCAAGGGTCTAATTATGGCACCTCTCCAGGATTTAGGGAAATGACCCAAAGCCAGGATTGCCACAAACATGTGGGATAAAAATCCAGCCCACCAATCTATCTGGGTTTTAATTAGGATGGCGGGAAGATTATCTGGACCTGCTGCACGTGATAAGTTTAATTTTTTAATAGTTTCTCTCACTTTCTCTATAGAGAAGTCTGGTATTAAACCTTCTACATCCCTTATCCGAGTTGATCTATTCTTCTCGCTTTCCGAGGACTTTTTAGCATTATAAAGGTTACTTAAATAGTCTACCCATGCTGCCTCCTCCACAACGCAGCTCATAGTACCCGGTACCCTTCCTGCAGCATCCTGTATCAACCTCCAGAATCCTTTTATATTTTTATTTTCAATTGTTTCTAAAAGGTTTGCCCAGCATTCTTCTTTAAAAATCCTTTTCTGCTTCTTTACTAGGGATTTATACTCCTTCTTCAACCCAAGCAAGAGCTCCACATTCCCAAGGTCATAGCTGATCCTCTGGCGTCGCTCTAATTTTCGTATCACACTTTTTTTACTCTGACATTCCTGATTAAACCACTTGGACTTTCCTTTCTTGGGTTGTGCAATTGCCTTGACTTGTTTCTTATCATTTAGGTACACTCTTATACACTGCACCGCCTGTACTATTATATCCTCATACCATGCCACCTGATGCCCTTCGAACCTTTCCTTTGATAAGTTTTGTTGAAAACTTACCAGTTTCTCCACATACTCATCCGTCAGTCTTGTGGACATGCGTTTGGGATACTCCACACTTTGGGGGATTACCCTTTCACAAGTGCCCAATATCCCACCTACAATTTCACAAAACAATGCATTGTGGTCGCTATCTCTGCGCTTAATAACATAGAATTGTTTTACCAATACATAGTTCCACGCCTGGATAAAGATATAGTCTATAGGGCAATGTTGGTTTCCCACTCTAAAGGTCTGTGTAGCAGGTCGATCAGTATCCTTCCTGCCGTTCAGGCATATTAAACACTTTGACCCCAAGAACTTTCCAAGAACTTCATCCTGGCTAGACGTTGGACATAATGGGAAATTTGCTGGATCTATGTTATAGGCACTCAACATATCCTCGAACCAATGATCCAACCTTCCAAAATGTAATTTGTGATTAAAATCGCCCATTATTACCAAAGTATCCTTCCCATACTTTTCTGTCAAGTCAATTATATCCTTTTTAAAGAGGCTTAATTCTCTCTCATATTCTTTTTGAGACCCCCATTGGATATATACGTTTATGATAATCAGATGGACATCCTTCCCATTGGACCCTAGATGACATACATTACACACCAACAGCCATTTACATAGTGAACTGATTAGTTTGGACTCTTTTACAAAACTAGTTGAAGCAAGTGTTACCATACCCCCTGAGGGGCGTCCAAATTTTTTATTTTTGCTAGCAGGTTTGTGAAAATGAACGAAACCTTCAACTACCTGGGTGTTGCCGCATAGAAATTAGAGGAAAGATGTACAGATTAAATAATAAAGGAGAGAGAGAAGAACCCTGGGGTACACCCCACTGAACCGGGTGAGGGAGGGCAGAGAATTCGGCGAGATGAACAGCCTGGGTACGATCCCTTAAAAAGGAGCTGATCCAGGTCAGGGCTAGGCCCCCGATGCCCGCCGCCTTGACACTGGTAAGGGTAGAGGTATTATTAATTAAATCTGTGACACACAATTAACCAGGTCTTTTTGAGACTCATACATACTTCACCAGTCTCTGTTTCTAATATCTGCAAACACTGGGAGTTTTCTGATGCCGGTCAGAATTAATAATGGCTTTTATTGGGTTAAAGCATGCGGAGGTGAAAAAATTGCAAAGCATTATAATATGCACACAAGAAAGTGAAAACTTAGGTAGCCATGTAAAAAATACATAACGCTTATGTAAGCATATTTTTCACAGAAATGTTGGCTCAAATAAAACTTCTAAAATCTTTACTGACTATGCTAGCAGTCAAATGGCTCGCACGGTGCCCAAAATGTGCAAGTAATGCCTCAGGCATCTCTGGCATGCCAGCAAAAAAAGAAGCATGTTATTTATTAGCATCTATAGCTAATCTTGAGAGGCGAGGAGTGAGAGTAGGTCTAAAAAGTGCGCATCTTATTCCACTGCTTCTGTCTGTTTCCCGTTATCGGGGACATGCCAAATACTTTGGCTTATGTGGTGGGGAAAGACTTGGAAGTAAAGAGTCATGACAGGCGCTTGCGCCAAGATTTACTCATGAAAACTAGGCCAGGTGGAAAAATAAACGAAATAATTTAATTTCTTGCACAATTACTTCATTTTGTATTCATGAACTGCAGTGAGAGCGGTGACGTGATTCACCGAGGCTCCCACATTGGCACGCGTTGGGGATGAGATCGGAACCGAGCTCTGCTTAATGAGCTGACAACCTAAACTTTTTGTTACTGATGCGACACGTGCAGGGGCTGCCTTCTCACTCACATGTATGCAGAGCCAGGTGTTCCTTACCTGTGCATGCCACGTTGAGAAGGAAGAACACTGCAGCCCCCAGGGCATCCCCTGTAAGTCACCTGGCTGTCATGGTTCCAGACTCCACAGCTCCCAGAGTGAGCTGTAAACAGGCCCCTCGGGATGGCCTCCCATAGGGTCAATGATTGACAGAAGCCGGCTTGTTTAGGGGCAGTTTGACATGCAGGGGAGGTCTGAAACCTTAACCTGTGTGTGTCCGGAGGCCTGCTCTAAGATGTCCCTCGCCACATCACCCACACTAGCTCATCCTTAGGAAAAACATAAGGTGAAACAAACGCCAGCCAGGTCGACCCAGCGGATTAAGGAGAGTTATATATTCCATATTATTTTTAAAGGGCCCACCCTAAAATAATAACTATGAACAAAAATTGTACTTACCGACGCTTCCTTGTACTACGCTCTATGTTTCTTCTGGAAGGCAGTAAGTGCTAGTCCTCCTGGAGCCTCGGCCAACTCCCCCCTATGAATCCGGACGCTGCTCTCATGCTGCTGATAACGTCAGCCGCATGAGTGAAGAGCCAGGATTGGCTAGAATGGGCTGCCTTGAAGCTCCATCGGGCACTGGGGGCCTGTGCATGCTCTCCACCCAGCTGTCTAAGACAACTGAGAGGAGATGTTTAAAATGTGCATGTCAGGCTGGCAGTCAGAAAAACAACCGACTATAGTGACAGTTTAAACTGGAACAGCCAGCAACACAGCTCCCTACTGCCATTTAGCAGCTATAGACCCGCCCAGTGATGCCACTCAGTTTTGATAAAATAAAAAATAAAATAGTAATGAAATCCCTTCATTACTATTTTATTCTTCATGTTTGTTGCACTGTCAGTGGGGGAGGGGGGTGAAGTTTGGGGGGAGAAATAGAGGAGGGGCAATGCTCCTCCACCCTAAAGGACCCATCGCCGCTGCATGATTAGGTACCAGGTACCCCAGATAGACATTTTCTGGTGAGATTTAGGACTCGCCTGCAGCCCACCCATAAAGGTTTCCAGGAAAAAATACCAATACTTCATACCAGTCTTTACCCTTGGTATGCAAAATCATCGGTCCAAATCAGTACACATCTTCTTCATGTAAGCTGTATGGGGCTAGAGGGGTACATTTTTTAAATCATTTCTCAGATTCCCTGACCCAAAGAACTTTCAGGCCAGCTTTCTTTAAACTTGCTGACGTTGAATACTATACATATCTGTTTTGCAGTTAACCAATTTATCAAATCAAATCAAATCAAAATATCTTTATTTAGATATAAACATATATCTTTAAAAGAATTTACAAAGTTCACATTGTATAGCAACTGTTAAAAAGCGAAGAAAAACCAAGTAACAGTCAATTACCCAGCCGTAATAAAAGTAGAGGTTATCCACTCTTGGGCTTCCTAGTTCCATAGCAATTTAAGAGGAAAATAAAAACACGGGGTTGTAGTGATAAGAGAAAGGATAGCTTTAAAGCATATTGTGCAGGAAACTTTTCTCATCACCCTTTTATAATATACCCATTGTCGATGGTACCGTACGTGTAAAAGACAACCAGCATTCCTAAACCTCTATATTAAAATTTCATTTTGTCCCCCCTTAAAATTAAAATCTATTATAAAGTACATTAAAGATTAAAAGTAGTAGGGGGGCGCATTAGCGGGACCCATTTTGATTAAAACTACGGTATGCTAGCTGATTGAATTTTGTGAATTTTATATTTAAAACAGTATTTACGGGGTTCAAACCCACCATAATCGCTTGCCTACAGGACCGGACCCCCAGCCTATTCCATTCGGCTTTGAGTTTGGACCTGCGTTCAGAGTTAAGGGCTGGGCAGAGACAGACCACATGCAACAGAGTTTCAGATGTTTTGCCACATCCTCTGCAAGTTAGATCCTCCGCCGTGCGTCGCCATGTGGGTAGATCTTGCAGAAATCGCCAGTCACCCATTCTGATAGCGGTAAGACTACATTTTAAGTACAATGAATATGTACAGGCCAAGTAGGCGGCGGGGGCTAGCCGACTATACGAATTTAAAAGAGCCCAAGCATGACCGCGTTTTGAAAAATGTGCTTTATCCATAATGAGAGATTTCATTCTCACACATTTTTTGATCCCCATTTTAAAAGCTGTCTGACTGGGGTTGAGGGCCCATAGGTCACTCGCTGACATTTGCTGGATTGCGTCCTTGAAAAGGCGACCGAATGTTCCGCCTGAATTTTTCTGGGAGATTTCTAACCAAACTAGGGATTCTAATGTGCCAGGGTCCGCCTGCCTCAGTTTGTGACAGAGGTTCAGGTATGCCCCGGTGTCAGAGGCATCATAGTTTAATAGCCCCATCTCTAGTCTTATCTGCGCAGCGGATGCGGACTTTGGTAACTGGAGAACCTTTTTATAAATTTTTGTCGTGTGCCTATTCAAAGCAGTGTTCATTTTTCCCCTGAATGTCTCTATGCCATATGATAATGTGGGGCCAATTTTCGCTCTCATTACTTCTAGAAGAGGCGATAGGGTTGGACCTGAGAGTTCTTTTGAGAGCTTGCCTAGTGACACCCCAAGGGTCGTAGCTTTGACTGTGATCTCACTACGCTGTTTTGTGAGATTACGTCTAGAATCCAGATGGACACCTAGGTATTTATACGACTGACCTGTGACGAGGTTTACATTGTTAAATGTCCACCCGCCACCAGTGTAACGTTTCTTACCAAAGGGGACAACTTGCGTTTTCTTTAGGTTGACCTCTAGCTGGTTCATGATCGTATAGCTAAGCAATTTATCCAAGAGCCTTTGTAGCCCGACCCTCGTAAGACTAAAAAGAACCAGGTCGTCGGCGTACAAAAGGTTGCTTAGTGCCAAGCCTCCCACCTTTGGAGGATGACTGTTTGTGTCATCCAAGATCGTTGGCAGGTCTGCTATAAACAGGTTGAAGAGAAGGGGGGCCAGCACACATCCCTGCTTCACGCCTCTAGTTGTCGTAATTTTCCGCGAGAGATGTGTGCCGGACCCCAACTTCACCCGGACCCAGGTGCAGGAATGTAATTGGATGATTGCCTCTAACAAATTCTCTGGAATCCCCCACTTCCTTAGTTTTACCCATAAAGCCGCCCTGGGGACTCTATCAAATGCTGCTTTGAAGTCGACAAAGCAGCAAAACACTGACCTAGATGTTAAAAATGCCTTGTCGACAATGGTTGATACTGCTAACAGGTTAGTCCTAGTCCCTGAATTAGCAACGAACCCTGTTTGATTCATCAGCATCAGGTTGTAGTCTTTTACCCTTAGCCTCAGGTCCTCCAGAAGGAGGCCTGCATAGTGTTTGGCCTCAATGTCCAAGAGAGCAATGAGTCTGTAGTTATTCGGCGAGGCGCGAGATCCTGATTTATAAATTGGATGGATGATGGCGCCCCGCCTTGAGTCGGGGATTGTTGCTGTTCTCAAAGCGTAGTTGAAGAGGTTTGTTAGCGGTCCAGACCAGAAGGCAATGTCTGATTTAAAGAGGCTCTGTGGAAGTCCATTGGGGCCTGGCGCGCCGTCAGCTCTTGCTTTTGTTATAGCTTTGACAACCCTTTCTTGTGTCACCTGGAGGTCCTGATGAACGGGGTGTGGGCACTCGATGAGTGTACTCCCCTTGGTGCCAGGGCCCGTATCAGTCTCTTTAGAGGTACTGCTTCCTGTGAGGCCTAGATGTTCTGGAGACTTAAAGTGATCCGTTAGAAATGATGCCCAGTCTGATTCCTGGATATTTGCAGATCCAAACGTCGATGTGCTACAATTGGAGCGGTTGATTAAGGCCCAGAATTTTCTAGAATTTTTGCTCCTGCTCTCCCACACCAGTGTGCACCAGAATTGGTTATCGTGTGATCGTTTATCTTTTCTAATCGCCAACTTAAACAATTTTTGGGCAGTTTGGTAAAGCATTAAACGTTCACTATTCCCCGGGGATTTTGACAGTGCCCGCAGGGCGTTGTTTCTAACTTTCTTGAGTGATTTGGTCACAGGTGAGATTGTAAATGGGTGAGCCTGGGTTGCCCTTTGGAACTGCTGTTTTGCAGGGAAAAGGTTGGTCAGATGGGAACAGAGCATTGACCATGTTGCGATCGGCGAGACCTCTTGCTCGGTTCCGTCTCTTATAATGTCCATGCTTACACGCAGAATATTCAGGCTAATATATTCACTCCACTTGAGGCGCATTAAGTTTTCCGTGTATGTTCCCCGGCAGGTTGGAGGGGCAGATTTATGATTGGCTGGACATGTATTGAAAGATATGACCTGGGGCCTATGGTCACTTTCGGTTCGTGGGCAGATGCGGAAGTTAACTAGACATTGAAGCAAGGCGGCGTTGCAGATGGTATAATCCAAGTAGGATTGCTTGCTGCCATTAGTCCAGGACCAATTTGGAGGGGTATCGCCCTCCGACCTACCGTTAATAACAAGGTATCCTGCACTATAGAATCTCATCACACAGAGTTCGCCCAACCCGCATTGGGCTTGATGTGGCGGTTTGGTTTGGATCATGAACTCGGTGATAGGAAATAAAAAAGGCCCATCAGGATCTGCTAGTTCCCCTTGGAATAGGTTGGTGTTAAAATCCCCCGTAACGATACAGTCTGAGTTAGGATGTTCCGAGGCTAACTCATTCATGATTTCTGTTAGGCATGCCAGATGTTCTTTTTTTGTGCGTGTACTGGGGTTGATGTACACGTTTAGGATAAAGAGTGGACGCTGTTTCCGCCATGAGTTAATTTTTACCCCAAGTAGCCAGTCTTCCTCAAGGGGTAATCGTGAAATTGGACCTTTTATGGTGTCTGATATATATATTGTAAGCCCACCTTTGGAATGGCCGAAACGGCTGTCCCTGAGTGCTGGTTTCCATAACTCAATGAAGCCAGTGACTGCGCATCCTTGTGTGGCCCAAGTTTCTTGCAGAGCTATTACTGCGTGCTCACACAAGAAGGTGAAAGTGTCGGGGTTCGTAATTTTTTGATGAAGGCCGCTTATGTTCCAGGAACACATTTGAAATGTAGGGACCGCTTGTGAGTTAGATACGGTTGTTGGTACAGCTGCTGGGAGATTTTACTTTACCGGGCGTTTGTGGTTGTGGCCCACGGACTCTGATTCAAGAGGTCATTCTTTGCTTTTCGTTGACAAGATGGTTGGGAGCCATCCCCATACTTGGCATATGTCTTTGTTGGAAACCGCTTTTGGCGAGGTTTTATGATCTTCTTCCGGCCCTGATGCGTTTTTTAATATCGAGTATGGTTTCGGGTGGTCTTTCCGTCGTAATATTCCAGCTTTTTGGGGTGTTGTTGGCTGGTTTAGTAATGCAGTTGGATAGCCTTGCATGGTGTATGGATACACTCGGATGCCCCATTCCCTCAGTGTGGCCTTGTGCTCCAAGAACACACCTGCCCAGCTTGCCGACTTGAGGGTCACCAAGGTTACCTCTGACGGTTGGACACCTCTTGGTGGGAGGAATTGGATGGATTCTATGTCGTCCGATACCAGACCTGCGAACCCCGGAATGCCATCTAGTAGTTTTAATATATTCGATCTATTGAGGATATCCTGGCGGCCCTTCGATGTGTATTCTGGTGCCAGTAAGATGTGAGAGGGTGGTAATTCCTTATTAGTCTCCTTGTGTTTTGGACTGGGAGGCATCTTATTCGGTATATTAATTAGCGGACCATCTTCCGATTCCTGCTCCTGTTGTGTCTGGCATTGGCGGGCTTCCCCTGAGCACTGGCAGTTTATGGGAAGGATTTTTTTTTCATTGTAAATTGTTTTTGTTGGGAACCTTCCTGTTATTGTAGTGACCGCCCGAGACGCGGTTAAAGCTGGCACTGCTTTTAGTTTTGCTTGGAGCTCTTTGGGCCTCAATGCACTTAGCTCCTCGATGTTCGTGCTTGGTGATGTAATCCAGGAGTCAGGAAGTTATAGCAGAAGGATGCTTTATTACAGGATAACAGCTTAGACATCCACAAAGTACAGGAGACAGGCTGGTTCTGCCAAACTCCCACAAAGAGAATGTGGAACCATAACAGAGCAATAACAATTCTAGAATAGCTAAGAAGAGCAGAGGAAGGAATACAACACTTGGCTTTACTGAGGCAGTGCTGAACTCGTCTGTTGCTGTTCGAACTGCTGGCTCGCTTACCTCTTGTGAACTCTCCACAATTAGTTGAATGTCATTTGCAGGTGAGTTCCCTTTTAGATTGATCACACTAGGGATTCCTAAAGGTGGAAGAGCGACTGCCTTACTTAGAGCCTGTTTGTTAGCTGCCGTTGCAAAGAGGGGGTAGTATTCCGGGTGAACGGTTGTTGTTTTTGCCCTTGCTTTGTTTCTGTGCTTGCGCTGGCGTTTGCGCTCTCTCTTACTGAGGTGGATTTCAGAAGCTGGCAGCGCTACCTGTTTAGGAGAGGCCAGGATCGCTGGGCTGGCCGGTGACCCCATCGCTGGATAATCCGTGCAGATGATATGCCCACTTAGGCTCCCGGCATTTTCAGTTGCTGCCTTAGCCGGGTCCAGTTGTAACTGACCGGGTTTTAGCTGCTCTCTCAGCTGGTTTGAGCAGATAACTGGTCCCCCGCCTGGCTTGACACTGTGATTTGCGATGGATCTCAAGTTGGCTGGGTCTTGGGTCATGTCTGACGGATTTTGCAGTTGCGGGCAGGGGACTGTATGTGGGTTACCTCCTTTCAGCATCTTAACCTCATTTATAACACTAGTCAAGAAGTCTGGGAGCGAAGAGAGTGAGTCAACAATTGGGGAGCAGCAACAGACAGACTGTACGAGCTTTGTCGAAGCTTGTGCCCCTAGTATTAGATTATTCAGTTTATCAAGTTTATTATCGATTCCTGCCGTGAACAACGCTAGAGTATTTAAAAGGTCGACCTGTGCGTCCAGTTTGTCCGAGTGATAATTTAGTGCATTGACTGTTGGAATGTTTGGAGAAGTTGGGGCCAAACGCTATTTACTATAGGCTCTTCTTGATTGGACTTGGTGTTTGGCGTGTCTTTGATAGGATTTTGAGTATTTTTGATGAAAAATGACAGGTCCGCTAGAAGCTGGTCATTTGTGTCGACTTTTTTAGGCGACTTTTGGGGCGATGTCATTATTATTACTGGTGATGAGAATGCGGTATCCTTGGGACTTGACACAGTCAGTGGCTCCTTGGGTGTGCTCACAGTTTGAAACGGGTGGGACGATTGAGAGGTGTTGTTGCTCGAATGGGAGCTTTGCACATGGATTTGAGCAAGAGTTGACTGACAGTGTGGGATCGTTGTGGCTACCTTTACCGCGACAGAGTCTTGATGGAAAGGTATGAATGATGTATTCGGTTTCAGGGTTTGGCCTGTGATGGAACTCGGGCTTTCCCACGAGCTTGGTGGAACAGTCTGCAGCTGACTAGTTCCTTGCTTGTCCACTGCCATTGGTAAAACTTGCTGTCCTAATTGCTGGTCCTGTTGTGTGGCAGGTTGATGGTTAAGAGGGTACGGTTTGAAACTTGCATCCTCCTGCCATGCCAGTATGGGATCGTTAAGTGCTGAGCCGAAGATGTATACTCCCGCCGGTTGGGCTATCTTTTCGGATTCCGACGGCCACTGTTGTGGGGATAGAGGATGGAGAAGAAGTGTGTTTGTGTCCGGCTGCCGGATCAGAGCTCCACACTTGGATGCCTACTGGTGCTGAGACAGGGACTGGGACTGGGACTGGGACTGCAGAGAAATGTTAGTCATTGTTGGGATTTTTTTTAAAATAGTCCAACAAATTCGCTGGTTTTAAGGCGACCGACATGTCTGAGCCCGTGCTCTTGCCTTTTTGATTTTTTTGGCTGGAATTGCAGTAGCCGTTAGGTGAGAATATGCCCACAGTTGATGTTTCCTGGCTGGTCCGGGTGGGCTTATGGGTACCCGGGTAAGACTCCCCGTCGGGTGCCTGCTGTTTCGATTTCCTCCGTTTTGTTGCCACCACAGTTTTTCTTACTTTCCCAGATCTCATGACGTTGACTAGCGTTGGCTAATTGTCTGCTAATTGGCTGCAGATAGTGCTGCTGGACTGACTGCCGAACTGACTGAAATGCCTGGGATAACGCTGATGTGACACGTTAACTAGTTAGCTGAGGCTAGTGCTGCCGGATCAAATGGATTAACTGGGGTACCTCTGGTATGACACAACCAGAACTGTTGAAAGACTGAAAAAAGATTGCGACTTCTTAAGCTGTCTTGAGGCTCCGAGGCTCTGTGGACTCAGGTAGGTCTTGCTGTTCTGCCACTCCTGAGTCCTGTTGGCTGGCTGCTGGTTTGTGACTCTTGGGTCATGGGCCTGGATGGTTGGAAACTCTGCCGGGGTCAGGGGTCTCTCCGGACAGCCCCTCTGAAGTTCCTCCGTCTCCAGTGATCCGCAGGCTCTGTGCACCTGGATGTCCCCGGCGATTCTCGCGGCTCCTGTGCCACTTGGGTAACCCTGGTGCCCTTTGTGAGTTTGTTTTTGCCTGCTGCCTGGGGCCTGGGGGTTTTCTGCTCTAAACCCCCGCCAAAAGGCCACAAAAATGGCGAATGGTCCTTGTTGCTGGTCCTTGTAGCAGCCTTACCGGTACGTTGTTGCTCCCGCTGTGCTGTGCTCCTGCTTGCCACTGTCACTGCCAAGTGCCCAGTCGCTCCGAGGCTCCGTGGCCCCCGCGGCCCACGCCGAGAGCCTCTCAGCAGGCCCCGCCTCCTCTGGGTCAGCCCCCAGTTGTTTCTGAATTTAGCCGCGGTTCGCGGTCGGGCATAAGCCACACCAAGGCACTTAGGAACTGGGGGGGTGGGGTTAGGGGGGCGGCTCGGAGCGGCGAGCTCGGAGCAGGTTGGAGCAGGTCAGGAGCAGAGGGTTCACAGGCTCTCCCCGGCTTCAAAACACCTCAAAGACGGCTCCGCTCGGCGCTTCTCCACCCCATAGATGTATTTCGCACAGTGAAGGCAGCTCAGGGCTTGTACCTCTCTGCTGACCAGGAGCAGGTGCTTACCGGTTGCAGTTCCTGTAGGCTGGACAGCTGAGCAGCTGGGCGGCACCTACCGACTCACTGCTGAAGGTGCACTACTCAGCCGCTCTCCCCTCACTTGTAGGGTGACCAACTGGCATTGGTGCAAATTCAGGACGGTGAGTGTAAAAATTCAGGACAAAGGGTCAAAATTCAGGACACAAATTCAGGACAGGAGGTCAAAATTCAGGACAAAACTTTAGGACAATTGGATACGTTTTACAGACACATCAGAGGTCGTGCAAGAGTATATAAGTAAGCCCAGCCATATCCAAACATTCAACCAGTTGCAAACTTAGCCATCATGTATCCTTCCATCTATCATTTCACTCATCCATCCCTTCATTCATCAATTCATTATCCATCCATCCACCCTTTCACCCTATACATCTGTACACTCATCCATCCACTCTTCTACCCATCCACCCATTCACTCATCCATTCAGCCATTTACCCTTTCACCCATCCAGCCATCCTTTCATTTATTCATCCATCCACCCAGTTACTCATACTTCCACCCATCCACCCTTTCAGTTATCCATCCATCCATCCATCCTTTCAGTCATCCATCCTCCCTTTCTCTCTCCATCGACCCTTTCACTTAGCAATCCTTCCTTCCATCCATCCACCCTCCCATCCATCCATCCATCTACTCATCCACTCATGAATCCATCCATTGACCCTATCACTCATCCGTCATTCCTCTCATCCATTTATCCTTTCACTCCTTCACTCATCTATTCATCCTTTTGTCCATCTACCCTCCCTTTCACTCACTCATCCATCCTTACATCCACCCTTTCACTCATCCGTTCATCCATTCACCCTTGCACTTATCAATTCATCAACCCATCCATCCATCATTTCACTCATCCATCCACCCACTCACTCATCATCCACCTTTTCACTCATCCATCGTTTCACTCATCCATCCAACCTTTTACCCATCCAGCTACCCTTCCACCCATACATCCAGCTATTTACCTTTTCTCTCCTCCATCCTGCCAATCACTCATCAATCCATCCATCCTCTCTCATTATCCATCTATTCAATCTTTCATTCATCCATTCACGCTTTCACTAATTCATCCAGCCATCCCTTCACTTACTCACTCGCCCACCTTAACATATTAATTTCTAGCTGCGCCTTTTTGAGAAGAGGCCCATCAAGAACGAACTTCACCCTCGCTGCAGGAGCCATTCAAGACTGGACCAGAAGCCACCCAGGGCAGAGACAGATCCACCACATGGGGGGACAGGAGCCATCACAGGCGCGGGGCAGGGGGGGGGGGGGGGGAATCAGGAGCCACCACATGGGGGGACAGGAGCCATCACGGGGGGGGGCAGGAGCTATCCGAGAAAGGGGAACAGGATCCACCAGGGTGGGCACCGGAGTGGGCGTGCAGTATTCTAGTATCATCTTGGTCTCTTCCAGGGTGGGGTAGGGCTTTTCACCCCCTCCTGGACAAGACAACGAGAAGACAGGCACTCTTTCCAAAATGTTTCTTTTGCCATCTCCAACTGTGATGTACAGTACTTAAAGGAGATACTCCGAGAGAACTGATTGTCCTCCATACTTTGTTAATCAGCCTCGGTGCGATTGTGCCATTACTTTATTTTATTACATTATAGACTGCATGTTTGCAGAACCGAGGTTTGTTTAAACCACGTGCTGTCTCGGTGTAATGGGGCCGTTCTAGCATGTTTGGGGCCCTGGGATGTGTGAGGCCCCTCTAAATTGCAGATACAAGACGCATTCAGGGCTGTTTGCATCTGAATAGATGCCCCTGCTCCTGAAGCGGCAGCCCCTCCCTCTCAGTCACCTCCAAGCACCTCTTAACAGCTCATCAAGGGCTGGAGGTGTGAGGGTTGCCATCCCGCTGTGCCTCTCCAATGCTGCCGGGTATCTCAGCTTGCATCGGACCCCAACAGCATCAGAGTCAAGAAGGGAGGTGGGTGGTTAAAATTACGGACAAATGGCGTCCGTTAAAGAATCCTTCACGGACAACGGACAGACGGCTGAAATTACGGACTGTCCGTGAAATTTACGGACGGTTGGTCACCCTACTCACTTGCTGCTCTCTTGCAGTCCTCTCGGCATGGGACGAGGGGCAAAAGACCCGGGCGCCGCCTCTGTGCCGCGTTGCCCCCCACCTACCCCCATCTAGCGCTGAGCTCCGGGCGCTTGACAGGGATCAAGTTGTGAGCCAAGGCGCAGGCAATGTATACCGACTGTATACCGATTGCCGGGCCGTGCGAGGGGGGGTTGGCCGCCGCAGCTAAAAGAGCTCTGAGGGTCTGGGGGCTCTGGGGGCTCTGGGGGCTCGGGGGGGGGGGGGGGGGGGGGCAAACAGGGGATAGCCTGCTCGCGGCTCGTTGTGTTTCTGGCGTGTTCTGGCGTTCTGGCGTCTCTGCTGCTCACTGCTGCTCTCTCGTGGCCAATTTAGTAACAGTAGCTGTTCTGATAAGAATGCCATTTGGTGATGACTATGCTCCGCTACAATGAAATGTCTGCATGTAAATAATTGTTATTTTGTATTGCAATCCTCGATCATTCAGCTTCTTCAACTCAGTACATGCTACTTTGAGGAGAAATATTTTGTTGGTATACTACTGTCTTTATCATACAATATGCTTTGTATAGTGTGATTTTTAAGGACAACAATAAGAAAATACACTATTCTGATTGCTTGAGAATACCACAACAGCAAAACCTCTCAAGTGGTTTGAACACTTAAGCATCACAAGACACACAGGTGGAGCAGAGCTGTGGAGTCAGTACAACTAATGCCAGTATTGTCAAATGACTGTGAGTCTGCATATGTCCACTGAATAGTACCGGAGATCACAGCTTAACTAGCCAGATTTTTGATTTCACATAAAGTCTTCAACTTTAAATACACTACCGAAAAAAACTGAGTTGCAGTTGCAATCAGTGGCGAAAAATTTAGCTCACTGACTTGGGAGTCAAGTGTCACAATACATGATGTGGAGAGGACACAAAAGGACTATAAAAGAGAAGTTCCACCCATTATTCGACATGGGAGCCAGTATCTCAGATTCACAGCTATGCTCTACGCATTATGGTCAGGCGTGCTGGTAAACCAGTTTCCACTTTAAAACGCCCATCTCCAGATAACATTATAATAGAGAAGAAATGGTTACGTATTTGTCATCCTGCGTCTGCATCTTAGGCATCCTCATTTACATTATAAACATTAGAATAATTCCTTGTCACTTGCGGGGACCCCATAATAATTCACTGCTATGTGCGGAGCCCCAAGAACACCGATATTTCGTGCATATAGTTGTGAAAGGGTGAGGAGTTCAGCTTAATGAAATGCAGTGATTCACCTCCAAAAAGACTTTTTCTGCCAAAGTGTTTTTTCAGACTACGAAAAAATGTCTTTAAATCAGAGATGCCCTTTCCAACACTACATTACAGCACCTGTGAAGATAGCCTGCTGCTCAACAAGTCCAAATAGAGAGGAAAAGGGCAGCTTGATAGGTTTGAATTAGTAGAGTTAAGTCAAGACAATACCCTTTACGAAATACAGGGACTTCCATATACAATGCTGCCTTGTACTGACAGTTGCCTCACAGTTCTTTCTGACGAGTATTTGAATAAGCACAAATTCAACTTACCCAGTAACCACCTGTTCGTAGGTTGTGCTGTAGTTTCCCATGCTTTGCATACTCCTGGCATTTAGTGTTGGGCTTGGAAGTTGTTTTTGTTCAAATAAGTACAGTGAGTAAGCACAACTTTGGAGTGGTGAGTTGCAAGAGCATGGTGACAATGTAAATGGTGTATGAGAAAGATATATACTAATAATAGAGAGGTCTGCAACTAGACACCGAGTCCAGGAGAAGGGTGCACAGGTTAACTTACAGCACTACAATCAACGAACAGATGTTTAATGGGTAAATAAAATGTTCTGCTCACAGCATGTGTGACTGTATACATGCTCTGCATACACTGTACAGCAGTATTCTCGAAAGCAGTGGCTAGCCAGCCGATGATACAGATCTCTGGAATGAAGATCTTAAGACTGTTAGACCAACTCTAGCCTGTTGGCAAGCCAGAATGTCCGCACAGCAATGCTTTGTAAAGGTGTGCGCGGTTGACCATGTCATTCTTCACAGAGGTCAGCTACAGAATGTTCCCTAAAAAAGTCATGGTTGCCCCTTTCCTCCTAGTAGAGTGATGCTTGGTGAGCACTCTTTTGGGTTTAAGCCGGGCCGGATTGAGAACCAAAACAGGCCCTGGCAAAGTGCTCGCCCCGCACCCCCCCAACCCACAGCGGGTTGGGGGGTGCCACCGAGCTCTTTGCCAGGGCCGGTTTTCGGGCTATTTTGTTACTGTGCCGATTTTGCAGTTATTCTGCAAAAACGGCCCTGTAACAAAAACGGCCCCCAGGGGCCCAAAACAGGCCCCCACCCGTGCGGCCCACCGGGGATTGCCCGGTGCCAGCTACGGCCAGTCCTGCCCTAGGTTTAAGCTTGCTTATTTTAAAGAACTTAACGATCCATTTAGCTATGCTAGCTTTTGATATTGGGTGACTTTTACGTGTTTTGTCAAAAGTGAGAAGGTTAGGTCCTGTCACTGTAGTACATTAGAGTTCACTTTACATCTATAGTGCGAGTCTGGGTGGGGGGAAAAGACTGGTAGCTCAATTGCTTGACTGACATGGAAGCGAAAGACCAATTTGGAAAGGACGTTTGGGTTGGTTCTAAGGACACCCCTTTCTGAATGAATCTGTATAAAGTGTTTTTGTAAAGTCTGGGCCAGTAATTCACTTATGAATCTTTGAAAGGTAAAAGTTATGAGGAAAGTTCCCCTTCCAGGAGGGAAACTGCAAGGGACAGGAATGCAGTGGCTTGAATGGCAGGCCTATGAGTCTTTAATGACAAGAATTCTAAAAAGTGATTAATATTGTCTATTTTTCTTGTATGCTGCAATATCCACAAAATTGAACGGGAATTGCATTCTAAACCTGATTTATGTAGGTGAAGAAATCACAGATTGCCCTGTACCGCAGGTTTAAAGGGGTCAACATTCTTAGAAATACAGTGGTGGACAAATCTTTTCAACTTTGCAGCAGAGCAGCCTCTTGTAGTAAGCCTACAGGCTTTTTTGAGGATGCCCATACTTTCTAGCAGTAGATTTTGCCCTGCTTCTGAGTATGAAGGTCCAGTCTGCTGGGGAGCTTCTGGTCAGGAGTAAGTAACATTTTGAGTAGAGTTGAGAACCAAATTGTGAGGCCCATGTGGGAGATGCCAGGGTGACGTTGATGGAGGTTTGTCGTAGCTTCCTTGCCATATAAATAGAAGTGGGAAAGGAGAAAAAGAGTGCATTGTCCATGGATGGAGGAAACCTGGAGGTTACGTTTTGGCATCTTGTGTTTTAGCTAGTGGCAACTAGGTCTATTTGTGAGAATGCCCTATGTAGTAAGTACTGTAGTAGGGCTTGTGGGTGGAGTTCCCACTAATGGACTTGTTGGTGCATCCTGCTGAGCAGGTTTGTAAAGTCATATTCCACTCCTGGCAAGTACTCTCCGGGCATGTGAATGTGATACGATTGGCCCAGTGCCAACGCTTTTGTGCCAATACTAAGAGCTGTGTTGAGTGAATTCGGCCCTTTCTGCAGGTAGTACATGGGGGTCATATTGCGGGTTTGTAGGAGTACTACTTTGCCCTGAATGTTCTCAAAGAGGACTAGGTGAATGGCAAGAAGTTCCAGGATGTTGAACTGTTACTTGGGTGACCATAGACCTTGAGCTGTTCTGTAATGGAGATGCGTCCCTCCCTGCCTCCCCAGACAATAAGAAATGCGTTGTGGTGATCGTCACTTGTGGAATGTGGTCCATGAAAAGGCTGCCCTGCAGTGTTCCACCACTGCATACAGTGACAAATAATGGGCCCTACCAACATTAGATTCTATAGGTGACCCTTCGCTTGTGACTATTGTGTTGAGAGGCATTCCTGTAATGGATGCAGTTCAAGCTGGCATGGAGAACTATGGCAATTCAAGAAGCCATCACTCCTAAGAGGCATATCACTGCTCTGAATGGTAGACGACAATTTAACTGTAAAAGAAGCTGTACCTGCTGAAAGTCTAGCACCCTTTGATGGTTTGGATATGCCCTACCTCTGATCGCATTGAGAACTGACCTTAGAGAGGGCTGAATTTGTACAGACGTTGTTGCATTTATTGTAAATCTCAAGCTGTGAAGCTGAGGGATAGCAACTTGAGTGTTTGCTAGAATGATGTCTGCACACACTCTTGATCAGCAAATCGCTTAGACAGGGGTAAACAGATATGCACCTCCCCTTCTAAGGTGGGCAGATACGAACGCTAGACGTTATGGTAACCCCGAAGCCAGGCAAACTGAATTAGTAGTGTTGTCTACATACCATGAAGTGATGGTGGTGCCCGTGAGCGGGATGAATGGGCACGTGGAAGTAGGCTATCGTCAGATCTAGAGTGGTCATGCAGTCACCTTGCTGTAGTAGTGAAAGAACACCTTGTAGGATTGTCTTATAAAAAATGTTACTACAGAAAGTGTGAGAAGTTGGCCTGATATATAGTGCTCACTATTCTAGTGATCACTTTGTATCATACCAAACGACCCTTATTGATGATTGGTTGTAAGTCAACCTTATAGACCAGCTATCCTAGTAGCATGGACAAGAGCAGTCTTTAGGCTAAACTCTAGAGGGCGTGTTAAGCCAGCTGTTATACCATCACATATACCCCTTGAACACCAAGTGAAAGGACACCACACAAGTTGTTATGAAAATAAAAGGATATTTATTTATAACAATTCTACCCTGAACTCTTTATGAGTCAGGGAGCTAAGCACATAACAAAACTCTTAAGAAAATACTTTAAGTTGCACAATTTACACAAATGCCCGAGGGGCACGAAAAACCATATACTACAAAAGTGGAATGCGAAATACTAGCAGGTAAGTAACAAGATCCAGAGGCTTCAGGATCGCTAGGACTACACTACTGAACCTTCAGGTTAGGAGCAGGAGGCCTAGGGAGATCGGGTGCAGAGTGTGCACTCTCACGCGGGATGCGGGACAAAGTCTATGGATGCTAGATTTCGTAAAGTTACAGTTATCGGACGAATCCGACTAGTTAGGCTGAAAACGAAAAAGGATCTGGACACTTAGATATTGAACCTATGTTGGAGCACCGAAAAGCTCAGGTTACCTAGCCCAGGGGCTGCGGCTGCATAGGGTTCAAAAGACGTCGGGAATCCTCGTTTCAGTCTATGGAGCCTGAAAGAAGAAGTTGCTGGCAGGCGACCAGTGATGAAGTTCGATGTGATCCAAGCCTGGATCGGTGATGGAGACGACCTGAAAGCAGAGGGGACTCAGTTCTTGATCACTAGCCACTGATTTAGATGGGCACCAGGATGGCACCGGATGAAGTCACCTCGACCAGGTGAGTGGGCGACGCTGGGCTCTGCAGTCTCTCGGACCAGGAGGCGTTGTGGCGACCAGGATGGAGGTGCGAGCTGTCCCATGAAGGTATCTGCTGTCGGCGATGCTGGACCCAGGATTGGGGCAACAAACCTTGGCAAAGGCAAGCCCACGCAGTGGACTCAAAATGGCGCCTGGAGTGGATCAGGAGGGTCCGGGGAGCTCCTCTGTTGGAGAGGAGCTAGGGCCAGTCTGGAGCAACCAGACCAGCGATGGAAGTGTTGTGGTTCGTCGTCAGGAGGGCTACAAGCCAGCAGGCAAGTGGCCGTACAACGCAGTGAGCAGCAAAGAGCAGAAGGGCCCCACACAGATCTCGTGGATGCTGGGGGGCTGGACTTCGGTGCTGGAGCTGCTCAGGGTTAGGGCTTCTCAAACCCCAAAGCACTCACTCGAGGATCCCTCGGCGGTCGTGCTGGATAAGCGTCATGCAGGTTCTGAAGATGGCCGGTCCCTCGGGTCTCGTCACACCCACGAATCTCAGCTGGGCTGATGATGTAGGTAGAGGTCAGAGATGGCAGGAAATCCGGGTCTCGTCGAGCTGGGCAGTCTTGATACGGAGGATGGACTTGCAGCAAACCGCATGCGCTTAGATGGTGCCCGCTGGTGCAGGGTGGCTACTCCTTAGCCACAAGGGAGAGTCTTCAGAAAGGTTCAAGAGTTCTTTCGTGGAAAGTCGTCAAGATTCAGAATTATCTAATTTGGGAAGGGGGCCCGCTCCTACCTTTATCCTAAGAAAAGGGGCGGGCACGGGACTAGGTCCTGCCCATGGGTGGGACCAGGAGGGGGGTGGTTACACCCCTCTCCCTTGTCCGGACTTTCCCCAGCTCAGGGGCTGGTGTGCCCCTGGAACTGGTTTAAGCCGGCATATGCACAGTGAGCACCGGGGTGCCACTTGTAGTCACCTTCCTCTCAGCCATGCCTACCTGGGATACACAAAACCCTGTCTGGGATGGTGTTAGCACTGCCCCTGACAGGAAACCCTTTGTCCGAGCTCTCCTCGCTGGAAGGACTCCCAGCAGCAGGAGGTCAGACTTGTGTCTGTGGTGGCAGCATCCATTTTGTGATGCTGAGGCTTGAGTTAACTTTAACCGGGGTTCACAGTTACATACATGTTGTGTCCTTCTAGAAGGGTGGAATGCTAACCCCGTCGCCAGAATTGGCGAGGGGTTAGTATTCCAATTCGTATGACACCTTACTCGACATGTTTTGATAAAGCGATACCAAAGTTGGCAAATAACCGCGAGGATTATAAGGCACTTAAGAGTATATGGTACGCGTTATCATGGAACAGCTATTAGGACTTGGTTCCGCAAGCTGCAAACGGGCTCAGCTCATGCCAGAGCACCATCTCACATAATTCCAAGCACTCTGCCTTCAGGATTAATAAGGCCTGCCATAGGAGTGACTGATAGGAATACATGTGTCCATTTTAGGGTTAGATATAGGAATACTATATCTAAAGCAAAGGGTGATTACACCACCTTGCCCCAGCTGTCGTGCAGCCAGTTGTGTCAGATTTAGATGGCCAACCAGGGGTGGCATAATACATGCTGCAGCCCCTGGTAGGCCCTGGGTACACCTATGCCCTGGGTACAGGGACTGATAAGGTGGCCCAGTACCAATTGGTAAATGCACCTAAGGTACACGTGTCAATTTAGAGAGAGAACAGCTAGGCTGTGGGTCTGATTAGCAGGCCCACAGCCAGGGAAGTCGTAAACCAGTGAAGCAAAAAGCAAAAATCTGGGGTGATCATAGGATTGCGGACCCTACTCTCCTACAGAAAGTATTTGTTGAGGGGTCTGAGAGAGCCATGCATTAAGGGATTTAAATGATCAGGGATTAAACCCATTGCCCGGGTATTGTGAGGGTACTGGCTCCGTAGCCCCCTTTGAGGAGGAAAATGGAAAAGTAGTTCTGCATTTAGGGTGTGTGCCAGGGTTGGAATGTGTGATGCAGGTTGAGAGAAATTCTAGGCAATACCCGAGTTGTATAATCCCTAGAATCCAATGGTCAGAGGTGATTTATTTCCTCACAAAGGGGAATGAAATCTTGAAATCATGCCCAACAGGTGACGTCTCATCTGAAGATACTTGGCAAGTTAGTGTTTTGCTGTGGAGGCTCCCTTGGTGGGAGTACCTCTACCCTTGTTTGAGCTGCTACCCTCCTGTATAATCCCTGCTTTGGTGGTAGGACTGCTGCAGATTTTATTTTGACTGGAGCTGTTCAGGAGAAGGGTTCTTCACTCCTCCCCCTCTATATTGCTGCCGACTAAAGGAGCCCTTAGTGGATGGCATGTGGAGGGCACCCATAGATTTTGATATTGCTGTTGGTTTTTTTCATTTTTTCTAAAATGTCATCTACCTGATCACGTAAGAAGTGTTCAACGTCAAAAGGTAGACTGATGAGGTGTTGCATCTCTGTCTTAAAGCCGTAGACCGTAGCCATGAGTGACGGTGGAGGATAATACAGCTGTTTACTCCTCTAACTGCAATGTGGGTTACATCCAGGGCACATTATATGGTGGCACTGGAGAGGAGTTTGCCCTCCGAGACGATCTCCTCATCTCTTTTTCCTAAACTGCTCAAGGAGGTGTTACAATAGGCCTTCATTTACTCCCACTTTCCAGGATCAGCCTTTTGGAGTAGTTGGAGCCAGCCGAAGAGGATGGTCTTTGCAATGACGCTATATTAGGAGCTGAGGTAGTGGCAAGTGATGATGCAGTTATATTCCATATTGGTACTATAATATAGGCCACAGTAAACTTGTTACCCTTCACCTATATTCTTTCCCTACATTACACTTGTCACGGTTTACAGGGACTGCCTTTTTACCTTGATATTACACTGTATTCAAAACGCGGGTTTTCCCAAGTTCGAAATCTCATACATTATGCATGAGGAAGCACAGCAGGACTGCCATCTCCTGTATAAAATCTATCTATAAAATTCACCCCCAATGTCATCCTTAGGCCGACACAGTAATACAGCAAGGTAGGACCCCTGGGAGACCTATGGGTATATATACATCACATCTTGCTAAGATAGATAGAGGAGACCAAGACTTCCCGTCCGACACACTGATCAGAGATGCTGAGGTTCCTGCATGCAGACACTCCAGCTCGCAGTGGTCTAACATCCCTCGCGGGGTGTCAAGCTCGAGACCAGGACAGGGCTCACTTCAGGTAATGGGGTTGACTAAATCCTAGAGGAATTCTTGGATTAGGGCCTACACCCATGCTAGGTACACTTAGGTACAACTAGTTTGGGAGACATCTAGGAGTACGCATCCTTTTATCATGTGTTTTATATAGTTGAATGTATTCATGATTTTAGTAAGATGGTAGAACTGTACCATCCTTTCACCTTTATAGTAATGTTAATCATTTATCTCTTATACTGTCTAACGGTTGTTGCAGCACATCTATTCTATACCAGAATAACAACTGTTCAATAAATGATTATTGAAAACGCCCAGCTTGTTTTATTTGGTGTATCTCTCTAAGTAAGCACAAGTGGCTGAGCGAAAGGTAGTACATTGTTTCCAAGGTCCTGAGGGATCGGGGTTGTCATGTTCAATGGTTGCCAATAATTATTTCTTCCCTGGTAAGAGGAGATTCTAGTGGCACTGTGAGCAGTTGGTACAAGAAGGCCAACATACCCAGTGGGGGTGGTCAGAGTTCGTCTGACCCCAATCCTACAGTGTATGTTGTCTAAACATGCAGATCCTGTAGATTTTCTATAAGAACTACACGACAATGCAGCCTTTGGCTTCAAAGGGTGTTTCTTTCTTTCAGAGCCAGAGGGGGGGGAGGGGGAGTAGGAGGTCGAGGCTCATTGTTGAATCCTGCCTTGACTCCGATGTCCTGCCTTGGTGCCAACGAGACACCGAAAGCTGCGGAGGCCCTGTAGGTGGCAGTGTCTTGTAATTGTAAATTGTATTTATATATAGCTTACTACCTCCGGTGTAACAATGCAGTGCTTTGCGGAGACTAGCACATTATTTCACGACCCAAAGTAGAAGAAAAATGGGCAGTAAATTAGTAAAAGTGCTTTATTTTTTCTTTTTTTCTTTGTGCAGTGGTTGTAATAAGTATGTTAAATGTGTGCTCTTGAGAACTCATGCATTTAACTTCTTGTTTCCAAAGAGACAGATTGATTGAAGTGGATTAGTAAAGGGAAAATGTGTGCCATTATTGGAGTGGTGGACATGTGCGCATGTTAGCTGGATGAATTGATGAAGGAGGGAAGAGTTTGGAGAGGATGTTTGCCAGTCCATAGCAGCCAGAATGGTTTGGGATCAGTCGAGGTACAAGCAGGGGTTAAAAGGAAGAATTAGGTATTTTTTTAAAACAAAAATTCCCCCTCCCCCAGGAAGTATACATACATGTTTGGAGACATAATCATACATTTAAGTATGTTGTGACATGCATACATATATAAACACAGTTATTAAATTTTATGGAAAAGGCACAAACCTCACTATATATGCACATTCATATGCACATACTGGCAGCCGGACTCCCTAAAGGATGATGCTCCCCGTCTATATGCGATCTCCGACAAGGTTTATGGTGTTCTTGGGACTCAGTCTCACGTCTCCCTACGTCAATTACGTTCGAAGCGTGGTGTCACTTGAAGTGTATTGGACGTCCACCTCCTCTTGTTCTGGTTTAGAGGTGCCAGAGTTGATTATCTCTGGGCCAGGTTGATGTGATGGGACACCTTGATGATCCACAGCTGCCTGCCTCTGCATTGCGATTTGTACCCAGCTTATGTCCCTCTGCTGCCAAAAAGTATTTTTGCACCTACAGGGCAGGCATAAGATGCACTCAGTGTCCTTGTCGTCCAGGAGAGGCAAGAGATCACAAACCATGTGGAGGGTGGCCCATGGGTATTTTGCACGGGACTGAGGGCATTTCCTGAAAGGCATCCGTTCCATCACCCTGGATGTCTCTTAATTCTCCAGAGTTGGTGAAGAGGAGACCGCGTTAAGCGCAGAATGTTGGGGACCGGCTATTCCTTAACAGAGTCCAAAACATGTCAAGCTAACAGGGAAAAATCTGACCTCAGGAATCAAAGAAGTGTTTCTCAGCAATGAGAGTGGTTGTCTTTACTGCATGGGCTGAAGCAGCCAGTAAGGAACATTTCAAGTCCGGAAGCCCACTTGGTAATTATACAAGCCCCATGGTGGTGAAAACCACATAACAGAGTCCGTGCCCATGAGCTTTGCCAACTAAAAGAGGAGTTACAGGGTATCTTGTGTCCTGAAAGAACTTCTTCTAAGAAAAAACACTTGCAACTTCCAAGCCCAACACTAGATGGCATGAGTATGCACAGCATGTGCATCTACAGCAACACATACTAGGAATAGTAAAAACTCTGAAAAAATACACATGCTGTAAGGCCAAGACGAGATTCTGAGAGGAAGGTGGACAGTTTATGACTTCAATGAAGATGCCTACAATGAAGAACCAGGACTACATGTAAGTAACCATTTCTTCTGAATCGTAGGTCTAGAGGATCACGTTTTTAAAACTTGCTGCTTAGTGTTTCTCAGTCATTTCCACACAATAAAAACGCTACCAGAAGTGATTATGTAATACAACTTTATCATCCTTAGAACAGCGTTTTCTAAAATGGCTTGACTTATGCTATGGTTTGCTCTAGTCTCAGAGTCTAGGCAGAAGTGTCTCGTAAAAGTGTGGATTGGCTTCGTGGTTGCTGCTTTACATAAATCTGCTAAAGGAAAAATTTTCCCCATACTTTAGTCGCCGCTTTATCTCTAGTGGATTGATATTTGGTAGAAGTTTATTAGCTAACCAATAATATGTGAAAAAGTACAAGAAACTATGCAAAGAGTGATGGATTACTTTGAAGAGGCGGCCAACTGTGTAATGGACCATAGCTGACAAGGAATATGCTACTTACCAGTATGCATCTGTTCTTGGCATGTAGGGCTGCTGACATTCATATCTGTGCATAGATCGCCGCCTAGTGTTGGGTCCGGATGATTGCACATTGTTGTCCTGGAAGAGTCTTCGAAGTATCATGAGATAGGTGGCTACTCCCCTGGACTACAGTGCGCATGGGTATCCTCTCCATCTTCAGATTGTTTTTCGCCATTGTGGTAGAGATGGAGTGTAATACAGTAAGTGATGACCATGCCTGAGAATGATTCTGAGTGCTACAGCTGCGACAGGCACCGGAGAGGAGGACTGGCGATATGAATGTCAGCAGCCCTACATGCCAAGAACAGATGCATACTAGTAAGTAGCATATTCCGTTCGAGGCATGTGGGCTGCTGAATTCATATCTGTGCATAGAATAAATAGCAGTTACCTCCTTAGCGGTGGTTGCCCGTGCCAGCTGCAGCAGTCTGAAAAAGAGTTTTGAGAACAGCCTGTCCAACAGCAGCTTGCTGTTTGGAGTGTACATCTACGCAGTAGTGTTTGGCAAATGTATGTATGGTGGTCCATGTGGCTGCTCTACATATATCCTCTAGAGGAATGTTACCTAGGAAAGCCATGGATGCCCCTAACTTGCGTGTGAAATGCGCTTTTGGGGGAACTGTTAATGTGCGTTTAGCCTTTTGATAACATATCTGTATGCACTTAACATACCTGATTTGGAAATGGTGTTGCCTTTGTGTTGTGGAGAGAAGGCAACAAACAGTTGCTTATTTTTCCTTAAAGCCTTTGTCCTGTCTATGTAATATAGGAGAGCTCTTTTAACATCTAATGTGTGCAGTGCTCGGTCTGCCACTGAGTCTGGATTTGGGAAGAAAATGGGCAGTTCTATGGTTTGGTTAATGTGGAACTGCGACACCACCTTAGGCATGAATTTAGGGTTGGTACGCAGCACCACCTGATTAGCATGAATCTGTATGAAAGGCTCTTGAATAGTTAGGGCCTGAAGCTCACTAACTCTTCTGAGCGATGTGATTGCCACTAGAAAAGCCACTTTCCATGTCAGAAACTGTATCTCACAAGAGTGAAGAGGTTCAAAGGGTGGTCCCATTAGTCTGGTGAGAACTATGTTTAGATTCCAGACGGGTGAAGGAGGGTGTCTGGGAGGAATCACTCTTTTGAGTCCTTCCATAAAAGCTTTAATGGCTGGCACCCTGAAAAGAGAAAGATGCTGCCCGTTTTGAAGATAAGCTGCCATTGCAGCCAAATGTATCCTGATGGAACTATATGCCAGATTGCATCTGTATTGATGCAACAAATAACATATAATGTTTTGCGTGGATGCATCTAGCGGATTTATGTCATTATTGGAACAGTAAATGACAAAGCGCTTCCATTTGGCCGCATAGCATGCGCTGGTTGTAGGTCTTCTTGCCTCCTTAATGATGTTCGTACATCCAGGGGGCAAGTTGAGGTAGCCAAACTCTATGACCTCAGGAGCCATATTGCAAGGCTCAACTGTTGCGGATCTGGGTGCTGAATGTCTCCACGGCTCTGAGTGAGGAGACTGTGCTTGAGGCACAGCCGTTGGTGAGGCACCACTGAAAGTTCTAGGAACGTGGTGTACCACGCCTGCCTTGCCCACGTTGGAGCAACTAGGATGAGCATCATGGAGTGCTGTCGCAGTTTGCGTGCCACTAGCGGTATGAGCGGTGCTGGAGGAAAAGCGTACGCAAATCTGCCTGACCAGTTCATCCATATCGCATTGCCCTGAGACTGCGGGTGTGGGAACCTGGCGGCGAAGGTTTGGCATTTTGCGTTTTCCTTTTAGCGAATAGGTCTATCTCTGGAGGACCCCACTGCTGGAAATATGGTTGGAGCACCGAGGGGTGTATCTCCCACTCGTGCATCTGATGGCTGTGCCTGCTGAGCAGGTCCGCCATCTGGTTGTCCTTGCCTGGGAGATGTTCCGCCTTGAGGAATATGTTTCTTTGAATGGCCCACTTCCACATGCTCTGGGCTAGATGAGACAATTGTGGAGAGTGTGTGCCTCCCTGCTTCTGGATGTAATACATGGCAGTCATGTTGTCCGTCCGGATCAGCACGACTTTGTTGCACAAATGCAGTCTGAAGGCCTTCATCGCCATGAAGATCGCCATCAGCTCCAACAGGTTGATATGCATCTTTTGCTGCTGCGTCGTCCATAGTCCCTGCACTGTGTAATGGAGGACATGCGCTCCCCAACCTTTGAGAGATGCGTCCGTTGTCAGCACTATCTGTGGTACAGGCTCTTGGAACGGTCGTCCCCTGCAAAGGTTTTGTGTGTTCCACCAATGCAGAGAGTCGTATGCATGACCGGTCACCAACACTAGGTCTTTCAGATGCCCTTGAGCCTGGTTCCACTGTCGTGCTAAGCACTCCTGAAGCGGACGCATGTGTAGCCTTGCGTGAGGGACTATGAAGATGCAGGAGGCCATCATACCTATCAGCTGCATGAATACCTGCGCTGGGAGTGAGTGTTGGGGCCTGAATCTCTGAATTAGCAATTGCATGCTGTTGACGCTGGCAGAGTTTGGTTGCGCTGTTGCCGACAGAGTGTTTATTGTCGCACCTAGGTACTGTTGTACATGTGCGGGTTGAAGGTGTGATTTTGGGTAATTCAGTGAAAATCCTAGACTGTGTAGGAGGTGAATCGTGCAGGTCATGTGGCTGGCACATTGCTGGGCTGACTTTGCCTGGACAAGCCAGTCGTCCAGATAAGGATAGACATGGATGTGTTGTCTCCGAAGGTGCGCAGCCACTGTCGCCAAGCACTTGGTGAACACTCTGGGGGCAGTAGTGACCCTGAAAGGCAGGACCTTGAACTGGTAATGCTGATTGTTGATGGTGAACCTGAGATATTTCCTGTGTCCTGGGTGAATTGGAATGTGGAAATATGCGTCCTTTAGGTCTAGGGTTGCTAGGAAGTCCCCCCGACTGAGCAATGGTAGAACTAGCTGTAAAGTCAGCATGTGAAAATGATCTGACAAGATGTACTGGTTTAGGGGTCTGAGGTCTAGAATGGGCCAGGGAGACCCGTCCTTCTTTGGGATTAAGTAGTACAGTGAGTACACCCCTGTACCCTGCTGTTCTAAAGGCACGAGTTCTATGGCCCCTTTTTGCAGCATGCAGATTACTTCTTGCTGCAATAAGTGCATGTGCTCTGCGGACATAGGACGGTGCCTTGTGGGTATGTTGGGTGGAGTGGAGGTTAGTTCCAGACAATAGCCGTATTGGATAAGTTGTCTCACCCACCTGTCTGTGGTAATGCCTTCCCAGACCGGCAGGAACTGCTGAAGTCTTCCCCCGACCGGAGTTATATGGTCTGGGGGCAGTGACAAGACGTCACTGCTTATTGGTGGCGGAGGATCTGGCATTATTATTTCCACGTCCTCTGCCTTTGGTGCTGTTCCCACGATATCCACCCCTATTGGTCTTGTGATAGGTGGCCTGCGTGCTCCCCTTGTTGTATTGGGCTTGCTGTGATGCTTGACCTCAAGAGGCTCCCCTGTTACTGGAGTGACGAAAGGAACCGCCCCTGAACTGTTGCGACTGCAGAGCCCCCATGGATTTTGCTGTCTCAGTGTCTTTTTAATCTTTTCAAGGGTCGTGTCTACATCAGGACCAAAGAGAAAGTCAGGGTAAACCGGCTGATTGAGTAAAGTTGTTTGGATCTCTGGCTTAAAGCCAGAGATGCATAGCCAGGCATGCCTTCTAAGCATCACACTCGTGTTGATGGCCCTAGCTGCTGTGTCTGCTGCATCGAGCACACACTTGATGGATGCATTTGAAATCAACTTTCCCTCCTGTATCAGCATTTCTGCTCCCTCCTTATAAGCATCAGGCAAGTGTTGTAGTAGCTGCTCTAACGTGTCGTAATGAGCCCGATCATATCTGGCTAATAGGGCCTGTGTATTTGAGATCCTCCAAATATTATCCGCTTGAGCCGCTACTCGTTTGCCAGAAGCTTCTAAGATTTTGGATTCTTTGTCCGGAGGAGGAGCATCACCACTTGTCTGAGAGTTCGCTCTCTTAAGAGCATTAGCCACCACTAGGGAGTCCAACGGGAGCTGTCCCTTGATGTACGTAGGGTCCACAGGCGCAGGCCGGTACTTCCTTTCAATCCTGGGGTTTACAACCCTTGCCCTTGTGGTCTCCTTGAAAATGTCAGTAGCATGTTTGAGGACACCCTTTAGCATAGGCAATGTCTTCACTGATCTTTCTGAAGTTGAGAAAGTATCAAACAAAAAGTCTTCCTCCACTGGGTCAGCGTGCATTTCCACGTCATGGTTATTGGCTGCCCTTTCAATTAGTTCGTTAAACGCAGCAGTATCTTCAGTAGGCGAGTCTTGACAGTATAGGACTGAGTGTCAGGCGTGGTGTGTGGCTCGAACTTTTTGGGTCGAGCGGTCGGGGGCAGTCTGTACTTATTTGGTGGCGTAAGCATCGGAGACGAACCGACCTTCTTCGAGGGTGGCGCTGTCTTCGATCCGACCGACTTCGTCTGATCGCTAGTTTGCTTGCGGCCTTGCGTCGACTCGAGCTCTCGGTGCGCATCAGGCACGCTCTTTTGCTTCGACGCGACATGCTCTTTTGGGTCGAGTTTGCTCTTCGACTCGGCGGCCTTGCCCACTATCGGCTTGGAGGCTGAAAGCTTCGGTTCGAGAGTCTTTTTTGCCTTGTGTCCTTTGACTGTAGAGACAGGTGTCAGCGCCCCGGTCTTCGGGCCGACGCCCCTTTGTGAACCCGAAGGGTCGATGACACTCTTAGATTTGATTGGAGCCGACGAGTCCGAGGCCGTCGATCCGAGGACTGTCTTTAGCAGTTTTGGTTTCGATTTCACCGCTGATTGTGGTTGATCGACCAATGGCTCCTTAGAAGTATTCTTAGCCGGGCCTTGACGCGGGGCTATAGAATGTGGATTGAGCTCTCGGCTAAGGCCTTCCGGCGATGCCTCGACCTGAGCCTTAGAGAGTACAGTGTCAGTATTGGGCCCCACGACTGCGGGTGGGCCTTGCTCATCGGTTGAGCCGTCATCGACGGCTCCAATGGCCTCTGCGTCGTCTCCTACCTCGACGACGTCTTCCTCATAGACTTAGTCTTCTTCTTCGTCCACATCATAGTTAGAGTCGTGATCCGATGCAGGGTCCGACTGCTGGTCAGGATCCTCTTCATCGACGCCCTCCTCGTCATCAGCCTCGAAGATGTTCTCCGGGTCTGGCGCCATCTTCTGTGCCGACTGTCTTGCAGCGCGTCGAAGCCGAAGTGTCTTCTTTGACCAGAACTTGGAACAGGCCATGCAGCTGGCCTCGTCGTGGTCCGGGGATAGGCATTTATTGCACACAGGGTGCATGTCAATGTGAGGGTATTTGGAGTTGCAGACGGGGCATCGCTTGAACGGACTCCGTTCCATCGTCGATTGTTGTCGGGGCCTTTGGTGTCAAAAAGGCAAACAGCCTTTGACGTCCTGTTCGAAGAACTGGATTAAGTACGAGGCACCGAACGAACACAATACCGACGTCCCGAAGGCCTTTTGGCCTTTCGAAAACTGTTTTATATCGATTCCGAACTTGAGTCAAGAAAGTACATCCGAACCAATGGCGGAAAAAAACAATCTGAAGATGGAGAGGATGCCCATGCGCACTGTAGTCCAGGGGGGGAGCCACCTATCTCGTGATACTTCCAGGACAACAATGTGCAATCATCCGGACCCAACACTAGGCGGCGATCTATGCACAGATATGAATTCAGCAGCCCACATGCCTCGAACGTAAATTATCAGATATACATATATCTTTGGTTTTAAGTAAAAAATATAACACTCTACTGACATCAAGCACATGTGAAGAACACTTACCTTAGTTAGATGGATTGCTAAAGAAAAATAGTAAAGTTATAGTCTGGTTGATATGAAAATAGAACAGATGCACTTGAGATGGAGGTTAATAAAAAATGGTGCTTAATAGAAGTTATGGAGTTCAATTTAAGAGAACTTCAGTGCGGATCAAGCCAAATTTAGTAAAACGGGTAGAATCTCTTCTTTTTGCCAAGTAATGGGATTGTGACCTTTCTGTTGATATCACAAAGTCTTTCCATTAGAAAGAAAAATAACGTCTTGTGGAAGATCTTTTTGCCTCCCTTAAAGCTCAGTCCATGTGACCTTATTGCCTGACCTCAGGAGTCATTGCCAAGTTCAATGATGTTAAATTCTTGCATGGGTTTATTAACAACAATAGCCAACAATATGACATTTGGCTAGAAGATGCAAAAATCCAAAGCTTTCATCTCAAAAAAGTTGAAAATTGGGGCACCATCAACTATATGTTTTTTGTTGGTGCAAGGTCTTCAACATCTAGGACAGCAAACATTACGTTAGCGACCCCACTTAAGGTTGGCTGGTGTATAATATAGACTCAATACTATATTAGATAGTTTCAATTTCAGTTTAGCTGAAAGCAAAACACATTACCAATTTGTATAGCCTCACACTAGTTTGTTCCCACTACATTAGTACCAAGTTTGTTGCTCCAGTATGCAGCTACTTCAGAATAACTCTTGATCTTTTGTTTTCTTGAAGTTATCATGAGAAAGAAGTGGAAATCCAGACATAATAAAAGTATTTCTATCATTTTTTTGAATGAAGTTTCTAAACTGGAGGTATTTAAAAAAATGATTCTATCGGTTTTCCATATTTCTTTTATTGCTGAAAAATTAATATATTATGGTTTCATCACATACATCATCCAGCCATCCGATTCCAGCATATTCCCCTGGTCTAGAGTGCCTGTCTCGAAAAGTTGGGAGTAGAGACCAAGAACACCACGACGGGGGTGTGGTAATAATATAATTTGATGTTGAATACTTTAGTCTTTACTGTTCTTAGCTTGATAGCATTTCATAGCACTTCAAAACAAACTTTTTCAAAGTAGCATAGCTCTGTAAAATTGCTTAAAAAATTCTTAGCAGTGTTGCTCAAACGAAATTCCCAAATTGAGGGTAAATTACTGTGTTGTTGAGGTCTAACACATGATTAGAACATTTAAATGGCTCATCATAGCTGCAAAAATAATACCTAAAATTTGTGAATACCAAATCACCTCTGGTAAAAGTCTAGGATATTTTATAGCTCTGCGGAGTCATTTATATTTCCAAATAAAGCTAGTAAAAATGTAATAATTGTTTTTAACCATATAGCTTGTAAATACAGAATTATTGGAGGAAGGAAATTGATACTTACCCTGTAAGCATTGGTTCGTGGCATGTAGTGCTGTAGATTCACAAGCCGTGCATACTCTTGCCATGTAGTGTGGCTCAGATGTGTGCAAGTTGTTTTTCTTTGAAGAATTCTTTTGAGTCACAAGGTATTGTGAATCCATCAATTACTGCTAATGCACATGGACATCGGCTCCATAGTTAGATTATTTTTACACCCAAAGTGTGAGGATGTAGATAGAGCATAGAGATACCGAAAAGATGACAATGCAACAGAAATAGTAAACGTAAAAGAGGTTAAAAGTATCTGCAATACTGAAGGGCTTCTGGGGAGGGGGTTGAGAACACGTTAATCTACAACCCTACATGCCTCGAACAGATGCTTAGCAGGGTAGGTAACATTTTCTGTTTGTGGCACATGTAGCAGTAGGTACACATGCTGTGCAAAGATTGTAAACCAGTCCTCCCTCAAAGCAGTGGATAGCCATGGATGTTGCAGAAGATTGGTAAAAAGTACGTAATACAGCCTGGTCCACTCTAGCTTGTTGACAGGCTGAAATATCCACACAGTAATGTTTAGTAAGTGTGTGGAGCAGGCCACGTAGGAGCTTTACAGATGTCAGCTATAGGAATATTACACAGAAAAGCCACAGAGGCTCCTTTTTTTACAGTTATACCAAGGATAGTGGGGCTTCCAGATGCTCGCTTATGGCCACAATTAAAGAAGGGAACAGAGACCTAATTAAGGAAGCTAGGGGCTCCTACAAGGCTGTCATTTAAAAGGCCAAGTGCAAGCATGATTTGATGTTTCGGGAGACATTACTGTTTGGAGTAAAGGGGGAATATTAGTCACCGGTTTCGGCATACATTTGCCAATAAAGGCCCTGGAACTTCAGACCCTTTAACATGTAATAGTATAGCTACTGCCTGGGTTGACCATTTCTCTGGGAAAGCGCCCGGCCTGGATAAAGTTCCAGGTTGTCTTTTTAAAGCAGCAAAGAGAATCTGGGGTCCTTCCTTTTTTTAATTTTTAATAGTATCATGAATGGGCTACTAATTCCAGGGTCATGGGTCGGAGCAGAGATCATTCCAATTTATAAAAAGGGTTTTGGGTCACTTCCATCCAATTACTGACCTGTAAGTCTTATTGATAGCTCTCAGAAGTTCTTTAGCTGAATTATACTGAGTTGACTGCAGGATCGGATGGAGGTTACAGATGTACTCACACCACTACAAGGGGGTTCAGGGCTGGGATAAGTACCATTGATCAGATCCTTCAAATGCAGATATTATAATGGAAATATATTACTTTGGGTGGTCGTCGTTTAAATGGTATTTTTGTTGATCTTCGATGAGCATTTGACCTTGTCCCTAGGGAGGCACAATGGGAAGTTTTGACCAACATGGGTGTCCCGAAATATCTTGTGGATGTTTTAAGAAGGTTACATACAAACAACTATGCCCAGGTCAGATGTGGGATTTATGGGGAGTTAACTGATCCTATCACAGTCACTCAGGGTGTGAGACAAGGCTGTGTTTTAGCCCCAAACCTTTTTTTTTTATTAATGATCTCGTGATTCTTTTGGAACACTATAAGCATGATGCACCAACCCTGGCCAATTGAAAGATCCTGGCACTCCTGTTTGTGGACAATACCTAGCTGATCTCAAAGTGTCCCATGGGTATACAAAACCTGCTTGATCAGTTCAGTGTCTTCTGCAGGTAGAGAGGGCTGGCGATCAACATTAGTAAAACTAAGTATATGGTTTTAAATTCTTGCCTCACCTTTAGGTCACACCCAATTTACTGTGTTCCCCTGGAGAGAATTTGCACTTTTGATTACTTGGGCTTTGTTCTCAATTACTCCTTTGGTTGGTCTTCTCAGATTTCGAGGGTAAACTTAGATTGGAGCATTATTCAGGAGGCATTTTGAGGGTGTCTAGGGCTCTAGCTTTCGTCCAGTTACTCCTGCTGTACAGATCTAAACTTGTAGGGATTGGGAGGGTCGCTATGTGGTTGTGAACTCTGGGGACATAAGAATGTAAACAACTTGGTAATGGGAGAGAACAGTTTTTTACATGTCCTCAACAATTTGCCGACAAGAACCCCTCTTGCACCTTTGCGGTTCGATATGCGTATTATCTCTTGAACATAGGGTCAGACTAAGACCACTGATGTACTGGATGAGGATGTGGTCCACCCCTGAAATGGCACATTATAGGCTGGGTTTTGAAGACATTTTAAAATGCTGGGGGGTAAGGCAAGGTTGCTTGGTTAGAATATATCAAACGCAGCATAGTTGAGATCGGTTGTGAATCCCTTTGAGAACATCCTGAAACTGTTGGTAGGATGACAAAGTCCAGGTTAAAAGCAATCTATCTGAGACATATTGATGAAGGGTTTTACAGGCTAGAAAATGTGGCCCCCTGACGGCAGCATTCTTGGAATTTAAAGATTCCCATTTTTTTGGAAGAGAATATGGATGACATCAAGCTTTCAGCTGTTGGAACATTGTACATTAAATTAAGGTTTGGGGCCCTGCCTCTTCGCCCTTTTACAGCGAAATGGCAGTGCTCTCTTATTAAGCAGGAGATGCGCTGTCTCTTTTGTGTTGGTACCAAGGAAACTGTAGAGCACGTTTTTTCCCCCAGTTCTATTTTTTAAAGGAGGACCTGGATTGTTCCGCTTTGCTGTAATTATAGGGTTAGGCACCATAATTCTGCCTTAATTTTAAGCTCCAGTACAGCTCGCCCAATAGTCCTTGCTGTTTCCCTTACATAAGTGGAGGTGTAGTCTAAAGTGGGCTACGTTCCATCTATAGACCAGCCTGTGTGATTTGTTTTTAGGTCGAGTTGTCGTAATTTGACACTGGCCGGGTTAGCGCTTAGCTTTGCTACACGTTATTTCCCTTAACTTGGCCATATTAGAAAACGCCATTTTGTATGTTACGGCGGCCATTTTAGGGAATGAGCAGCCTCGTGGTCAGCATGCCTTTTAGTCCGTTGTCCGTACCACTGACCACTCGACTTTGCCCAGCAACAGGCTATTTTTAGCAACGGTCAAGCCTGTACATGCGCAGTCCCAACTGACCAGTCACCCCTCAGGAATGTTCCGCCAAACTGACCAGTGGAGTCGTAACCCCTCCCATGAGTTGGCTGTGCTCCAAAAATGACCATATATGTACATAAAGCTGTGTAACCCTGTACCGCCTACCTTTTATTACCTGTAAAATTGTATAAAAGACGGAATCACACCAACGTTCGGTGTGATACTTCTTGCATTGCCGAAGGGTGCTCTAGGAATGTACCACCACCCCATGGGGTCTTAATAAACTTGTCTTTTGTACTTTTCAGTTTCCGTGCCAACAGTTCTTTGGTGTAAGTGGGTATTTCCGTGGAGCATGTAGGCCTTGGGAACCCGATACCACAGAGTCTATGAAAGCGCACATGCGCTACATAGGAAATCAACATCTTGGAATCACCTCAGCTTCAGTAGAAGCTCGTGCCTGTGGTCTTCACACAATTGGCCTTTGTGTCTAGCTTTAGTAAGCAATTGACCAAAGGCGTGTGGAGGTCCCAGCTTCTTTTGAAAGGTTTACTCCCAGAGCGTTTTGCTCTCTGGAGCCAGCAGCGGCGCGCAGGGGTCATGCATTTTGTGTCAGGCTCCCTTGGCGCTTTCATTAGAAGGTGCGTTCCCAACTAGGTTTGGAACTCGTTATATATTATCTGTTTGCTGTTTGTTTCCCAAGGCTGCTAAGCGCTACTTGCTCCGAATTGATCACACTGAGAAGCCTGCAAAACTACAGCGTTAATTGGGTCCTCAGGAATCCTCGCTCGGCCTCCCACCGCCCTACTGAGACAAGGCTTTCTGAGCAAAAAACGTGCGCGCACAGGCACGCTATGTGAGTGAGTGTAAGAGGAGGCATTGAGGCACCCAGCTGATCTGGCACTGGAATGCGCCCCGGGCTTGGCAGCCCCTTCCTCGCCAACTGCTTATTTGAATTAGACTGCCATTCCACTCTCACGCCTGCTCTCCCTCTCTGTCTCTCCCCCTCGCTGAAGCCCGGTCTGGAAAACTGCTGCTGCCCCAGAGTGCAGTTGCCTGGCTGTCCTGTCAGCATTGTTCTGCTGCTCATTTCATGTGTATCTCACATCACAGCTCCATGCTCTCCTTCACCCTCGCTCCCCTTCCCCCCACTGGTGCGCTTTCTCACGCTCTCGCTTTTTTTCCTCCTCTCCCCTCTAGTTTCCTTTACTTGCAGTCTGGCACAATAGTGCTTTGTTCGCATTTATTAGTCTGTAATTTAGTAACGTTCAGAAGAACGCTTAAGTCGCCAGTTATATTTCCCCATTTCTCAACTTATACCAGTAGGGTCTCATCTCACTCTGCTCGTTTTAACCGCTCTAATGCGGATTCTGTAATAATCACCTTAATGACCTGGCTTCGCCCCCTCACCCTCCATCCCTGACAGGGCCTGTTCTCACTTTTATCTGCCTTATCCTCACCTCCCTTTAACGCGTTCACGCTGGCACTGCCCCGATGGGCTTTCCCTCCTCTGCCCCCGCTCTTCTTCGACCTCTCCTGCCCCCGCTGCGAACTCTCCACTGTTCCCCACCCAACCCCCTGCGGCTGCCTCTCTTCTTTGAAGTGGGCTGACCCATTGCCCTCTTCTGTATACTGTAGTGGGAGGAAATGACATGACTAAAACACTAACAGACCAATGGATGAAGAGGACTATTCGAAAGCCCCTATAATAAGTAATTATAATACAGGGACAGCACAAATCCAAGCTCAAAACATCTTGAGGTATACCGTGGGGTGGATGACGGAAAACCTACTAAAGATCAACCCGGATAAGACCGAGGTACTGGCAATTCCATCTACCACCTCACCGTGGAGTGATCTGTATTGGCCTGCAGAGCTTGGATTAGCCCCAAAACCTAGTGCCAACGTAAAGAGTTTGGGGATTAAACTAGACTGTGATCTGTCAATGTGCAGCCAAATTTCCACCGTTGTTGGAACCTGCACGAACATCATTAGACAATTGAGAAAGCTAGCCCCCCTCCTCTCTCATTCTATGATGCGCTCAATTGTAGCAGCAACCGTTATTTCATGGATCGACTATGGGAATGCCCTGTATCTTGGCCTCCCAAAAACATTGACAAACAGACTCCAGGTCGTAATGAATGACGCCGCACGACTGATCTTCGGATTACCCAGACGAACAAAGGCCTCCCCTCTACTCCAAAACCTTCACTGGCTCCCTGTTAAAGAGAGGGTTGAGTTTAAGAGCCTCTGTATAGCGCATAAGGCGATCTATGGCCATGCGCCGGACTATATCAAAGCTCGCCTGGAAGTATACAGCCCTAAGAGAACACTTAGATCATCGGATTCTCAGCTACTGGTCTGCCCCCGCTACAAATTAGTGACTAAGGGAGGGAGAGCCTTCTCTGTTTTGGCCCCTCAGTTATGGAACAAGCTGCCTGAGGGGCTACGCAGGGAGGTGAATCTCCTACGGTTCAGGAAATCACTGAAAACACTGCTGTTCAGAAGAGCCCTGATCACAATGTAGTCCTGTAGCTGTGTCTCTCGGAGGAGTGAAGCTAAGTTATTGTAACAACACCTATTTCCAATGCGCTTAGAGACCTGTAGGTGATTGGGCGCGCTATAAATCTAAACTAACAATAACAATAACAACAATATTATTTTAATAAAATCTTAAAGTCTTCTCTAACTCTTGCACTGAAAATGGCCATTTATTCAGTGCGCACTGCAGCGTTTTTGTGAAGCATTCACAACTACATTTTTGGTGTTGGGTAGCACTATAGGTAACTGGCGCTACTTTTGACCAGCTCATTTTTACGATGTTTAACAATTGAAAGGCAGAGTCAACTGCTCTGGGTTTTAAACCAGTGACTTGCAGGATGCACAGTTATCATAGCATCAAGTGCAAAAATTAGTATCCTTTAACCAAGTATTTCTGCCCACAAGATCTGTCAGTATTAATTTGTAGTGCTCTAACTACCACCCTCTCCAGCCATTCACAATAAATTAAATAGGTCTCGCTTTTGGGACCTTATAAATGTTTAGCCATGCAACAATTGATGTTGTTGCACCAAGGATATTGTGCTGCATAACTAAACACTAATAAAGTCCCAAAGTCGAGACCTATTGGCTATGCCAATGCTTGTTAATATGTGCTATTGCTGCTAATGTAATATTATTATGTCTTCTCAATGGGATTGTTTGATTTTAGCCTAATGATATTGAAAAAATATATATTTATAGTTGCTGATTTGTAGATTTATCTTGTTATTATTTTGAAGGTTTTAATTGTGTTTTACGAAATGTGCTTTTATGTCTACCAGCCGAAATAAAATAAAATAATATAATGTAAAGTAATACATAAGCGCTCTTTTGACATCTTTTTTTTTATTGAAAGTTCATAGCGATATAATGTACACCAGGCACGACAATATATATTAATATAGAGATAAATATGCATGATATAAAAAGGGGACAACTGATGTAGCATAAAGTATTATATACAGTAGACCAAAGATTAAAGAAAAAGAAAAAAGAAAAAGTGATGGTCATACCAGGGTCAGACAATTGAAATACGTTATGAGACCCCACACCTCGACAACCTCCATGTAGCCACAGGTGCCCAGATCCGTACCCCCATTTCCTTAGATTTTACTCCCTTTAAAGCATACAGTTCTGACTCGATGTTATGGATCCCTAGCATCCTGCAAATCCACATTTGGAAGGTTGGGGCCTCGACATCCTTCCATACAGCAGCAATTAATATTCTGAAAACAGCTACTGATATAAAAACTAACGCCTCAATCTCTGTACTTAGACCCAATTTAGCATCACAACCAATTATTAAAAGTGTCGGGGATAGGTCTATTCTGACAGCTAGCAGCCCCTCTAAAAACACTTCGATTTCCTTTTTAATGGGGCCTAATTTTTCACAACTACATAACATGTGCACAACGCCAGCTGGCCCGTTCCCACACCTAGGGCAGTTGTTGTCCGCCCTCTTGCCCCAATCGAACAATTTCACCGGTGTGTAGTATAAATTAAAAAGGGTCTTAAAGTGCTGTGCTCTTAGATTTGAGGATCGCAGAAACCTTTTATCCATTAGAATGGCTCTATCCAAGTCGATATCTGGATCCCCCAGTTTAGAAGCCCAAGCTGACTCCGTCTTAACCATGTCATCGGGGAGCCTTTCCAGAAATAGCCTATATATTTCCCTGATTCTGCAACCACCCCCCTTCATGTAATCTAATAATGCACATCCTTTGGATATATTTATGCACGGTCTTTTTGATTTTATTGTATTAACCAACTGCATATACTTGAACTCTTGACACCCTCGTAATGAATACCGTGACTTCAAAAGTTCGAGGGGCCTACATGCATCCTTTATCATTACTTGACCTAGTGTAGTAATTCCCTGTCTTTCCCAATGTCACCAAGGGCCATCACCACTTAGATACGGGAATAATCCTGAATTCCAGAGTAGAGTATGTTGGTTATACCTTGGGATGCTGTGATTTTTCTGTACAGAAGACCATAACCCCAGATGTCTTCCAATATTTTATACCCTGATGCCTTGAAAAAACGCTTGTCATATTTCCTCAACAATACCCCATATGCTTCGCTCCCGAGACTCAGCTGATAAATAGAGGGGATATCTCCCTGGCTATGCATAGTGTCCTCTGGAAAAAAGAGTATAGCCATTTCTGTAAGAAGACAAGCCCAGTTGTAAAACCTAAGGTTTGGTTTTCCCAGCCCACCCTTTTCCTGGGGAAGAGACATGAATTTATTTGATCTCCTCACCTTGCCGTATTGCCAGACGAAGTTCATAAAGATAGCCTCCATTTCCTTGATCAGTATATCTTCTATTTTAAAGGGAATAGACCTGAATTTGTATAAGATCTTCGGGAACATTGACATTTTAATAACATTAACCCTACCTATGATTGACAAGTGGAGAGTATCTATTCTTTTTAGGTCCTGTTTCATCTTTTCCAATAACGGCACAAAGTTATCTTTAATGATATCCCTTGGCTGAGCATTAATTGTTATACCTAGGTATATTACTGAGTCCACATATCTATCATTCCGTTTGGCTATATTTCTAGAGCATAATACCTGCGTCTTGGCCACATTTAAACGATATCCGGATAGCCTCCCAAAATCGGAGGTGATACTAACTATTCCCCTCACGGCACTGTCGGGGTCCGTGGTGGTTATAGCTAAATCGTCCGCGTAAGCAAGGACTTTAGTGTGGAATCCATTGATAGCAACTGGCTTAATACTGATGCTATTCATTATAAGAGTTATTAGGGGGTCTATATATAGTGCAAAAAGGATGGGTGAGCACGGGCACCCTTGTCTCGTGCCTCTTGATATATGAATCTGCCCAGAACTCTCACCCATAAGATGAATACTCGCGGTTGGATTAAAGTACATAGCCTGGATTGCCTGCAGGAATCTGGGACCGAAACCTCTATCTTCCATCACTTACCACAAAAAGCTCCACCTAACGCGGTCGAAAGCTTTTTCCGCGTCAAGGATGATCATTGCGACCCCCCCTCCCCGGCAGCATGGATGTCAAACAATGTGATGGCTCTTCTTATATGGTCAGTCGTACCCCTGCCTGGGACTAAACCTTGGTGCCAAGGAGAAACCAGAGTCCCAATAATCCTCCCCAGCCGTGTCGCCATAATTTTAGCATATAGTTTATTGTCACTATTTATTAACGATATTGGCCTATAAGAGCCAGGGCTTTCCTTAGGTTTACCCTTTTTGTGGAATACCACAATATTTGTTTTGGCCCAAGATTCCGGTATAACTCCGGTAGTCATAACCCCATTAAATAGATCCAAGAGAAGAGGTGACGTTTCTTCCTTCAGGCATTTATAGACCTCCAAGGGTATGGCATCAGGGCCTGCTGCCTTGCCAGCTGCTAAATCTTGTAGTGCCTCGGATAGTTTGTCTATAGTAATACTCTGTTCCAAAATTTCTCTCTCGCTAGAGGTGAGTTTAGTACCCATTTCCGGCCAATTTATACCCGGATCGTCAATACCCGACTCTTCCTTATATAAATCTTGATAAAATCTCCAGAAAACATCAAGAATTTCAGCTGGTTTGTTGAAGGTTCGGTCCCCTTCTTTGATTTCAGTGATAATGTTCTTAGATGTAGCCTGCCTTATCCGTAAAGCTAAAGCCCTACCTGCATTTTCCCCTGTTTCGTACATTCTTGCTCTCTGGGTTTGATATTCTGCTGCAGCTTTTTTGGCCAATTGCCTCTGGATTTCGGCCTTCATGCTATTCAGTCGTTCTAAACTTGAAATGCCCTGATTCCCATGACATACATCTCTCCTATGTTGTTCCTCTGCCTCTGCCAGTTTCCCAACAGGCGTTCTCTCTCTTCCTTAGCTCTTTTCCACATTCGGCCGCCCGTATAACTAATTGTCTCCCCCCTCAAACCTGCTTTAAAACTATCCCAGACAGCGACACGGGAGGCACTGTATCTATTCGCATCAAAAAATGACTGGGACCAATCCTTTACATGCGCTATATAGTTGCTATCCACCAGAAGCTTTCTGTCAAAAGTCCAGGGTCTAGCTTTTTTCCTTTGTTTGTTGATAGCCATTGTTAGGACAAGGGGGTTGTGATCTGATATTAACCTAGGGAGTATTGCTATTTCCACATTAGAAAGATAATTAGCCGATATCATGAAATAGTCCAATTTTGTGTGCTTATTGAATGGATGTGAGAAATATGTGAACCCGGGGTCATCTTTCTTTAAGCTTCCCCACACATCGCTCAACCCATGGGATTGGATTATAGAAGACACTGCTCTCAAATTTGGAAGAGAGGATAGTCGCTACTGAAGTGGAATCTCTCGGAGCACAAGCACAGGATGTCCAGTGGAAGCTGGAAGATTTAGATAACAGGCTAAGGAGGAACAATCTTAAAGTCCTTGGGATCCTGGAAGGATGTGAAGGGCAAGATGTTAAAGCCTTCCTTGTTAAAATCTTCGAGAAAGCTTTTCCAGACGTTGCTGGGTGGAACTGGACCACTGAAATCCAGAGAGCACATCGGACACTGTTCAAGGTGAGGCAGAATGCTAGAGCAGATGATAAGCCCAGAGCAATCATGATTTATATAGGGAACTTTCTGTTGCGACAATCTATCGCAGAAAAGGCAAGGCCGGATGCCAAAAGAACCTTCGAGGGGGGTTCTTTCTTCGTAAGGCCTGATTTCTGTCACACCACCGTTGAACGGCGTTGGAGATTAAGACAGTTAATCAAACCTTTCCAGGACAAAAGAATACAGGTGTATCTTATCAATCCTGCCCAGCTAAAGGTAATTCATCTGGGCAAGACTATATATTTCTCCTCAGAAATTAAAGCTCGGGAGTATCTGGACTCAGTATAGTATCAGACTATGTTCAATATAGTAACCTTTATCGTGCCCTCCTACTAGTTCTCAAATGATTTATTTAAAAAGTATGATGAAGTCCAAGGGAGGCAGAATATTGGCTAATGGGGGCACTGTATGACTTCTGAGGTCTGATTTTTTCTGATTCTCTGGTGTTATGATCAGGTGGTTTTTGGTTTGATTTTGAGGTGGGGATCTTTAATTTGTATGTAGCGAGTCCACTGCTACGCTGCATTCATCACACGCACAGACTTAGTCTGCGCGCTCCACTAGGGTGGGGGTTGGGGTTGGGGTTAGGGGGGGATGTGGCTTGGAGGGCGAGAGGGGGATGGGGGGGGGAAAGCAAAAGAAAAGAAAGTTCATGCAGTAAATGTGTATATCAATAGAATTGAAATGTTGAAAGAAGAAGAATTGTATACTCATGATATGTTTAGGAGAATATCTGATCGGTTAGAGCGATGGCTACGTTCCCTACAGGGTTATGTCTAGGCTTAGGGTAGTAAGCCTAAATATAGGTGGCTTGAACAACTGGAAAAAGAGGGGCAGGTTTGAGGAGTATATCAAAATAATAGGGGCTGACATTTTATGTCTACAAGAGACTCACCTACCTTGGAAAAAGAAACACTGGCTAAATATAAGGGGGTATGAAATTCTGTCCTGCTCCTCACAGACATCAATGATAAAGGGGTAGCAATCATTGGCAGGGTAGGGTTGGGGGGGGCAAAAAGATGTAAGGCCGATGTATTTGGAAGATGGGCAATATGCGAAATGAACCTAGGCATCACTCTATGTTCAATATACGGTTCCAACCTGGATGACCCGGGGGTGATGGATCATATAGAGCGGGAATTAACTAATTGGCCAGCACCTATAGTAATCTGCGGCGATTTAAATATCTCAGCAAATTTTGTAAGCGGTTCCCCATACACAGGTCGCAAGCCCCGGTATTCAGCGCTCTTTTGACATCTAATGTAAGGAGAGCTTGTTCTGCTAAAAATTCTGGATGAAGGAAGAACACTGGGAGTTCTATAGTTTGATTAAGGTGGAAACTAGAGACCACCTTCGGAAGAACTTTGGGTTTGTCCTGTGGACTACTCTATAGTGGTGAACTTGGAAGAAAGGTTCTTCCAGAGCAAAAAGCTGTAGCTCACTGACACACTTGATGGAAGTGATAGCTACTAGGAAAACTACCTTCTAGGAAAGGATCTGTAAGGCGTCTGAGTGAAGTGGCTCAAAAGGAGGTCCCATAAGACTTGTTAAAACTACATTGAGGTTCCACACCAGGGCCTGCGGCAACCTTGTTGGGATAACCCACTTGAGACCCCCCAGAAAAGCTTTAATAACAAGAACCCTGTAAAGGGAAGTGTGTTCTCTGTTTTGTAAGTAAGCGGCGAAAGCAGCCAAATGAAGCTGGATGAAGTGTACACAAGGCCTGACTTCTGCAAGTTGATCGGATGTTGGAAAAAAATAAAAAGGACACAGAAACAGCCAGAGCCGTGGGTGCCTTACAGACCCCATCTGCCAGTGGCTCCTTTCCCCACACACCATACCTTGGAGCGACTAAGGTTACTTCTTCTTAGCCATCCACGTCCTATCCCAGACAACAGCAGCAACATACACCCTCTCGAGGTTACTACATGGGAGGATAATAGAACAACAACGGAAGACGCAAGGGAAAGGATGCAGACCTGAGTGTGGCCACATCTTCCAAGCAGTGACTTACTTATCATTTTCCCCATACCATAGAACAACTGACCTGGGTAGATTGCAAGGGTGCTTGTCCCGCTGGTCAGAGTTCATCTCGGCAAACACAAGGAGATGATGAACAGAGCGCTGAAACTTTTCAGACATTCACTCCCAGTGACAGATCTGAGTTGAATCCCTCATCGTTCTTTAGCTCATTTCGCCACACCAGTTTATAACCAGCTATACGCAAATCAGTCTTGACCTGGTGCCTCATGGGAACAGTCCAGCCCAAACTGCCAAGCCAGGTCTTCCTTGGCTGTAAACAAGCATCCTGGGACCGGTTTTGGGGTAACACCCATCATCAGCCAGGCTAGCTTGCATCCAGTGGCAGAGTGAGCAAGGGACCCTTGTCTGGGCATACCCTGCCAACTAAGGGCGAACAAAACAAACACAAGGAGATGATGGACGAGTGCTGAAACTTTTCAGACCCTCACCCCCAGTCACAGATTTGGGTTGAATCCATCATCGTTCTTTAGCTCACTTCGCCACCCCAGTTCAGACCCAGCTATATGCAAATCACTCTTGCCCTTTGCCTCATGGAACAGTCCAGCCTAAACTGCCAAGCCAGGTCTTCCCTGGACCAGAAACAAGTATCACCTCGGACCAGTGGGTTTTAGATATCAAAAAAGGGTACTGTCTAGTATTCACACAAACAACACTAAACATCCCCTGACACAGAATTACCCCAGATCATCAGTGTCTGCTCCAGGAGGAAATGCATGCACTACTCAGCAAAGGGGCCATAGAACCTGTACCACCACAACACTGCAGCAAAGGGCTATACTCCCTTTACATCCTTAATTCCCCGAGAAGGATGGGTCTCTCATCCTCGATCTCAGACCCGTCAACAAGTACAGCAGGATGCCACTCCAGGATGCCATACCTCTACTACAGCAAGGCAACTTCATGACCTCCCTGGATCTAAAGTATGCCTACTTTCCCATCGCGATCCACCCTGCACATTGACGATTCCACCGCTTTGTAGTAAGTGGTCAGCATGAATGACCTGAATGGAACGTCAAAATTGTCCGACCACGGAAACGAGTACCAAGGATACACGATGGGTTGATCCAATGAGCTAGTGCAACTGTAGTCCTTGGAGGAGGAAGGCACAATAATGAAAGAAGCTGAGGCATCTCTGGGGTCTTGTCACTTTTTCTTTTCCCTGGTCCCAAGTACTTTCCTTGCAGTCTGATGCCTTTTTTGTCCTTCAAAGCTCTTTTGGTCATTTTATGGCAGCAATCACACTCAACAATGGAATATAAAGCTGGGAGACACACTACACATAACCTTTGAGGGTCTGTGGCTGTTTTCTTCCTTCCACACGAAGCAGACTTTACAAAAGTGAGGGTATAGTGCTAGAAATCTATGGATTTAAAAGTAAAAACACCTTTAAATGCTTTCTAACGCTAAAGGTGTAGAGTGAAGTCAAAAACTGCAGGCACTGACAGGATTAAAAAACACACAGGTAAAAAAATACCCAAGATGTTCCAGGATCTCACTGACAGAAGCAAGGAAAAATAAATTACTCTGTGATGCAACTGCCAGTACAAGGCCTCAAGGAATACTTAAGCCAGTGAATTTAATTGACCCTTCTAATGCAAGCTTATGAGGCTGCTTTTTTACTCTCTATTTAGGCATGTTAGGCAGCAGGCTCTTTTCCTAGGTGCTACAAGATGAGGGAAAGGTCATCTCCAATTTAATGAAATACTGTATAGTATAAATAATCTGAAAATGCCTGAACAGGCTTTTGGGGGTGATTTGCTATATTACATAATGCAGGATTCTCCATCTTCACACAACTCTATATGTTAAATATCAGTATTCTTGGTCCCCCGCACGAAGCACAGAATTATTCAAGGGAACCCGTACGAAGCTTAGAAGTATTCCAACACTTGTGGCCAGAATTTAACAAAAATACAACACTGGTTCAGATGAGTGCTTGCATTTTTCCATTACAAACATGTGTGAATTGGTCTGTTAAGGTGAGCATACCCAAGACAAAATGTTTATAATCACACTATACATACCTTTTATCAGTACTTCTTACTGAACTCTCCTATGGAGGACAGTGTTACTCTACCAGTAGAGCTGAAAGGTTTAACCTTTTGCTCCTGGTGAAGAATGGCGTGGGCACCCCAGATCCCTCCTAACTAGCCAGTGAAGCCTTAGATGCCTCAGGCAAGATTTACACTTTCTTTTAGAGGTGGATGGTTATTCATAATATTTTATGTACTACTACTTCATGAAGATAGGCCTATGGAAATCTCATTTGTTAATGCAGAGGAACAATCCACGTGTGGAAATTGTGTTTTGAGGGAGGGGAACTTGTTAAGCCATATGAAAAGCTCTGGTTTTCACTTTGAGTAAGCCAGAGAGATCTGACATGACCTATAACATGCAGTGGTTTCTTTCCCTAGATACTGGGAGATGCTGGGTGTCTGGCAGGAAGTGCAGTTTGTATTTAAAACATGTTTCAGATGCCAAGACTAAGCAGAGGTGAAAGTTTGAGCAACAAACAGAAGGAACTATTTAGAAAAAAAAGTAAGGGTGGTCGTGAAGGGAAAATGAGTCAAAGCTAAAATTAGAATTGGAAGAAACAATAAGGGATTTTAAGGAAATGAAAAGGAAAACTGGAGTGGGAATAAGAGGGAAATGCTACGGAGAGTAGGAGTTAGACAGCACGTAGACCTAGCAAGAAGTAAGGAAACCCACCTGTATGAAATCCAAGTCAGAGGCAAGTGCTAATGACAAATCAAGACAAAAAATAAAACCATTCATGAAAAAGGTACTACAGCTTGACTCCTAGAACAGGTACTGAAGATCCTTACATTCTTATGCAAATAAATGTTTGTCTTTTCAAACGGCAGGGACAGCAATTATAAAGATAGAGCTGCACAGAGCTGGATAACTCCTTGTAAGAAAAACTGTTCATCATGATTATACAAACATCTCAAAGCGCCTGCTACAAACTTATCAACTACACATAATGCCAGATTTATGGCATGAACAGAAGTGGTGGTTATTTTGATCTGAGTGTCTACAATGACCTGGCTGCATATAAAAGAGCTGGAGCGCATTGTGGGGGAGTTCAGGACACTTTTCCTTCATAGTCAATGTACTGACATTATTTGGTATTTGATTTTCTACAGAATTTCAATTTACCACTGTGAGAAATAGTAGTGTTGGCATCCAATCAATTATGCCTTGATTCTTACTTGTGGCAGCTCAGCCATCAAATAGTAAAATCCCCTGTTCTCTTCTCCGAGTAGTGCGTCAGCTGGCAGACGAACATCTTCAAAGAATAACTCTGCTGTGTCCTGGAAACAAACAGATCAAGACTGAAAATAAAGAGGATGAACAGAAAACAGGTCACATAATATAAAGCATGATTATTGTCTATTTTTTTTTTTTTTTAAATAGCAGAGCACCTAATCCAGCTCTTAACGGTCACTTTCCATACAATGGGGCAGGAAGGGACCACAGGTGGAACCAAAAAACAATCTTTTGAGCCTCGCTTGTAGACAATTTAAATTGTTTTCACACATCATACAAGATACAGATACATACAGAAAGAAGCTTTTGGATAGAACCCAGTCAGCCATTGACCACTGTCAAGCTAGCTTAAAAATTTACTGATGAGGGCCCAGGCTTAATGCTTCGGTTGAACTTAGTTGAACTCTGACCAGGGCACTGCCACACACCCTGTTGAAAGCTCCTGCACTCCTTGTCATCCAAAGTAGCCCAGATAAGGATCTGTGTTCTGGAGTCAAAGCAGGGGAATCCTCTGCCTGCCAAGGTGTTTGCTGAATCTTGCAATGATTCTGCAAACCGAAGCCTCTCTGTACTGCCTCTGTATTGATTTAACTTTCACACGTGACAGCAATGTCATTAGTTCACCTCGAATATGCAGGGGTGTTTTTTTTTACATAGATGATGAGAACAGTAGGCATCGGGGTAAAGCAGTCTCCTAATACAGGCAGCCATAATGCCTGTGAGCCATAGCAGCACCTTCTCAGCTCCAACCTCCCACTGACCTAGTCAGAACTTAAAACCCAAGGTCTTTTTTTTTAGGGGAAATCAGAGACAACAGTGGACCACACAATTTGTGGATGGACAGGTGGTCAAGCAATCAATAGCCTAGTAACGCATGCAGCATACCCCACTTTTACATAGCGTGAATCATAACCCCTCTACATTGAATTCCATCGGAGTTGGGAAATACTATTTCCTAGCCTGGTTAATATTGGTCCATTGTAGAGCCAAGAACAACCAACTTGACTTGCCCACCAAGATCCAGTCCACGCGACTCCTACTCCTGGAACTCTGGACTTATGCTGCCATTTGGCCTTGAAGCGAAGTCTGACTTTGATCCTATTACGGATGGTAACTCTCCAAAACGTAGCCTGGTTAGACTTGGTCCACCTGTAGATTCTAAAAGAATGGCCTTGACTTGCTCAACTAGCACCAACCAACTTATGGCGAACAAAGCTTTGTTCGCCATAAGTTGGCAGGGTATGCTCAGACGTCAGTCCCTTGCTCACTTTGACACTGGATTCAAGCAAGCCTGGCTGAAGACGGCTGTAATGCCAGAAACCGGTCCTAGAAAGCCTGTTTCCAGTCCAGGGAAGGCATGGCTTGGCAGTTCGGGCTGGACATGCATATGGCCATGTCTGAACTGGGGTCGCAGCGTGGGCTAAAGAACGGTGATGGATTAAACCCAGATCTGTTGACTGGGTGTGAGTGTTTGATTGGTTCAGATGCTCCGTCCATCACCACCCCCTTTTGTATCGCTTTGTTCGCCATAAGTTGGCAGGGTATGCTCAGACGTGAGTCCCTTGCTCACTTTGCCACTGGATTCAAGCAAGCCTGGCTGAAGACGGCTGTAATGCCAGAAACCGGTCCCAGGAAGCTTGTTTCCGGTCCAGGGAAGGCCTGGCTTGGCAGTTTGGGCTGGACTGTTCCCATGAGGCACCGGGTCAGATCGATTTGCATATGGCCATGTCTGAACTGGGGTGGCAGAGTGGGCTAAAGAACAGTGATGGATTAAACCCAGATCTGTTGATTGGGTGTGAGTGTTTGATTGGTTCAGATGCTCCGTCCATCACCACCCCCTTTTGTACCGCTTCCTCATATCGTGCTACAAGATTCTCCATATTGAGACCAATTGTCTGGGTTTGATCGATTGTGAGGATGTTTTCCTCTTTATGTACAGTACTTGGAAGGTAATAATGTGATGATCTGACCAATCACAAGGGAGGATTGCGATTGTATCAACAGTTTTTTCTTTGGAGATGATCCAATCTAGTGTAGAGTCTTTCATGTGGGTAGGTAGATTGCATGCTTGAACCAAGGATTGATCTTCAAGGAAGACTCTGAGCAAATTGACCTGACTATCATTGTGGTCTTCCAGAAAATATTGTTGGAGTGAGGAGCAGAGTATGCTATGGTGATTTTTCTCAGCTGGTCTATGAATATGGTGGTTTTACCTGGGGGATGGTAAAACGTATGTAGTTTCCAAAAATTAGTTATCTGTGGATCCTAAGGACAGACCGAGGTATTCACATGATTTAAGGGGGCTCGAGTGTACTTTCGTGATAGCGAAGTCTGATCTACGTATACAGGCGATGCTTGAGCTTGGATCTTAGACCTGTTATATCTCTTCTGTGGGGTTTGGCAAACCCACCGATTGCCATTGGTTTCAATCTGTGGCATTCAGAAATACTGGCTTCTTATTGAAGCATTTCTGTCAAAGTCCCACCGTTGTATGTTTAGTTCCCTTTCCGGCGATTTCACTCTCAGAACATTTGATTTGGCCATCGCACAGTACAGCTGTTATGGCCTCTCTCCCCTCCTCCTATCTGGCTATTGCAGGTCAGCCAGAGTTGTTTGTATTTATTTATGATTTTTTTTTGTATAGCGCAAACTCGATCCGCAGATATTGGAGCACGGTACATGCAAGACACATATGTTACAGAATGACACATTTTTAGTAGGCACGCAGAGATTAATTTATTTATGACGCCTGAGTGGGCGGAGTCAAGGCTGCTCCTGTTAACTCTGAGACTCCAGTTTCCGCTCCTGCTCATGTATTGCTGGTTTTTAAAGTGTAACATGTATCACAGATTTTCACCCAGCCATCATTCAGCATGTATACTCGGTGCATGAACAGGCACTGCAGCCCGTGCAGTAGTCTCCGGTTATCGAAAGTCCTGTTAATTCACAGGTTTGTGTTCGTGCTGAGTCTGCAGTGGGAAGGGGAGGTTTTGAAACACAATAGGAAGTTAGTTTGGGAGCGAAATCGGTGGCTACAGCAGCTGACAATGGAACACAAGTAAACCTTTTGTGTGAGCAGGTCTCCTGAGGCACTTAACAACAGGGTGACTAAGTGTCGCGTCTGGGCGGGGCCAAGCCCTGGTGACCGGATGAGGCCTTTGTGGCTGATGATGGTGATGTTGCCGTCCAAACAGGCCGATGTGGGGTCGTCCACGAGGTCTTAGATAGGGCAATAGTTTGGGATACGTGCAGTGACTTCTTGGAGTGCATGTCATATTCATTTTTTTTTATGGAATGCACATTTTCTGCCATTTCTGAATCGAATATTGAGTATGTTTGGTGAAGGCTAACAGAAGACTACATATCCGCAGTGACACAATTTGAGGCAAAGGCATTCATTTAAGCACTCAGTCCATTTTGGGAGCTGTAGTCCCAGTTCACAACTGGCCTAGTGATACAGATTACAATGATTTTGAGAATGAAAAACTGGATAAAATATATGATCCCGCTATTGGCACGTCCAGCAAGCCGGGCATTAGCTTAACGCAGCGCATTTTGGAAGCTGTAGTCTTTGGTTCATACCAAGTGCCAGTTGGGTTGCAGTTGAAGGTGACCGTAATTTTCGAAATAAAGAAAACCTGTAATCTAAAGGGATAACTGACTTAGGGTGTGTGATCCAGAGAAATGGGGTGGGGAGGCAGCTTTTTGTCTTCTTGGCGCTAGAGGGTTGGGGAAATCTCGATTATCCAAAGACCTTTGCCTGTAAAATGCCTTATGGATTGGGCACATACCATCCAGTGTTAAAATAAAACATCCTCTAGGTTTATTCTTTCGTTTCGGCAGAAGCAGCATGACCTTTTTTGACCAGAAATTCCACAAAAGATCAGGTGTGGTATACATCATGTTAGATGTGATGGAATAGAGAAGTGGGAGAGAAGTGAGGTTTTCAGCAAATTAGCTGTTGTATGATGAGGAGGGGGTGGGTACACGCTAGAAGGAAAACACGAATAGTATAGTCGGGCAAGGTGTAGTGACAGGACAGGCCTCTTTCCACTTCAGGTGCTGTCATTAATTCTTCTTTTGCTCCCGGCTCATAGATGGCTTCTCAGGATTCTTCTGAACCCAATGAAAGGGGCATGCGCTGATATTTGGGCGTATAGGGGAGGGACGGTCGGTTGCAGTAAGATCAGCAGGTTATTGCAGTAATCTGATTTACTAAGTACTATTGAACTGATGACTTGGCGGTGCTGGGTGGCAGCAATTGAATGAGTTTTGCATTCGGTGGCCATGGAATTGGCACATGTCCATATTTGGGTAATAGAAAAACTTTGTTTGAGGTGCTTATTGAGGAATGAGACCCAGTCCATGTCGGTGCAATGGTGGATTGTCACTGGTAGCAAAATATGTAATGCACATAATCCCGTTTACCACGAAGTTGCACTGTTGGGCACACTTTGGAATGCTATGTGGAGTGCTTTTGTATAGCACATTGAATTAATTTGAATGGTCCCACAGCACTTTCAGAATCTGGGTTCTCTTTACACTTCTCATTGATGGAAGTTGAAGTGCTCAGATGACACTGTATTCGGTTGAATTAAATTGTTTAGAAGTGAATCACACTGGACAGTAGTCAGCAAGGTTGGAGTAGACTAATGGATGCGACTGATGCTGTCTCAGCCCTTTCAGCCTTCCACACATTGCCCTGTTGTAATTTATCCTGCATTTCCAATAGCTAAAATGTCCCTGTGTGCATCAGTTGTTGCTGAATGTGGCTGTTGGTTAATGGGCTTGAATGAGTGGCAGGAGTCTGTTGTTGTTGGAACTCACCCCCTGCAGCATGCTGTGCGGGGCACTGAGGTTTAATTAGCACGAATGATTGTGTTTCCATATCTTCTGGGCTTTGCCTCAGAAGCTGGCCTTCCTTCAGCGATGACAGCCAAGCTCTTGCTAGACCACTAGACCTATGCACCAACAAAGCACCAAATTAAATGGCAATTAACCTAATTATGCAGCAAGGAAAGACAAAATATGCGACATTACTATTTAGCAATTTTAACAAACCTGTGCATTGCTATTAAATTGATTCCAATGCCACACAATGCATGGGAACAATACTTAACATTTTAAATGTTACTGACTGTGGCGTCTTAACAGGTAATCATTTTGATTTGCAGAGACCAGATCTATCGGTAAACTTTTCTACGTTTGCAATCATTTGGGCCATTATGCATCTTCGTTTTTGGTTGACTGCTTCTTAAAATCAAACTAGTTCACGCTAACAGCTCAAATTTCTTTTTAACTTTAAAACCTATATTCTCCCCAATGCACAAAAATTGAGAGGAATGCATTTTTGGGATGAGTAATGTGGTCTTGGTTCCATTTGGTGTAAACTTCACAGAATCTTCTTGTGAATTATGACTTTTATCCAATTTTAGGTCTAGCATTAGTGAACAGCATTTGATCGTACTAAAAAATGTGTGTGTGTGTATTGAGACTTTATAGCAGCCATATTCATATGTTGTTCTGTTTAACTGTCTCATGTGTTAATCTCGCCCACCTCAGCATTCAGCATAGGCAACGGGTCCGCCCACTTGAGCCAGTGCATTGTTTCTAGGTCTACTGCAACAGCGCATGCACTTTCACTTGCGAGATTCTATACAATAAGGAGTTTGCAGCCCGCCCATTGCTTAACATTAGTTGGCTTCATTGTCACTCCTATTTGCTGCCTTCTAATTGGCTGGCGCCTGCTGCCTTCACTGAGTCTTTTTTCGGCTGGAGCATGGAACAAGTCCTGATTGGTTCAGCTTGATAACTTGTTCTTCCACTGATTTCACTGATTGAGGCACTACTTTTCTTTTTTTCTTGTTCCGTCCTCCTTGTTGAACCTAGTACCTTGTAATGCCACATACATTTCAAAGTAGTCCTTTTCTCCTTTGAAATGGATGTTTATTGTGACAACAGATGGTATCTGCTTCAAAATGTACTTCCACTAAGACATGGACATGGGTGCAATTGAGTTGTTTTTTTGTATTTTTTTATAAGATACATTTTTTTGCCAACTGTCATTTTTAAAAATTTCTTCCCACATGGGGAGATTAAATGACTTGTTCAATCATGGGGGGTATTGTACGGAGGTCTAACTAGCGTGGGTAAAGCTAATAGGCCTCATCTTAGGAACTGTTGGCTCTGTCATTGCTTTTTGCTTATGCTGTACCCCGTTGGCATTGCTGGCTTCGGCAGTGATTTGTATCCATGCTGTACAGTAGCATGGCTAAAAAAACATAAATAAGATGCATCCAGTGCTAATGCATTTAAAAAAATGCATTACCCCTGGCCACATTTTAGCGCTTTTTTAATTTAGTTTTAGCCACACTGCAAAGCACCTGTGATGCTTTACAGCATGGGCACAACACCTTGCCAAATCCAATAGCTCTAATGGGCGAGACCTATTGGCTTTGACAATGCCTGTTTTTCATTCTATTTGCTAACTATAAGGACTCTGTAAACTTTGGTTTTTTTAAAGGGAGTTTTTAGGGTTTTTTAACTAGTAGTCACGTTTACTGAGTGGTAGAGAAAAGGAGCGGGGCCTCCGACCAGCTATCCGGAATGCTGCTGCGCTCTGACTTACTAGAGGTAACAGGTGGGCTTTTGGGCCCCAAGGAACCTTCAGTATCAAGAGGACTTCATCCTCCAACCAGCAGTGTGCCAAGAGGCGCATTTGCAGACTTTAGCAGAAAGGAGGCGTGGCCACTGAAGACGTCTTAGCATTCGTGCTCTGTGGGACTCACTAGAGGTAGCAGGACCCTCAGCATCTAAGGAGACTTCATCCCCCAACCAGCACTGTGCCAGGAGGAGTTTGCAGAGTGCTGGAGAAAGGAGCCGTGGCCTCCGGCTACTCAACATTCTTTTTGTTTTTATTTATTGGGGAACGGCCTGTATGGCCCCAATTCCCTGGGCCTATTTCGGCTCGGGACCCCATTCCCAGGGCCAGGCTGATTTTTAAAGGGGGAGGGGGCGATTTCAAGGAAGGGGACCGAGCACCCCCCCTTTCAGCCCTAACGACATCATCCCCCAGGGCCTGGCATCACTTGTGGTTGCTCTGATCCCAAACATGGCACCCACTCTGTTAGGGACCGTGGGGGGGGGGGCCTCAAGGCCCTAGCGGTCCCAGTCATTGCTTTGACAGAGAGCGAGGTGCTAACATGTAGCTCCCTCTCAGTCAAAGCAATTGTGCTCACTTTCTTTTTGAGAGATAGTTCAATTAATCTCTCTTTTCGTACAATTCATCTACACTTTCACTTCCAGTTGTGGCTTGCTCTCGATTCAGATCCACCTTCACTCCTCTTGTTCTCTCCCTTATCCTTCCCCCTAATCTCATCACCCCTCCTCTTTGATCTTTAGGATGTGTCTTTCTGGGGGCAGCGGTACTTGATTGAAGTGACTTCTTGGAGTGCATGTCATATTCATTTTTTTTTATGGAATGCACATTTTCTGCCATTTCTGAATCGAATATTGAGTATGTTTGGTGAAGGCTAACAGAAGACTACATATCCGCAGTGACACAATTTGAGGCAAAGGCATTCATTTAAGCACTCAGTCCATTTTGGGAGCTGTAGTCCCAGTTCACAACTGGCCTAGCGATACAGATTACAATGATTTTGAGAATGAAAAACTGGATAAAATATATGATCCCGCTATTGGCACGTCCAGCAAGCCGGGCATTAGCTTAACACAGCGCATTTTGGAAGCTGTAGTCTTTGGTTCATAGCAAGTGCCAGTTGGGTTGCAGTTGAAGGTGACCGTAATTTTCGAAATAAAGAAAACCTGTAATCTAAAGGGATAACTGACTTAGGGTGTGTGATCCAGAGAAATGGGGTGGGGAGGCAGCTTTTTGTCTTCTTGGCGCTAGAGGGGGGGGGGAAATCTCGATTATCCAAAGACCTTTGTCTGTAAAATGCCTTATGGATTGGGCACATACCATCCAGTGTTAAAATAAAACATCCTCTAGGTTTATTCTTTCGTTTCGGCAGAAGCAGCATGACCTTTTTTGACCAGAAATTCCACAAAAGATCAGGTGTGGTATACATCATGTTAGATGTGATGGAATAGAGAAGTGGGAGAGAAGTGAGGTTTTCAGCAAATTAGCTGTTGTATGATGAGGAGGGGGTGGGTACACGCTAGAAGGAAAACACGAATAGTATAGTCGGGCAAGGTGTAGTGACAGGACAGGCCTCTTTCCACTTCAGATGCTGTCATTAATTCTTCTTTTGCTCCCGGCTCATAGATGGCTTCTCAGGATTCTTCTGAACCCAATGACAGGGGCATGCGCTGATATTTGGGCGTATAGGGGAGGGACGCTCGGTTGCAGTAAGATCAGCAGGTTATTGCAGTAATCTAATTTACTAAGTACTATTGAACTGATGACTTGGCGGTGCTGGGTGGCAGCAATTGAATGAGTTTTGCATTCGGTGGCCATGGAATTGGCACATGTCCATATTTGGGTAATAGAAAAACTTTGTTTGAGGGGCTTATTGAGGAATGAGACCCAGTCCATGTCGGTGCAATGGTGGATTGTCACTGGTAGCAAAATATGTAATGCACATAATCCCATTTACCACGAAGTTGCACTGTTGGGCACACTTTGGAATGCTATGTTGAGTGCTTTTGTATAGCACATTGAATCTATTTGTATGGTCCCACAGCACTTTCAGAATCTGGGTTCTCTTTACACTTCTCATTGATGGAAGTTGAAGTGCTCAGATGACAGTGTATTCGGTTGAAATAAATTGTTTAGAAGTGAATCACACTGGACAGTAGTCAGCAAGGTTGGAGTAGACTAATGGATGCGACTGATGCGGTCTCAGCCCTTTCAGCCTTCCACACATCGCCCTGTTGTAATTTATCCTGCATTTCCAATAGCTAAAATGTCCCTGTGTGCATCAGTTGTTGCTGAATGTGGCTGTTGGTTAATGGGCTTGAATGAGTGGCAGGAGTCTGTTGTTGTTGGAACTCACCCCCTGCAGCATGCTGTGCGGGGCACTGAGGTTTACTTAGCACAAATGATTGTGTTTCCATATCTTCTGGGCTTTGCCTCAGAAGCTGGCCTTCCTTCAGCGATGACAGCCAAGCTCTTGCTAGACCACTAGACCTATGCACCAACAAAGCACCAAATTAAATGGCAATTAACCTAATTATGCAGCAAGGAAAGACAAAATATGCGACATTACTATTTAGCAATTTTAACAAACCTGTGCATTGCTATTAAATTGATTCCAATGCCACACAATGCATTCCTTAGCAAACAATACTTAACATTTTAAATGTTACTGACTGTGGCGTCTTAACAGGTAATCATTTTGATTTGCAGAGACCAGATCTATCGGTAAACTTTTCTACGTTTGCAATCACTTGGGCCATTATGCATCTTCGTTTTTGGTTGACTGCTTCTTAAAATCAAACTAGTTCACGCTAACAGCTCAAATTTCTTTTTAACTTTAAAACCTATATTCTCCCCAATGCACAAAAATTGAGAGGAATGCATTTTTGGGATGAGTAATGTGGTCTTGGTTCCATTTGGTGTAAACTTCACAGAATCTTCTTGTGAATTATGACTTTTATCCAATTTTAGGTCTAGCATTAGTGAACAGCATTTGATCGTACTAAAAAATGTGTGTGTGTGTATTGAGACTTTATAGCAGCCATATTCATATGTTGTTCTGTTTAACTGTCTCATGTGTTAATCTCGCCCACCTCAGCATTCAGCATAGGCAACGGGTCCGCCCACTTGAGCCAGTGCATTGTTTTTAGGTCTACTGCAACAGCGCATGCACTTTCACTTGCGAGATTCTATACAATAAGGAGTTTGCAGCCCGCCCATTGCTTAACATTAGTTGGCTTCATTGTCACTCCTATTTGCTGCCTTCTAATTGGCTGGCTCCTGCTGGCTTCACTGAGTCTTTTTTCGGCTGGAGCATGGAACAAGTCCTGATTGGTTCAGCTTGATAACTTGTTCTTCCACTGATTTCACTGATTGAGGCACTACTTTTCTTTTTTTCTTGTTCCGTCCTCCTTGTTGAACCTAGTACCTTGTAATGCCACCTACATTTCAAAGTAGTCCTTTTCTCCTTTGAAATGGATGTTTATTGTGACAACAGATGGTATCTGCTTCAAAATGTACTTCCACTAAGACATGGACATGGGTGCAATTGAGTTGTTTTTTTGTATTTTTTTTTATAAGATACATTTTTTTTGCCAACTGTCATTTTTAAAAATTTCTTCCCACATGGGGAGATTAAATGACTTGTTCAATCATGGGGTGTATTGTACGGAGGTCTAACTAGCGTGGGTAAAGCTAATAGGCCTCATCTTAGGAACTGTTGGCTCTGTCATTGCTTTTTGCTTATGCTGTACCCCGTTGGCATTGCTGGCTTCGGCAGTGATTTGTATCCATGCTGTACAGTAGCATGGCTAAAAAAATTAAATAAGATGCATCCAGTGCTAATGCATTTAAAAAAATGCATTACCCCTGGCCACATTTTAGCGCTTTTTTAATTTCGTTTTAGCCACACTGCAAAGCACCTGTGATGCTTTACAGCATGGGCACAACACCTTGCCAAATCCAATAGCTCTAATGGGCGAGACCTATTGGCTTTGACAATACCTGTTTTTCATTCTATTTGCTAACTATAAGGACTCTGTAAACTTTGTTTTTTTTAAAGGGAGTTTTTAGGGTTTTTTAACTAGTAGTCACGTTTACTGAGTGGTAGAGAAAAGGGGCGGGGCCTCCGACCAGCTATCCGGAATGCTGCTGCGCTCTGACTTACTAGAGGTAACAGGTGGGCTTTTGGGCCCCAAGGAACCTTCAGTATCAAGAGGACTTCATCCTCCAACCAGCAGTGTGCCAAGAGGCGCATTTGCAGACTTTAGACGAAAGGAGGCGTGGCCACTGAAGACGTCTTAGCATTCGTGCTCTGTGGGACTCACTAGAGGTAGCAGGACCCTCAGCATCTAAGGAGACTTCATCCCCCAACCAGCACTGTGCCAGGAGGAGTTTGAAGAGTGCTGGAGAAAGGAGCCGTGGCCTCCGGCTACTCAACATTCTTTTTGTTTTTATTTATTGGGGAACGGCCTGTATGGCCCCACTTCCCTGGGCCTATTTCGGCTCGGGACCCCATTCCCAGGGCCAGGCTAATTTCAAAGGGGGAGGGGGCGATTTCAAGGAAGGGGACCGAGCACCCCCCCTTTCAGCCCTAAGGACATCATCCCCCAGGGCCTGGCATCACTTGTGGTTGCTCTGATCCCAAACATGGCACCCACTCTGTTAGGGACCGTGGGGGGGGGGGGCCTCAAGGCCCTAGCGGTCCCCGTCATTGCTTTGACAGAGAGCGAGGTGCTAACATGTAGCTCCCTCTCAGTCAAAGCAATTGTGCTCACTTTCTTTTTGGGAGATAGTTCAATTATTCTCTCTTTTCGTACAATTCAGCTACACTTTCACTTCCAGTTGTGGCTTGCTCTCGATTCAGATCCACCTTCACTCCTCTTGTTCTCTCCCTTATCCTTCCCCCTAATCTCATCACCCCTCCTCTTTGATCTTTAGGATGTGTCTTTCTGGGTGCAGCGGTACTTGATTTTTAATGGAGCCTTGTTTTATTGCTTACCCTAGACACTGATTTTTTTTAGGTCTCGCTGAGTCAGCGCATGCGCTGATTAGCAAGACATTTAGTGTGTGGGCTTTCAAAAAAGTCTTACCAGACGCGTTTGCTGGCCACAACCGTGCGGTTACGCGCACAATGGCGATCAGAGGAGCCATATGGCTTTCCTCTCTCGTCATGGTGTGCACACATCGCACACCACTCACCAGATGTGCAGCTATTTTATTCACATTTTCCGCCGTGCGCGCACCACTCAGGTGCTTTTTTTTTTTTTCGCGCGCACGCACCCAACTCCTGGGCCAGGTCATTTAGCTAGGATGTAGTGCGTCACTCTTTGTTGATCAGCCACTTCAGAAAGCTCTTATGTTTTTCATGATGTAAGAAGCATGCCAGAAAGAAGCAAAGTAGCAAACCAGCTGTGAGACAGACAATGAAACCCGATCACGTGCACGTAGGGCATCTGTGGTTACATGAGTAACTGAATAAATGTGGGCTGCTGACAAAAAGGGGTGATATGAACCAATGATTTAAATCAGTGCAAATAGCGAGTTTCTAGAGAGCAAGCTCTGTTGGAAGTGGGCGTGACATGAGAATGAGCCCAGAAAGGAGTGGGAATAACCAGGACTAACTGCAGGAGACCTTGACTGAATTCCCTTTATTGTTTCTATGACTGCACAATGCTTGTTTTCTTTTTATTCTGTTGTGTAGATACTTCCTGCAATAATATTCTAAATGTTTTTAAAAACATGAAATGTAAATAACAGCAGATGTGATTGCCTTTCCGCAATTAACTCACTAATCAAGATTGTGGATAGACTTTTTTCCTCCCGAAAAACACTAACGGAATATTCAGGTGTATGACAGCTTGTTTAGATCATGCTGGAGACACCCCGAGAGCCATTGGTCTTTGAAATATGTAAACATGTGCAGAGAGACCAGAGTAGGGACAATATGCAGAAGGAATGTTTTTTTTATCAATAGGAAGTAGCATTATAAAATTCCAACAGTTTTTGATATTCACCTTGAGAATATACCTACTTATAAATGGGGCATAGGTATTAAACTTGCACATTGAATTAAAAACATCTGTAAAACTAATGCATACATTTTTTCCTCAAATTCCCACTTGCATCTGTAATTGCATAATAGGCAGATGTGTCCATGGATTATTTTAATCCAGTGTTTCTATTAATTGAGTTGTCGACTTCGTAGATATTTTCTGAATTTATTATTTAGAACATAAATCCAAACAATGCTGCTGCCCAAAATGTGGTTCTGAATAATGTGTGTTTGGCTATGTTGTTTGAAGTTCCTAAGATAAATCACTGTCAAACTCCATTATCCCTTTACCAGAAAATACCCTATTGGCCTAACAAGTCTATTTCCATGCCTTGGTTTCATTTTATTTCTATGGTGATCAGTCTCCCTAATAATCTTCTTCTTTCTTTACCTCTTTTTTTATACCCATCTGCTGTTATTCATCTAGCATCTCTTTCTGTATCCAGCTATCACTTTCTGTACCTACCAATAGGTTTGTATCTACTTATCTTTTTCAGCAAATTTGTATTGAGTTCTCTCTATTTAACTTTCTGCTTCTACCTTCCCTTTCCTAAACCTCACACCCTCTTTCTTTCACTACAGAACTCCTTATAATCAATGTATCTCTTTGCATATCCATCCTTTCTGTCTTTAGATCTTTCAATTTCTACATATGTAAACCCCGGCTATCCGTTTTTTTCATGCATAAGGTTTTCTGTCTCTACAAAGGTTTGGCTCACAGTCTTACAAAAAACACAGTGGACTTAAGAACCAATCACACACTTAAGTAGACTGCCTCTAATCTCAATGCATGTCCAACTATCTCTTTTTAGTTCTGCAGATCTTTAGATCGTTTGATCATTTTCCATTTCTCTCTATCATTTTTATATCCACCTATTCTTTTCCGCATGCATCTATCTTTCCTTCTCTACTTCAGATTTGTTTCTGTCTAAATCTTTATAATTCCCCCATCTTGTTCTATCACTTCCTAGCTCTTTCTAGATTAATTACTAGGCCTGAACAAATTATTATGTATCAATCACAAATATTCAGCACATTTGACATGCAAGTCAGAAATCTTATAACATTTGCACATCTATGGTGTGTCCACAATTCCACATGACAACCTTTTTTCATTAAAAGAAAATGTAAGGTAGAAAGTGTTTTTTTACCAAGTTTAATGTCCCTTCATCCCACTGCTGCCTTTGGGACCTTATAAGTGTTTAGCCATGCAACAGTTAATGTTGTTGCACCATGGATATTGTGCTGCATAACTAAACACTTATAAGGTCCCAAAGGCGAGACCTATTGGCTATGCCAATGCTTGTTTTCTTTGTATTTGTTCACATCGCGCACTCTAATTAAGTTGCTGATAAAATGTATTAATCAAATGAAATGAACTACTTCTTTTGTAAAGCAATCAAACACCATCAGGTAATGTTCATGCTACATAAAACGGCATAAGTAAAATACATTATAATAAAATGACTACAGACTTGACCCATGGCTGACACCTTAAAGTAAAAAATGATTTGTGTTTGAGGACAATTCCAGACCTTAGCCACTAAATGGCAGACTAATGCACAGAACATGAAAGTTTAATTAGAGAAAATTAGTACATCCTCTTACTAGAGTATGCTCGTCTCTAAAGAAGGTGAAACAACCATTTCTGAAGACAGATGTGGTAGAAGAGGAGGTAGCAATAAACAAACTGAAAGGCTTTAGATGGCCAATGAGTAAACGGATTAGGATTAATCATGAATGTAGGATTCAGCTATTTCCAGATCTTACCAGAGGCATACTGCTGAGGAGTGAAGAACTGTTAAACCCCACAGGACTGCCTTAATTTCAATACTCGTGTATCTTTCTGCCACCCTAGAAGGCTATTTATTTATTTATTTATTTTGCAACTTATACCGCGCAAACTAAAACCCGAAGGTGTCAAGGCGCCTAGCAAAAAAAAAGATCAAAAAGCGGGCAGTAATGCACTTACATGTACGCTTGAACAAAGAGGCGAGTTTTAAGGGCTGCTCTGAAAGGCTACGGGGTGACTTGCATGTTTTTGCAGACAGACACAGAGTGAGCACTTTTCACAACCAAAAAGCAGATGAATACAATGATTGTTTTGGGGAACAATAATAATGGTTTTTCATGTTACTTTTCGACGGTCGCTCAGGGATCTCTCTTGATCTCTAGTCTCTAGTGAGTTGAAATCAAATCATTGTAATTAAAAGTTAGTGATGATCTGTGCTGATGTAGAAGAATATGCAAGCAGAGGTTTGAACGGTCATCATGATTCTCATCCTACTCTTTTCTCCAATCTAGACTTGAAACATGGCTGTTGCAGAGCCGTTGCGAGTTAGAAATTAAGTAGGGTTATTGTGGAATACACATTTACAACAATGTTGTCTATGACTGCCAGGATTTTGTTAAATTTGTAAAATTTTTGCTCTTTATTTATTGAAATATGGAAATATTTTACTTTTTAGAGCATGATTAGTACATGGTTCTTAAACTACAAGACTGAACAGTTTCAAAGTAAATGGTATAGGGCAGGGTGCTGTAGCCAGTTAGCACTAACGGAAGCATTAAATATTCCTAACGAGGACTTAACATTTTAAAAGAGTAAACCTGCATGCAGTTAGAGAAAGAATTGCGGACTGTGACAGATTTTAACCATTAGGCTGGCAGTTCCAGTGATTGATTGTTGCATTTTATTTAAAAGAGTGAATCCTGATCATTAAAGACACTGATTTATGCCATCTCCATTACATTGCTCCTACCCAGTGAAATGTACTGCATCTTGAGTTTCACAGATATGACCTTTCAACCCACCTGGGCTTTCAGCCCGATCTTTTCCAGCTTTCGGCCCTTGACAAAGCCTTTCATTCCATTGTCCACCAGAAACAGGCTGATCCCATGTGCTGGTGACCGAGCTTCACGGTTCGTCACAGCAACAACAATCACAACGTCACTCAACCAGCCATTTGTGATGAATACCTTGAAGAAAGAATCAGAAGAAGGCACATAAAAGGGCATCCGACCATAAAATAATGTGAAACTCACCAATTTATGGACTTGCTTTACCTGTCAGCTAAAAACACTTGTAATCTAGTACTAACTTTTACATCACACTGTAAACTCAATGGGTGGTGTATACAATACATGTAGACAAGAAATTGGGCTACAAACAACAAAAGGGTAAATATTTGAATCATTTATTTAGATGTTAGAAATCACCTCACGGTTTTCTTCAGAGCGCTGTTAAGTTCATACTACAATGTTTCTGGAGTAGTAGCAGTCTAACCAAATATAGAGCAATTCACTTTTCTGATATTGCTCTCTTGTTATCCCAGCAACTGAAGGCTAGTATCAATCAGTGCCTACTGCAAACTTGTCAACTGAATGCCATCTTGGCTTACTAAGATCTTCATGCCACCCCTTAACAACGGGTTCGCTAGCTAAAAAGTTCCATAATTATTGCTGCATAATTAATTCATATAACCGATTAGGATAATGTTACTTACCCAGTAAGCATCTGATCTTGGCATGTAGAGCTGTAGACTCACATGCTTTGCGTACTCCTGCCATTTAGTGTTGGGTCCGGATGTTTGCAATTTATTTTTCTTCAAAGAAGTCTTTCCTGTAACGAGGTAGGTGACTCCTCCTTTCGGTGATAGTGTGCATGGGCATCAACTCCATTGTTAGATTGTTTTCCCGCAGAGGGTGAGAATGGAGTTAGAAAAGGTAGAATAAAGATGTCCATGCGTATGTATGTAAAGTAGGAAACAACTACAACAGGTATTAGTGCCTGGGGAGGCGGGTGGGCGCATGTGAATCTACAGCTATGCATGCCAAGAATAGATGCTTACTGGGTAAGTAACATTATCCGTTCGAGGCATGTGAGCTGTAGATCACATGCTTTGCATAGACTACACAGCAGTAACTCCCAAATCGGTTGGCTAACTTGTAGCTGTTGCAGCTGTTTGAAAAAGTGTTTTAAGTACTGTCTGGCCTACATTAGCTTGTTGCCTCGCTAAACATCTACACAATCGCTTTCACTTAACATGTTTGGATACATTTCACGATCCATCTTGCAATACCCAATTTAGAAATGGGATTGCTTTTGTGTGGTGGCGAAAAAGCAACAAAAAGTTATGTTTTACGAACATCTGTTGTTGTTTCCACATAATATAGTAGAGCTCTTCTAACATCTAGTGTATGTAGAGCTCGTTCTGCCACAGAATCAGGTTGAGGAAAGAACACAAGTAACTGAACTGATTGATTGATGTGAAAAGCAGAAACCCCTTTAGGAATAATTTTGGGATGGGTTCGAAGAACCACTTTGTCAAGTTGAAAGAAAGGCTCTTGTATAGTTAGTGCCTGGAGTTCACCAACTCTCCTTTAGGAAGTGATTGCAATAAGAAAAGCAAATTTCCATGAAAGAAATTGTAGTGGACATGTTCAAGTTCCATACTGGAGCAGGTGGAGCTCTTGGTGGTATTACTCTTCATAGTCCTTTAATCACTGGTACCCTGAATAAAGATAAGTGTTGTCTGTTTTGTAAGTATGCAGCAACTACTGCTAAATGCAATCAAATGGATGTGCAGGCAAATCCAGATTGTTTGAAGTGTAAAAGATGACAGATGATGTTTTGCACTGAAGTATCAAGAGGATTAATATTGTTATTGTTCCAGTATATAACAAATCTTTCCCACTTTGCTGCATAACATGCTCTAGTAGTAGGCTTCCTAGCTTCTTTTAAGATATTCATACAGTCTGGCGGTAATTGAAAATAACCAAACTCTATGACTTCAGGAGCCAAATTGCCAGGTTGACATCCTTGGGATTTGGATGCCCGATTCCTCCATGAGTGATGAGACTGGAGTTGAGATGCAGCTTTTGGTGTGGAACTATTCAGAGCTCTAGCAGGGTGGTGAACCAAGGTTGACTTGCCCATGTGGGAGCTCTAAGAAGGAGCTTGAGGAGTCTGAGCTTCCAAATTAGTAACAGAATGAGTGGAAGATACTTTGCAGCAGCTCTCACCTGCGGACTCTGACCCGGCATACTTTGGGAGCGTTCTTCTGTGGGGGATGCCAGAGGACGCGGCTCACTTACTCCGACCATCGCTCCCTGCACTAGCCTGGTCCCTCCCCGCCGCCCCAAGCCTCCTGACACCTGGCGCGGCCGCTGTGCGGGGGGGTCTACAGGTCCCAGAAGCCCAAGCGGCAGGAAGCCGCCGACGCCCTGCCCGCACCCGGAGGAGATTAAAAACAGCGGGGGTTCTCGCGACGCGGGGACGCACGCGGGCGGCGCCGGGCTAAGACCGGGCAAAGGGCGGGCCGTCTGTGGCCGTCCGGGGCTGGTCGTGGCTGGGCTGGGCCACCCCCCATGGCAGTATATATTCTATGGACACATCCTATAGTCGCCAGCATATCAGGTTAGTGACAAAAACTGGTTTTCGTACTCGATATCCTAGCGGTAATTTGTGATCTGTAGCCTGCAGGGAGCACACATCATGGGGAAAAGAACGCCGGCAGTGCCTGGATCAAAGATCAGGCAGAAAATGGCCATAACCACTACTACTACCCCATTGCCAATTCTAACGGCCATAGACAAAATGTAAAAAACAGAGAGGTACCCCTTGTGTAGGCCAAGGGAAATAGGGTTATTCAACCTAGGTAGGAGAAGGGTTCCCTTAAGGCACAGATTAAGACAGGTATAAAATAACGTACCTTATGACTTAACAAATACATACAACAAAAAATGGAAAAGTTAAAAGTTCATTTATTTGAATATATTAAAAAAACAATCAATAGGGATAACTAAACTAAATCCCTGAACTAAAACAAGATAAAATTGAGACAATACATATAATTGCGACCTGCACAATTACAAGCAGACAGAACAGTTACAACATACATTTGTTGGATACAGGTTTCTATATTATTTCTCCGCTCTAATATCACCAGAGTAGGACCCCCACAGAGAGCAGAACCTTTATCTACTAACTAGGTAGACTCTCATTATGTTTGGCCATATCACGATGACCAAGGGACTGTGAAACCTTAGATCGTCCCATTAGGTTATCTTTGTGAAGCCTAAAAGAGAATTACAACCGCAACCTTCTGCAACATAACCCGCCAGAAGTGGAGAATTCGTGATATTAATATTTATACATGGCAATTGTGGCCTGATTGCATATAATACTTATGGTCTACAACACAACCATTTTTCCTTGGTCTCCAATGGTCAGGGGGACAACAAAAGATCGCATTTATTCAGAACAGAAACAGAAATATACTATTACCAGCAGCATTGTATAAGGCGACTACAGAAGCCCACGCTCCAATTAGGAAACGTGAAGTGATCCCTATAAAGGATCGTCAATATTATCCCAGGGGCGATTTTACATACCCTCTGGTTCTGGCAGACAACATTTATGTCTTGATAAAGGTGATCATAATAAGGAGTTATCACCGAAACGCGTCAACGCAACCTAAAGCGTATAATTCAAGTCTCCAACACCATAATAGATATGCTGATTTAGTAGTGATACTACTCTGGTGATATTAGAGCGGAGAAAGAATATACAAACCTGTATCCAACAAATGTATGTTGTAACTGTTCTGTGTGCTTGTAATTGTGCAGGTCGCAATTATATGTTTTGTCTCAATTTTATCTTGTTTTAGTTCAGGGATTGAGTTTAGTTATCCCTATTGATTGTTTTTTTAATATATTAAAATAAATGAACATTTAACTTTTCCATTTTTTGTTGTATGTATTTGTTAAGTCATAAGGTACGTTATTTTATACCTGTCTTTATCTGTGCCTTAAGGGAACCCTTTCTCTTACATAGACAAAATGTTACAGAAGACTATTGGCGTCGTGGCAACAGCCATAGAGAACACTGAAAGACGCCTTCCACTCCCACCAAGCATGCCCCCATTTATGCATCAAGATAATTCATTTGACTCTCTGCTTGCTGCATCATATGCAGGGCTCCCCGGAGCTGACCCTAAGGAAAACTGTATAATTCAGGACACGGTACCATCAGAACACCTCTATATGGGAAGTAGGCTTTCATCAACTCCCACCATGCTAACGTCAAACATGAACATGAGCCAAGACTCTTTACCGCTTTCAGTAAATGACTCGGTACAACTAGAGGGCATAGAAGTGTGCCCGAACACAGATAAGGAAAAGAGTGTCAGCACACCAATACGAACCAGGGGGCAAAAGGCCAAGAGCAAATTGAAACATATAGTCATTGAGCCACTGACAAATAAGCAAAGAGGCAAGGGTGGGCGTAAGCAACGACGGCGGGCACTTGGCTCTGCAGGGCAGAGAGGAGACAAGGGGGAGGGACAGCCCAATGACATAGATACTCAAACCTCAGAGGCCAGCATAGTGTTGGGGAACGAAGGATTTTGGGGGAGGATGGAGACCATGTTTTCTACTTTATTAGGGCCCATCAGCCTACAAATCTCTACCATTGAAAAGAGGCTGAGAGTGATAGATGAACATGTACCAAAACTGGGCACAGGGCTTAATTCAACAAATAAAACCAACTTAGGGACAATTAGTGGAATTAAGGCCAAACATAATGCAGCTAACACAAAAACAGATGTCCGTAACAAAGCTCCTCCCCCAATACCAATACCAAGCACGAGTAAAAACTCGGTAAGTGCTCAACCTCCGGCCAAACGGGTCCCCGATCCTAATGCGACAAAGGTAATTAGCAAAGAAGGTACGATCCCATCCACTGACAAAAGTAAAAGGGCACCTGCTGGGCAAGTTAACAAGGATGTTCAAAACCTCCCAGCAGACAAGTTGGGCCAAACTTTGGTAACTAATGTGAGACAGGTCCCGGCCCGCATTAGTTTACCCCCAAAATGTGGGGCCTATGTTGTGGTCCTAGTTAATGTCCCTAAATTGAGGAAGGACCAAGAGGAAACTAAGCATGGGCGGAAAATCCGTTTCGCTCGCGGATTTTGCGGATTTTCGGTAAATTCGCAATCCGCGAGATTCGCGAATCTCCCGCAAAATTCGCAAATCCGCGAGCAGCGGATTTTATGGCTTGCTCGCACTGATCGCGTGAGTTCGCGGCATCCCAGTACAACTTCGCGCCCCGCGAATAAGCGCTAAATTGCAGAAATACGATCTTAGCAAAACTGAAACTACTTACCAGGTTCAAAAGTTCAGGCTCATCATTAGTAGCCATTTCCTGTAGTGCTTCCTGAGGGGCCCCTCCAGAGTTCAGTTGCCAGTTGCAACTATTATGTGACCCTGCTCTGAACCTCAGAATAGTTACACATATGCCACAAAGGTCCTGAATTACAGCTAAGGGAGACAAGCAGGAGCCAGGCTGGAAGTTCAAATCCATTAATCAGCCCCTAATTCATTATTGTCAGTTGGGGCAGGGCAGGTGTTGTAACTAATTTTGCAACAATGAAAGCACTTAGCAAGTGCAAAAGATCACTAATCAGGAAGCACTAAGGAAGCAGGTGCCAGCTAAAAAAATATTCTGTGACACATTAATCAGCCCCAAATTAATTCAGGTCACTTGAGGCAGGGAAGGTGTGCTTTGCTTTGCCACAATAATGTACACTGACTGGACAACCAGAGGGTGCTGTGATGAAACAGAGGGTGGCATGGGTGGGCCAGAGGGTGGCATGAGTAGTCAGAGAGTGGCAGTGGTGACAGAGAGTGGCAAACACAAAAAAAAAAAAGAAATCCGCAAATTCGCGAGAATTCACGGATTTTGCGGATTGCGAGTTCGCAAATCCGCAAAATTCGCGAACGCGAGATTCGCAAAATTAGCCCATGCTTAGAGGAAACCCCCGCAAGCCTTAAAAATAGAACCCTCCACTGGCTATCTGGAAATTGTAACTTTCCAATGGAAGAATCGAATTAGATAAATCTAACACAAAGAGTGGGATGAGTGGGCCCATTGAAAAAAAAGTTTGAGGGGGACTGTATAATTATATATTTTCGATCCCCCCAATGGGCCCAGAACACACTTGCCAATGCCCCACTGCCCTCACCCTGGGAATTTAACACAACTCTGCTCCCCTTAGGTTATTTTTATAGGCACTTAATGGACCCAAATTTTAACTTTAGGAATAATCCCTCATCGTGTCATCAGGCTATATTCCCAATGTACCCATTGCCCCACCCATGCTTTCCCATTCCCCCTCAGTACAATCCAAGAGAGAGGCCCAATTTAAGGTTCAACCAAAATATGCCCCGGAATGAGTTGAGTCATATATTTAACATCCCAACATACAACCGGTTTGAACAAGCCTTCTCAAACCTGGAAGATCAAGATTGACTGGGGAACAAGAAAAGTAATACCAAACTTCAGGAGGCAAATGATAAAGGGGAACATTTAGTATCTACACAAGTCCAAAAAGCTAAGGGAACAGCAGTGTATGACCATATCCTCTTACCTACAGCCACACAAGAGGACGTAAACCCAACATCGATTAAAACTAATGATTTTAACTAGGCTAAAGACGGGAAACATGCTTCCGGGGACCTGTTTCTGGCATTCCAGCCGTCTTCAGCCCGGCTTGCTTGAATCCAGTGGTGTGGAGTGCATGGGACTCACGTCTGAGCATACCCATCCCACTCGGGGTGACAAATGCAAAAACTAGAGGTGCTGGACAGAATGCAAAACAATGTCATACATGCACCCCAGTACAGAGATCTGGGCCTAAATCAATCGTTTTTTTGCACTCCACACCACCCTTTGTTCAGACATGGCCATATGCAAATCAGTCTGACCCTGTGCCTCATGGGAACAGTCCATCCCGAACTGCCAAGCCATGCCTTCGCTGGACCGGAAGCAAACTTCCGAGGACCAGTTTCTGGCATTCCAGCCGTCTTCAGCCCGGCTTGCTTGAATCCAGTGGTGTGGAGTCCATGGGACTCACGTCTGAGCATACCCATCCCACTCGGGGTGACAAATGCAAAAACCACAGGTGATGGACAGAATGCAGAACTATGTCATACATTCACCACAGTGCAGAGATCTGGGCCTAAATCCATCGTTTTTTTGCACTCCACACCACCCCAGTTCAGACACGGTTATATGCAAATCAGTCTGACCGTGTGCCTCATGGAAACAGTCCAGCCCGAACTGCCAAGCCATGCCTTCCCTGGACCGGAAACAAGCTTCCGAAAACCGATTTCTGGCATTTCAGCCGTCTTCAGCCCGGCTTGCTTGAATCCAGTAGTGTGGAGTGCATGGGACTCACGTCTGAGCATACCCATCCCACTCGGGGTGACAAATGCAAAAACCACAGGTGATGGCCATGTCGGAACTGGGGTGGCAGAGTGGGCTAAAGAACGGTGATGGATTAAACCCAGATCAGTTGACTGGGGGTGAGTGCTTGTATTGTCAACGCTCGTCCATCAATTCCATTGGTTTTTCTTTTTACGCCATAAGTTGGCAGGGTATGCTCAGACGTGAGTCCCTTGCTCACTTTGCCACTGGATTCAAGCAAGCCGGACTGAAGAAGGCTGGAATGCCAGAAACTGGTCCTCGGTAGCTTGTTTCCGGTCCAGGGAAGGCATGGCTTAGCAGTTCGGGCTGGACTGTTCCCATGACGCACAGGGTCAGACTGATTTGCATATGGCCATGTCTGAACTGGGGCGGCAGAGTGGGCTAAAGAACGGTGATGGATTAAACCCAGATCAGTTGACTGGGGGTGAGTGCTTGTATTGTCAACGCTCCGTCCTTCATTTCCTTTGGTTTTTCTTTGTTCGCCATAAGTTGGCAGGGTATGCTTAGACGTGAGTCCCTTGCTCACTTTGCCACTGGATTCAAGCAAGCCGGGCTGAAGAAGGCTGGAATGCCAGAAACTGGTCCTCGGTAGCTTGTTGCCGGTCCAGGGAAGGATGGCTTGGCAGTTCGGGCTGGACTGTTCCCATGAGGCACAGGGTCAGACTGATTTTCATATAGCCATGTCTGAACTGGGGTGGCAGAGTGGGCTAAAGAACGGTGATGGATTAAACCCAGATCAGTTGACTGGGGGTGAGTGCTTGTATTGTCAACGCTCCGTCCATCATTTCCTTTGGTTTTTCTTTGTTCGCCATAAGTTGGCAGGATATGCTTAGACATCAGTCACTTGCTCACTTTGCCACTGGATTCAAGCAAGCCGGGCTGAAGAAGGCTGGAATGCCAGAAACCGGTCCTCAGTAGCTTGTTTCCGCTCCAGGGAAGGCATGGCTTGGCAGTTCGGGCTGGACTGTTCCCATGAGGCACAGGGTCAGACTGATTTGCATATGGCCATGTGGCAGAGTGGGCTAAAGAACGGTGATGGATTAAACCCAGATCAGTGGACTGGGGGCGAGTGCTTGTATTGTCAACGCTCCGTCCATCATTTCTTTTAGTTTTACCCTTTTACTGGAGGCGTATTATCAGTTTGGATTCTTTGTCTGGAGGGGGGCATCCCCTGAAGTTTTTGAATAGGCCCTTGTACGGGCATTGGAGACTACTAAAGAGTCCAGTGGTAACTGCCCTTTCATAAAAACTGGATCGGATGGACAGGCTTGTACTTTTTGTTTATCCTGGGGGTGAGAATACGAGCACGAACAGGGTCTTTGAATATATCGTCTGCGCATGCTTTTGAGTATATTGAGAGTGTGAGTGGACATTTGTGAGCTAAGGGTTTCAAATAGAAAGTCCTCTTCTAGGGATTCTTTATGTAATTGTACCCCATGATACTCTGCAGCTCTAGATAGTAATTCTATGTACCCCACATTGCCGTCAGGTGAGGAAGGCTTTGTAGGATAAATTATCTGTGGGTGAGTCAGTCTTATAGTCTTTCCAGGGATCTGCTGGTAAAGGATCATCCCCACCATTCTCATCATCCAGTTATTGAGGAGAGTTAGTTGGTGTAATTAGTAAGTGATGTAACTGTGGGGAAGGAGGTGATGGAGGAGAGGGGTTAGTACCAACATGCTTCCTCTTCATAGGAATATGATAAGTGTCATCTGACTCTGGTTTACGATTCTGAGGCGATTTGGGAGAAAGATGTCCTGTCTGAGGATTATTATAGAGTTCTTTCAGTTTGGGGTCTGATTTCGGGGTGGGATGTCAAAACAGGGGTCCTGCAGTTCCAGTGGAGCTTCTTTCTGTTTCGGACCCCAACTTTTTAGTGCCGGGGTCAGATACATTTTTGGTGCTGTAGGTTTAAGTTCAGAAGCCGGTTTGGGCGTCTAATGTTTTGGCTCCAAAAAGGTTTTGGGGTTTGAGCCCGAAGGTTTCGGCTCGGTGCCCGACTTTATTCGACTTGATCCTGAGCCGGAAGGCTTTTGTGCATGTTTCGGTGCCGAGTCGGAAGGCAGGTGTTGGAAACCTCTTTTCGGTGGGACCGGAACCTTTTGCTTGGGCTGAATAGGTATTTGGGGCAAGAGGTGTTCAGTACTCACGATATGTTGACCTTGCAGCACGTGTTCTTCCATGTCAGAGTACGATTCTGAAATAGATACAGGTCGTACGCATCGTAATCTTCTTGCTCTGAAACTTCTCTTAAGATGTCCGGTGTGGATTCAATGTTTTGGCTTTGCATTTCATATCGTCGAACCAGTCGATCGCAAAGTGTTTTCTTTGAACGGAAAGATTTGCACACATCACAGCTTTGTTCGTTGTGCTCCAGAGATAATCACAAGTTGTTCAGTTCATGTGAATCGGTGCCCAGGTGATTCGCGTGGCACTGCGGACAGAATTTGAATGGAGTCCGTTCCTTCGACTGAGAGGTGGCCGACGCGGTGAGGCCCAATGGGCTTCCACGAGTTTTCCGATTGAAATAGGAGTTTTGTCAACTAATATGATATGCTGAGAAGTGGGATATGTGTACGAAAACAATATTATCGAGGGTGGAGTGGATTGCGCACCATCAGGAACAAAAAGAACCGTTTCAAACCGGAGCACATCAATACACTTCCGAACCCGATGGTGGAAAAAAACAATCTAACAATTGAATCGATGCACATGCGCACTATCACCAAAAGGAAGAGTCACCTACCTCGTGACTGGAAAGACTTCTTTGAAGAAAAACAAATTGCAAACATTCGGACCTAACACTAGATGGCAGGAGTGTGCAAAGCATGTGAACACATGCCTTGAACTAACAGTTTCTTTTAAGCAGGACATTGCATGTAATTACATTTTTATTCAGAAATGCCAGTGGATTGGCTTGTGCATGAACATCCACATGTATATGGTATAAGAGTTAAACATTGTTGTACTTGAATATATGGATGGCAATTTGTTTTAATAATTAATGCAATTTGTGATATTGGATATTGCACAGTTTGGCATTGTATGGGTGAAAGCCTGTTTGATTTGGAAAGATGTATGTGGCGGGGTGGGAGTTAAAGTGAGTGAAGACAGTGGTAGTGAGCTATGGCTAAGGTTAGACCTTAACATGTGAATTTCAAGTATTTTAAGACTCAGCATTACTACATCCCATCAGCCTGAACACTCTCCCACATGCTCTCTCTCTCACATGTCCACGAACAGTTATCAGTAAAAGAGCTGAATATTTATCAGTGCGGTTACCATTCAATCTATCAAGCAACATTGATATTCATGATGAAGACGAGCCAAGTGACCTTCCTTGGCTTGAGGAAGACAACATGGTAATAGCTCTCACTCCAGAAAATATCCCTGCTCCTGGAAGACAATTCCAGAGTGCACATCTGGTCCTCTCCCACCTGGAGTAAAGCAACGCTTGAAGACAAGCCTTCTCCCTTACTGCATTCAGGATATGGACCAGCATCAACACTGACATAAGAACTCCTCAGGCCCTCCTGCATTTCAGGGAGAAGCTAAACACAAATCATGTTGTAAAGAGAACTACCACATAACACACAAGAACTTGTATGCAGTCTGCTTACCCTACACAACTATCATTCCCTGGGTTAATTTCCAGGCTCAACACGCCTTCCCAGCTATGTGAGTGTTGTTTCATCTCTATATTTTTAAAGTACTGAACATGCAGATTCAAATCTTGGTTGTGTCCCGAAACAATTTACACACCATAGAATGGAATGGGGATATAGTAAAAGGCCATAACTCTGAATGTTCAGTTACAAAGGGTGATCTAAGTCCAACATTTATAATCTACAAATAAAGTAATGTATAATCCTAATTTGACAGAGACAGGTATGGCCTTGAAGTGATAAGAAATGTGTCAAAGTAACTGGACTTTACTTGAGGTTTTCGATATGCTACCCCCACACTGGCATACTTAGTTTAGATTATTATCTAACAAACACTACATCATCATGTAGAAAAACATACATTAACTAGTGAATGGGATGAGGAAACAGATGATCAATTATTGCTCACGACATGCTCTCTGCTGTGTTGCTACCTATAGTGAACAACGGACTTCTATCTTTTTTCAAGAATATGAAAACAATTCTTTATGAAACAAAACCAGTCGTTTCAATCTAAACATATAGAGGTAAGTGTACGCATTGACCTTTTCCAAATACTAGATTCAAATTAATTAGTACAACACAGACCAGACAACAAACTGAATTATATTGTGGCACCTAAAAGCTATACCCAATTCGCTGAAACTCAGTTTATCAAGCTTGGAAAATCTGAGGCAGAATTAATCATTCATAATTTGAACTAGTGCTGTTAAGTTCAGGAAGACTACAAGGCTTTATGGCAGTGGGACACCACCTGTGAAGCGGAGGCTTTCACTTCACAATTCATTATGAGTAGGCAAGTTAATCCAACAAGTTCACTTGAAGAACACGAACACTACTACTACTCATACTGCTAGAATGTGCATAGAATAGAATTGAATACTATTCTAGGGTGGCATAAATCTCTGCAGCACACATACTAACCAAGTAAATGACCTTACAAAGCGATACCCCTTCTGAGTAACTTGCGGTCTGGTTCCCCATCCCTAAATAGGCACCAGCAAAACACAAGGACATCATCAGACCTACCTTGCTCCCATTTAGAATCCAGTCACTTCCATCTTTTTTTGCATTTGTGCGAACTCCTTGCAAATCACTGGGATGCGTAACAAAATAGGAAGAAAATTATATATTTAAAACAAAATAGGAAGAAAATGATATATTCAAAATACAACATATCACAAATTTTTAGCAAACACATGCCAAATCCCATTGACTTCAACCCCACTAACCAGCCACCAAAACAGTGCAATTACCCACCAAAACCTCATTTACAGTCTCCCTGGAAAGCCTTGCTCATGATGCCTTTATTTTAACCCACAAACACCATTACTTTTTTGCTTTCTCTCCACCAGTAGGACTACACAAGAAGCACACCATTATTTATTTATGTTTAGGGCATTATTATAGGGCCTTCTAATCAAGGACAAATGGGTTGGCAAAAACCAAGAGCTCAAGAACATTATTTATGTTCTTCTTACAAAGGTACCACTTGTGAATATCACATTTTAATCAGGAAGGACAAGTCTCTTTATCTGTTCCTTCCCCACTCACTCTGAAAACTAACAGACAGACAGCCCAAACAGGGCTGGACCTGAGGCAGTCCCAGAGGAGGACACTAAAGCATGGTGCTCTGGGTTGTCTGGTCCACCAACGCATTTATATGGACTGGAACTTGGTGGCAACCGCTATATGGATGCCACAAGGGAATAGTAAGCTGGCAACATGTGATACTCACCGTTTCACTGAGGCTCTGCATGAAGGCATGGCCATGAGCTGGAAAGTCTAAGACTGAGAATCATGACAGGCCATGCATTAAGATAAGTCACCTTCATTAGTGGTGAGGAAAGTAGTCCTTCTAATGAGCCAAGGGTGCACAAATTATTTCCCATGATTGTAGAACTCTTTCCTATAGGGCAGGGAAGGTGTTCCATTAAAACAGCCACTCAAACTAATGAACGCTTAGGGAGCTCAGAATGGTAATTAGGAAGAGTAGCCCACCTGTGAGAAGATATAAGAGCTTACTATGATGGAATCCCAGTGTGAACAATTATGTGAAGGCAATTCATGTTTTTCAGAGAGGTCCTATAAAGGCCTAAGCACATTCCCAAAAGGACCACTTCTTTTTTACCTCATGATGGTGCAACCAGTGCGCCCAATGTAGCTCAAAATCTAACTGCCACTTAAATGAGCTACAGGCTGTGGTCATTTGAAGTTGGGAGGAAAATAATTCCTGGACTTCACAATGAATGCAGGTGGCACTAAACTGTTGGAATAGTGCTTTAACAATTCAAGAAGTGCAAGAGATACTGTATACTGTAGGAAAATGCCCATTTTAGGTCAAGCCTAGGCAGCGCGCATGCGCCATCTTAGAAACATGCTGTATTCACTGTATGGGCTTTGGGCACACCCCTCACTTTTAAATGTTTCCCTGTAGTGCCCCTCGTATAATCTTGCTTTTTTATGGTCCCTTTGTTGTCTTCGTCCTCTTTTGGCTCTTTTTTTCCGCCCTGGAGACTGACCATGTTACATGGAAGCCTTTCTACAACTAATTTACAAGACCAGATGTTTTCACCCTATTTGCAGGAAAAGCAGTGAAATATAAAGGTGAGCTCTGCAGATTTACAGCCGGATTCATCAAGCCGAAATCGGCTCGCAAAGGGCCAGATTCTGAGAATCTGGCCCTTTGCAAGCGCTTTTTTTGCATTTGGGATTCATCATCCCAAATGCAAAAATCGGTAATAGCGATTTCGCTATTTTGCGAGGAATTACATTTAAGGAATCTCGATTTGAGATTCCTTAAATGCAATTCATCATCCATTTACAAATTGCGAATTCGCAATTTCGGCCCGCTATTTACCGCGAGGTCAAACCTCGTGGTAAATAGCAAAAACTTAGAAAAATGCTTTTAAAATCATTTTTCTAAGTTGCATGTTGCACACACACATGTCCTTTGGACATGTGTGTGCGCAACACCTGTTTCAATGTGCATTTAAGGGGTGCTACAGGGTGTCCTTTGGACACCCCTGGCACCCTTAAAATCGCTATCTTATTTGCGATTAGCTAATTGCTAATCGCAAATAAGGAATACTCCCCATTCATTCCTATGGGCCTTTTGGCCCATAGGAATGAATGGGGAGTTATTCCTTATTTGCGATTAGCAATATGCTAATCGCAAATAAGGAATGTGTATGAATCCCGTTTTGCGAGTCTGTAATAGCGATTCCTTATGAATCGCTATTACAGACTCGCAAAACGGGTCTATGATGAATCAGGCTGTTCGTTTTTGTGGTCTTGTTCTTAACTAGGCTGTGCTTAAATAATGACAATGAATTTGGGGTGTTAAATTCAGTATATTTATTTGGTACATCTAATTGTTTTGGAATAATGATGACATTTGTTTAACAATTGTTGGAGGAGGTTTGAAGGACGCAAATTATGTTGTAGGAGTTTTGTGTATTCTACTTTACTTTTGTTGTTTTCATTGCTGGATTAGACAGCTAGGTACTTTTGAAACAAACCTCCAAGTGCTTCACTGTATACTACCTTTGTATATGGAGGCTTAACTTTTTAAAATATATTGCAGTCTCGAACAGAATCAGTTTGTATCCTTGCTTAATTCAATAAAGTTTTTTTAAAAGCAGGGTTTGGGGTCAATGAAAGTAGTTTTTTGAAAATAGAAGACCCTCACGCATTTATTCAGCGACACTGAAGGTTTTCTATAATGAATTAATTTGTATAGTGTACAATCTGCCATTAATACAACACTTGCATCGCAAACAGAGTCCAAGTAAACTTGCAACCCCTTATTTGATCATTTCACCACAGATCGCCATCTGAATTGCTTTTTAAATCTGTACAATCAGTGGTGGATTTGTGGTTCTTTTACTGTTTCAAGGAAGAGTATCGTATTCATTGATGTATGTAAGAGGATTCTTTTTAGATAAGTGTGGCAAGAAGTCTTCTGAAATCGACTGGACGCAGACTGGGCTATTGTTGATCAAGGAGTGGTTGTCATCTGGGTCTGTGTTAGGAGGTGCCTGGATTCCAATACCGGCTGTTGCCACACAGGTCTTGCATGCCCTTCAACTCAATGTCGTTTTTTCCAGTACGTGGGGTTGGTGGGGTACAGAAAGTTCAAATGGTCACATGGCATACATGTGAAGTTCATTCTGTCCTGTTTCTTTCACTCTGGTACTGGTATGCTTTAATCTATAATGTGACTAAAGGTGCCAAAAGTTAAAGAACTAAGATCAAACCATTCACATCTCTAGGGAATGTATGTCAAAAATATCGTCCTGTCATAATATTGTTGGGCAAAATTTCTAGGGATTAAATGCATGTAGTGTATATGCCATTTTCCGAAATTGGATATTGAGGATGCTACCAGTACCCATTTCTAACACTCTATTTCTCTGGCTTTAGTTGTTATCCAAGATTGGCATATTTGATTTACTGGTAAGCCCCCAGTAAAGTACACTGAGTGTGCCAGGGCCAGTAAATCAAATGTTACGTGTGGGCCTGCAGCACTGATTGTGACACTCACATGAGTAGCCCTAAAAAGATATCCCAGACCTGCAATTGCAGTGTCTGTGTGCAGTTTTAAACCTGCCATGTCGACCTAGCAAGAGCACCCACTTGCCAGGTCTAACCTTTCCTTTTCTTATATATAAGGCACCCCTCAGGTAGGCCCAAGGTACCCCCATGGGCAAGGTACAGTGTATGCGAAAGCTAGGACATGTACTGGTGTGTGTGACATGTCCTGATAGTGAAATACTGTGAATTTCATTTTCCACTATTGAAAAGCTATCTGACCGATAAGCTAACATGGGGGATACTTTGTAACATCTTACAAATATAACTTCCCATTGTGACAAGATAGAGGAATAACGTTTAGGCTCTTTGAACTCCGAATGTAATAACATATTTTAGTAAAGATGTTTTTAAATCTTGTGTTTGAAAATGCCACTTTTAAAAAGTAGGCATTTTCTTGTTTAACAAATCTGTGTGCCTCTGCCTGTTTGTGGACTGTCTGACTGACTGGTTTTGGAGTGACAGGGGCTGGAGATGTGCATTCACTGTAGACAGCCACTGGGGGGGTGTTTAGGTGTGACTGGCCCTTCCCGTATGACTCAGAGATGTGTCGAATAGGCCACGGCTGCATGTAGAGTGATGAGAGGCGTTTTCCTAGCACAATCCTGCCTCCGCCCCCTATGGTCATTCTGCACCAGTGAATACATAACTGATTTGGACTGGGCTCAGAGACCCTGGCACGAAGAAGAACAAAGACAAAATGGGGTATAAATACTGGACCTTAAACCACAGAACTTTAGTATCACTTCGGGACTCAAGAGGAACCTTTGCTAAGGAGAAGAGCTAGAGAGGAGGAGGAGGAGGAGGAGGAGGAGGAGGAGGAGTAATGCCCCTTTGCTGTGTGCTGTGTGGGGTTGGCCTGCTGTTGCTGCTTCTGCCAAGGAAATAACAAAGACTGGAACTTTGCCTCTGAGAAACCTACTTTAAGAAGAATCTCCAAGGGCTTGTGTGTGCAGGCCTGCTGTTCTGAAGTCTCAGGGACACAAAGACTTCACCACCAGCTCCCTTGAACTCCAGAGCTGCTCAGAGACCTCCAGTGCTAACAAGGTGTTCTAAAGATTGAATGCCCCTATCGGCAGAAGTGGAATGTCATCCTGCCAGACTGTCTTTTGGAATGACTAGATGCAATGTAGCAGAAAGGATTTAGTACATAGCTTTTTCCTTTTCATTAATTAGAAAGTAGATGTCTCCTTATCAATGTTGGTGTACTGCCACTATTTCTAAAGTGTGCTTGAAAAAGAGCACTCGTATCATTTCTGGACCACCGCTAACAAGAATTTGCAAGATGTCCAGGCTGATTTTGTAGGAGCAGGTATTTTGGAGGGGTGGTGTGAGATTCCAGGCAATGCCCACTCTAATCAGAGGTTAAAGCCTCCCTTTGGAGGAAGGTACAATCTCAGTCATCCCTTCACAGTTACTGGATGGCCAGGGTGGATGTGGTGAAGGTCACGGTTAGGCAGCAGAGATGCCTCTTCCTTGGACACATCAAGCCATAGAAAGCCCATTAGCAGTATTTATCCTGCCTGAACTGCTGCTGCCTTTCCTGAAATGACTACTGTGGCTGGTACTGTTGCCTCAAAGTGCCATCAACGGCTTTAGGTGCTGAGCTAGATTGTGTTAATCAAAAAGCTGTGTTTTGCTATTGATGTTGGATGACACCCATAGCTTTTGCTGGGTCTTCTGTCCTTTTTTTTTTTTTGTAACATTGCATCAATTTGAGGTCCGAATAGGTATTGGCCAAAGCGTAGGCTTATAAGATATTGTAAAACTTATGACTTGAAGTGACAAATCCTGAGCAAAGAATGATGAAGCAGGAGGATGTTTGTGTTGATTTGTCTCAAGGCCATTTTCGCTGCCGCCAAAGCGCACCTAATGCTGGTATTTGAGATTAACTTTTTCTCCTGCACAATGCCCTCGGCCCTCTTTCTGTGTGAATCGGGGAAATATTGCAAGAGTTCCTCCAGCTGTTTCTACTGGTGCTTAACAAAGTGCGCCAATAGGGCCATACACCGGGTTAAACAACACTGAGTAGTCACACCTAGCACTGCTCACTTTCCTGCCTTTTTAATCTTGTTTGGGGTGGGCTTCTCGCCTGTTGAGTGAGGGCCCTTTTACGGGCTGTCTGCACCACTAGGGAGACTACGGGCACGTGTCCTACAGTGACCAAGGTGCCAGGTTTGTATTTTTCTCCAACCATGGGATAACTGCCTTAACATTCACTTGGTTCATAAAGTTGACTATTAAGCACTTCAAAATTGTTTTTAATAGACAAAAACTGGGTGGTACTCTCAGTAATAGAAAAAGTTTATATAAGGTGTATCAGAAGCAAGTACCCCCTGACGGACTTTGAGGACTTAGCCGGCTTCAAAGTAGACTTCAGCGGAGTCAATCGGATTTCTCTTGGCTCTGACAGTCTGACCTTGGCATTGAATGAATGAATGAAGCCTGATTTATATAGCGCTACTTAGCCCACCGTGCGTCAAGGCGCCTAACCAAAAGGAGTATAAGGTCTGAAAGCATGCTTACTGATAGGCCTTGGTGAAACACCATGTTTTTAGGGCTTTTTTGAAGAGGGCCATGAGGGTTGGGTTTTATTCTCAAGAGGCAGGGCGTTCCACAATTTAGGGGGCCACAGATGAGAAAGCCCTTCCGCCCCATCTGACCTTGTTTGTCCGAGGGACGGAAAGAAGGTTCTTACTAGCAGAACGAAGGCATCTGCTGGGAGAGTAGAGATTCAAGAGAGCTTATGGCTTCAGAGCAACCAGCGGATAAAGCACTGAATACTAGGCATAGTATTTTAAAGGTGATCCTTGACTGGATCGGGAGCCAGTGGAGACTCTTCCTAGCAAGAGTGGCAGAGGCGGTGTTGGGGTCGTCCAATACAAATCTAGCAGCCGCGTTCTGAATGGTCTGCAGGCGTTGGATAAGGCCTTTATTGATGTCAGCATATAATGTGTTACAATAATCAAGCCGAGATGTCACTAGGGCGACCACTGTCTGCTTGCGAGCTTGAGGGGAGAGATAGTGAGAGATCTTCCTGTGCACCCTAAGAACTCCCCAACAGGTGGACACAGTCCTATTGACCTGTTGAGTCATATCCAATGACGTGTCAATGATCACGCCGAGATTCCGGGCGGAGTTTGACGGCACAGGGCAGGCACCCAGAGAAGGAGGCCACCAGTCATTAGACCATATGCCTTGGTCTTTACCGAAGATCAAGACCTCGGTTTTCTCTCCGTTCAGCTTCAGGGCGTTGGAGATCATCCATTCGGGGACTGCTTGCATGCAGTTCCTGAAGCTGAGGGCGGAGGTACTCACCGGATGGGAGAGGGACACCATGATCTGGGTGTCATCGGCGTATGAAACCACCTCCATCCCGTGTGATCTTATCAACCTGGCAAGTGGGGCCACGTAAATGTTAAAGAGGGTCGGACTCAAGGCCGACCCATGTGGAACCCCACACTGCACAGGTTTAGCAGGGGCGAGGAACTCTCCCATCTTGACCCTCAGCTCTCTCTGCTCTAGGAAAGAGGACAGGAGACTCAGTGCAGGGCCTTCTACCCCTATCTCCCTCAGACGAGCTGTTAAAGTCGAGGGAGACAGGGTATCAAAGGCTTCGGTCAGATCTAGTAAGACCAGGAGGGTGGTCTGGCCTCGATCAACCTTTGAACGAATATTATCTAACACTACAGTGAGCGCCGACTCAGTGCTGTGGTATTTTCGGAAGCCATGCTGGGACTGGTCCAGGAACCCAGAGGCATCAAGGAAAGCAGTCAAGTGCTGATTGAGATGGTTTTCTAGCATTTTAGAGGGGGCAGGCAATAAGGAAATCGGTCGGAAGTTTTTAAGGGTCTATGGATCTAGAGTAGGTTTTTTAAGTAGTGGCTTAACTATGGCCTTTTTCCAAGGTGCTGGGAATAGGCCCTGAGTTAGCACCTGGTTCATCACCTCCAAGAGGGGGGGCAATAGAGTTTCCCTACAGTCCTTTAGGACTTTCAGAGGGCAGGGGTCCAGAGGCGAACCTGATTTCGTCCTATTTAAAAGAGAGTCTAATTGGTCGAGGGTGAGGGGCGGGAAGTTGGTCAGGGTCTTGGCAGGGTCTTTAGTCCAGCACTCTAAAACAGGTTGAGTCAGGGACGGGTGGGGACAAAGTAAGTCTTTCTGTGTTTCCAAGGAGAGAGAGATGTCAGCGATTTTGGTATGGAAGAACTGTGCGATCCTGTCGCACAGCTCTTGGGAACCTATAATAGGGTCAGGAATTTGAAGAGAGCAAAGAGAATCAACAATCTTGAATATTTCCCTAGAAGGAGTAAGGGACACCGTGAGCCTGGAGAAATAGTCCTGCTTCTCTTTAACGACCCTAGACTGGTATTCTCCAAGCAGAGACTTATGAGTTTGTCTATCAATGGAGTTCCAAGTTTTCCGCCATTTCCTCTCTTCTCTCCTACATCTCTGCCTCAAAAGTCTGAGCGGATCCGTAACCCAAGGAGCGGAGGGTTTCCGCCTAGCTAAGTAAGGCAGGGAGGCAGGGGCCAGAAGATCTACAGCTTTCGAAATAGAGATGGCAAGCCCCTGTGCAGCATCTCTGGCATCCTTCAGAGGGGAGATAGGGGTCTGTACAATGAGGGGGGCAAGAGATTCATTAGTAATACTCTTATAATTCCGTTTAGAGATCATGTTACTAGAACCCTGATGAGATAAAGTGGGTGGAAGGGAGTTAAGTTCCAAAGGAACTGCCAGATGGTCTGACCAAACTAGGGGGATAGGAGGGCCCACAGAGAGTCGGGGTCATTGGAGAACACCCCATCAAGGATATGGCCGGCCAGGTGGGTAGGACTGTTTACCAGCTGAAGAAGGCCACAAGTGGTCAGGGGGTCCATCAAGGAGAGAGTATCCTTAGAACACAAATCGTCTAAGTGAAAATGTAGATCCCCTAGGACCGTAAGATGGAGCTTGCCAAAATAGGGCTCTAGGATTTTAAAAAGATTAGGGCCAAAACAAGATCTGGGGCCAGGTGGTCTATAAATAAGAAGACCAGTGAAGGACACTGAGGGAGAGGAAGATATAGAAAAATACAGAGCCTGAAAAAGGTCTGATGGTGTAGAGAGGGTTTTACTGCGACATATAGATGGAAGCTTATAAAGGATCGCCAACCCTCCACCCCTGCGTCCTGACCTATCCAGTCTCTGTAATGCATAGCCCTCAGGGATGGCGTACAGAAGATCGGGACCGGACGAATCAGAGGCCCAGGTTTCGGTAATGAAAGCCCATGAGGGGTTCCTGGCTGTGACGAAGTCGTGAAACGCAATGTAATTTTTGATCAGTGACCTGGCATTGATAAGAAAGCCCCTTTCCGTATGGGGGTTTGGGATAGCGGGGTTATTTTTCGGTAATTGTCCTTTAGGGAAAAGAAGGGAAGGGAACTCAGTGTTATAACTAGGGCAGCAACATAATGGGGAACCAAGGAAAGCATCAGGGGGAAAGGTATTATGACAGGGTAAGGTAGGATGTTTAAGAGCAAGTATGTCCGAGTGGGCATACAACAGAGTTACCTGACTAGCTAACAAAGTCTCCTCTCTGCATGGCCCGTCCTCAGCGCGGACGGGCGCAGACGGGCTTGACTTTGGCGAAACCTCGGCGCGAATGCGCTGTGCGCGAATAGCGACATCCTATTAAGTACATCTAGTCACGTATCTCGCGCCCCACCTGACTGAGAGCAGCCAATGGGAGTGGGGCCCCAATCTCTGCCGGCGTGCCCTCCACACAAGCGGGAAAACCCGTGGTGGAACGGGGCACAGGCAGGAATGCTGAGCGAGCAGGAAGCTGTGTGAGCACAGCGCTAAAGTGCACCAGTGAATTAAAACACGCCGCAGTTTTAAAAACACACTTTATAAATTCATAGGTTAAAATAGAACAATTTCTAGCTCAGAAGGACAATTGCAGGTAAATTAAGACAGGTCACCAAAACATTGTAATCTTGCCCTGGGGCGCGAACTAACCGAGGCTACAGAATCGCCTGGTTTAAAGCATTGAGATTTCTCTGGCGTCAAAAGTGCCTTTCACCATCAAGTGATCTCATTCACAGTGGGTAGAGCAGACTGCTGAGAATTCTTTGAAGGAGGTTCTTCAGTCTAGGCATGACGTTCAGCTTGAGGACAGTTATTGCACTGGAACGAAGACACTTTTCAAGGCTGATCCCAATCTCCTCAGTGTACATAGGGACTTTGTCCTTTTGAGGGGATGCTGAGACTGGTCCCGGCTGTTGAAGCCTGAAAGAAGAGGGCTGGGTCACAGGCTTCATTGGTAGAACTGGAGATCGTTGATGTATGGAGTCAGAGTCTTCAAGGAACGCAGAGGTTGGGATCTATTCCCGTTGGGCAGCCGGGCTATGGATGGGCTCCCTAAATTGTTGTGATTTGAATCTTTTGATGTCCTCATCAACTACGCTGAATGGGGTCTCTGTAGAGACCTGGTGATACACAACTCCGTTGTACACATCCTGTCACAGTCAGTGCTGGATGGTCTCTTTTGCAATGAGATGCATACAAGATACAAAAGCTGACATGCTGACCGTAAACGCCAAATACTCCTAACAATCTCAAACTACCTGCTCTTTCCACCCCAAAGTTTGCGCCAACAACGATTTTCTGTGCATGCAATAGCAAGTTGTAGGAAACGGAATGGTTATAAATAAATAGTAAATGGTGACATATTATCAAGATCTTAAGGGCAGACCTTTTCTCCTCCCAAAAGAGATTTACAGATCAAATATTTTAATAGGTATCTCGATAGGAATGAACCTGTAATACCATTCAGCTTATACAGTACCTGCCAGCTCCTGGCTCTGTCATGGCTATCGCACCAATACATTTCCCTGCAGCCATCTGGGGAATGTAGCGCTCCACCTGACTTTTGCTCCCGTAGCGCGATATGTATGGCATAACTATGTCAGAGTGAAGACTGAACCCAGGGCCAGTGCAGTTTACGTACATCCTAGATGAAGACAAAAAAAGGATTGAATTTATCGTGTACCTAAATTAATCAACAATAAATCTCTAACGTCCAATGCACAATGGAAGATGGTGGTTATAAATACCAAATACTTACTGTTCCTCCCACACTACTGCGGATGAAAGGATGTCCCCTCCCATACCGCCTTGTTCTTCTGGAATATTGGCACCAAGTAGCCCTTGCTGTCCGGCTTTCTCCCATGCCTCCCTGCTCACCTGACCATCCTTCTCCCATCTGCAAAAGGTGACAGTATTAGACTTCACAAGACTTCAGTACACTCTTTTGTGCTCAATTAACAAAAACAAATTGGTGATTTATTATGCGACGCACCAAATGCCTGCATTGTCCATAGCTGAAAGGGAAATGTGGAACAATAAATTTATATTTTACAATTGAAAGGCAGTACTCTTCCATTACCTGTGTCCAGCAGTAGGGAGAGAGGAGTAACACACCTCCTTCATTTAACTCCCCCAAAACCCTTCCCCTCCACAGACAATCAGAAATGTCCAATCCAGAACATCAATAAACACCCAGAAAGTACGTGCAAATAATTTACACTCTTACAACTTATCAATGTGTAAATGATCCTCATTGAAAGAAATGTGCATAAGGTAGCACACTGTCGAAAAGTATGTGATTTCAAACATGGACCCACTAATTCCTGAGCTATAATATCTAACCAAGCCTAGTAAAGCCAGTTATATTTTATTTGGTGTTCCTAAACAGTACACTAGCTTGTAATTGGTTTGTTAAAAAGTATAACAACAAACAGGTGGATTGAGGGTCCTAGGGAATATTTAACGACCACATAGTTACTACCCCTAAACATGATATACACTACAAAAAGAATAACTGTGGGTCTACAATGAATCTATGTGTGTCAAGAGGACTTGATGTGTACTCTAAGTGGGTTAGTAGAGCACACAACAGGATATCACACTGTGTGGGAAGATATCCATCAGTTACTCTCCCTTTGCCGCCCTTTCATCATTTGAACCACTTCCCAAAGTGGAGAATCTTTGTTGTTGCCACCTATCTAAGTGTTAAATGGGAATGGCTAGTTCTATAGGGTAAGGGGCAAAAGGGGACTAGTATTAGTAACTGAAAGCAGTGCATGAAAAAGTTGTGGAAAAGAAAAAGTGCTCTATTTAAAATTGGATAGTGAACGCAAAACTATTTTATTCTGGTGCCGTCCACTTCCAAAGTTAAAAACAATTCAGTGCAAAATAGCCAGTAGGTTGACCTAATAGCTACTGGCCAGATGTAATGGTCGACATGTTTCTGCGGTTATTTAAAGATCTAAAAGGTATCTCCCGCTTCTTCAGGACCTATGTATTTGCTACTGCTCGAAAAGGAAATATAACAAAACTGATACAGATATCACCTGTTCAATCCTGGAAGTCCTCCTCCAATGCAAGAGGAACGTGCCTCTCCTCACCTGGCAACAGCTCAGTAAGATAGTGCACCGCTCTGCCCGTCGGTACACTTTGCAGCCATCTGGGTTGTATGGGGAGGTCAATACTAGTCCCCTTTTGCCCCTTACCCTATAGAACTAGCCATTCCCATTTAACACTAAGATAGATGGCAACATCAAAGATTCTCCACTTTGGGAAGTGGTTCAAATGATGAAAGGGCGGCAAAGGGAGAGTAACTGATGGATATCTTCCCACACAGTGTGATATCCTGTTGTGTACTCTACTAACACACTTAGAGTACACATCAAGTCATATTGACACACATAGATTCATTGTAGACCCACAGTTATTCTTTTTGTAGTGTATATCTTGTTAAAAAGTATACCTAACCTAGGGCCCAGCAGTCAAAGTATCTACTGGGCAATTCGGACTATTAAACATGTCTTATTGAAATCGCAGACCACATCTTCTCCTGTTTTGGCTCACTGTATATCTGGCATTGGCTATGAGCAATCTTGAGTGCATCCACATGTGTCACAGACTAATTTTAGGTTGAAGTCTACTGGACAGTGTAGCTGTCTGGTTTGCTAACAACATCTTGGGGACATTCGGAAAGTTTCCCTGGCAATGCATTCCATCCACTGCTTACCATTGCTTTGGTGGTGCATGTTTGCTTGCATTCTTTTTGCTGGCTCCATTTGTTTTAGGCTGTCCAGCTGGAGTTTGTCCTTATCCTTGCCCAAACCCTATTTACTGTATTCTTCCCACCAGTACTGGATTTCTGTAAACAGGCCTTTAAATCTTGTTCTTATCTTGTCACATTTATAGAGGTCAAAGGATGTGAGGGAGCTTGGTCTTTCTTCAACTCAGAGTGAGAGAATGTATATGACAATCATGCTGGCTATTGGGAAAGTGCTTGAGGAAGGCTGTACAATGTTATTTTGGCAGATTTATTCTGTATAAGGGTCACCACTTTTTTCCTCTTTGGCCAATAGCCAGCTGTGCATGATCACTGATCACACTTGTTTGGAAAAGCACTCTTCAACGTGTACGTGGCCCCCTTGGCGGATATTGTAAGATCTCATGGGTTCACCCCTGTGTCGTACGCTGACGACACTCAGCTTTTGTTCCCCTTTAAAACACTAACGCCCGCAATACAAAAATCTTTTGCGGACGGAATGAGGGCAATATCTAACTGGATGGCCACTAACTGCCTCCAGCGCAATGTAGGCAAGACTGAGGTAATGCTGTTTGGGGAGGCTACACTTTTGTGGTCCCCGGATTGGTGGCCCCCGGATTTAGGACCAACACCAAGGCCCAAACAGATCGTTAAAAATCTCGGTGTGCGTCTAGACAAAACACTTCTGTTTAAAGAGCACGCAAATCAAGAAGCAGGTTCCTGCTTCCGGGTCATTGGACTGCTACGACGAGTCTTCCCATTCCTATCAGATTCTTATAGGAAGACCGTCATCCAGGCCTTGGTTATAAGCAGACTGGACTATTGTAATGGCCTGCTGATCTCTGCAAATGAGGAACAACTACAGAGACTACAGTTGGTGCAGAACACTGCTGCGAGACTAGTTCTCAACGCCCAGCCAAGGTCTGCCTCACTCCCCCTCTAGACAAAACTCCACTGGTTGCCAATTAGACAGCGTGTAAAATTTTAAATCTGCTGCACTATTCACAGATGTCTGTTTGGCAATGGACCTAAATATTTAAAAGAAATATTCAAACCCTACAAACCCAGTCGTACCCTGCGCTCCAGCAGTCAGCAACAACTCCAGGTTCCAAGGATAAAAAAAGCTAGGCAGGGAGGGCGAGCCCTGTCCTACAAAGGCCACATCCTATGGAACTCACTGCCCCCTGCTCTCAAAAATACTACCAATTTTCAATCCTTCAAGAAGTCCCTGAAAACTTTTTTATTCGTCGCCTGTTAGGACTCTCTCCCTATCCTTTCACAGCTCAGAACTAGGTCCTGGCTCCTTGGTAAAGCGTAAGCGCGGAGATAACCTTTCGGGGGTTGAATTCCTGAGCTATACAAGAATATAAATAAATAAATAAATTGGTGATCGTTTTCAAAACATTTAAGATTGTTTTCAAAAATATCCATATAGATTCTAGAAACAACCCTGGAGTGACCACTTTGGTATAAAATACCCTCCCTCTCCCCTACAAATTATAGGAGGAATCCTTCCAGGCTAAGATGGGGGTCATGCGTACCGAATCTCCTACATGCAGCAGTCTTGACATCTCTTGCGGATTGTCATCCTCGACGCAGAGATGGGGTCCTTTGTTCTAAACCATCAGGTGAGGGGGCTGGTTCTTCCCTGGGGGTTTCTTGGCTACAGATACACATAGCTATACACATATACACCTACACAGCCAGGTTAGGCTAGGTACAATTAGGCAAATTACTTAGGGCACGCATTGTAGGAATATGCAAGTGCTACTGTTTTAATCTGAGCTGCTTATGTGCATCTTATTAGCACTATGGTAGAAATGTATCTACTATTTACTATATTTGTACTAGCAATCTTTTTCGTATGCTTCTGTCTCCTGATTGGCACAGCACATATGTTTTACACAAGGCTGTTGCTGGACCAATAAATTCTTATTGAAACGTCCTGACCGCCATCCTGTTTTCTGAGAGAAAGCAAGCACGAACGAGTGTCTACGCAAAACGTACTGTATTCAACGATCCCTGAGGAATCAGGTTTGTCATGTTCAGTGGTTGCCAGAGACTACCTACACCACTGTATAATACAGAGGGGTGGTAGTGGCACTGTAGAGCTAGCTGGTCTAACGGCTGACATATCCTGTGGGGGTGTGTGGAAGCGGCTGGGACGCAAAGCCCTCAGTGAAGGTCAGCCAAAACGCGCAAGTCCTGGGGGACTCCTAGGAACTACACGACATGGCGCCGCCAATGTTGGTTTGGTTCTTATATTAACAGTGAAAATCTGAGTAGTTCAGTAATGCTTTCTCAGGAAAGCCCTACTCACAACTTTTCAGAGACGTCTGTTGTGGGAAGGGAAATCCACCTCAGCGGACCATATATACTCAGTGTATTGGCTGGAGGTTTAAACAAGCTTGTAAGGATAAAAGGTTCACCACATTGTGCAAAACCCTAAATTTAAAAATAATTTATTCTTCTCCATTTGAGAATGACTGAGTCCATGTGCAGTGGTTCAGGGAATGGGGAGGAAGAGTTGGCTAACGCTCTTAACATTGCAGAAAACTGCAGACACGCAGTTACTACGAAATTGTTAGGAACACGGTGTACAAGCAACTGGTGGCTGTGTTACCTTCGTGATTGAGGCACTAGAGGTGTTCGGATCAGAGGTATTTTATTCTTGAGTTTAGTTCCCACCTGCAGATTCAGTGACTCCCCTGTTGCTGAACCACGGGAGGAATACATTCCATACGAAGATATTGAAGTCCCATTAACTTACCAGGAGCATAAAAGCTGGTTTAAAGGCGACCTCCCACACACAACATCGGTCGTGAGACTTGGTCGGCTCAGCATGGAAGGAGCGACCTGGTCAGTCTTAGCGACATAAACTCCACATCCACAGATAGATACACTATCAGTGGATGAAGTACGTAAAATATACAAAGATATAGTCTATACAGATAGATTGTGCAGTAAGTCATACGAACATTAACAGTCCAAACTGTGAGAAATGCTCCAGTTGGTCCACACCAGACCACATCTACAATTAACCCACAGACACTAAAATCAGTAACGGGGACAATTTCTTCCAAACAGAAGCAAATTTCGTTCTGGATGGCACAAAAAATTGCACAGCAAGAAGCATTATTTACCCAAACGGGTCCGCAGGAAAAACAAAGAATGCTAACAATTTGCTTGTCAATGGGGATGGTCCCTCGATTCAAGATTGTACCACTGGGGTAATAATCTTTGCTGCAGTTTACGTCAGAATACACAGTACTCCTTCCTTATCAGTTGTTCCAGATGTATTAAAACAAATACAGAATGAGTACGGGGCAGGACCTGCCCTGGACTTGGGAATGAAACTGATGGATAATTGTGCCCAAGTCTCTGCAATCATGCTGAACAATATAAAGGGGGAAGCAGCAGCAGTGGCCATAAACAGCCGCCTAAGGGAAATAGCACCTAGAAATAGGGGGCGAGAACTACCAAAAATTATCAAAGAAACCTATGCTGAATTAGGTAGAGATAATTTGGGAACAAAAACAGGGAAGCCACAAATGGTGGGTAGTCCCGACAAGGACAACTCGAAGCAGGCACGCACTTCTTAAAAGAAATGGGAAAACAAAATTGTAAAAATAATAATTCAGAAAAGAATTCACAATCTGGGGGTGGGTCTCCCCAACAGGAGTCCTCTGAAAAGAGGTACAACCTTAGGCATTGTGATGACATTAAAAAACCTGATAGGTGTCAGGAGACATATACACGTTCCTTTCGTTCCTTTCAGGGTTCATCAAAAAACTCAGAGAGGGACAGGCGATCAGTATAAAAGACTGAAGATGGACCAAAGACAAAAAGGGAAACACATTCCACTTCAGATTACATTATCAAACAGGAAGAGCAACCTAAAGCAAAATCTCAATTCAAAAAGAAGAAAGTAGCTGGCTTAAAAATGTGACATGCCCAGGTTACTGAGGACTCAGCTTTTGAACAGGGAATGGGCTCTGAAGATGCTAGACAGCGCAGGATAAGTAACAATAACTCACCAGAACCTGAAGGATTTTCTGGTAATAGCAGTATTGAATGAACATATCATGGTGGAAACACCTGAGAACAGAGTTAGTGTCCCACATAGACTGTACTAAATTACACTTCAAATGGAGGGGGACATCTCAGAAAGGTTAAAGGTCTCTTTAGGGAGAACTTAACATATGGATATGACATACTACTAGCAGAAAGGGATTGGCCGCCTGAGTTTGTAATGGATTGCCCAAAGGGGAAAAGCGTCATTTTGGCTGCTTTCGCCAAACTCATACCAGAATCTTTAAAGCACTCATACGCGCAGGAGTGGGCACAAGCGCTAGTTCCGGCATTATACTGCAACCATGTAGGGTGGAACGTGGGGTCTACCCACTACAAAATCCCATTAAAATCTACTTCTAATCCACAGAGACAATACCCTATAAAAAATATGCAAAAAGACAGGTCAAAGAAATTCTAGACCAACTTGAATACCAGGGTGTAATTGAGACTTGCACATCCCCGATGAATAATCCTTTGTTTCCAGTAATGAAACCTGACCACACATCGTCTTGTTTTAGATTACTGACATTTAAACACATGCACATGGGCATTTGATGTTCAAAATGAACACAGTGCCCCACTAATGAATAACATTGTGCAGAAGAAATACAAAATGACATTAGATATCTCGAATGGATTCTTCTGCCAAAATATAGCTCCAGAAAGCAGATATTTGACAGCATTTTCTGAGCTCGGCATTCAGCGAAATTTTTGTTGTTTGCCTCAAGGGTATAAGAACAGCCTGGGGCTATTCTTGGCAAGAGTTCAAAATATTACAAACATGTGATGGAGGCAGTGTTCTATATAGATGACATCTATCTGACGGACGATGAATTACTTGAACATTTGAGCAGGGTGAACAACATAATTGTGGGATTCGCCAATTTGGGCTACTAATTTAATTTCAAGAAATCTAAAATTGACCATTTCAATGTCCTGTTTTTGGGATATGAGCTATCAAGTGAAGGCAAGAGCCTGGCAGCCAACTTTTTAGAAAAGTGTGTGCTGCTTCAACCTCTAAAAAATCTAAAGGGTTTGCAATCCATTTTAGGATTTCAAAATTTTGGCAGGACATACATTCTATATTACGCAGAAAGAGTAAAACCTTTGTACGATTTAATCAAACCTAATTTTACACCACATCAGTGGACACATTACAACACACAGATACTCTCCGTTGAAACCCTGGTGGCGGATACTGGCCTGCCGGTGGGACAGTTCCTCCTGCATGCAGCCGTCATACGAACGCTAACACTAAAATGGAGAGATTTGACAGTAGAGCCACAGATACATCAGTTGTTGCAGTACCTGCATGTGATGGGAGAGGGATCGCACGTGATCCATTGGCTACTGCAGGCCTTGCTCACACACGTTTTAAAGTCAACACAGAGACTCCGGGCGAGATGGACTGAGGACAGAGGTCAACCTTGAACGGATAATAACTGGGAATGTGTCTTAGCCAGTGCCACACATATACTGCGCAACTCACGATTTAAACTTATACAAACATATATATTACATAGAGCGTCTCTCTCGCCGGAAAAGATCAACAAATATTTTAACATCACCACCTCTGACTGCCCGAGATGTCATTTTCTAGACGCTGACCTACTACATATGCTGTGGTCCTGCCCCTTGCTCCAGTCCTATTGGCACAAGATAACAGAAACTCTAACAAGCAGAACCAACACCTAGGTACCGAACACGTGGAAGGTTTGCATTCTGGGTTTTTATTAATGAACAAAAGCCAACAAAGTAAGCTCTAGATTCTGTGATTTAGGCTTAATTACTGCGAAACGATTGATAACCAAGAGTTGGAAACACAAGGACCCTCCGGAAACACCCCACTGGTTGAAATCCTTAGAGATTTGGGCACAGGCAGAGAGCACTATACTTCATAGGGCAGAAACGGCTGGGCTGCTTAAGTTTCCCATCATGCAGGCTTGGGACGATATTCTGAAGGCCCTTATACAGGCCAATGCGGCATCGCAGGTGCTCCCCGTGCAACAGGCGGAAGATGTTGCCTGAAGTGTTGCCTGGGTGGAGCGGATGGGTTGCATTCACAAGACATCACAGCCACGGCTGTCCAGTTAGGCAATGGCCTCACATCCCCTCATGACATTCCATAGACACAACTGCAAATGCCAGATACCTTAGTGTCCGTGCAACCGCGCATCAGCCAGGAAAAGTAACTCACTTCTGCTAAATACACATGACCCTCGACATGACCTCATTTGAACGGCACTTACAACGTTAGATACATGTTCTTTCATGCATTGGATATCTCCTTTTCTTTTGCTACATTTTATATTTATTAGTTGTGGTTTCAATGTTAAAAAAAGTTGATATCTTGCAACAGATGATGATGTTCAATTCCTATCACACATGCTTCATTGTCTATTGTTATCCTGCAGTTGAATTGCATATGGACCTTGCACCACTGTAATGTTAGACAAGATTGCATCTGATTAATTACTATTAGGAGAAGCCACATGTGATGGACAGTTCCTGACCCTCAATTAGAGGCCATGGTACGCGTGGATTTTAAAAACCCATACTAGTTTACTACAGCACATCAACTCCTGCAATGCTGATGCATATAACGCTATGGTTCCTAAGAGATTCTATTAAAATTATTTATTACGCGCACTATCACCATCGGTTTCTTGGCGCTCAATGACATATAGCGTTGATCCAGGGTGAGGGATTAATCATAAGCAGCTTGAAAGAGCAAGGTTTTTAAAAGTGTACGGAAACAGTCGTACGTTGGACAGAGACGGAGAGAGGAAGGTAGGGCGTTCCAGGTGGAGGGAGCCAGGACAGAAAAGCTCAGACCTCCGTGCTTTTTTCTTTTGAATCTTGGGACCTCGAGAAGGTTTAGTGATGCTGAGCGAAGGGCTCTGGGAGGAATGTGACGGGACAAGGCCGAAGAGATGAACCTGGGAGCTGCGTCCGATAGGGCCTTGAAAGTAGTGCATGCCAGTTTGAAAGTGCAGCGTTTGGAGACAGGGAGCCAATGCAGACTTCGGAGGAGGGGAGTGACGTGCTGGTGTTTGGGCTGGCAGAAAATCAGGCGAGCAGCCTGATTCTGCACCAGCTGAAGTCGGTGGAGGTGACATGCAGGAATTCCTGCGTACAGAATGTTGGCGTAATCAAGCCTAGAGGTGATGAGCGCAATGACAACCTGGGTCAGGGCCTCTTTAGTAAGAAACCTGCTGATCTTGCGGATCCGTCTGAGGTGGAAGAAACAGGCAGAGGTAACCGCGTTAATATGTGGTCTCATTGATAGATCTTCGGAGATGATCACCCCCAGGCTTTTGACTGAGCTCACAGGAGTGGGTGCAGTCCCCAGAGATGTGGGCCAGAAGGTGGTATTCCATGGGTGATTGGGGCCGCCCACCAAGACGAGCTCAGTCTTGGTGGGGTTCAGCTTTAAGTGGCTGTGGTACATCCACTCTGCAATGGTCAGCATAGTGGACTGGAAGTTGATACGGGAGGAAGGGAGGGAGTCTATGGGAAAAATTAACTGAAGGTCGTCCGCATAATTAAAGATGGTGACCGGGGAGTTGCGGGGGGAGGCTAAAAGTGGTTGAAGATATAAATTGAAAAGGAGAGGGGATAGTGCAGAGCCCTGTGGGACACCGCATGAGAGGGAAGTGAAGGGTGCAGAAAAGGTGGAGAGGTGGACGGACTGTGAACGCTGGTGAAGGAAAGATCTGAGCCAGTCAAGGGCCACTCCCTGAATGCCGGCATTGTGGACACGGTCGATCAAGATGGTGTGATCGACCGTGTCGAATGCCGCTGAGAGATCTAATAGGACAAGGGCTTGAGAGATGTTATTGTCAGCTCCTTTCCTAAGGGTGTCCATGACTGCTACTATGACCGCCTCGGTGGAGTGGAGGGGTCTGAGACCCGCTTGTTGAGGATCTAAGAAGGATGATTTCTCTATAAAAGAGCTCAAACAGCGGGTAACGTAGGTCTCCAAGATCTTACCTAGGTAGGGGAGAAGGGAGATGGGTCTGTAGTTGCTGAGTATTGTAGGGTCTGCATTGGGTTTCTTTAGTATTGGTAAGACTGCAGCTTGCTTGAAGGAGGATGGGACCTCCCCGGTAGCAAGGGAGTTGTTAAGTAGTGCTAGCGGGGGGCCTGGGCATGCAAGAAAGGCTCCTTTCAGGACCTGCGGAGGACAGCAATCATTGGGGGATCCCGAGCTGACTTTATGAAGGAGTGAGGAGAACTCTTGTAAAGATATAGGTGGGAATTCAGTCAGGATACTAGTGTTTGTAGGGGGAAGAGGAGGAGGAGTAGGAGATGCCGGGGTTGGGATATTATTTTTTATTCTTGTGATTTTTTCTATGAAATAAGAATTGAGCGAATCACAGAGGGTTTGGGTCGGCTGAGGTTGGGGGGTGACTCTATCTGGTAGGGAGAGCTCATTTACAATTGAGAAGATATCTTTCGTTTTGTTAGTTGAATTCAAAATTTTATGTGAAAAATATGCCGTCTTGGCTGCCAGGATAGATTGTTTATAAGATTTTAAGGTCTCAATGTAAACAAGTTTGAGCTGAGGATCGTAATGGCGACGCCAGCGGCGTTCAGTTTGCCGCAGGGCGAGTTTATCCGCTTTAAGTTGGTCCGTAAACCAGCGTTGAGCGTCGTGGGGGCGCATAGTTTTAATTGTTTTAAGGGGGGCAGCTTTGTCGCTAGCCTGACGGAGCCAATCGTTAAGTTTTTCAGCCTGATTCTCTAATGAGGACAGCGGCGTGGGTGCTGTGGAAGCCAATAAATCGTGAAAGTCAGGCGGATTGACCCTTTTCCAGTTACGAGCCATCTTATTCTTAATACGGGGGGGAAGACACAGGGGGTGCAGATGTAAGTGAAAGGAAATGAAATGGTGGTCGGACCAGGAGCACAGGAATACTGAAGGGGGTGAGATGTCGAGGTTAGATGTCCAGACTTGGTCGAGGATATGACCTTTCAAATGGGTGGGGGTTTGAATATGTTGGGAGAGGTTCATACCTTTGAGAAGGTCAGTGAATTCCACCGATGAGTGGCTTTCGTGGGCATCAGCTGAGATAACACCTAGAAGGATGTACACAATGACGTAGCGATAATATTTCTTTTTTACAGGACGTGTAACACGTGTTTATGCATCATTTGTTTGCCTTGTGTAAATGATAAAAAATGCAATAAAGATATATATAAAAAAACACACACAGATACTCTACTTTCAGTACAGGCTGACATGATAGCATCTAAACATTTGCACACACATGTGAATACCACTAACTTGGTGATGGTGGTCGTCCCCGGATTATCAGGATATACTTACCTCAAGTTCAATGAAGGTGAGAGTTCCAATTGCATACAAATCACATTTATACACAAATGCTGAAATGTGATTTGCGGCAACTGAAAAAATATTGACTGCAGTACAGACTTCTGTAGTGAGAGAAAGAGCACTGGCACAGGGGAAATGAATAATTGTTGTAACCCCGGTACCAACTTTGAAGCTGTAACCAAAGCGAGCATTCCAAATGCAAAAGCACTACATTCGCAATGGAAACAATGGGATAATTCTCTCACAGATGTAGATTACAAATACGATTCTACACTAAAAACACAAGCTTTCCTGAAGTACGAACAAGAATACCCTCTACCAAATGAAGTCTTGCCTCTAGAAAAATATGAATACATCATTAATACTGATGGATCTGCTCAGGATGCAATAGGAAGTAAGCATAGTGATCCATGTGCTATATTGAAGGGTTGTATGCACGGCAGTGTGTTCTATTCCAGCAATACGACTATGCAATCTCTAGGAGATTGTATAGCAGTTGGCAGAACTGAAAGCCCCGATATTGGCACTTCAGTATATGGATTGGAAATTCCCCACACTGATAGTGTGTCATTCGGTTTACTATGTGCAGTCTTACAATGAATATCTTCATTACTGGGGCTAAAATGGGTTTAAAGATTCCAAGGGTTGCACAATTAAGCATAAAATGTTATGGGAACAAGTGGCAAAGCTGAAAGCATGCCTACCACGGGCTCAAGTTATTTTCACATTGAGTCATCAGCATGTTGGCGCACACGTTGAAGGGAATTCACTGGCTGATTTAGCTGCCAAGGCAACAGTGCAAACTGCTGCCGTTGCTGCAATCACTCGTTCTAGCATGAGGATAGATGAAGACATACTGATAGCTGTCAACGCCTCGAAGAACGGCTCTGACGCTCCAAAGGGCTTTCCACTCAAATATTCCTATAAATTAGATGCGCAAAACGCACTGAATGCTCAAACTCAAGGAGTGGGGAATAGAGTTATACGAAACACTGATCGCAGATTAGGTTTAATTCTATCTGCAAACGAGGGTCTGGGCTCTGCACACGCAGGAGTCACTGATACAGATTGGTTACTGAAGCTATGATTCTGGTACCCATGTTCGTCTAAACAAAGGCTTATGTCTTAAAGTGCAACATCTGCCAGCAGATGAAAGGTTCCAGAGTAGCACGGCCACCACAAACACCATTTTTCATTTCAGACAGACGAAAGGTTCCAGAGTAGCACGGCCATCACAAACACCATTTTTCATTTCAGACAGATCTCTTGCATGCATCTACTTGGATCACTGCGGCCCCTTAAATTCAGATGGGGTTTACAAGTACATCTTGGTGGCAGTGGATTCATGCTCTATATTTCTATGGGTTTGGCCTCCGCGCTCGGCTGACGCTCCAACTGAAGGAAGTGACCCGCTTAAGGTCACCTCACAAAAACCTCTCAGCCTTCCATACCAAATGAAGAGTCAGAGAGACAGTGGAGAATATACACCAATAATTATTTATTATATTCTCTCAGAGCAGGGCTCTGTCTGCCCAGTCAAGAGAGAGTACTACAGAGGGAAATGAGTAACTGTAAGCATAAAGATACATAATATGTATTGCATGATTAGCTAAGAACACGCTGCAACGGAGCGAGGCGGAGTTTAACCGAGGAATGGTGGACTCCCGGAAATGACCCTGTTATGCCTCCTTCCTTGCAGACGGACCCCTTGGATACTGGACTGGACGACGTGGATGAGGAACACGGCGCCTTTAATTGGGCGTTCTCGGAGGAGGAGGAAGCCACTCCTCCTGTATACGTCAGCGAGGTCGGATTGGATAAACATCAGGAAGTACTGTACGAGGCGTGTGACATCACCCCGGAGGAGGAGAAGGCGAGGAGCGGCGTCGGAGAGCGGTTTGGACGGAGTGGAGAAGCCGGTAGCGAAGGACAACGAAGGAATCCCGAAGAACGTCCCGGAGGAGGAGACGAGTCCCACGGAGAGCCAGGAGGCCAACGTCCCTGTGAGCCGCCGTGCCACTCTCCCGGGGGAGGAGCGTGGCTGTCCCAGGTACGGCAGCGTATGGCGGTGTGGGCGGGAAGAAAGCGTGTGTGTAAATAGTGTAAAGAGACCCGTGTTCGTGTTTTCCTCGTCTTTCCCTACCTCCTGTGTCCATTACCCCGCGTTTAACCCTCACCTTCTGTAGCCCTCCCCACGTCACCGACTGTAATAGTGGCACGTTATACACTGGTGAACTCCTCCCACCCTCACTTCGCACGGTCCCAAGGTGCACTTCCCAGAAGACAGTAGAACTAACGGTTCCCTCTCTGTTGGTCTTCCTTTGCATGGGATCCGGAGCGACGAGACACCTCCATGACCAGACCTTGAGGCCAAGCCCGGTGGACCAAAGACCCAGAAGGAAACAACAGTGTCGCCAAAACGGATCCCAGTCAATTTGCCAGGGAAAGACTTACGTTTAGAACCAGGAGAACTTTGAAACCTAATACAAAACGTGCAATACCAATAAAACCCTCTTTACTTCCAAGACCTGGTGTCCATCTAGTCTCTGACTCGCTACCGGGTATACCTATTAGACCTGTCCCAGAACCAGCAACCAGTACTTCTGTTAACCCATCACCCCAACCCCCGTCTACATACGCCCACAGTGGAAATTTCCAAACAGATGTGAGTGAATAATGTACCGACCGAAAAAGGCTCCCACTCTTGTATCTTACACAGCAAAGAACATCTACAAGGCCGTTCTACCCTGGGCTGCAATCACACTACCAGACAGGTGGGAGAGGCTCTCTAACGAGGAGAAAGCTATGCACCAGCACAGACAATTATTTATTACAGTAACGAAACTTAGGAAAGGGTATTTCTCGGATACTGACGGGATTAGTTTCGAACAGTATACAAAATGACGTATATAAGAGAAAATAACGTAGCGAATACTAACTTATACATGGCGTTATTAGAGTATCAACAAGCATAATCTAACAGAACTGTTATAAAGGATTTGCGAGTCTTTATCGGGACATACGCAATTGGCATGTTACATTCCGACCGTGCCCTGCGGTTAGCTCTCGGACTTACAAGGAAGCCACGGATAATAGGGTGTGGCCTTGTGGTACTCCTCCCCCTACCATCCTGAGGGAAATTCAGTGGTGGAGAGGAAAATCAGGACCTAAAGCAATACTTAACGGCAAGGGTATTAGGTGCGGGCAGTAGTTTTGTCAATCACCTACATAGGGTCAAGAGGGCACTGAATAATATGCCAAGAAAATCCTTGAGAGAGTGTACCCCCTATGAGATCCTCTTTGGAACAAGAATTTGGGTCACTGACCTCGATTGTGCCAGCACATTGGGGGATAAAAAAAAACATTTGAATTGGATGATGGTTTGGCCGTACAAAGCAACGTCCAAGTAAAACGCACAACCACTGGGGAAGTGAAACCGGTTCCGGCAAGACCTGTCTGGGTCCCAAAGGTTGGGGACCTGGTCAGAAAAAGATTGTGAACTGGGAGGTGTTTGGGATATCCTACAGAACACCTGTACCTGTCCTGGCGGTTCAAGGAACAAAAACAGTACTTCTTCCACCTCTTGGCAGCAAAAGAGAGAAAACATTAGTCTCCATTGATATGATCAAACCACACTATGTGGCCGATTCTCAACAGCAGGTGGAGTCCTGAGTAGCTACAGATCTCCTCTCGCTACTATGCAGGAAGTTCAGGTAGAAAGACTAATAAAGTTTCAAGACTCCTCTGCACAAGATGCAGGAGTAGCAGATGACAGAGTACGAATTACACCTGTTGAAATTGAACAACATCCAAATGAAAATGAAAGGCAAATTGCAATTCGGCCCAATAATTAACTTTACATCACTGTCCCTTCACAAGAAGCAACTGCCAGTTCTATTAAAAATGCTGAGCTCTCAAAGAAAGATCGAACTATGTCTGGCTACTTCATCAACTTCGATGACTTTTCTTGTGATCCAAATGAACCTGAGGAAACGCCACCAATTTCCAAGAAAGAACAATTTAGACAATTCTATCTCTGCTGAAAAAGACTTATTTTGTGTTACCTTGGTTGCATCTTTGGTTTGCATTAGGGATCCTGTTTCTATTAATATGAATTGGTATAGTAACCGTCTTTTCCTACTACTGAATGGACATTACCTCCCACAATGCTCTGCAGTACAACCTGTGATATTGGTCTTGAAGCCACATACTGTTGTGTAGTTCCTATAGAAAAAATTCAGGATCTGTAGGTTTAGACAATATATACTGTAGGATTAATGTCAGACGAACTTTTATCACCCCCACATGGTATGTTAGGATGTCTGTATCAGCTAGCTCACAGTGCCACTATGATCTCCTCTTACCAAGTAGAGAATAGTTTCTGGCAGCCTCAGAACATGACAACCCTGATCCCTCAGGATCGTGGAAACAATGTACTACCTTTCGCTCAGTCACTCGTCCTTACTTAATTTCTCTCAGAGAGATACACCGAATAAAACAAGCTGGGCATTTTCAATAATCATTTATTAAACAGTTAATCTGGTGTAAAACAGATGTGCTGCAACAACCGTTAGACAGTATAGGATATAAATGATTAACAGTACTACGAAAGTAAAAGGATGGTAGAGTGCAACCATATTACTAACGTCATGAATACATTCAGGTATATAAAACACATGATAAAAGATGAGTACTCCTATGATGCCTCGCTATCTAGATGTACCCAAGTGTACCTAGCATGGGTGTAGGTGTTAAGCCAAGAATTCCTCTAGGATCTAGTCAACCCCATTACCTTAAGTGAGTGTGGGACCCAGTCTTGGTCTCGAGTTGGACACTCCGCAATGGATGTTAGACCACTGTGAGCTGGAGTGTCTGCATGCAAGAACCTCAGTGTCTATGGTCAGTGTGTCGGCCGGGAAGTCTTGTCTCCTCTCGCTATCTTAGCAAGACGTAATGTATATATACTCATAGGTCTCCACAAGGGTCCTACCTTGCTGTGTTACTGTGTCGGCATAAGGATAACGTTGGGCCTGAACTTTGTACATAGATTTTATACAATGAAAGGTAGTCCTTATGTGCTGCCAAGAACCCTCATGCATAATGTATGAGATTGCGAACTAGGGAAACCCGCGTTCTGAATGCAGTGTAAAAGGTCAGTCCATGTAAACCGTGACAAGTGTAATGTAGGGAGAGAATAAAAGGTGAAGGGTAAAGAGTTTACCAAGGCCTATATCATAGTACCTATAGGAAATATAACAATACATCATCACACGGCAAGAGCGAAATCAGTTGGAGCCCTAATTTCTGGCCTGCTGATATGGGCCTCCCCCCAAAGAAATCACAAACTGTAAAAAGCCTGGGGGTAACCATCAATGAGGACCTTACTTTAAAATCCCAGATTGGAACCGTGGTTTCCTCTGGATTTTTTCAACTGAGGACAATTAGGAAAATCGCACACCTCCTCACCCACACTGCCCTAATTCAGGTGGTCCTGGCCCTAGTCCTCTCCCACATCGATTTTTCAAACAGTCTCTATCTTGGCCTACCTGTAGGCCAACTTAGAAGATTGCAGTACCTGCAGAACCAGGCCGCCAGACTGATCTGCAATGTACCCAAATGGGAATCGATCAAACCAGGCTTAGAGATCTTGCACTGGCTACCTGTGGCTCAAAGAGCCGAATTCAAAGCTGGGTGCATCATTTTTAAGGCATTGCAAGGTAAGGGCCCCTTATTCATTAGGCAGTTGATTGGAAGATACGTTCCCTCACGCAGTTTGAGATCAGCCCACAAAGACCTACTTGAGGTACCACACTTTAAGAAGAAACGACAGGGAGGCAGCAGTTTTCACTTTTTAGCAGCCACCCTGTGGAACTCTTTGCCGCTAGCCCTCAGACAGAGCAAGGATCTTCTTGCCTTTAGAAAGGCATTTAAGACTCACCTCTTCACACAGGCATATTTCAAATAGAGACTTTCGTTGATTCACCCTTTGTTATGTTTTTTATCTCTTTCCAGCGCCAAGAAGCTCCCGGGCGTATGTGCGCTTTATAAATTTGAAATAACATAACATAACACTGTGAACAAAGACTTGTCCCTAGTGAACATTTTAGCAGTTCCAGTACCGGATGGTATAGTTTGGGATAGAGTTTCATATGATGTATTTGATCCCACTGAACATTTGAAAATTCCACACGTCTTCAAAATTTCAATGAATGATTTAATTACCCCAAGTACACGCTCTGATGATTGGAACATTGAGACTGTAAATACTATGCTCCCATATTTAGAACAATCTGTTGCATTTTCTAACAGGGAATTGTATGAAGATACATCTGACTACGACAGTATGTTTTGTTAGGAGCATTATGGTCATCACTTTTTGCATAGAACAAGTTTTCCACACACTGTAAACACTAACCATCAATGGGAACATTGCTGACACCTCCAAAAGTTAGTTCTGCCACATTCACACAGAAATGTGCATACTTTTCAGGGTTCAATGCATCAGACCCAATGTCATACTACTATAAGATAGTACAGACAAATGCAACTGCGAAGAAAATAATGCTAACACAAAGCTCATATATTCAGCACCTTTCATCTCCCAACCGTCTATACAAGGTTTCGAATATTGGAGGGACATGATAGACACAAAACCCATATGGGGGTGACAGTTTGGCAGGTTCAGGGAACAGAGGCTTTATTTAGAGCTTACCTCATACCATTACAGATCATATTCCTGAACAGAAGAGTGCAACAAACTACCTGCAACAGATTTGCAAAAAATTAAAGACCTATAAACACCACGCATCTCCTCACCCACACCTATTGAACGTTTATTAAATGACACACTGACAAGTGAGGAAGTGCTAGGTGCAATGATACAGAATGGTACATACAATTCCTCAGTTCCCAATTGGTAGGGATGGTTGGTTTGGCCTATCGAATCAAATAGGTGTCAATCAAGATTCAAGGGTCCCACCAGAGGGTTTAGTATCAATAGGCCTGACCCACGCCATGTACACACAGACGACCCAAGAGTAGCGACTTCTTACAGTGTTGGAAATGTGTGCCTAGAATGGCTAAAACCCTCAACACTACAACAGGTGAAACAACACTTGTCCCTTGGAGCTGACAACATGGGTCTTAGGGATTTCTTGCTAGGTCCTAAGAAACTGCGTAGGAAACGCTTCTTATATGCCATCTACAATAAACTGTGGAAAGTCTCCCAATAGGATGCTGCTGAGAAATTACGTGACATTGATAGGACTAACCTAGAAAAGGCTCTGGCTGTGGTGGATAATGGTATGACCACACTTTCTTCACGTATTTATTCACATACCGACATTGTGTCCTCAGTTATTGACATAATGGAAGAAGATTTGTCTATTCTACAACATGGGCAATCTCAATTGCACTCCATTATGCTTATGAGCTGGACGCTACAATCATTGCATTCTGGCCATGTGCCATGGTGATAAATTAACAGCACAAGTTTGTTCTCGGCTTACAATCTGAGCGTTGACCATGGCAAGCAGAGATGCAAAGTACACCATGCTTCTCATTGAAAAATTGGATTAATTACCTTTCAGAGTAGCTGAGTCGCCATCCACAGAATTATTAATTCATGGCTATATCACACTGCTAATCACAAAATTTTTGTTCCAAAACTGCCTTAGACACATTCAATCAGGCAGGTATGAAGTGTTGGGTGAAGGGTTCATACAGGAAACCTACCGTAGGTGTTACCGTATAAATATAGGTGCAGAAATAAGGACACTGGCGCTTTCTTAAGTAGTACTGACTGCGGGAAGGCTTTAAGTGGGTCTTTAGTGTGCAAAGAAGTATTGCTTCATGGAACGTCTAATGTGTTGAAAGCAAACTTATTTTACTACTTGAAAGGCTCCCCAGCAGCTGTGATTCATCTGGTTGTTTAATTACTTTCAAATGGAAATTATTTAATGCTGAATGATCAAGGCTGTTCTGGAATGGCGCCAGGCATAGTATATCCAGTCACAGTAAACTTAGGGTTGTTTACTGTAAGCAAGTATTATTTTCCCAGGCTCGCACAGTTAGGGAGGAACCACTGTGGCCTTCATTGAATGTTTTCAGTGTACGGTTTGATTTGCTGAGCAGACTGAAAGCCATGTGTGTCAACAAAATGTGGTCTTAACTTCAGCCTGTGAGACTTTTATCTCCAGGTTGCAAGGTCTTCAGCAGAGATACAGGCCCTGGTCCGTACAAACTTCCCAATCCATTTTGGAGAAATGGTTCATTGTATCTTTAACATGTCTGACAAGAGTGGGATCGTACACTTATTTAAGCGACTTGGATCAGGTCTCTTAACCACCTTTCAACCCATCTTCGGTGTCATTCCAGCCATCATACACTCCGTACTTGGAAACACTTTTGGAGGGCTTCCTTTTGTCCTCCTTTCGGTAGCAGGCATCCTGATTTTAATTCTCTTGCTGCGCAATGAACGTCGCAATCCCTCAAGAAATGGAGAGAACACTGCTGGAACGATGTTATTGTGAGCACATGGTGTTCTACCTGAATACACCTCGGCTGCGAGAGCTGAGTGAGCATTGGTTCCTGTCTTTCAGACCGGTCTGGCTAGACTGTGTCCTGCCTGTGTTTCATTGGCTCTTCTGCTGATTTGGCTGCGTGTTGGACCTGTGTCTTACACTTCCATTGGTTGAGCCACCGGACATAGAAGAGCAACTGGTTTGTTTTACCCACACGATCAGTTATACACAGCGTATTTCCATGTTGATCACAGCATTTCTAGAGCCACCAAGGGATGATTCCGATCCTGCTGGATGGGATATTGGCTCTGCTCCAGATGTACAGGCATCGCATCAGGCGAGCAGGCATCTAACTCTACCCCGGTGGCTGCTGTGGGAATCAGAGATGATCATCTTTGCTAATTACTGAAAAGTCTTGAGGGGCTACCACCTATGGATACAATGTTCAGCGACGTTGAGTCTTCAGTGCAGGATTCATAAACAATTTGGCCTCTCCTGCGCTGTGAACTATTTAAACATTTATCAAATTGAAGGTTGTGTGTGACTTTGTTTTATTTTTTCTCTCTTCTCGGCTCTAACTGAGCTTCATGGCTTTCTAGGTGCTCAGTGAAATAATAAGAATACGTACGAGTATAGGGGACCTTTTGAACGCTTCTTCATTACTTACCTTTGTGGACATTTTTTCAGGCTTTTAAAAACACTTTTTAGTAGGTTTTATTATGCCTTTTAATAACGTTAGCTTTATCATTACTTAGCTGACCTTATTGACCTTTTGATGATGAGTGGGTCTCATGTCTTTTAGGATAGTCCGATTGATGTATAACCCATCTTTACATACATTGTCCCATCCACACAACAATAACTATTCTAAACAGGTGACCTTTTACCTAGTAGCTTGCTCCTGTCTCCTCGACACCAGGCTCTAAGTATTCTATCATAATTCCTGTACCCGACGTACATAAACATGACCCCAGGCACGGCAGATTTATTCTGTATAAGGGTCACCACTTATTTCATCCTGGGCCAACAGCCAAGTGTGCATGATCACACTTGTTTGGAAAAGCATTGGGGATTGCTTTCAAAACATTTACGATTGTTTTCAAAAAGATCCATTGTTGTTTTGAAACCCTGGAGTGACCACTTTAGTATAAAAAACTCTAACTCCCCCCAACAAATTAGAGGAGAATTCCTTCCAAGACGGGGGTCCTGCGTGCAGAATCTCCGACATGCAGCGTTCTGAAATTCTTGCGTCGAGGTTGTCAGCTTTGACGCAGAGACAGGCCCTTCCTTCTAAACCATTAGGTGAGGGGGTAGGTTCATCCCTAGGGGTTTCTTGGCTACAGATACATATAGCTATACACATATACACCTACACATCCAGGTTAGGCTAGGTACATTTAGGCAAATTACTTAAGGCGCCATTTTAGGCATATGCAAGTGCTACTGTTTATCTGCACTGCTTATATTAATCTTATTAGCACTATGGTAGAAATGTATCTACTATTTACTATATTTGTACTAGCAATCTCTTTCGTATGCTTCTGTCACCTGATTAGCGCAGCACATATGTTTAACACAAGGCTGTCGCTGGCCCATTAAATTCTTATTGAAACGTCCTTGTGAGAAGTTAGCCTGGCATATGATGTCCACTAGTTCTAGTGGTCACCTTGCACCAGTCTAATTGAATCATATTGATGGTGGTTGTAAAGTCAACCTTATAGAAAGCTATCCTAGTGGTAGCATGAACCAGCAGTCTTCAGGCTCAGACTTCAGTTGGCGAGTTAAGCAAGTTGTTTTACCAATTATAATCCCTTGAGTACCAAATGAAAGGACACCACACAAGGTATATATCAAATATATATGTATTTAATCTAAACACAACCCCTCAGCACTCTTTATGAGGTCAGAGGTCAAAATACAATACAAGTTACACAATTAATATACGATAAGTTGCACAGTATACGTTATGCCCTAGGGGCCTCACAAACCATTTACTAAGAAAGTGGTATAAGTACCACAAGAGAATTAGAAAGCAGGCCTAGGGCCTGTGGAATCGCTGGGGCTACACTAATCGACCAAAGGTTAGGAAGTAGGAGGCCCACGGGAGACGTGTGCAGTGTCTAAACACAGGCTCGGGTTACCATTGACTTTCTATGGAGTTCGTTAAAGTTACAAAGTTAAGGACACTTCCAGATGGACTAGGATGGAACCCTTTTAAACTAGGACACTTCGAGAGTCAAGATTCAAGATTCAAAAATACTTTATTCGGTTAAAAGACAAAATAACCATAAAAGTAGCATGTAAGGTGCAATTTACAAGAGGTAGAGTAAGTATTTTTCATTTAAAATCACAAAAGAGAAAAACAACAAAATTAAATCCATATCAGCAATATTAAGTTCATATATACAATAAAAGTGATCAATCCATTTGCATTGATTTACGACATTTAAAAACCATTTTAAAAATTCTGCAATTGAGGCGACCATGAAAACAGTATCCATTTTCTGGCACTCTGTAAACGCTAGGCGGCATCTGTAAACATTTAGATCTTTAAGGATAGGGATGATAAGTTTTTTTCGGGGAAGGGTATAAAATTTACAAAAAAATAAAATATGTATATCCGATTGTTGGGAAACATCATCGCATGGACATAAACATAAATCCTTCAACCAACAATTCATCACGGGGAATGATAATGTCCTGAAAACTATATTCAATCTAAATCGGGTCAAAAGGTACCGTTCATGATTGGACATATACAGTGAAAGATATGGCTGCAAATTCTCTCCACGTATAATATCCTGGTGGGCAGAAACAGTCTTTTTTCTCGCCTCCTCTATATTTCTCTTTTCCTTGAGGTGGGTCATACACAAATTTTTCAAATCTCTTCTGGATATGTATTCCATTGATTGTGGATCCTCAAAGTATTGGGGGCAACTTATTTTTTCAAGAAAGTCTCTGACATAGCCTATCCATTTGTAAACCCTGATGTTGTCCAATACCATGATGTCCTTTAGAATGGCCCGATTAACAACACATTCTTCATTTGTCCAGACCCTATGCCAAAGAAGAACTGGCTGAATTCTAATAGTGTCAGTGACATAAGATATTCCCAATTCAGCATGGCATATCATTGTTGCAGTACTTTGGGGTACAGACAGGATGTGACATAAAAACTTATTTTCCAGGATTTGGATTGAAGTGATGTTTGAATAACCCCATAATCCTGCCCCGTAGATGGCTACAGATATACAGGTCGCATTATAAACAGTTAAAATCTCTTTTATAGGTTTTTTACCTAATTTTTTCATAAAACATTTTAGGGCCATAATGGTCTTAGAGAATAAAAGAGCTCTAGCATGAATTGCTGTGGTCCATGAGCCACTTTCATGGAACAATATCCCCAGATAAGGGAAGGTGGGGGTCCTTTCTAAGGGATTGGAGTTTACAAAGATTTGCTTCGCATGCTTGTTTGTTCTGGACCCACAGTACATAGATAAAGTTTTAGAACAGTTGATTTTCAAACCTAAGTCAAGCATGAAAGTGTTAAAGGCTGTAACCAAACTTTGTAAAGCCATTGGGGTGCGTGCCATTAGGACAGCATCGTCAGCGTACATCAGTGCAGGGACAGGCCTACCTCTCACCATGGGCATGTCCCTGCCCTCCTGCACGAGATGCTTCTCCATTCCATTTATATACAGCAAAAATAGAAAGGGGGCTAAGACGCACCCTTGGCGCACACCCCGACCGATCCCAAATTGTCTACTGCATTCACCATTTTTCCCAAATCTGACACTAGCAGTGGCCCCAGAATACAGCTCTCTCAGAAAACATATAATGGCATTGTCTACCCCCAAGTCAGCCATAATTGACCATAACTTAATGTGTGACACACAGTCAAAAGCTGATGATAGATCAACAAATGTGAGGTATAGACGTTGTTTTTTGACCTTTATATACTTCTGTTGCAAGGTGAAGAGATTCAAACCTTGCTCTATGGTCCCTAGACCCTTTTGGAACCCAAATTGAAAGTCACTTAACACCCCATTTTCATCGGCCCAGCTTTGCAGTTTAGCTAAAATCACTCTTCCCAGGATTTTTATAGAAGAGTCCAATAAGGAGATTGGCCTATAGCATGTACAACTTAGCCTGTCCCCTTTCTTAAATATTGGGACTATTGTTGATGTAAACCAGGTAGGTATTGGGCTATTTGCCAAAACGGCATTAAAGAGCTGAACTAACAGTGGCCCCCATAATTCGATGTTAGCCTTATAGAGGTCGGCTGGTATACCGTCTGGTCCTGCTGCTTTGCCCCCCTTAGTCGCCTTTAGGCTTGCTGTAACTTCAGGAAGGGTTACAGTCAGGGTTCTAGATGTATCTAAATTTAGCAACCCCATCTCCTGGCCTGTTTCAGAGGTTAGATCCACAGCCATATAAAGGGAGGAAAAATGGGCCACCCACTCATCTTCTGCGATGGCAATTTCCATGCGTGCTTTTTGTTCATATAAGAGGGGGGTGTTAATAATCCTCCAAAAAGCAGCCGGGTCCTTCGATTTTGATGCATCGCATAGGTTATCCCATGCCTCCCTTTTTAACGAGGTCTTCCTGTCCCTCAATGCTAGGTTATAGTCCTTCCTTGCAATTCTAATTTGGTTTACGTCCTTTGGTCTATTATGGATTGCATATCTAAGCTTTGTTAAGGCTCTAGTGTACTTCCTATCAAACCATTTCCTATTGGATTTTAGGGAATTTTTCCTGTTAACCCACAGTGCTTCCTTAATTTTACTAGAAATAATGCTAAAATGGGTTATTATTTCACATTTCTCTGCGTGTTCATCTAAACAGATGGAAAAGCTACTCATGCAGTTAGTCAATATTTTATGCAGGAAATCATCTGGGACCAATCTACTCCATTTAAGGTTGTAACCATTTTGAGCACCCACCCTCACGTCCTGGGCCATTTGGTTCTGACATTCTCTAATATCAGCTACGGCAAATAGGTTTTCCATTTTTAATACCTGTGGCAGATGATCACTCAATGGTAGATCCATGATGTTTGCTCTAATCAATCTGTTCGCAGAGCTAAGTGTGCATAAGCTAAAATCAATAATGGTTGAAGCACCCCGCCCGACAAAGGTTGGGACAAACGTCGTTGTGTGGTGTGCTAATTCGTTTACAAAGCCAAGATTAAAGTTAAAAATCATTTCATTCAATGAGTCGCCTAATAGGGTGTGTTCAAAATGCGTCAAATTGACGTCTTGTTCCAGCATTAAACCTTACTCCAGTAAGGACCACAACATATGTTGAGGCTTCTGGTGGTAAATGTATATTTCTACGTGTCTCCCTCTTTTCTTCATTAACTTTATCCTTAGGAATTTGCGTGGGTGGCGCTGCTTGGTCAATTACGGTAGGATTCTTAGGTGTTGGTACAACTTTTGGAGGTGGATTAGTGGTGGGTTTTGGGGGTGGATTAGAGGTAGTTTTTAAAGATAGATTGGTATGGCCATCGCTTTTAGCGGCTGTGGGTGGTCTATTCGTAGTTGGTTTCTTTTCAGGAATTTTATTGTTCACATTAAAGCTAGGGGCACTGATATCTTTATGGATATTAGTCAATATTGTTTCGAGAGTCAAGACCTACGTGAGCACCGGAGTACTCGTGTTACCTCAGCCAGGGAAGCCGGTGCATAGGTGTCTTTTCGTGTCTGGTTTCGTCGTCGTTTTCTATGGAGAGCTGCAAAGAAGTGCTGCAGGCAACCAGAGGAAAAGTGTCCGGGTGGATCCAAGGGTGGATCGAAGATCTGAAGAACCTGAAAGCAGAGGTTTCAGAGTCTGGGTCACTAGCCAGGTACCAGGAAGGAACCAGGCAATGTCGGGTGCTTTGCAGGTGAAGGTGAGTTTGTCTCTTAAGCCAAAAGGTCCAGCAGGCATCGACGATGACCAGGTGCTGGATTCGAGCTGTCCCACAATGGATCTATATGACTGCGGTGTCGGTATCCGTATTGGACCCAACAAGCCTTGCCAATCGCAACCCACGCAGGATGTCGAGATTGGCTCTGTTGCAGACCAGCAAGGTCTGTGGCGCTTCTCCTTTTCAGGGAAGCTGGAGCAAGCCTGGGGCAACCAGGAAAGCAAGTTAAATTCAAAGGAAGGTCTTCAGGGGACTCACAAGCCAACGGGCAAGGAATCGGGAAGACGCTTCAAGCTCAAATGCAAAGGCGGGGCCCACGGGACACTCGCGAAGTCTGGGGGCCTGAGCTTCTGTGAAAATGGTGCTCAGGGCTGGGGCTGGGGCTGAGGCTTCTCGTACCCCAATGCACAACTTACTGAGGCTTCAGGAAAGGAGTGCAGGTAGCAAAATGCAGTATGTCCAAGATGTCCGGTCCCACGTCTCTCTTGTCCGCCACGTGTCTCAGCTTTGCTGTGGATGTGGGTCAGGGTCAGAGAAGTCTGGAAGTCCAGTTCTTGTGTCGTAGAGTCTTCGGGTTCCGACAGGAGCCTTGAAACTGCAGACCTGCAAAGTTGCTGTCGGTGCCTGTTTGCACAGGGTGGTCACTCCTTGACCACAAAGGAGATGTATTCCGTCTTCCAGTCACAATGGAATGTCGAAGGTCCAAGATAGGTCTTTCAAAGATTCGTCCAGGATAATCTAAAGTCCTAGGGACACAGCTCCTATACTTATACTAAGGATGGGGGCTGGACTACCTGGCTAGGTCCCTCCTGTGGTGGTGAGCCTCAGCTAGGCCTACCAGTGCAAGGGGTTCGCCCTTCTCTGCACAAGTCCTCAGACCAATAGGATAGAAGTTGGCACAGACACTGGAATAGAAAATACAAAGTTTATTAACCTCATGAGGTGGAACTGAGGAACTACATTCACACAACACCCTTCGGCAATGTATGAAGTAGCACACTGAATGGAAGGAGCTTGGTCCTTTTATACCCACACAGGGGCTCAAAAGAAGGCGGTACAAGTAGTAGGTTTTAGGCACATATAAGGTCATACAGAAAATGCACAGTCAACAAGTGGGAGGAGCTAACAGTTGCTAATTCTGGTGAACACATCCTGACATTTACAGACCAACAGCAGCTGCATGGACAGCTGCAAGCTCACCTGAGCATGTGCAAAGTGGAAGAGGCTAAATATAACCTGCAGATTTCAAGAGCAGACAACAGCAAGGTAGGACAGAGCACATGGCATACACATGGTAGCACATGGAGAAAAAAAATGGCTGCCAGAAACACAAAATGGATTCCACACAACGGACAAGATAGCCTCTAAATACAGGATGGCTTCTGCTAATGCTAACCCAATTGCTGCCAAATTACAACACTCCTGTGGGTGCTGTGGATGTGGGTCGGGTCAGAGAAGTCTGGAAGTCCAGTTCTTGTGTCGCAGAGTCTTCGGGTTCCGACGGGAGCCTTGAAACTGCAGACCAGCAAAGTTGTTGTTGGTGCCTGTTTGCACAGGGTAGTCACTCCTTGAAATGTCGAAGGTGCAAGATATGTCTTTCAAAGATTCGTCCAGGATAATTTAAAGTCCAAGGGACACAGCTCCTATACGTATACTAAGGATGGGGGCTGGACTACCTGGATAGGTCCCTCCTATGGGTGGACCTGAGAAGGGGCTGGTTACACCCCTTTGCCTTTGTCCAGTTCCGAGCCAGAGCTGGGGCTGTGTGCCCCAGTAACTGGTTTGAACTGGGCTATGCATGGAGCACCTTGTGTGCCCCAGGCAGTGTCTAGAAGCATTCACTAAATGCAGCCCTCCCTGCCCCAATACACAAAACCCCTGTCTGGGGAGGTGCCAGCACCTCCCTGGACAGGAAACCTATTGTCCAGACGTCCCCTGCCGGAGTTTCGTCCAGCAGCAGGAGGTCAGACTCATGTCCGTGGCAGCAGCATCCATTTTGTGATGGTGAGGCTCTGTTTAACTTTAACTGGGTAAAGCAGTAACTACATGTCTTCTCCCTCTAGAAGGGTGGAATGTTACCCCCGCCGCCAGGACTGGTGGGGGGTAGTATTCCAAAGTGTTTGACACCTTACACAACATGTTTTGATAAAGCCAAACCAAAGTTAGCATTAACCACAAGGATTATAATGCACTTAAGAGTATATGGTATGGCTATATCAAAAAACAGCTATAAGGATATGGTTCCGAAACCTGCAGAGGGCCTCAGCTCAGGCTAGGACAGCCTCTCACATAAAACCAAGCACTCAGCCTCCAGGATTGTCGAGGCCTACCCTAGGCGTGGCTTATAGGTGTATATGTGTCTATATATATATGTAGATATAGGGATACTATAAATAGGGATACTATATCTAAGTAAGGGGTGATTACACCACCTTACCCAGGCTGTGTGAACAGACCTGTGGTGTCAGTTTGGAAGGCAAACCAGGGGTGGCACAATAAATGCTGCAGCCCCTGGTAGGCCTAGGGTGCACCTATGCTCTGGGTACACTATACAGGGGCTCACAAGGGTGACCCAGTAACCAATCTGGTATGTACCTAAAGTACATGGAGTCCATTTTATAGAGAAAGCAGATAGGCTGGGGCCCTGATTAGCAGGGTTCCAGGCCAACTAAGTCGAAAACCAGCAAAACACCAGAAAAAAAGTGGGGGTAACCATATAGTCAGATTTCACCTTCCTACACACACCCCTCCCCCCAAAAGAAAGGAGATAAGGCTATCCTTGTCCAGGTATGCCTATATTGCCTAAGTGGCCATATAAGGAAGTACCTGCACTAGCATGGTTACCCCCTGTTTTATTGTCCACTAAGCAATCTCTCACCCTAAGGGTATCAGAGGGTCTCCACCATTGGGAATTACTTCCTGTGGGGTGTTTTGGCAAAGTAAAAGGCTGGTGCTGGGATGGAGTACTAAAGTGAGGCTCCACTAAGGTTGGGCTCAGCTTCCTCCAATCACTATCCACCATGTATGCCTTTCTTTCAATGACTGAGTTGCACTGTGCTCTCAGGGTCAACCTTTGGCTACCAACAGCTGGAGGTTGGGTCCCTTTCTTTGGACCACTGGAGGGACAGGTCAGGTTTGGGACCACTGGGTCCCAGGTTTGCCTGTGTCCAACAGATTCCATCTGGAGGAGGTTCCTGCACAAGGGTAAGGGAGGTCCCTCAGAGTGTTGAGGAATTTTCACTTGGCTAGGGCTACTAGTCTAGGTGCCCCTAATCTGCTGATGGGGGGGGGGGGGGGGGGTGGTCCTCTGGACAGGGGGGCCTTGGGGGGTCCAATGACCTCCCTGACCTCTACAGCCCTGGGCAGGTTGAGGAAACGTAGAGAGGGCCAGGTTACCTGCTCCAGACTGGGTACCACCTTGGAAGAGTCCACTGACATCAGGGGCTCTGCCAGGCCAGGTCTGACTACATCTGGGGCAGTTCCTTCACACAGGGGTTAGGGTCAGTTCCCTGAGGAGGCTGACACTCACCTAAAGTCTGGTGGGAGGGAGACTTTTCTTCCTCCACAATGCTCTCTATTTGTGTGGAGTGATCCATAGTTTCAGGCTTCACAACACAAAAATCTGTTTGGGTTTGGGCTGTGACCATCACAGCCCTCCTAACCTGTTCAGGAAGGACTATCATTTTGGAATGGGCCTGTTTCTCTACCTCAGCCCAGGCTGAGATTTCTAGATCATTGCCCAGTAAGCAATCTTCAGGCAAGTTTGTAGACACTGCCAATCTCTTTGGGACAGTGACACCTCCCCAGCTGAGATTTACTACTGCCATGGCATGATCTGTCTTCACTCCATCAATATTTTGACCACCTATAGTTAAACCCAGGTAACAGGTGTTATGAGGGTATTAGATTCTCAGTCACCATGGTGATACTAGCCCGTGTCCCTATAGGACACAACTGTCACTGATATGGGGCTCCTGTCTGTACTTGCCCAATGTATTGGGACAAGCAGTGAAGTTGGCAAACCCCATGCCACCATCACAAACTAGAGTTGCTGTGGTAGGGGACCTGGTTAGGCCAGAGTCCACCTGAGTTACCCAAGTATACCCAGCCAAATTGTTGGGGGCACTCCCACCACCTGGGGGATTACTACTAGTAGTAACAGGAGGTGTTAGAGTGTTACTTGGAGGAATATTTTCCTTATTGTTGGCTTTTGGGCAAATGCTGTCAGTTTTCCAGTGGCCAGGTTGCTTACATATATGGCAATAAGGTTTCTTAACATTAGAGGAAGGAGTTTGGGACCCCACCCCCCTCAGAGGATTTTTGGGGCTGTAGTGGATTTGTCCATAGATTTATCCCCACCTTTCTCTTGAGGTTTGGTAGAATCATTATTCTGTCCCAACCCTGATTTCTAGGCCTCACCCTGGTTCTGACCCATTTGTCTGCCTTCTTTCCCAATTCTTGGGGAGAGGTCAGATCAGAGTCCACCAGGTGCTGATGTAGAAGCTGGTTTTGACAATTACTAAGGATCTGCTCCCTCATAATCAAATTATACAATCCTGTATAGTCTTATACTTTGCTGCCCAGTAACCAGCCCTCCAGAGCCTTAGTAGAACAATCTACAAAATCAGTCCAGTCCTGAGTCTGTGTCTTCTGGGTGTCTCTGAACAGCAACCTATACTGCTCAGTGGTTACGCCAAACCCATCTATCAGAGCACTCTTCAGTTGTCAGCATCCTCTTCTCTAACAGTGAGGAGCTTATCTCTACCTTTGTCTGCAAAGGAGAGCCACAAGATTGCGGCCCACTGCTCCTTGGGTACCTTTTGTACTTTGCAGGCCCTCTCTAAAGCAGTTATCCATTTGTGGATGTCATCCCCAATCTGATAGGGAGGGACAATCTTGTTTAGGTTTCTATGGTCATGAGACCTTTCCCTACTACTAGGGTTGTTGCTGCCACCAGTGGGCTCTAGCCCATACAATTTCTTCAATCTTTCAAGGGCTAGGGTCTCTTTTGCAAGGGCAACTTCTTGCCTCTTGATCCTCAGCTTGACCTCTTTCATTCTAGCTTTGTGCTCTCTCCTCTGAGGGAAGTCATCCTCCTCAGAGCAGAGGCACTGGAACTAACTGAGGAATCAGAATGATCAGAACCACTGGAAAGTGATCTGCGCCTTCTGTTTCCACTGTTAAGCCTATTTGGAATGTTAGAGGGGGGCCTACCATGGACCTCTCCAGATAGTCCTGTGTTGCCCAGGTCAGGTTCATCAACCTCATCCTGTTCAGCATCCACTTCATCATCAGAGACCACTGGATCCTCCCCAGTATTCTCTTCTGTTGAGGGATGGCCCCCCTCTCTACTACCTTGGTTACCTGGGTCTGATGCATTCTCTACGTCATGAGCCACTAAGATAGCTACCAGGTGGGTAAAGGTTGGACTCTGTCCTTGTCTCAGTCTTCTGACCACACACAAGCTTCCCAGTTCCTGAAAAGAGAATGAGTCATACTTAGAAGGCAACCTTTGGTTGTCTTCTGGCAGAGGCCCACTAGGCCCTGCTTCCAAGGAAATTGCTAGTGAGGTGTGGTGTGTGCACCTACCTACACTACTTGTTTTCCTACTAGACCCTCTCTGGGAGCTGCAGTCAGGGTGTGCTAAGCCCTTACCACCTACAACTACTAAGTTCAGTAGAACTTATGTATATATGAGACTTGATTTATATGTACCTACAGGTACCTTGATATGATCTCTCAGATGATATCTCGAGATTATTTGGTAAAACAATTGCAAGCTCTTATCCCAACCGCTGCACACCAATGTGAGAAGTTAGCCTGGCATATGATGTCCACTAATTCTAGTGGGCACCTTGCACCAGTCTAATCGACCCTTATTGATGGTGGTTGTAAAGTCAACCTTATAGAAAGCTATCCTAGTGGTAGCATGAACCAGCAGTCTTCAGGCTAAGACTTCAGTAGGCGAGTTAAGCAAGTTGTTTTACCAATTATAATCCCTTAAGTACCAAATGAAAGGACACCACACAAGGTACATATCAAATATATATGTATTTAATCTAAACACAACCCCTCTACACTCTTTATGAGGTCAAAGGTCAAAGGTCAAAATACAATACAAGTCACACAGTTAATATACGATAAGTTGCACAGTATACGTTATGCCCTAGAAGCCTCACAAACCATATACTAAGAAAGTGGTATAAGTACCACAAGAGAATTAGAAAGCAGGCCTAGGGCCTGTGGAATCGATGGGGCTACACTAATCAACCAAAGGTTAGGAAGTAGGAGCCCCACGGGAGACGCGTGCAGTCTCTAAACACATGCGTGGGTTACCATTGACTTTCTATGGAGTTCGTAAAAGTTACAAATATGCAATTTAAGGACACTTCCGGATGGACTAGGATGGAACCCTTTTAAACTAGGACACTTCGAGAGTCAAGACCATGGGAGCACCAGAGGACTCGTGTTACCTCACTCAGGGAAGCCGGGTGCATAGGTGTCTTTTCGTGTCGGTTTCGTCGTCGTTTTCTATGGAGAGCTGCAAAGAAGTGCTGCAGGCGACCAGAGGAAAAGTGTCTGGGTGGATCGAAGATCTGAAGAACCTGAAAAAAGAGGGGACAGAGTCTGGGTCACTAGCCAGTGACCAGGAAGGTACCAGAAAGGAACCAGATGATGTTGGGTGCTTTGCAGGTGAAGAAGGCGAGTTTGTCTCTTCAGCCACGAGGTCCAGGAGGCATTGACGATGATCAGGCGCTGGATTCGAGCTGTCCCAAGATGGATCTAGTTGACTGCGGTGTCGGTATCCGGATTGGACCCAACAAGCCTTGGCAACCGCAACCAACGCAGGATGTCGAGATTGGCTCTGTTGCAGACCAGCAAGGTCTGTGGCGCTTCTCCTTCTCAGGGAAGCTGGAACAAGCCTGGAGCAACCAGGAAAGCAAGTTAAATTCAAAGGAAGGTCTTTAGGGGGCTCACAAGCCAAATGGGCAAGGAACCAGGAAGACACGTCAAGCTCAAATGCAGCTCACGGGACCCACGGGGCCACGGGACACTCGCGGAGTGTGGGGGCCTGAGCTTCGGGGCAAATGGTGCTCAGGCTGGGGCTTCTCGTACCCCAATGCACAACTTACTAAGGCTTCAAGAAAGGAGTGCAGGTAGCAAAATGCAGGATGTCCAAGATGTCCAGTCCCACGTCTCTCACGTCCGCCACGTGTCTCAACTTTGCTGTGGATGTGGGTCGGGGTCTGGAAGTCCAGTTCTTGTGTCGCAGAGTCTTCGGGTTCCGACGGGAGCCTTGAAACTGCAGACCGGCAAAGTTGCTGTTGGTGCCTGTTTGCACAGGGTGGTCACTCCTTGGAATGTCGAAGGTCCAAGATATGTCTTTCAAAGATTCGTCCAGGATAATCTAAAGACCTATGGACACAGCTCCTATACTCATACTAAGGATGGAGGCTGGACTACCTGGATAGGTCCCTCCTATGGGTGGACCTGAAAAGGGGGTGGTTAAACCCTTTCCCTTTGTCCAGTTTCGCACCAGAGCTGGGGCTGTGTGCCCCAGCAACTGGTTTGAACTGGGCTTTGCATGGAGCACCTTGTGTGCCCCAGGCAGTGTCTAGAAGCATTCACTAAATGCAGCCCTCCCTGCACCAATACACAAAACCCCTGTCTGGGGAGGTGCCAGCACCTCCCTGGACAGGAAACCTATTGACCAGGCCTCCCCTGCCGGAGTTTCGTCCAGCAGCAGGAGGTCAGACTCATGTCTGTGGCAGCAGCATCCATTTTGTGATGCTGAGGCTCTGTTTAACTTTAACCGGGTAAAGCAGTAACTAAATGTCTTCTCCCTCGAGAAGGGTGGAATGCTACCCCGGCCGCCAGGACTGGCTGGGTGGGGGGGGGGGGGGGGGTAGTATTCCAAAGTGTTTGACACCTTACATGACATGTTTTGATAAAGCCAAACCAAAGTTAGTATTAACCGCAAGGATTATAATACACTTAAGAGTATAAGGTATGGCTATATCATAGAACAGCTATAAGGAGATGGTTCCGAAAGCTGCAGAGGGGCTCAGCTCAGCACCCTCTCACATAAAACCCAGCACTCAGCCTCCAGGATTGTCGAGGCCTACCCTAGGAGTGGTTTATAGGTGTTTATGTATATATATATATATATATATATATATATATATATATATATATTCACAGAAAAAACCATAGGTTATAGTCCATATATAGTTAGGAATTTGCATTTACAAAACCTTGAAAATTCACTGAAAAAACCATTGGTTATAGACCATATATAGTTAGGAATTTGCATTTACAAAACCTTATTTTACTCGCATAAAACCATTGAAATTCCATATATAGTTAGATGCGCTAACTATATATCGCGCACCCGCAATCCACTGCTGATGATGTCACATATTACATCATTCATGACATGGTTAGTGACATCACTGATGACATCACTGATGACATCTCAAATGACATCACTGATGACAACATCCAGTGACTGTATGTTTCTGTAAAGTTAAAATGTGTCTTACATATTGAAGAATGAGTGGATGTATAAGTGTCTGGAAGAAGGATTTAGTAGGTGCATGACTGACTGTATGAGAGAATGATTAAATGTGTCTTAATGAGTGCATGGGTTAGTGACTAAACTATCTTAATTTGTGCATCATTATATCTGTTGTTCTACAAACTGCTGCATGTGTTGATCAGTAGCTATATGAATAACTGTATGGGTTATTGATTGGTTGTCCAAGTATTTGTATGGGACACTGAGTGTGTGTGTATGGGTAGCTGGGAGGTGTGTGACTCTGTACATAGATGTGTGAGTAGTTGATTCACTATATGTATGGGTTCAAAACTGCATGTGGAAACAGCTGTATGGGCGGATGACTGTGTGCATTAGTGTATTAGTGAGTGAATGGATATCTCAGTGCTACATGTCAAAGTAAGTACATATGTAAAACACAGTACATGTGAGAGTTAACATATATAAATAACTGTGCATAAGAGCCAGTGAATGTGTGAGTGGCTGTATGGATCATTGTGAACTTGATCAGGGATTGTATAACAGAGTAAATATGTGTTAGTATATGTTTGAATAAGTAAGGTGTGTATAACTGTATAGTTAAGGAAATGGAAGTGTGATTGATTGTTTGCATGACTGACTAGGTGTGTGAGTAACTCCATGGATGAGTGACAGTCTGTGACTGTCTGTTTACACTGATTGTATCTAAGGTTATATTAGAGTCTGAAGAGGTTCATGGTATTATCACATGAATAATATCATCAGTGATGTGATCAGTAATGTCAAATGAGATGTTATCAGTGATTTTATCAGTGATGTCATTTGAGATGTCATCAGTGATGTCATCAGTGATGTCACTAACCATGTCATGAATGATGTAATATGTGACATCATCAGCAGTGGATTGCGGGTGCGCGATATATAGTTAGCGCATCTAACTATATATGGAATTTCAATGGTTTTATGCGAGTAAAATAAGGTTTTGTAAATGCAAATTCCTAACTATATATGGTCTATAACCAATGGTTTTTTCAGTGAATTTTCAAGGTTTTGTAAATGCAAATTCCTAACTATATATGGACTATAACCTATGGTTTTTTCTGTGAATTTCAATGGTTTTTTAATAGCAAATATCAAAAGCTGTCAAATGTCAAGTACGTGATAGGTAAAAACGTTTTCGTGTTTATGCACGCTGATGTGCTTTGAACGCTACCCCCTCTCCCCTCTTTTCTCTTAGTAGTACTCTCTCTTTGCAGATAGGGAAGGGTAGTTAACGCAGACCTTTACCCCCGTTGTAATCCGTCGTACCTGCTTGTCTATCCATTTGATTGATTGTTATCCAAGCATTTACTGTTTTAGAATTGGTTCTCTTTGGATCATTCTCTATTTACAAACAAGCACAAAGTCGCAATACTCTGTTCAGTCTTTGCAGATAGTGAAAAATCGTGTAAAAAAATAAAAGTAATCGAGCAAAATCAGTAGACCACTAATTGGATCTCTTTTTGACCTCGCTAAAATACAAACATTAGGAACAACCCTTCATGAGAAATACGAAAATAGTGAGATGAACTGAGCTCCACACCATGATGGCTGCAAGACAGCTCGACTCCGCCACCCACCCCGCCCAAAATAACAACAAACCCTATGCAAACATTATAAATATATACAACACACCAGCAAAGTAACAGGGTAAAACATTTTATTAAATACCTATTTACATAACTATTTTATACTTTTTGTTGCCCGATCCGGCTAGCTCAATCGATCGAGCATGAAACTCATGCACTGATAGCAAGCGTTGCTGCTGATGCTATGCAGACAAAAACTGGTTTTCAGTTTGTACATTCTTTAAGATTTTTCCATCCAAGGCTGGTTGAGAGTTTGTAGAACGATGGCTTCAGATTTTCTACATACGGTGTGGTGGCGCGGACTGGGAGGGGGCGTTTGGATCCTGCCCCTTCCCCAAATTCGTTCATGCTTTTGGTCCCTGAGTTGCTTCGATGTCACTGCCTTACACAAATGGCATAAGTCCTGGATGTTGAGTGCCATACTTCAGAGTTCTAAGCAGCGCTTGTAACACTGTCTAAACCTTATTTGCACCTGCTGCAGCTTCACTATTCAAAGTAAGTGGGGTCCGTTTGTGGACCTGACTGCATTGGAAAACAATGTGATACGGTGCCTCCCTAAACCGCTTGACGGAGGCCCCCGAGGGGCGGTGAGATGGCGCGGACTGGAAGGGGGCGCTTGGCTCCTGCCCCCTCCCCAAGTTGTGTTGCCCTGGTGTGGCCTGAGATCGCCCCCGGCATAGGCGGCCGGCTCCCGGGGTCCGGCTGAATTTTTTGCCTTTTGATGACTCTTCCATTCTGGACCTTGTCCCACAATCCATTTGACCTGAAGACACGCTGTAGTGGGGCGCCCCTTTACCGTTTTAGTTGCCATTCCGCCCGCTTTTGCTACTCTGTGCCTCTTCCGCCATTCAGCTGTTTACCGCCCGCTCTTGCGACTACAGCGTCTCGCTCACCATGTAGTTGAGTTGCTCCCGCTCTTGCGATTTAACAGAACTTTTTGGACTGCTGAAAGCGGTTGTATTCCGACCGCTGGTTGGTGGAGACATTTTGACTATATTCTGGACCTGCGTTGTCGCGTAATGCGTCATATGACGCGCCGCGTTAGCGCACCCGGAAGTGCTCCGGTGCGCAAGGCGCAGCTTCCCGGAAACGATCCAGAGCGCGCCGCGCAGCGCGTAACGTAAGCATAACAGGTCATGTGACTTGTTAATAAAACTTTTCATTGGTTCATTTTACTTTTGTTTTCCTAATGATGTAAGACTAGGTCATGTGACCTAAAAATAACACTTTTCATTGGATTAAAACATTTTTTTTCCCAAACGATGAAAGCCCCACCTTGTTTCTGGATGTTTCAGACTGGAGCTGGCGTCACCATGAGAGCACCACCATCTCGTAGCTCCGTCGTGGCCATTCCGCAAGCAATCATGGCAGCCGCTCCCCACCGGAAGCCTGCGGGAGTCGAGGGCCCCCAAGACTTTTGTAGAATCTTCAAGGCTGGGGGGACGCTTTCGAGAATGGGACCCAAGCCCTGGCAGACAAGCGTCCGAGTTCCAAGGTGTCCCAGGGCCATTTTACTGGACCAGGCCCAAATCCGAAGAGCCGGCCGCCATTTTAAGAGTCCTGTGGCAGCCGCCTATCGCTGCACCGCAAGAGTGGGAGCAACTCAACTACATGGTGAGCGAGACGCTGTAGCCGTAAGAGCGGGCGGTAAACAGCTGAATGGCGGAAAAGGCACAGTGTAGCAAAAGCGGGCGGAATGGCAACTGAAACGATAAAGGGGCGCCCCACTACAGCAGACGAGCCTCCGCCATGTGCTTCAAAACTGCATACGTATCTCGTGATATCAAGGTTGGGCAACCAGTACACAACAAGCAGTTACGAGTCCCATTTACACCGGCGCCATTTTGGGCGCGGCCGGGCAGGTCTAGGATCTAGTCAAACATAACAAATGAGGCTGACGTCTCTGAAGCAGTTGACGCACAGCAGGACATAGCAAATAAACATGAAGTCTCTAAAGCTGTTAACTCACTGCAGGACAAAACAAGTGAACCTGAAACCTCTGGAATAATTGTCGCTCAAAAGAACAACACACAAAACTCTGTAGAGCCTGAAGAAAGAAAAACAGAAGGGCACTGTAGTTTCAGACACACTTAAAACTAATGACTTAACAAAGATATCGTCTGTTTATGAAGCAGTTATCATGTTCACAGAATTGACAAAGAAGTGTGCAGACACCAATGCTATTAAGAAACACAAGGAAATCCCTAACGCATCAGCATTCTCGAAAGAGGTTGACACAGATAACATCTTAAGGAACAAAGAAAGACAAAATAAGGATGAGGAAGTTATCACTTTAGTTTTTTCATCAGCTAGCGACAGCAAGAAACACATTGTAATGGAGATTAGAGAGGCTACGGATGGATGAATAAATTATCAAAAGAAATGGCGACTCCCCCCTTTAGCAGATTAGCTAAATCTTTGCGTAATTTGGACATTAAAGTTATATTATTGTTGTTGTTGTTGTTATGGTTATAGTTCTGGTTAATTTCAGCAAGAAACACATTGTAATGGAGATTAGAGAGGCTACGGATGGGTGAATAAATTATCAAAAGAAATGGCGACTCCCCCCTTTAGCAGATTAGCTAAATGTTTGCGTAATTTGGGCATAAAAGTTATATTATTGTTGTTGTTGTTGTTATGGTTATAGTTCTGGTTAATTTCAGCAAGAAACACATTGTAATGGAGATTAGAGAGGCTACGGATGGGTGAATAAATTATCAAAAGAAATGGCGACTCCCCACTTTAGCAGATTAGCTAAATGTTTGCGTAATTTGGGCATAAAAGTTATATTATTGTTGTTGTTGTTGTTATCGTTATAGTTCTGGTTAATTTCCATTCAGAGTGTCCTACACAGCACCACTCTAGGTAAACACTACTTTATGTAAAACCTGGGACATAGCACTCATTGAAACTATAGTTGGTCACCATGGGGTTTAAAGAAGGGATGGTTCTTCACCTGGGTGCCGTCCACAACTCAGCACGTTGTGCTGCCTTGGGACTATTCGCACAAAAGACAGCTTCTGACCATTGTTGTTTTTTTTTGTCAAAAAATGTTTAAATATATTTACAGTTTTTGTTGCGTTCGTTATATTTAAAAGTTAATAAAGTTTTATAATCCTACTTTCTTGGAGTACTATATTTTTTAAAAAAATCAGGTGAATGGGGCCTTGAATCGGGTTATTGTCATGTGTGGGCTTTGCAAGTGTACTGCTACAGGATCGGATATTTCAAACTCAAATGCACGTTCTTTTTCTTACCTTTCCGAAGCATGGAGCGCAATAGCAGGCAGAGAAAGGGTGATGCAAGTGTTGAACACTGCCTGGCCTGGCAAGTTGCTGGCAGTGCCCCCCCCCCCCCCCGCCCGCTCCTGAAAGAGGGCACACACACACCGCCGCCCCGAGTACTTCACAGATCTTTAAAAGACCATGCGCTTGTTCATGAGGCTTAAATGGTTTATCACCCCTTCTAGAACCCCTGCATCGACCCTCTGACGTTTCCTGGAAGAATTAGCACGTAACACAATACCAAGCCCTGTCAGCTGAAACCCCCGAGGAATCGTGGGGCATATTATCAAGGGGGTTTATTTCCGCTTTTTTGGCTTTAAAAGCCAAGAAAGCGGAGATAAAATTATCTCCCTATTACCAAGCTGTCGCTAACACCAGTTAGTGACAGCTAAAAGGAGATAGCGACCATCTTGGGCCCCGCTTTGCATGTCAGTGATATTTATCACTAATGACATGCAAAGTGGGCGTGCCAAGATGTTAGCGACTGGAAACAGTCCCTAACATCGCTATCTCCTATTACCAACTTTTGGAGATATTCGCGCTAAGCGCGAATATCTCCAAAAGCTAACACCTGCCCTGAGCAGTTTTTAGCCATGTTATCCAATGGGAGGTGGATAACATGGCTAAGAGCATTTGCTGGATAATGCATGAATATCGCTGACTTTTCAGCGATATTCATGCATTGCGGCAGTTTTTTATCGCATTTGCGATAAACCTTGCTAATAGCAAGGTTTATCTGCGATAAAAATCGCCGATGTGCGGCGATAATTTTTGTCTCTAAACAAGTTAGAGACAAAAATTATCGCTAGTTGTTGGTAATATGCCCCCGGGTTTTTGCTTGCAGGAATCGGGAGGCGGGAGACTAGCACTGAAATCAGTAGTCTCACGCCTGAATCGGGAGGATTGGTATGTCTGGATTCTCTACAGCTGGGGCCATAAACTACATCCGCAGGGCTAGGTGATAGCCTGGGTCTGGCCTGGACAATCGGACACAGAGGAAGAGGAGTGTCAGAGGGTGCGGAGTGAATAGGGTGAAAGGGAGGTGTCGGGCGGGCACAGGGTGTGATTCTCAGGGAAGAGCAGCGCAGATGGGGGGAAGTATATGGCCCATGCATGAGAGAGAGAGCGGGGGTGACCAGTGCGTGGGGGAGATGCTTGCGAGGGTGGGGAGCCGTGCTGAGAATCGACGGCGTGCAGAGAGTGGGTCTGGTCAAGGCATCTAAAATGGCTGCCGTGCACGACAAAATTGTGGCATTGGACAAAAAGGCAAGATGGCGCAGACAATGTTTATCAATAAGGATTCATTTATAACAAAATATTTTATCGCACTGACAAATTGGCGGTCAACACTTCCTGATTTCCATCGAATCGAACGTTAACAGACGTCACGCAGCAAAAAAAAAAAAAAAACTCACGCACAGCCGCTGGAAGACATGTATCAACATATATGAGCCTCCTCAGCCACCCTCAGAAAACATAAGGGATCAGGATACATCTCCCGCACCCCCTTATACCTAGTAATTTAATTAAAACGAAACACAAAATGGCGAATTCCCGTTTCGCTACCAGTTTGCGGCCCAGTTCGCGGCCCGGGAAGCGCTTCTACCGTGAAAAATAATTTTTTTTTTATTTTCCCCACGGGACCCTTTAATAACCCCAACATCATTCCTAGGGGGTCAAGAGGGGTGTACCTTGCCCCCTTTCATTAAATTCCCCCTTCGTTTTTCACCTCTTCTTCTCTCTCGATCCTACCGAGAGATAAGATGGCGGCCGCTCCGGACTGTTTAGAATGTTGACAGACACCGGAGAGCCAATCAGCTTCGCATCGCAAAGTTCCGTTTCGCGAAAAGTAAGCGGACCGGAGCGCAGCCCGGAGCGCTGTTACAGATATATATCTTGTTTTGAACGTTAATTTCTCAAAAACCACTGGAGCACATATATTGAGACCTAGCAAAGGCACATCGGGCTAACAGTCCCTACAATTTTGCCAAGTTTCGTGCAAATCCATTCAGCCGTTCGAGCTAAAAGTGAGGCCAACCGCCCTATGGAAATTAACATGGGGAAAACGCGTTTTGGGACCCCCCTTTTTTCTCGGCCCCCCCTTGAGGAAACCCCCCCCGAATTTTCAGGGACTGCTCAGAAACAAAATGTGCCATTTTCCTGAAAATTTCAGCCGATTCCGTCCACAAACGCCAAAGTTATTAGACATAGAATTTTCAAAAGTTCCATAGACAAATAATCCTAACTATATATACGTACTGGCGACACGCCAGTAGGTAATATATATATATATATATATATGGTGATTACACCAACTTACCCAGGCTGTGTGAACAGACCTGTGGTGTCAGTTTGAAAGGCAAACCAGGGGTGGCACAATACATGCTGCAGCCCCTGGTAGGCCTCCTAGGGTGCACCTATGCCCTGGGTACCTATGGTACACTATACAGGGGCTCACAAGGAAGACCCAGTAACCAATCTGGTATGTTCCTAAAGTATATGGAGTCCATTTTATAGAGAAAGCAGATAAGACTGGGGCCCTGATTAGCAGGGTCCCAGGCCAACTAAGTCGGAAACCAGCAAAACACCAGGAAAAAAGTGGGGGTAACTATATAGTCAGATTCCACCTTCCTACAGCCCTGACCGCCATCCTGTGTATTTTCTGAGAGAAAGCAAGCACAAACGAGTGTCTAAGCGAAACTTACTGTACTGTTTTCCACGATCCCTGAGGAAGCAGGGTTGTCATGTTCAGTGGTTGCCAGATACTACCTACACCACTGTAGAATACAGGGGGATTGTTGTGGCACTGTAGAGCTAGCTGGTCTAACGGCTAGCATATCCTGTGGAGATTTCCGGAAGCGGTTGGGACACCAAGTCCTCAGTTTAGGTCAGACAAAATGTACAGGTCCTGGGGGACTCCTAGGAACTACACGACAACAGTGTGCTACCATACCATTCATATTTCACTCTACGGCGCACCACTACACTCCAATCACTCTACACCAATGAGCACTGCTCTACTAAGCACTACTACACTCTTTGCCACTGCAATCTACAAAACTCCACAATGCGCCACTTTACTCTGCACCACTTTACTCTGTGCCAATGCTCTCTACTCTGTAGAACTCCACTTTACACCAGTGACCTGTCCCTGACTGCAGGGCTGGTCGCTCCACACACCGCGCGGCTCCCCCCCGTGAGTGACTCCCCGCTGCTGCCCCCGCCGCTGCTCCCCTGCGGCCCGCCCACTTTTCTTTTTGTACCCCGCCCATTGGACACCCCGCTCCCGCCTCCCAGCTGCTTCACCCTCCCACTTCGCCATTTATGGAGGTCGCCGCACGAGAGCGCAGCGGGCGCGCCGATTGTGCGCCGAAGGCGCGCCAAAGGCAAGCCCGTCTGCGCCCGTCCGCGCCTGGACTGCGCCCAGCGCCAGAACCCCTGGTCCTCGCCGATGCCAGCGCACCCGACGAACTTACGACACCGCAACCCTCCACGCACTCAATGCCGGACGGAACCCCGCCTGCTACCGAGCCACCCCGAAGCGCACCCACGGACCAAGTTCACCTGCCTCCGGACCTGCACCGCACCCGCCAAGCCGAGCACCAGCAGCAACCACCTCAAGTGCATCCTGCTCAACATCTGCTCTGTCCACAGACATGCCGTCGAGCTCTGGAACTTGCTCGACACAACATCACCAGACGTCGCCTTCCTCACTTAAACCTGGATGAACGCCTCCTCAGCGCCCGACATCGCCATCGCCATCCTGGGCGGATACAAGATCACCCGGAGGGACTGCGTCAACCAGACGGGAGGAGGCATCGCCATCGTACACAAGAACACCATCCGCATCACAACCAGCTCCGACGACACTTTCACCGCCGCTGTACACCTCCACTTCCAGATACACACCGAACCCAAGACCACCCTCAGAGGCACCCTCATCTACAGACCCCCGGGACCAGGCACACAATTCAGCGAAGACATCACAGACTTCGTCAGCCCGCACGCCCTCCCCTCCGTTGACTACATCCTCCTGAGGGATCTCAACTTCCACCTGGAGAACAACCAGGACAACAACATCACCACCCTGCTGGACAACCTCGCCACCCTCTAACTCAAGCAACTGGTGAACACCCCCACCCACTACGCCGGCCACACGCTTGACCCAGTCTTCTCCTCCAGCAAGTACATCTCCTTCAGCCATTCCATCAGACTTCATTGGACCGACCACAGCTGCGTCCACTTCAGCTTCAGAAGAACCACGGCCCACCACCACCCGCAACAGATTACTCTCAGGAACTGGAACAAGATCACCGCCGACCAGCTCACCACCTCCCTCAGCAAGAACCCTCCCGCCAGCACAACGGACCCCAACGAAGCAGCCAACAACCTCACACAGTGGATCACCAACTGCGCAGACGACCTTGCACCACTGAAGACCCCTCCCAGCGGCCACTGCAGCAAGAATGCCTCTTGGTTCACCAACGAACTTAAGGACTCCAAGAAGAACTGCTGCACCCTTGAGAAAGCCTGGCGCAATGACCAGACCACGGACAACATGACTGCCCTGAAGCACCGCACCCGCAAACACTACCAGCTGATCCGCACCACCAAGAAGACAGCATTGAAAGAACGACTGGACAACAACACCCACAACAGCAAGGAACTCTTCAGCATCGTAAAAGAGCTCTCCAACCCCAGTGCCGGAACCAACAACGACATCGCTCCCTCGCAAGACCTCTGCGACTCACTCACCTCGTTCTTCCACCGCAAGATCGCCAAAATACACAACAGCTTCGGCGCACCAACCACGCACCCAACCACCGAACCAACGCCCCCCACCACCACCCTCTGCGCCTGGACTCCAGTCAGCACCGAAGACACCACCCGCACGATGAACACCATCCACTCCGGATCCCCAACCGACCCCTGCCCCCACCACGTCTTCAACAAGGCCGACTCCATCATCGCACCCCAACTCTGGGACGTCATCAACGCCTCCTTCAACACCGCCACCTTCCCGGAAAGCTGGAAGCACGCCGAGCTCAGCGCCCTCCTGAAAAAACCAACAGTGGACCCCACCGAAATCAAGAACTTCCGTCCCATCTCACTCCTCCCTTTTCCGGGCAAAGTCATTGAGAAGACCGTCAACAGACAGCTGACCGCCTTCCTCGAGACGAATGGATTCCTCGACCACTCGCAGTCCGGCTTCCGAGCCAACCACAGCACCGAGACAGCCCTCATCGCAGCCACTGACGACATCAGGTCCCTGCTCGACAACGGGGAAACAGCGGCCCTCATCCTCCTGGACCTCTCCGCAGCGTTTGACACTGTCTGCCACTGCACCCTAGTGCAACGCCTCAGCAACATTGGAATCCAAGAGAAGGCACTGGAGTGGATCATCTCGTTCCTCGCCGGAAGAACCCAGAGAGTCTGCCTCCCCCCGTTCATATCCGAGGCCACAGAAGTCATCTGCGGCGTACCACAGGGATCATCACTCAGCCCCACCCTCTTCAACGTCCCCTTGCTGCCATCGCACGCCAACACAACCACAACATCATCTCCTACGCTGACGACACCCAGCTGATCCTCTCCCTCACCAACGACCCAGCCACCGCCAGAACCAGCCTACACGAAGGGATGAGAGACGTCACCGAGTGGATGAAGAACAGCCGCCTGAAACTGAACTCAGACAAGACGGAAGTTCTCATCCTGGGGTCATCACCCTCCGCCTGGGACGACTCCTGGTGGCCTCCGGCCCTGGGCACTGCACCCAAGCCAACGGACCACGAACGTAACCTGTGCTTCATCCTGGACTCTTCCCTCTCGATGACCAGACAAGTCAAAGCCGTCTCATCATGGTGCTTCAACACCCTGCGCACACTCCGAAAGATCTTCCGATGGATCCCCACCGAAACCAGGAAGACAGTCCCCCAGGCACTCGTCACCAGCCGACTGGACTACGGAAACTCCCTCTACGCCGGAACCACAGCCAAACTCCAGAAAAGACTCCAACGCATCCAGAACGCCTCCGCACGACTCATCCTGGATATCCCCGACACAGCCACATCTCCGGCCACCTGAGAGACCTGCACTGGCTCCCCGTCAGCAAGAGGATCACATTCAGACTCCTCACCCACGCACACAAGGCTCTCCACGACCAAGGCCCCAAGTACCTCAACAACCGCCTGACCTTCTACACGCCCACCCGCCAGCTAAGATCGACCAGCCTCGCCCTCGCTGCCGTTCCTCGCATCCGCAGAGCAACCAGCGGAGGAAGATCCTTCTCTTACCTGGCAGCCAAGACATGGAACTCCCTCCCCATCCACCTTCGGCTAACCTAGGACCATCTCACCTTCAGGAAGCTACTCAAGACCTGGCGTTTTTCGAGCAGTAGCGGACCCCTCTCCCCCAGCACCTTGAGACCCTTCCGGGTGAGTAGCGTGCTTTATAAATGTCATGATTGACTGATTGATTGCACTCTAGACCAAACTACTCAACACCACTGTACTCTACCACGCTCCACTCCACTCTTCTCTGAAACAGTGTACTCTACGCTACTGCACTCAGGACCATTGCACCCGGGATCACTCCACTCTTCACCACTCCACTCTACTCTGTGCTACTGCAGTCAACACTAATGCATTCTACACACCTTACTCACAACCAATGCACTCTACACCACTGCACATTACGCCAATGCACTCTATACTACTCTACATCATTGCACTCTTTGTCTGTGCTCTCTATGCAACTCTATTCTACTTTGCAACACTGCTCTCAACACCAGTCTAGCAGGCACCACTCTACAGCACTTCTTGTCAATGCACTCCTTGCCACTCTACTATAAACCACTACACTTTACGACAGTCTAATCTGCAACACTTCACTTTCTGCCACTAAACTCCACGCCACTGCACTATATGCTGCCCCACTCTACTCTACACCACTGTCCTTTATGACACACTATTCTAAAACACTACACTCTGTGCCAATGCACTCTACACCACTGCACTCTACACGAAATACTGTGCACCACTGCACTCTATGCCACTTTACTCTACAACACTCTACATCACTGCATAGTACGCAACTGCACGTTGTCACTCTATTTCACTCTGCACCCCTGTAGTCAACACCACTGCTCCCTGAGCCACTGCACTCTGAACCACTTCGCGCTACGCCACTGCCCGCTACACTACTCTACACCACTGTGCTATATATCACTGCACGCCACTCTATTCTATTCTGCACCACTGTACTCTACACCACTGCTCTCTGCACCACTCTAAGACACTCACTCTACTTCGCAAAACTGCACTGTCCGCCATTGAACTCAACACCACCTGACTCTGGAGCACTGCACTCTACGGTATGCGACTCATACCTTTGCACTCTACACCAATCTATTCTACTCTATGCTATTGCGCTCTGACCTACTCTACTCTGTGCCACTGCACTCTGCACCACTCTACTGTACGCTATGCCACTACATTGTGCATCACTCCACTTCACTCTAATCTGTTCTGAACCACTGCACTCAACATGCAACTGCACTCTACACCACACTACACCTCTGCACTCTGTTTTGCATCATTCCACTCTACTCTGAACCACTTCACTCCATTCTGAAAAAAATCAACTCTATGCCACTGCACTCCATGTCACTGCAGTCGACGCTGCATGACTCTACACCACTTTACATAAAAAGCTAATGTAATTTACACTGCTGCATTCTACGTCAATCTACTCTGCAACACTATGCATTACGCTTCTTCACTCGAGGCCATTCTACTCCACTCAACTCCACTCTGCGATTCTCAACTCTATGATACTCTACTCTTTTAAACTCTACTCCACTCCACGACAATCCAGTGAACAACACTACTACATGCAACTCCCTCTATGCCACTCCATGCCACTTTACTCCACTATATTCTACAAAACACTATTCCACTCAATCCCACACCATTCTACAACACTCTATTCGACACTTTGCCATTCCACTCCCCTACTCTACTCCACTCTATGCCACTCCACTTCACGCCAATCTACTCCCTCAAAGCCACTCTAATCCACTCTAGGCAACACGCTGCACGCCACCCAACTCTGTTCTGCACCACTTCAGGACACTCTATGCCACTGCACTCTGACATTCTACTTCGTGCCACTCAACTCTACTCCACTTTACGTTCTTCCACTTTATGACACTCTACTCCCTTCACACCACTCAACTTCATTTAACTCTACACCACTCTATACCACTCCATAACATTCCACTTTACAAAACTCCATTCCACTCAGCTCGCCTTTACCCCACTAACTTTTAGCCAAGCTGAACAGCAGCCACGCTGGTGTACAACATGGCCAAAACCAATAGCTTTTGCATGGATGAGAGCTATTGACTTTGCTAATGCTGGCTAATGCTAACAATAAGGTAGTACTTGCACAACACTTAATGGAATAGCTATGAAGCACTGCTGACAACAGTGCTTATTTTCCGTACTCCGATACACTGATTGTATTTTACTGTTTTAATCTAAACAGTCTCTTGAGAAAAACAAGGTGAAGAAAAAATACACATGCAGAGCTAAGCTCAGCATCATAGCTCAATACTGTGTTGTCCTATCAGCAGTTTCACCATTTGTGCGGCATTGGATTCACTAATCTCTCACTGTAAAAAGTGTCTGCGTACAAAGAGCACACACCTCCCTCCTCATTAGGAAATGGTCATTGGAAATCAATACAGTCAGCAGTGAATGTTGAGATGGATGGTGTTAGACCCCATTCCGGGGCTGCTGGACCTCAGTCGGTGTGGCTGAGTCTTTTGTCACCGATGTCCCGGGGCCAATCCGACTGCAGGTATGGCACCTGAGCCAAGTACAACCCCTTCAACAGTTAGTGGTAGCCACAGGCTTCTCATGGAGGGAGTGTAGGGGTGCTTCCAGCTCAAAACGCAACAACCACCCACCAGCACAAAACCCAATTTGTAATAACGACGGAAAACTCATGAGGTAAGAAATCAACAACTTTAATTGTAGTCACAGCTCAGCAATCTGTGTGAGTGCACACAGACCTGGTCCGTTTCAACTGTCAGCTTCTGTCACCCAGCACAAAGAGCAGATGGATAGAACCTTCAGCCCCGTAATCTTCCACCACGAGAAAGGTGAAGGTGGGACCAGAAAGCTCATTAAGTGATTTCGTGATTTAAAGCTTATACATAAAACACTACAAAATTGTCCAAACCAGTATTCATTTTTCATTAAAAAAAGCACATAAAAACATCACAAAGAATAATACTACACACTACAATAAGCAGGTATAACTATCTAACCGCAGGCCACTATACCTCTGGACTGGTAATCCCTCTTTTCTTCCCTATTCCCAGGTTTGAGTCTGGTATTGGCAGTTGCAGATACTGGGCACAGGTACAGTGCGACCCTCCCCTCCCTCCAGGGTCAGAGGGTCATGGGGCCGCCATGTGGCGTTTCTTCAACAGCACAACTCCTACTCAATGACCGTATAGCGGCACATTCCTCAAGTTCAGTCAGTTGTCACATTGACTCACTGCGCACGCCACAATTTTGGGTTCACAGCAGCATGGTCTGCTCTTGATCAAATTCAGGACAATGCATCTGTGCAGGCCACTTCAGTCCTTAGCGCACACAGATCAATCACTCCCTTGAGTTTCTCCTGGTGGATAGACCCTCTGCTGCGGAGCAACAGCTTCTATTCTCCCTGGATGTTTACACCAACTGCAGGGTTGGTCTACTCATTCCCTCTGTCTGCAGATAGATAATTTTTCAGGTGCTTTAGGACAGGGAGAGAGCTCTTCCTTTCAGGTCAAACTTCAGGCGAAGTCCGGTCACTTCTGGGAGGGAAGGAATCAGAGAGACGCCAGCTGTGGTTGCACAGCAGGCCCCCGAGCTCTCTGAAAAGCACTCCCTTCTTTAGTCTGAGAGAACTTGGAACCAGAACAAGAGGGTGACCGGTTTCCACTTTTACACATTCAAAGCATGCTGGATGCGGATTCACAGTTTTTAGGTCTCGGCCTGCGAAAGACTGCGCACATGAGCAGTTGAGCTGGCGAGTGCGAAAGACTGCGCACATGCGCAGTCGAGCTGGCGAGACTTAATGAGATAGAGGATTGTTCACTATCGAGGTTAAGCGCCGCCCCTCTTCTCCATTGACTGGCGTTTCAAACGGTGGCCAGCCATTGGAGAAGAGGTCCCAGTGACGTTCTTCTATCTCTTTAAGCCCCGTCCTTTTTAGACGGGGTTCCTTGACTTACTGCTGCACGAAAAGGTTTCTTATCTTCTTTATGGGGCGAAACAGATGGCCACATAAAGAAGATAAGGAACTTTTTACTCCAGCAGTAAGTCGGGCATTTAAAGAGAAAACAGCACGTCGTGGCTGCCCGACATCGTTACATATTTATCTTTATTACAGTTGAGGGCAGGCTCTTGCCTTTCTCTGCGTGCCACTCGCATGGCGTTGATGCCGGCCGTTCCCCTCCTTTGAGCGTGCTTGTTTCCCTGGTGGTCCCACAGGTCTGACCTCTTGCAGACTTCTTTTGAACCATCCACTATCTCTTGCGGCGTCACCTGGGCTTCCCAGTTCCCTCAGCCCCATTCCAGGTCTCTGGCTTTTTGAGCGCTCTGACACCAAAAGGCTACAAGGCACTAAAACAACCGTTGGTGCAGCAGGTGCAATGACAAAGGGCCACAGAGTTGGGGGCGTGCACGGGAGGGGACAAAGGGCCGGGAAGGGGGGCGCCCCTTGCAGGGACGTACTGGGCGGGTACTGCATGGGGGTCGTGGCCGCTCTCCCTCCAGGTCTCCAGGCTCAGAGCCGTCATTGTGTGCGTGGCGGGGTCTTTGGGGGGGTCTTCGAATCCGTGCCTCTACCAGGGGTGTCTGCGAGGCCTGCCCCCCCCTCCCTTGAAGTGAGCTGCTTGGTATATTGCACCCGCCCACTGCCCCTAGGACGCCCAGCGCTGGACTCGGGGGCACCCCCTTCAGCTGCAGGGTTAAAGCCCACCCCGCTCCGCCCTGCAGATCCCACCCCTCCTGTAACTTTAACTCCCGAGGAGGAGAGAGCTACCCCTGGTCTGTGCATACGGTGCCCTCTGGTTCCTGCAGTTGGGCATCTCATCCCTGCACTTTTGCACCTAGGCTAGGCTCCCTGCTTCTCCTCATCCCGCGCCCCTCCCCCGCATCACTCTGTGTTCCACGTGTCCAACTCGGTCCTTGGTCCCTACATGGAGGCCGCAACTGGTTCCTGCAGCTGTCCATCCCGTCCCGGCACTTCTGCACCCCAGCTCCCTGCTTCTCAGCATCCGGCGCCCCTCCCCCACATCACTCAGTTTTGGAGGTGTATAACTCTGTCCTTGATCCCTGCATGGGGAGCCACTGGTTCCTGCAGCTGTGCATCCCGTCCCTGCACTTCTGCTCCCCGGTTCCATGCTTCTCAACATTCTCACCCCCCCCTCACAACTCTGCTTTCGAGCTGTTCAGCTCGGTCCTTGCTCCCTGCATGGGGTGCCCACTGGTTCCTGCAGCATTGAACCCCTGCCCTTTGCAAACACGCCCTCTAGTCCTGTTTGCTTCCCCTTCCAATGACTTGTTTTTGAGGTGTTGCCACCGTCTCTTGGTCCCTGTATGAGGTGCCCACTCGTTCTGCAGCATTGAACCGCTGCACCTAGGCCTCTTGCTTCCTCTGCCACCCGCCCCCCGGTCCGGCTTGTTTCCAGTTCTCGCTCCCCGTTTTCAATCTGTACTGCTCGGTCCTTGCTCCCTGCATTAGGTGCCCACTGGATCCTGCAGCGGCATTGAACCCCTGCCATCTGCACCCACTTCCCGATGTCATTCCTGCTCTCCCTCCCTTGTTTTCGAGGTGTCCTCGCCCCCCTCCACCTGCACTTCCGGAGGGGCTGAGTCCACCCCTCCCCCTCGGCCAGTTGGCCGGTGTCCGAGGCTGGCTTGGCTGCACTCGGAAGGGGTGGGGCGGTGTGTGCCTTGCAGTGCCCTCCGGATCTTTGGACTGCGGGTCTCACTCATGTGTTGTCTGTCTCCGGGGAAAGGGGTGGCGGTGGATCCCGAAGGACGGGGCCAGGGGTGTGAATGGTGCTGTTCACTTGAGCGTGTACGCTCGCTGAGTGGAGAACGCAATGTTGTTTCGTATTCTGATGCTATGTTCACAGTCCGGTGTTTTCATCGTATATCGAAATGAAGCAAGCGCCTCTTGTTCTGGAATCCAGTTTCTAAGCGCTTAAGGATAATAGATCATTGTGCAGGAACTAAGAGCTGTCCAACAAAGCGTGGAACTGAACATCTCCATTAACATTGCATTAAATAAATCTCCCTGGCAGGAGGTGTGCATGGTACGTAAAGCAGGAAGGAACGTGTACTCTGTCCCTGCAGGAGGTATGCATGGTACAGTGTGGAGGCCCAGCCACTCTCCTCCTCCTTCCCACACACGAAACCCAGTATTCCGAACTCTAGTTACACGGGAGGTGTTTCCTGAGCTGCCCCTCGTCTGCGCGCCCGGCTGTCGCTATCAATAGTACATCTCTAGAGTTGTGCACAGTGTTTAGTATTAGAGCTTATTCTGTCCTTAAGGCGCTTTCCTGTGTGACCGGTTCAGTAAATGACATCACCCGCTTGCACAGGATCACAGCATTGCAAACATCAAATTTAAACCTCCAGATTGAAACTCCGGTCTGTTGGTTACACAGTGACAGCTATTAAAACATTGCTTAGGAAAGAAAGGATAACGTTAAGCTGTGACATTGTAGCGCCAACATGATAAGGGGTGAAGTCTTCAGGGTGCTTGAGATGTCCTGTGTTTGAAGCACAGCGCTTCCTAAGCCCTCTTGTGAGCGCCCTCCTGCAGGGGTTTCTTAGAAGGAGGGGGTCGGATTCTTAAATCAGGCCTCATTAACGAGGCGCTCTTTGCAGGCAGTGCTTCAAATGGAAAAAAATAAATGCAGGTACTCTCCAAATTGAGAAGTGGACTAGGGGCGGGGCATGGTGTGGGGCTAGGGGCGGATCTATGGGCAGCGCAAAGGGATCCAACCAGGGGCCCATTTAAGCACAGATGCACGCAGACGAGCATTCAGTACATGTGTTTTAGAAACGCTTACATTCGCTGCTGCCCACATTAATAAACCTTGATTCCCACTTGCTGTGCTACAGCATTACTATCGCCACCTGTGCTTCTGTATTCTGCTATGCCAGCAGGAAGCCTTCTCTTCGATTTCATGAGTAACAAAATATGTCAGTTAGCAGGCCCTGCTCACACACGTACAGTTTAATGCACTCCACAGAGCCTAAGTGGACACTGTGCAGGCGCACAACGCCCATTGCCCTCAAAGGGCTCCAGCCCCCCTCCCCCCTCGTGTGAGGCAGCCCGGGCTAAGACAGCTTCCAGGGCACACCCTCAGGAAGAATGAATTAAAAACTGTAGATCTGTCATTCACCGGCTAGACAGAGCATGCCATGTATCCCCAGTGCTTAATTTGTGTTGTTGGTTTCCAGTGCTCAGCACTTAACTGTCAGCACCAGGACTTATGGGAGTCTGCCACATGGTGGAACTGTTTTTCTGATTTAGAGATGAGCACAACTACATAGAAAATTATTCATGCCTGCCACCAAAGCCATTCTTGTAGTTTACAGGATCTGGAATAGTCTGAAATGTCACACTTGCAGGAGTGTGATGGTTAGTAGTTGTGTTGGTGGGGTAGGGCATGCTGTAGTAGCCGCCTGACCAGGGCCCTGGCACATATTATTATACAAATTAAGCACTGTGTATCCCTGATGAATCAAAGCCTGGCGGCTCCGCCTCGCGCACACCAGTCTCTCCCTCTCTCTCCACCTGCTAATTCCGGCCCACTCCCTCAATCCGCTCACCACTTCCGTCCTCTGCCTGAGGACTGGCTCACTGTGACAGCAGCTCAACGGGTTAAGCACTGGCCGCTCGTGTGTTCACAGCCTTCATTCCCTCAGTCCCTGGCGACCTGTCCTGTCGTTTACAGCGCAATGAAACAAGTTAGCGGAGGTAGGTGCTAAGGTATTCATTGCGATCCGTCCCCAGGCTTCATCCCTTTACTTCATTCACCAAAGAACGGCAGGCTCAGGAAGTTCGAGTTTTCGAGCCCAGGCTGAGACAGCTCCTGGGCACACACACCGCTGCACCGCACCCGAGTACTTCACAGATCTTTAGAAGACCATTTGCTTGCTGACGAGGCTTTGTTCTTTTTCTCCCCCCTTTCTTAGAGCCCCTGCTTCTCCACTCCCACTCTGCGCCTGCCCGAGGCCACGCAGTGGCCATCAAGAGGGCGGGCACCTAGTCAAGGAGGGCGGTCCCGCCCCCACTTGCATGTCCGGCACATCCGCCTCACCGGTTGGAGGAGGCGGCCTGCCGAGAATCTCGTCCGGGCGGCGGGGAGGGGCTTCAGGGGTACTTATGCTGCAGTGCCCTTCTCCTAAGCCTCTTTGCCGCCCGGACGCCGTCGCGATCTTGCGGGACACTCTTTTCGTTTATCTCGTCGTTTTGAGGTGAGCGTGGCCTCGGGCCTACCCCATCCCCCCCCCCTTTCTGCGTTGCCGCCTGCTCCCTCTAGGTGAGGTGTGAGCCTGGCGAGGCGGCCCGCTTGAGCGGGCTGCTGTGGGGGGGGGGGGACGTCCGGGGCCGTTACGGTCTTTGTCTCCATGGGCAGTGCGGGTCCGGCCTGTACTTGTAGGGCCCCGCTGCGATTCCTAGGTCGGCTAGCCCCGGTTTTCCCGGTTTTGGGCCTTTGTAAATTTGTGCGGCCTAGGGGGAGGGGTGAGGGTGCAGTCGCCGCAAGATGGGGCCTGTATTCTCCGGGGGCACATTACCTCCGTTCTTCCTTCCCCGCCCCCCCCCCTTACTCCCGTCTGGGTGGCCATTTTGGTTTTGGTCGGCGTGCTGTTTGTTCAGGGGGGGGCTGCACGTGGTGGTTAAGGCAAAATGTTCGGATTGTGCGCGTGTGTTTTCCCCCATTGCCTGCCAGTTGCTCATGGTATGTTTGCCGCACAATGTTTTATTTAAACGTCATACTCTAAAGTCTACAGATTGATTCATGTTCGTAACTTTGATTCATTGTACGATTAGTGCATCTGTTGTTATATGTTTAAACAAATGCCGTATCCATGTAGTACTGTAGTTCTTATGCTATGATCGATGCCTTTTGTTACGTTTCCTGATGGCGCGGCGTATGTTTTCGAAGGGATGCGGGGAACCAGCTAACAGTCTGCAGGCTTATGCATGTTTGTACCGTAGTTTCATCGTATGATTTGTTCTTATGTTGATCCATGTTTTAGCAATGCCGTATCCATGCTGGTACTGTAGTCTTATCTCTATGCTGGGTGCCTTGTGTTACATTTCTGATGGCGCGGCGAATGTTTTCGAAGGGATGCGGGGAACCATTTTACAGTTAGTCAATGTATGTAGCGGTGTGGGGGGGGGAGGAGCGCTGAGCTTGGCGGTGTCCGGTCCTTGTGGGCGCGGGATCCGGCGAGCAAATTTGGCGGTACCCCCTCGCGGCCACACGCTTGCTGATATTTTAATTTAATGCGGTTTTCGCCTGCGTTTTCAGTGTATTGGTGGGATGGCGCCTCCGAAGTGTGCTACGTTGGCTATGTTTGTGCGCATCTTTGGCCAAATGTTTTCTTTTACCGATAGGCCCTCGTGCTCTCTAGGCCTCATTCCTCCGATTTGTTCGGGGTGCAGCGCGTGGTGGGGGGACCCGGTGGGCGCGCAGCGAGTCCGCAATTGTGAAAGCCCCCTTCCCGAGGTCGCGGAGTGATCGCGCTGGCGGGAGTTGCCTTCTTGGGGGGGGAGGAAGGTGGGGCCTGCGTTGCTAGGGTCCCGGGCCTGCTAGGGTGTTGTTGCCTGGCGCCGGCCTTTCTCCCATGCGAAATGTACTAATATTGTGGTCTTCTTTCCAGGAAGTGTCTTCGAGGCTGATTATGGGCTCTTCTTTTTGTGTGGGCGCGCGCACCGGCTAGTGCGGCCTCGGTGGCGCCCGGTTATTTACATGCCTTTTTCCTTTTCTTACAGATTCCGGCCGTTGCGTGCAGTCGCTTCCGCACCCAGGCCTTCCGGGGTTGCCAGGCATCGGTGCATCTAGCCCGCGCCCCCCCCTCCCCCGCTTCCCCATATTGCGCCCACGCTTACGCGCAGAGAGTGTAAGGTATGTTTTCATGTGCGTGCGATTTGGTGTTCTCGTGTAGGAATTCTCACGCTTCCTGCCTTCTTGGGCCCGCTTCCCCCCGGGGCGTTACCGGCGGTTTAGGAACATGGGTGCTCATTGTGTCCCTGTATGGGCATTTTCATTTTGAATTCAGGTGTCTCACAGCCCACTCTGTTGTTTCAGGAATTTTACTCGTTTTGAGGAACTGCATCCGTGCGTTACTTTCGATCAAAGTCACGAGGATATTCGCAGAGGTATGTTAGTGCAACGAGGGGACCTTCCCTAGGAAGAGTTTGTTGGAGGGACAAGTCTCTTCCCTCCTCTGGTCTAGTGTCTTAGGGTGCTTTGGGGTGGGAGCTTACTGGGGGTGGTAGGTGTCTGCTGGCTTGACGAAAGTCGTGTGAATACATTGCTCACGGTCATCTCTTTTGCAGGATACTTTCGAAGGCGGCATGGAGAGTCAGGGGTCCCCCGCTCTTTTCTCACAGACATCCCAGGTTGAGGATTCTGGGCTAGGACCGTCGCAGGACCCTCAGATGAAAGCCCTTTTGGATGCGATAAAGGCCAATGGGGTGGCGTGGGCGAGTGGACTTTTACTAGCCAATCCCCCAAAAGCACCAGGGCCGGCCCCTGCCCCACAAATAACTGAAATAGAGGTGGCAGAGGACACAGCCACAGTGAGGTCTAAACGCACGAGGAAGCCAACAGTCAAGGACTTCCCACCGGAGCCCCCCGCAAAGTCCAGGGCGGCTGACCCGGTCAGAAACGTGATAGTGCACGCCCCCGCATCCCCCCCAGCGGTGGTCCGGGTGTGCCCCCCCTCACCTCCTCGTTTGGCGGCCTCTAGTGCGGAATTCGCTACCCGGGCGGACCTGGGTAAGATTACTGACTCGCTGGCGTCTTTTATGTCTGAAATAAGAGCCAGTTTGTGCCCTGCCCAGTCACGGTCATCTGTTTCTATGCAATCTGCGATTTTGCCACCTTTAGCAGTGGCCCCTTTGTCTTCTGCCGGGGAGGCAGATGTTGTTCAAGTGTGGGGTGGTACTCCTTCCCAAGGGGGGGTTAATGCGGGTCCCATCAGTTTTCCTATTGTCCCGACGGTCAGCTCTCCCAACAGTCTGGTGCCGGGAGCTCTTCTTCCACAGGTTTTGCCGCCGGTGCAGAGTGTGCCCCAGGAGGCCCTCTTGCCTGCGGTGGTCGCAGTCCAGCCACTGGTGGGGGCATCTGCCGCCCCTCCACCCTTGCCAACCATCAGTGCTGTGGCTCCACCGACAGCTGTGGGGTCCATCCCTGCGCCCACAGCCCTCATGACCATGGCTCCCCTTCTGTCAGGCAAATGCTCCCTGGCCTGGCAGGTTCCTCAGGCGGCTAAGGAAGGCATTTGGAGGAGGGAGTTCATAGACATTTTCTCGCTTCTCATGCTGGGGGCGGATGGGGTAGATGTGAGAAGGATGGGGTCAAAAGATGAGGAAAAGAAAGCTCGCTTCCAATCCTGGCCTGAGAAGACAATAAAAAACTGGCGTCAGGCCTTCGCCATCTTGGCAGCTGTCATAACTGAGCGTTTCCCTGATCAAGCACAGGGTCTTTTCCAATACAATAGCGTCATAATTAATGAAGCGGAAGCAACATCAGGGATGGGGTGGTACTTGTATGACTGCGAGTTCCGTAAAAAGATGTCGGTCTGCCCCGAGCTGGAATGGGACCAGGTTGAGGTCAGACTGTGGATTGCTCATATGGGCAAAAGTAAAGTAGAAAGTGGTAACAGTGTTGTCCAGGCCAGGAAGACGGATAATGAGAAGCAGTTCTCGCAGAAGAAGAGTAATTTTCGCCAGTCCTTTCGTGGGGGGCGTGGGGGGGGCGGTTATAACAAACAATTCGCCAAGAAGTATGCCCCTTCCTCCTGTAGGATGTTCAATGCGGGGAACTGCACCTGGGGGAAAGCCTGTAAGTTCTCCCATGCGTGCAGCAGGTGTGGTGGTTCCCACCCCGAGTCTTCATGTGAGAAGAGATCCCCCGCCCCCAACGCTGCCAGCAAAGACAAGTAGTATCTCCAGGGACTTCCCCCCCCCTTCCCCCGGTTCTGAGGTGCCCCAGCAGCCCGACTTTCTCATCCCCCCCCTTTGCCCGCCTGAGTTGCCCGTCAGGGACCCTCCCCAGCTTAGGTCCAAAGGCCCATCCCCAATCATTTTGCCTAGGTTGCTTGCCCTCCTTCATAAATACCCCAATGTAAAAGATAGGGATATCCTGTCTCATGGTTTCCTCGAGGGCTTCCAGATCCCCTATCAGGGTCCTAGAGTCAGCAGAGATGCTGAAAACCAAAAATCGGTGAGGGAGCTCCCGGAGGTTGTCGACAAAAAGATCACCAAGGAGGTAGTTTTGGGGAGGGTGGCTGGGCCTTTCCTGTCCCCCCCCCCTCCAAGACTTTGTCGTGTCCCCTTTGGGTGTGGTCCCTAAAAAAGAACCTGGGGCTTTCAGGTTGATACACAACTTGTCCTTCCCAGAGGGGAACTCTGTCAATTCTTGGTTGCCTGAAGAGGCTTGTTCGGTCTCCTACTGTTCTCTTGACATGGCCATAGATTTGGTGAGGAGGGCAGGAGAAGGAGCCTGGCTGGCCAAGGCAGATATAGAGGCGGCTTTCCGCTTGTTACCGGTCCATCCTGACAGTCAGCATCTCTTGGGCTTCAAATGGAAAGGGGGGTACTACTTCGACAAGTGTATGCCCATGGGTTGCGCTGTCTCGTGTGCCTTCTTTGAAGCATTCAGCACCTTTCTGCAGTGGGCCCTCACAGAGGAATACAATGTGGCTGCGGTGTCTCACTACCTGGATGATTTCCTTTTCATGGGAGGGAGGGCACGCAGGAGTGCCAAGAGGGCCTGGACTGTTTTGTGGAGCTGGCGGGTCGCTTGGGGGTGCCCTTGGCGCCAGGTAAGACCGAAGGCCCTGCTCAGGTGCTGACTTTCCTGGGGATTGAGCTTGACACTGTACAGGGAGTGTCCCGTCTTCCAGCAGAAAAGGTGGTGGCCTTGAGGGGTGACATTCAAGCTTTGCTGGGCAGAGACAAAGCGCCTCTGGGGGTCATTCAGAGCCTGCTAGGTAAGCTAAACTTTGCTGCAAGAGTGATTCCTGTTGGGCGCGTCTTTGCAAGGCGCCTGGCCAAAGCCACTGCTAAGATTAACAAACAGTACCATTTTGTCAGGTTGACCTCCGGTCTCAAGAAGGATTTGAGGATGTGGGATGTTTTCTTGGCAGAATTTAATGGGACCGTGAAGTGGAGGTCCCCGTGGGTGGAGAGTCCAGAGTTAAACATGTACACGGACGCCTCGGGCCGCGAGGGCTTCGGGGCCATTTTGGGAGAGCAGTGGTGCGCGCAGGGTTGGCCCAATTCATGGCGCAAGCGGGGCATTACTTCCAACATTGCTGTCCTGGAACTCTTCCCTATTGTCATTTCCTTACACCTGTGGCCTGAGGTCCTGTCCCACAGAAAAGTCTTGTTCTGGTCAGATAACATGGCAGTGGTGCAGGCGATTAATGGGTTGTCTGCCAGCTGCCCCTTGGTGCTGTCTCTACTCCGGGAATTAGCTAGCAGGTGCCTGTTTTGCAATGTCGAATTTAGAGCCAGACACATTGTGGGGGTCACCAATGTCGCAGCTGACGCTCTCTCTCGTTTTCAGCTGGATCGTTTCCGGGCAGCTTGCCCCCAGGCGAGAGAGGAGATGACCCCCTTTGCGCCAAGGCTTTGGCACATCTTGGAGTGGAGCAGCACATGAGGGAACTAGGCGAAAAATCATTAGCGTTGAGTACACGTAAGCGCTACTCAAGCCACCGTGCTACGTTCACTAAAGTTATCACTGACCTGGGTTTGCAAACGTTGCCATTAGAGAAGAAAGTTCATGCCTTTATAGTATGGGCTAAGAAGCAGTTGAAATCGCATTCTTGGGTTTGCGGCCACCTAGCGGCCATTGGTCACGAGGCTCGATTGGGTGGGGGGCAAGATCCCACTTCTTCTTTTGCGATTAGGGCGGCCTTGAAGGGTTGGGCGCGGGAGGATCCTAGGGCCCCAGATGACAGGTCTCCCATTGATTTCCCTTCTCTCCAGGCCATGTTGCAGATGTTGCAAGCAGTTGTGCACTCCGGGTACGAGGAGGCCCTCTTCGCTGCTGCTTTTGTCCTAGCTTTCTTTGGTGCGTTCAGGAGTAGTGAGCTGGTGGCTCGCTCTAAGTCAGATACCTCTATGGATGCCCTGGGTGTGGCGGATATTAATTTCGAGGGTGGGTTGTCTATTAAGCTGAGAAGATCCAAAACTGACCAGTCTGGTAAGGGGTCTCTTATTAGACTCTCCCCCCTTGGGGATTCCCGTTACTGCCCCGTGGCAGTGCTGCTAGCCTTCCTAGCATTGCGCCCGTCGGGGCCTGGTTACCTCCTAGTGCATGCCGATTTCAGCCCTTTAACTAAATATCAAATGGACAAGATCATGTTGGCTTGCCTTGACAGGGCTAGTTTGTTGGTTCTAGGGAAGAAGTTCTCTAGTCACTCCTTCCGCATAGGGGCGGCCCCATCGGCCTTCCGCGCTGGGATGTCCCCTGGGCAGGTGCAGTCGGTTGGGCGTTGGGAATCTGCTTGTTATAGGCGTTATGTTAGGCCTTGATCCCCGTTCTTCAGTTTTGTGTTCATTTTGTTTGCTGTGCTTCGTATATTTGTATAAACATGTGAATTTGAATAAACACCCTTGAACATATCGCGTCTTTCTTTGACAGGTGCTCGCGTGTGGGTCTTGGGGCACTCTATGGTCAGCAGATTGGCACGATGGGCTGCCATCAGACAGTGGACTGGTACCTTCTCAGAGATAGAGTGCGTGTGGTTGGGATTCCCGGGAATGCGCTGGCATAGCCTACTCTTTCGACTGCGGGAGATCCTTGCCCGGGGGGGGCCTCTTCCCCAGCATTTAATAATCCACTTGGGTGGCAATGACATTACCTCTGTGGGGAAGTCCGCTCTGCTGCTCAAGATGAAAACAGACCTGGGTATCATTGGCAGCATGTTGCGCGAATGCGAGGTCTGGTGGTCTGAATTAGTGCCCAGGAGACACTGGCGGGGTGCTAAGTCCAGCGAGGCAATCGAGAGAACTAGAAGGCGCATAAATGCGGCCATGAAAATGTTTACGCAGCGCAGAGGGCTGGGTTTCATTAAACATGACTTGATTCAGGAAAAGGTCAAGGGGTACTTTGAGGAGGATGGTGTTCACCTCACGCCTGTTGGCTTAGACCTCTTTCTGCTGGACTTAAAAGAGGCACTCATGAGCAGAGGATGCAGGTAGAATAGGTGACAATGGTGGGGGGCCTGTGCGGCAGCGGTGACCACCGCACAGGCTGTGGCGGAGTTACGGGGCGATCCGGAAGAAGAGAGGTGCAAATGATGTACTTCAGCGGGCACATAGGGGTGCCAGAGCCTAACCTGTAACCTCATGGGAGGTGCAGGAATCCGTGTCGGCGCCCCAGTAGTCCTTCGGGCGGTTGTGGGCCTGTGCAGCCGGGGGTTTGCCTAGTCACGCCCAGCAAATGGGTGTGTCAGTATTTAATTCTATTTTACAGCAGTTGGGTGGTTCGCCACTGTGCTGTTTGGCTCAAACAGGCGGACAGGTGGCGAGAATGCGGCCTGTCCTGGATCGCCCGTAAGCTAACCCACCATCTTTACATATGTTGTATGTAAATAAATCCTGCAGGGGTGCTGTTTGTTTTCCTAGATAGATTTCAAGGAAAGGAAGGAAGTGCCCCAGAGTGAAGGTGGTCGTACACAATGTGTGATCGTTTGGTGGAGTTTTTCTCTGGGAGTTTTTGGGGGCAGGAAGTATGGCGGGCATGGCAGTAAAGTAAGCACCCTCTTCCCAAGGTTACAGAATTCCCTCGGAGAGTTCAAAGCGATGCTCTGTTTTCGTGTGAGCTGGCAGGCGGGGGGGGGGGCGGGCGTTATCGCGTCAGACCAGAAGTGCTGGGTTATTTAAAGTTAGGGCCTTGTTTACAGAATTGTAAGGCAGGGGCAGGTGGAAGAGCCATGTCACTAATAAGGCCTAAATGGTCAATGAAAGTGCTCGTGAGTCACAAGGGAAGGAGGTGGCAAAGGGACATCCCGGCCTCTTTGTTGGTTGCAGGTTAGGAATTTAGAAATGATGTGGGACAGCTTCCTCTCTGTGTGACTACTTCCGCAGGCTATGAAACATCCCCAAAGTGGACTTAGGCCTTTTCGGTACATTTCCAGTGTGAGTCAGCGTGCATATTTTTGGCATTATAGGGCGCTAAAAGTGCTTCCGTTGCCGCTGCATGTCCCCCAATCCCTGCGACATCCTTTCACAAGGTGCCTCTCTGAATAATATTTTGACCACAAAACTAAACGCTGGGACAGAGAATGCAGCCCAATGCAGACTGCAGCCCCTGCTTTCACTAATGTGTGCAGGGCAGGACTGGGGAAGCAAAAGCAGTCCTGGCAATATCCAACCAGCCCCTTCTCCTTTCGCCTCCTCATGCATTCTCTCTTTTTCGGTTCTTTCATTCTTTCTCTCCCCTTTTTTTTCCCTCTCTCTTCTCCCTCACTGATTGCTTTCTCTCTACCCCCCACTCCAGTCTTTCTCTTGAAACCTCTGTGCCTACTGCAATTTAAAAGCTGGGGAAAGTGAGAAAAGTACTAGGGGCTGCTTCACAGCAGTGAAATAAAGGGGGGCATGAAGTAAAATAATTTTTACTTGCTGGAAACCCACAACCCACACCTGCAATGTGAGAGACACCAGTGTGTATGAGAGACAGCACTGTGAGACAGCATTGTGTGTAAGAAAGACAGCAGTGTGTGAGAAACAGCAGTGTGTGTGAGAGAGACAGCAGTGTGTGTGAGAGAGACAGCAGTGTGAGAGAGACAGCAGTGTGAGAGCGACATCAGTGTGAGAGACAGCAGAGTGTGTAAGAGAGACAGCAGTGTGTGTAAGAGAGACAGCAGTGTGTTAGACCTTTTCTTTATGTTTTGGATTTTGAAACTGAAATAAAATGCATTATTTGCAATGTCAATAGCTCATACTCGCGTAAATAGGAGACCTACTGCATTGCAAACGCAATAGGTCTTGCATTTGAGATAGATTAAGCTATTGGCATTATAAATGACAAAGCCATTTATTTATCCGTTATCAATGCCAACACATAAGTAAAAAGTATGTAATTTAAAATGCAAATAGCTCTAACTTTTGCAAAGGCGAGAACATTGCATTGTAAATGCTTGTTACCCGTAGAACTTGTTTGGGTTATTTCTTCTTTCATATGCCTTTTCTAGGCTTTCTTCCTGACTCAGTATTTGTGCATAGTAGTCCTCTTCAAAGCAGAGTTGTCTTGTGTTTGGAGCACACACAACAGAGGCACAAACAGGTGTGAACTGTTTGCACCTGGGTATCAATAGCCACAATGAACAGTGATTAGGGAAGAGTCAAAAAGCTTAGCCTCATCTAAGGGACTCTTCACACTCACGACAGAGATTACAGCCTAACATTTCAAGCTCGCCATTCATGAAAACAAACTCACATCTGCCAAGGGTTTCTAAATATGGATCTCACAGGCCTCCATTTTTCAGGTACACTCTCACACACATAATACAAATGCGAACATATTTAACATGTACGGGCACTCAAGGAATAGGAGTACTACTCTACACCATGAAGGGGACATTCCCATCTAAACAGATGCATTCAGGATTCATTCAAATTTCACTATAGGACCAACATTGTTTCAGATCCCTGTTAAAGGGTCATAGACAGCAGACTGCTCCTCCCATACTTGCATACTACTAATGTAGTGTCGAAGCAGTCAGAAACTGACTTGTGTTTTGTAAATGATTACCATCTAATCTTGGCAGTCATAAGGAGGGTGTAAAGCCCCTTTCATCTTGTGACTTGCAAGGTGCTGCAACACACAATGCAGGTTGTGATATGCAATGCATTACTACAAATAGATAATTCATACTTTACACCTGAAAATAAGACAGCTGCATTGTCTTTGTGAATACAAAGTAAGTGTGTGGGGTGAATTAATGGGCATGTTAGCAAAACGTTTTATTGGATCTTCATCCTGGGGAAAATGATTTGGTTTCCTTGTCCGACAACGATTTACTACAAGCAATGAAGATGGATTTGATCAAGATTAAAGAATAAAGGGAGGGACACAAATGCTATGGTCTGAATTGGGGCAGAACAGAGCTTGGAGGGGTGCTAGGAAATCCTGTGTGATTGAGAAGCAAAGAAGAAAGGGCAACAGAAGAAAACAGAATTCTGGACTCTTCCCAGTCAGTGTTCCTGCAGCAACCACAGCACCGAGACTGCCCTCATCGCCGCCACCGATGACATCAGGACCCTGCTGGACAACGGCGAGACCGCAGCACTCATCCTCCTAGACCTCTCTACCGCCTTCGACACCGTCTGCCACCGCACACTACGCGCACGCCTCCACACCGCAGGGATCCGAGACAAGGCTCTGGATTGGAACACCTCCTTCCTCTCCGGCAGAACCCAGGGCGTCCGCCTCCCCCCATTCCGTTCAAAAGCCTCCGAGATAATCTGCAGCGTATCCCAGGGATCCTCCCTCAGCCCCACGCTGTTCAACCCCCGCTCGCACACGTAGCCCGAAAGCACGACTTCAACATAATGTCCTACGCCGAGACACTCAGCTGATCCTCTCCATCACCAAGGACCCCATCACCGCTAAAGCCAACCTCCACGAAGGAATGAAGGCCGTCGCCGACTGGATGAAGACCAGACGTCTGAAGCTGAACTCGGACAAGACGGAGGTCCTCATCCTCGGCTCCAACCCTTCAGCCTGGGACCACTCCTGGTGGCCGACGGCACTGGGGGCAGCCTGGACACCCACCAACCATGCACGCAACCTGGGAATCAGCCACGACTCAATGATCTCAATGACCAAGCAAGTCAAGGCCGTCTCCTCCTCCTGCTTCAACACCCTCTGCATGCTCCGCAAGATCTACAGATGGATCCCGACAGATACAAGAAAGACAGTCACCAAGGCCCTCGTCAGCAGCAGACTCAACTACGGAAACGCCCGCTACGCGAGAGCCCCGACCAAGCTCATCAAATGACTACAACGCATCCGAAACGCCTCGGCACGACTGATCCTCGACGTACCACGCCACGGCCACATCACCCCACACCTGAGAAACCTGCACTGGCTCCCCGTCAACAAGAGGATATCCTTCAAGCTCCTCACCCATGCACACAAGGCACTCCACAAGACATGACCGGCCCAGCCTACCTCAACAGACGGCTCTCCTTCTACATCCCCAACCGCCAGCTACGCTACGCTGACATCTCACTCGCCACCGTCCCACGCATCCGAAGAACAACCACCGGTGGGAGATCCTTCTCCCACCTCGCCGCCAAGACATGGAACACCCTCCTCCCACTGAGCCTACGGCAGACCCAAGTCCTGCAGACCTTCAGGAGGAAATTAAGGCCTGGCTGTTCGATCAGTAGCGCCCCGCTCGTCCGAGCGCCTTGAGACCCTCGCAGGTATGTAGTGCGCTTTACAAATGATTGATTGATTGAACAACGAAATGAGAGGTTTTTGCAGAATTATGGGAATTTTGGTATTGACACAAGGAGATTGTGCAGGCAGATCAATCTTTGTTCTGCCAAGAAGGGGTGCATTTTTAGGTTTTTGGCAATAAGTAATATCTTTTAGAGCTTCGTAGAAAGATTGCAGGTTTGTTGGGTGAGAGATCATGGAGTTTCCAAAAGGTTTTTGGGGTTTGTCGGTTTGGTTTAAAAAATTAATTGTTGGTGTGTGTCAGGAAAAAGCCTGCAAGTTTTCCTGGTTGGTGTGGCAACAGGAAAATTGCTGTATGGGGGCATTTAGGTGGGAGGGGGGAACCCAGCTCAGGGACGTCCGGGATATTGTAAAGGAGCAAAGGGATGGATTGGGCAAAGGTTACAGGGGAGTGTTTTTGGTGACATCAGTGGGGGCAGGAAATGTATGGTAGGTTGGGGTGTGAAGAGAGGGAGGGTGAAGGGAGATTTTAGAAGGGTGGGTTGATTAGGAAGTTTATAATGCTTCAGTGAGGTTATCAGTTGTGTCAGACAATTCGCCTAGATTTTTGTTGGGTTTCACATCAGTTTCCAGACCAGTTCTCTTAAAGCAGCATTTTACCCTTACACTTAGGGTAGAGTGTCTTCTCTGCATGCCGACATGCCCAATGGGGTTTCGGGAGGAGCTAGGCTTGCCTGGTTTCCCCAGGCTTGTAATGTTGAATGGTGCATCCGGGGACACTTGAGGGGATCCCATTGTGGGAGAATGTACGGGGAGCGGCAGGTAGTAGATATAGATAGGAAAGGGTGGTGGGGCGGCCTCTTTGGCCATTGTCACACCCATGGGCAGGTCAGTTAGAGTAACATTAACACCAGCCCACCCATATTGTTATTGTTTCATGGTTTTCCAGTGGAATGTTTTTGTTGGGTTATATGAGTGCCATTTAACCTTTCCTTTTTTGTTTTAATAGGACAGGTTTTTGGGGTTTATTATTGTTGTACTAGCTTGCAGCGGATAGGCTGATCAGGTGCTGTGCACAGGTGGTTCAACAGAACCGTTGTGTGGGGGGTGACAAGAGGGGGACACAGCTCAGAGAGGTTGTGGATATGGTCAAGGAACAAAGTGATGGATTGGGCGAAGGTAACAGGGGAGTGTTTTCGGTGACGTCAGTGGGTGCAAGAACTGTATAACAGGTTGGGTTGTGAAGGAAGGCATTTTTGAAGGAGGAGACGGGATATTATAGAACGGTGGGTTGGTTAGGATGCTCATAATATATTCGTGAGGTTGCTATTTGTTGTGCAATTCAATTTGTGTAGGTTTTTTGGAGTTATGATCAGTTTCCAGGCCTGCTCTATTTAAAAGCAGCCTTTTACCCTTACAACTAGAGTAGAGTGTCTTCCTTGTGTACTGTCTTGCCCGAAGGGAATTGTGGCATAAATTCACAAAACACACTGACCGAAGTTTAAGGAGCCTTACTCCTGGATACGCACGCAAGCACCAGGTTAATAAAAAAAAGAAAGAGTTCAATTAGGTAAGGGTTTAAATTTACCAGTAAGTTCACAAAGCTGAGCGTACAGCTGGAAAAGGAGCCAGTGCAGAGCAGGGGGGGGTGGGGGGAGAAGACAGCAATGGAGGAAGGAAGACAAGCAGAGAAAGATCCAAAGCAGAGCCTGACACAGCCTGCTGCAGAACAACACAGAAGCTTTTGCTTCATCCAACAGGTCCTGGGAGAGCACAAGGGTAGGGATCAGGAGGGATTGCATGGTAATGGGGGATAGCAGGACACTTCAGTGAGACCAACAGCATCAGAGAACACCCCAAAGAGGCAGAGGGCAATCAAGTCGAACAGTGCTTAAGCACAGTGGACAAGAAGAAAAGCCGAGGCGAGCGAGCAGACACCTGAATCTTCCACTGCAGCATCTGGCCCGGGCCCTCAGAACATTAACAGAGCACCCGAACCCAGGCAGAGTAAGAACTTGAACGCAGTAGTAAAGGAGCAACAGCCAAGTAGTATGCTGTTTGGGGTACCAAGCACAGTCTGGGGAAGCAATGTGTTTGAGTAATTTCGGTACCCAAATGGGTATGCCAAAAACCATGCAGCAAAAAAACAATGCCAGCAACGGGGGAAGAGGGTGTGACGCAGGGCAAGCGGGGGATGCTAATATGATCTTTGGAGCAAGAAGACTTTGTAGTGCAACCGCACAGCATTCACCACAGATACAGGGGTGTACTGCAGACATATCCCATAAGACTGTGGAGGGTCAAAAGCAAATAGATAGCAAGTTACCAAAAGGGCACAGGTAGCTCAGTACCTGATCAAATTACGGGCCACATGTGCACCATACACGGTGGGCAAGCACAGCCGGGGCCGAACACCGGAACATACCATGGGGTAAGCACACCATGGATGAGCAACCAGAACAAGGTAAGAAGGGATAACTGGGGGGAAACACTCCACCCACTGTTATGGCAGGCATAAAAACACAAGGTTGGCCCGGTGGATGAAGTGAGGGGTCCTGGCCGACACATGATGCAAGCAAAATTTCAGATGCCATATAGAATGACAAAGAACAGGCAAACAGTGATGACGCACAGTAACACAGGCACCACACATACTGGAGCACCTCAGGCAGCGACTACGACAAATTGGCCAGGTGCACCAATGATGTATCGGCAAACGCAAGAGGCAAACGCAAGGCACACCTGCATATCAAATCACCACAACTCCCATTGACTTTAGTTCCCTGGATCAGATCAGCCCCCCCTGTCCAAGTAGTCAGCTGTCTAAATTCCTAAGTTTCGATTCTGCTACTTTGGTTGCACTAGCAAAGCAGATTAAATCAGGTTCTCGAATGGACCCTTGTCCTCCGAAGGCTTTTCCAAATGGCTCTGCCTGGATTGGAAAAGCAGGCACTGAGATTACTTAATGTGTCTCTAGACCTGGGCTATCTACCAACTAATCTGAAGGAAGCAAGGGTCCCCCCTGTTGAAAAAAACGGGGGCGGATACTTCAGCCTTAAAAAACTATAGGCCTATCTCGGAGCTCCCCTTTCTAGCAAAAATTCTTGAGCAACATGTTTTGACAACTCTGGCAAGATACCTAGATGATCATTAATTACTCCACATTAGACAGGCGGGCTTCAGAGCACACCATAGTAGAGTTAGTGATGGTGTCATTCCTGGACAAGCTCAGAGTTAGGGCCGATAGTAAACAGCAGAGTGCCCTGATTTTATTAGACCTGTCAGCAGCATTCGATATGGTCAGCCATAACATTCTGCTGAACCGTCTTTCGAACCTGGGCATAAAGGGGCAAGCACATCAATGGCTAAGATCCTTCTTGTCTGATCGCACTCAGAGAGTTCAATTGGATGAGCAGCTGTCGGCGCTGGGCTCCCTGACCTGTGGAGTACCTCAGGGTTCTGCATTGTCTCCACTTCCTTTTAATATCTATTTGCAGCCCTTGGTGGAGGCCTTGACACGTAGGGACTGCCAGGCCTTCAAAAATGCTGATGACACTCAACTTCTTGTCCGGCTTGATAACTCCAGCCAGGCTCAGAAATCAGTAAAAAATCTGCTTAGGTTTACTGTAAATTGGATGGCAGACAACTCCTAGAAAATAAACCCGGATAAAACTGAGGTGCTTATTATTCCAACACATAATAGCCCTTGGTGTGACCTTTTTTGGCCCCCAGAATTACGAGTGGTCCCAGTCCCAGTAGCAGTAGTAAAAAGCCTGGGGCTGGAAATTAATACGGAATTGTCCATGTCTTGCCAGGTTTACTCTGTTGTGGGAATCAGTACGGGTGTACTTAGGCAGCTACGGAGACTTGTTCCTTTTCTCTCCATATCTGCATATCTGCATTGCAGTCAATTGTTTCTGCCACGGTCATCTCTCGGCTGGATTATGGGAATGCCCTTTACTTGGGCCTGCCCCAGAAGCTCCTCAGGAGACTACAAGTTGTACAAAATGATGCGGCTAGCTCATCTTTAGACTCCCTAGGAGGACGCAACCCACCCCTCTGTTACATAAATTGCACTGGTTGCCCATTTAACAGCGAGTGCAATTCAAGAGTCTCTGCATAGCCCATAAGGCAATCTATGGGGAGGCACCTAAATACATAAAAGATCGGGTTAACAAGTATGTTCCAAGCCGGGTCTTACGATCATCCGAGGCCTGTAGGCTAGCCTCATCCAGGTACAGCCTCAAAACCAAAGGGGGCAGAGCATTTTCGGTCCTCCTCCCACAGGTCTGGAATGATCTACCGGAGTACATGCGAAAGGAACCGGTTGTGCTTACCTTTAGGAAGCTCTTAAAGACCTATCTTTTTAGAGAGGCACTGACATCTGTATAAGCTCTGTTTCCGCTGCCGCTAGCTATCCATACTCTAGCGACTTGCTCCCTTTCTCTAGAAGGGCTTAGAGACCGGTTGGTGATTTGAGCTAAATAAAAATAATATAATAATCATAATAATAATTGATTAGCATCTGGGTAGAATGAAGCACAAGGTAATGGGTCGGCAGGATAAGAAACCAAACCCAGGCAGCATGGCTCGGTGTAACTGAAAAAGGATATTTCCCTTTCATATTAAAGATGCCATTCTTTTGTTTTTTTTCAGGTGTTCCTTTATTGTTTGGTACGTAGTTCAATGTTCTGACAGAGATGAAAATGTACCACTTGATGTGCAAGCAGCCATGTACCAACAGTCGACACATGTTTCGCTCTCTGTGGCAATTAAGCCCAGTGCTTTCTCAAGGCTGCACGAAACAAGAGGGAGGAACAGGTGGTTGTCAGAACTAGAAATTTTGTATTCCAAGATACCATGACCATGGGATGAAGTGAGCGGACACCCATGTTACCATGTGCAGAGATTAAGATTTCCTATATATGATGTATCTAATTTGCCCATAACCCCCTCTTTTCGCCTGGGCACTCTTCTGTTGCTCTCCTCTGATTCCTTTAGTCATACTAGTCCCACTTTTTTTTGTTCTCCTTTCCTCTCACCCTCCACCAACATTCATGGTAACGACATGTACCTTCCTATCTACTAGTCTAACAATTAACACAATGTTTTGCCAGCATCTATCAGTCAGATGATAGATGAGGGTGACCTGACCTGACCTCGTCAGAGACGGTCGCTCCACCCGCCGCGTGGCTTTCCCTGAGTGCGCCCGGTACCCCTCGCTACCACCGCCTGCCCACCGCCGCCCCTGAGGCGGTGACTCCTGCTTCTCCGGCTTCTCCTTCATTCTCTGTGCCAGCTCTTTGTATTGTTTCCTCCCCTGTGTGGTGTTTTCCGCTTTTTCCTGCTCCCCGATCCCTGCCGCTGCTCCCCTGCGGCCCGCCCCCCTTATCTCTCTGTACCCTCTCCCATTCCCATTCACCACCACGCGCCCGCCTCCCAGCTGCTCCTCCCTCCCACTGACCATTTAAGGTGCTTCCATGCGACTGGGAGTGGTGACCTGACCTCGTCAGAGACGGTCGCTCCACCCGCCGCGTGGCTCTCCCCGAGTGCGCCCGGTGCCCCTCGCTGCCACCGCCTGCCCGCCGCCGCCCCTGAGGCCGTGACTCCTGCTTCTCCGACTTCTCCTTCATTCTCTGTGCCAGCTCTTTGTATTGTTTCCTCCCCTGTGTGGTGCCCCTGACTTGTGTCCTACCTTTTTCCACTTGTGTTTTTTGCCTTTTCTCCGCTTGTGTTTTACAGTTTTCCGCTTTGTCCCGCTCCCCGATCCCTGCCCCCCTGCAGCCCCACCCCCCTTTTCTCTCTGTACCCTCTCCCCTTCCCATTCGCCACCCCGCGCCCGCCTCCCAGCTGCTCCTCCCTCCCACTGACCATTTAGGGTGCTTCCACACGACGGGGAGCGGTGACCTGACCTGACCTCGTCAGAGACGGTCGCTCCACCCGCCGCGTGGCTCTCCCTGAGTGGGCCCGGTGCCCCTCGCTACCACCGCCTGCCCGCCGCCGCCCCTGAGGCCGTGACTCCTGCTTCTCTAGCTTCTCCTTCATTCTCTGTGCAAGCTCTTTGTATTGTTTCCTTCCCTATGTGGTGCCCATGACTTGTGTCCTGCCTTTTTCCACTTGTGTTTTTTGCCTTTTCTCCGCTTGTGTTTTACCGTTTTCCGCTTTTTCCCGCTCCCCGATCCCTGCCGCTGCTCCCCTGCGGCCCGCCCCCCTTTTCTCTCTGTACCCTCTCCCCTTCCCATTCGCCACCCCGCGCCCGCCTCCCAGCTGCTCCTCCCTCCCACTCTCCATTTATGGCAGAGTCCACGCGTACGCGCAGCGGGCGCGCCGATTGTGCGCCAAAGGCAAGCCCATCTAAGCCCGACCGCGCCCAGCGCCAGGAACCCTGGATCTCGCCGATGCCAGCGTACCCGACAAACATACAACGCCGCCAGCCTTCACGCACTCAACACAAGCCGGAACCCCGCCTGCTACCTGGCCACCCCGAACCGCACCCAAGGACCCTTCACCTGCCAAGAGTGCAAATTTACCGGCATCCGTCCCGGGCCAGCACCCACCAAGCCTACCACCAGCAAGAACCACCTCAAGTGCATCCTGCTCAACACCCGCTCCGTCCACAGGCACGCAGTCGAACTCTGGAACCTCCTAAACACAACAGCTCTGGACGTCGCCTTCCTCACGGAAACCTGGATGAACACCTCCTCAGCCCCCGACATCGCCATAGCCATCCCTGACGGCTACAAGATCACCCGGAAGGACCGCACCAACCAAACCGGAGGAGGCATCGCCATAGTCCACAGAAACACCATCCGCATCACGACCAGCTCGGAAGACACCCTCACAGCCGCCGAACACCTGCACTTCCAGATACACACCGACCCTAGGACCACAGTTAGAGGCACCCTCATCTACAGACCCCCGGGACCACGCACTCAATTAAGCGAAGCCATCGCAGACTTCATCAGCCCGCACGCCCTCGCCTCCGCAGACTACATCCTCCTAGGAGACCTCAACTTCCACCTAGAGAACAACAATGACAGCAACACCACCACCCTACTGGACAACCTTGCCAACCTCGAACTCAAGCAACTAGTGAACACTCCCACCCACTACGCCGGCCACACGCTTGACCCCTTCTTCTCCTCCAGCAAGCACATCTCCTTCAGCCACTCCACCGGACTCCACTGGACAGACCACAGCTGCGTCCACTTCTCCTTCAAGAAAACCACGACCCACCACCACCCGGCCCCCGCAGAAGCTGGAGCAAGATCACCGCCGACCAGCTCACCACCTCCCTCAGCCAGAACCCTCCCACCATTATGACAAACCCCAACGAAGCAAACCGCAACTTCGCACAATGGCTCACCGACTGCGCCAACGAACTCGCATCACTGAAGAAACCACTCAGCGGACCCCACAGCAAGAAAGCCGCGTGGTTCACGGACGACCTCATAAGCTCAAAAAAAACCTGCCGCTCCCTGGAGAAAACCTGGCGCCAGGACCAGACAACAGAGAACATGACAGCCCTCAAGAACGCCACCCGCAAGCACGTTGGGCCTTCTCAATGTTGCTTCGGACGATGACCGGGGACCATTTGCTCTGGAGACGCATGTTCATCCAGGCTGTATTGTCTCTGGTAAATGGTTCTCTGCCTCTCAGAATTTTGAACGGGCTGTAGCCTGTGAGGGTGGGTGTGATACGGTACGCCCACAGTGTGCTTTTGACTTCGGTCTCTCAGTTCTTCCCGGCACTGATGGCGGCCTGGACTGAGCCCATGATCACCCTGTTGAAGCGTTCCACTTGGCCGTTGCCAGCTTGGTGGTAGACGGGTGTGTCTTTTGCCTGGATACCGTTGCGTCTGGTGAATGCTGTAAACTTGACGGATGTGAACTGTGGCCCGTTGTCACTGGTGATGGTTTTTTGGAATGCCTTCCCTGAGGAAGATGCTGGTGAGGAGGGCGATGACAGTGTTGGAGTCCACAGATTCGCAGATTTCGACCTCTGGCCACTTTGAGTACCTATCCACTAAGACAATGAGGTGTTTAGGTGTTCCCCAGAAATCCAGGATGGGGCCTACAATGTCAATGGAGACGTCCTCCCATGGGTTGTTGGGTGTGTTGAACTCTCCCCTGGGTGGTCTCATGGTAGTGAGTGTTTTGTCAGCCCTGTTGCAATGTTCGCATGCTCTCACAAACCTCTACACTTGGTTGTCCATGGCTGGCCACCAGTACAGTAGTTTCCTTCATCTTGTCGCTTTGACGATGCCCAGGTGGCTTTCGTGGTTGATGTGGAGTATGCGGTTGAGCAGCTCCTTCGGGGGTACAACTCTGTCACCTCGTAGTAGAAACACGGAGTTGTAACTAATAGAAAGTTCATTGCGGACTTCCCAGTATCTTCTGAAGTTGTCCTTTCTTGCTCGTCTTCTCTGGTCAGCCGTGTGTAACGTATAGTTTGACCTGCGACAGTTCGGTGTCTTGTGCATAGGCGTCTGCCCAGTCCTGGGCACTGATTGTGTGTTCGTGATCAGTCAAAGGCAACGCTCTACTCGTCCCAGTCTGACTGCGTTTGCTCCTTCCATGGCTGCTGCTCTGCTAAGGAAGTCTGCGACTTTGTTCTGTGGTCCGGAGAAGTGTGGCTCACGGCAGACCTGGAAGCAGAGGTAAGCCCGGGACCAGGGTTCAATTCCCGGCTCGGCGGGATCTTGAGTCCAAAATGTCCACGGTCTCGACAATTCTCGCTCTGGTGCCTACTCGATTCACGGGCTCACACTCTGCGACTCTGGGCAATAGCTTGCTTAATCTCCACAACGGCCCCTCGCGGTGGGATGCCTGGCTTTCACATTGTGGATACCCTGCCGGGGTGATCTCACAGGGGAATACCAGGACGGGTTCCCTAAGCAAGCGCTTAGATACCGGGTTGGTGATTTGCGCTATATAAATACATGTACATTTACATTTACATTTACATTCCACGTCGTACACGAAGTCCAAGAGACGCAGCGTCATCTTTGCGATGCATGGTGGGGCTGTCACATTGCGGCTGGATGCGAGGACATGGATTAGGGGTTTGTGGTCAGTGCGGAGCGTGAATCTGGATCCCCACAGATACTGCTGGAATTTTTCCAATGCCCAGCTGGATGTAAGCATTTCCTTTTTGATCAAGCTGTACTTCTCTTTGCTGGGGGTGAGGGATCGCGAGGCAAACCCCACAGTGGGCTCCGTGCCGTCCGTAGCCCTCTGTGAGAGAACGGCTCCCAATCCTTTGTCACTGGTGTCTGTGGTGAAGATGCTGGGTGCGGAACTGTCGAACTCGTGTAAAGGAATCGCTTTGCAAATGTCACTCTTGATGGCAGCAAATTCTGCTTCTGACTCTTCAGACCAGGAAAAGATGGTCTTGTCTTTCAGCAGTTGACTTAAGCTGTGTGTTTTAGTCGCGAAGTTCCTTACGAATTTGCTATAAAACTCTGCCATCCCCAGGAATGAGCAGACTTCTTCTTTGCTTTTGGGGGAGGGCGCAGACTTGATGGCTTCTACATCTTCACTATCGTTTTTGGAGAGATGCCTGTGTCGCTGATCTCGTGTCCAAGATAGGTCACTTTGTATAGGCCGAATTTGCATTTTTCAAGTTCTGCCCTGATAACGTTTGCCACCAGCATATGCAGGACGGTGTGCAGGATGTCTTCGTGTTCGGTCTTGGTCTTCCCCATGACTAGGATGTCGTCCTGGAAGTAGAGGACTCCATGGACGTCCTTAAAGAGTGTGTGCGTGAGTTTTTGGAAGACAGCCGCTGCAGATGCAAGGCCCAAGGGTAGCCATCGGAACTTGTAGCAGCCGAAGGGCGTGATGAAAGAGGTGAGATTCCGGCACGATGGATGGAGTGATACCTGATGGTAAGCGGCTTTGAGATCGATGGTGGAAAAACATTTGACCCCCTTGGTCTGGGTTAGAAGCTCATTGATGTTTGGCAGCGAGAACTTGTTGATGATGATATTTTTGTTGAATTCACGGAGATCAATGCAAAGGCGTATCTTACCTCTCTGTTTGCGCGCCACCACTAAAGGCGCAAGCCATTTGGCGCACTCTATCAGTTCAATGATGTTGTAGTCTTCCAGCAGTTAAAGCTCGAGCTGAACTGCCTCCCTGCTGTTGAACGGGATGTTACTGACTTTGTGGGAGACGGGCACCGCTCCCTCTTTAAGCATGATTTTATGGGTGAATTTGGACATCTTCCCAATGTGGTCGCAGAAGACTGCTGAAAGGTTGCTTTCAACGAGACTGGCGTAGCTGAGTCGTCTATCGACAACACTTGCGTGTCTCCCCCTGGGTTGAGCTGGATGGCCAATTCTCCCTGGTCTGCCCCAGGACTGAGGGGCCTTTCTCCGGGATGTACAACTTTGCGGTAGTGTGCCTGCCACCGGTATCCCACCATGGGGATTCATCTTGGACATATTTGACTGCAGCACTTTTGGACCTCCGCGGTAGACCTTGCAGAAATGACCTGTGATGCAGCAGAAGGAGCATTTGAGCAGTAGAATGCTGGGCACTTCTTATTGTTTGCCATGTGGGATTGGCTGCTGCATCTGTAGCAGGTTCCTTGCTTATCCATGGGAGCACGACTGAGTCCTTTCGATCTGGACATAGATAGTCTGTTAGAGGTAGCGCTAGAATGGGTCGCAGGTTTTACGGTCGGGGCTCTCAAGTCAGATACTTTGCACACCACAGGCTGTTGGAACAGTTCCTTCTTGGCGGCGAGTGCGCACCGTTTAGATAGTTTTGACCATTGCGATGATCTCCAGGAGGGACGCTTCACCACTAACCCAGAACTTCTCCTGGACGCTGGAGTGGGTAGTGTGCATTATGATCTGGTCGTGGATGAGGTCATCATGTAGAGTGCCGAACTTGAAGTTGATGGCTAGCTTCTTGAGGGCTGCCACATAGTCCTCCACGGATTCCGACTCGGTCTGTTTCCGGTCGATGGCTGTGCATATTACTGGCGGGTAATGGTCATTGAGGTTTTCCAGGGCATGTTGGAACACATCTTCATCTGTAGAAGCCATGGTCTTCTTCACCATGTTCTCATAGACGCGCAGACCTTCCAGGCCCAGATTATGTAGGAGTATTTTCTTCCGGCGTTTGCTCCAGAACGCCTCCCCACCTTCGTCTTCCAGCGCCGATAAGTAGTTCAGGATGTACCCTTTCCAGCCGGCCCACTTCATGGCCGGTTCTCCTGGCTTAGGTAGAAAGGGCACTGGGATGGCGAGTGAAAAGGTCTGGGCGCACATGATGCGGGCAGCGTGGAAGGCGGAACGCCTTGAGGTGGTGCTGATGTGTCAAGAGGACGTTAATGGTCCTGTAATTGGCGTGCCCGGTTTAGGGCAGGAGCCCTTATGTCTTCCCGCCCGTAGCGTTGTACTCTTGAGCAGGGAGCCAATTTGCCTTCTTGCTTGAAGAGTTGTGCTCCAGAGTGCTGTGGTGGTGCCACGCGGTCTGGTTGGCTGCTCTCTTTTTGTGGTGCATTTGCGGTGTACCTGGTGCGAAAGGCTTCTTATGGCCCACACAGCACCCCTGGAAGTAGGCCTAGTCTTGATGGTCGAGGGCAGGGTGGGGTGTGAGTCGCGCGCCGATGTACATGGCGAGGCCTTACGTGGTGCGACTTGGGGACCCCCCTTCCTGCAAATGCGCCTGGCTGGATTTGGCAAGCAGGCCGCACCCACACTTTCGATCGCCGGCTCTCCCCTACCTTGATGGCAGCCTGGGTGCACTGGGCGGTTCTGCCGCCTCGTCGCCACTGTGGTGTAGGGAGCTGCACCCTCCCCTCCAGTGATGGCCAGGACACTGGGCTAGTGTTCAGGAAACTCTTTCTTTATTTATCCTCTTTCTATGTAGTGAGAGCAGTCAGCGGGGTCCTCGCGCCGCGATCTCTAATGCTGTTTGCGTCACGTCACTCCTACAGTCCTTTGCGGTGAGTCACATGATGTGAAACAACTGGACCGCGACGCTACAGAAACCACGTTATCTAATCTGAAGTGAGGCTTTCCTTCAGACGAGGATTATTTTCTACTCTCAGAGGATGCTGCCCCAATTACTACTAAAAAAAAAAGAGGTACGGTTTCTCAGAAGACAAAGCATGTTAATAAGATGAGTAATGATGTTTCACCTAGAGCTACAACAGTATGTGGTGCCTTCAACGGCACAAAGAGCAAGGTCCACCTTAACGTGGCAACATTTGGAGGTGGTGTCCAGAGCGGCACAGAAGGGAAGAGTGCCCTTATTGGTAAAAAAGATGGACAGGGCTCCTCTAGCATAGAGGAGGAAATATATAATAATGAAGACACAGAATTAGATGACTACTTATTTGACCCGCATGAGGGTTTGAGACTCTAGAAGAGGACTTGTAACATCTTTCAACCTCAAGGGGCATCAAAGATCCTTTGGGGGCATACATTTGGTCCCAATACAATTAGCTGCCCTTGTAGCCCGCAGTTGTGGCTAATGAAGCACTTTGCGAAGTTCATTACATTTTCACTAGGGAAACCATTGAGCAAAGACACTCGCAAATTTTTTGAGAGCAGAATGTCCAAGACCATTCATAGAGAACAATGCTTTTTTACCCTTTGACCCAGAGCTAATAACCTTTCTTTTTAAAACTGGGTAAGACCCAAGAAAGGGAACTGAACGCTGCTTTAAACAGTGCCATGATAGACTACTGGATTTTCTGGGTCCCTTGGCTCGTGTTTGAGACATGACAGAGGATGTAAATTGTAAAAAAAACAAGCATTTGCAATGCAATAGGGCTCGCATTAGTAAAGTTTGAGGGCTTAGTATTGTAAATGACAAATTTATTATTTGTTTTTGTTTTGAAATTTTGGAAATTAATAACTTTGTCATTTACAATGCTAATAGTGTTAACTTGTGGAAATGTGACACCTATAGCATTTGTAATGCAATATGCGTTGTTTTTACATGACTTAGATGTATTACTATTAAAATTAGCAATGTTTTTTTTCAATATTTAATAGTTAAATTAAAGATATTGTAATATATAATGGCAATAGCTTAAACTTTTGCAAATCATTTTGTGGAAGATGATGTTTATTTTTTTTATAGTGATGAAAATACAGAAGTGAAAGATTACTTTTTTTGGTGACATTTTTAATAAATTTTGAAAATTGAGAGAACATATTTGAATCAGTTGTTGTTGAATTGTTGCACGTATTGATGCTTTGTTGGCTCAGAATGATGTTGTGGGTGTGCCGAGTGATGATGTGGCGTTCAGTGATGCTCTAGTAGCGCATATTGATGTTGTGGTGCCCCTGAGTGATGCTTTAGTGGTGCTGAGTGGTGCTGTGGTGGTGCTGAGTTGTGCTGTGGTGGAAGTGTGCACTGCCGGCTGGTGGTGTGTGTGCCTGGTGGAAGCGTGCACTGACGGCTGGTGGTGTGTGTGCCTGGTGAAAGCGTGCGCTGACGCTGGTGGTGTGTGCCTGGTGAAAGCGTGCACTGACGCTGGTGGTGTGTGCCTGGTGAAAGCGTGCACCAACGGCTGGTGGTGTGTATGCCTTGGGTAGAAGCATGCACTGAAAGTGCACACTTTCACCAGGCACACACCACCAAGCAACGGCCGGTGGTGTGTGCCTGGTGAGAGTGTGCACTGACGGCCGGTGGTGTGTATGCCTGGTGAAAGCTGCACTGATCGCTGGTGGTGTGTGTGTGTGCCTGGTGAAAGCGTGCACTGAGGGCCGGTGGTGTGTGTGTATGCCTGGTGAAAGCGTGCACTGATGGCTGGTGGTGTGTATGCCTGGTGGAAGCGTGCACTGACGGTCGGTGGTGTGTATGCCTGGTGAAATCGTGCATTTACAGCCGGTGGTGTGTATGCCTGGTGAAAGCGTGCAGTGATAGCTGGTGGTGTGTGTGTATGCCTGGTGAAAGCGTGCACTGATGGCTGGTGGTGTGTGTGTATGCCTGGTGAAAGCGTGCACTGATGGCTGGTGGTGTGTGTTTGTGTATGCCTGGTGAAAGTGTGCACTGATGGCTGGTGGTATGTATGCCTGGTGGAAGCGTGCACTGACGGTTGGTGGTGTGTATGCCTCGGGTGGAAGCGTGCACTGAAAGTGCACACTTTCACCAGGCACACACCACCAACCAACGGCCGGTGGTGTGTGCCTGGTTAAAGTGTGCACTGACGGCTGGTGGTGTGTGTTTGGTGAAAGTGTGCACTGATGGCTGGTGGTGTGTATGCCTGGCGAAAGTGTGCACTGACGGCTGGTTGTGTGTGTGCCTGGTGGAAGTGAGCACTGACGGCTGGTGGTGTATGTCTGGTGAAAGTGTGTACTGACGGCTGGTAATGTGTGTGCCAAAGAGAAAGTTTGAAAGTGTGCAATGAAAACAAGAAAGGATGGAAAGGAAGGAAGGAAAGGAAGGAAAGAAAAGAAGGAAAGAAAGGATGAAAGGAAAGAAAGAAAGGATTCTAATTGCAAGTGTCAACATGAACAGGCTTGTTTTGAAGATGTAGCCCCCAAATTTGCGATTCCATGACAGAGAGAGGTTGTGAAGGAAGGAGAGGACGCGCGGACATCAAAGGAAGGGTGGGAGGGAAAACGAGGGATGGAGTGTGGACGAGGGATGGAGTGTGGACGAGGGATGGAGTGTGGGCCGACATCAGCACTCATCGAAATAACATGTTGAAATTACATAGTGTAAGAGAGCATTTTCCACTGCTTAATTGACCTTGAACTTATTTTTTATTTAAGGTGCATGCGTTATTTTATATGCAGTTACTGGAATAAAAAAGACCAAAAAAAAGTTACTGAATATTTCATTCTTTTTAGCCATGTTGTTGACCCAATTCCCACACTCACTGAACCAGATCCAATGTCACTCAGGATTACGGTTTCCATACTTTTTTATGCACTTCAACTTTTCAAGACAAGTGAAAAATAAATGTATCTTAAAATTGACCAGCCATTAAGCACTACATTTAGAATGCCCTTTGAACTGAATAAACAAAATAAGAGTCCTGATACTGTAAACACTGCTAAATGTTTCTTTAGCGCAGCATACAACACACGTAGAAGTACATGACCATAGTTACATCTATGGTTTGCAAAAAGGTCAGCCCTGTCCATCGCGGTCTACTAGTTCCTCGACAAAGAGGCTGGCGGGATGCACTGGCACAAAGGTAGACCTCGAAATCACGGCAAATTAAGAAACACAATCGCCCCCAAGCCTGAGACTGTGTCCAGCGAAGGCACGAGCCAAACACAGCGCCTTGAACCCAGAGCACAGCGCACTGGCGGGAACTGGCTGGAATGCCCAAGAACTGCAATCACTTACAGAGCTACGAGCAAATGTCAGGAGCTCGATTTTATAAAATAGTCTATCGCACCTTTTTTGCAGAGTGTCAATTTCACAAAATATAATACGAATCTATTAAAAAGAAATCAAGCACAATGTAGTTTATATATTAAAAGTATCAGCAGCATGTATTGTGCAATGAAATTAGGTGATATTTTGCATCTAAGTGCATATACACAGTCGTGCTCAAATCAGCCAAACAAAATAAGAGTGCTGAAACTGCAAACCCTGCTAAATGTTTCTTTAGCGCAGCATACAACACACGTTAGGGGAGGGCGTAGAAATACATGACCATTTTTATATTTATGCATCTGGGCAGAAGTAAGTGCTTTAGAATATCAAACAAGAAATGTAATGAGCAAGTAATGGGTTGTGAGGGAAGGGAGGATTCGGGAGAGAACAGCGTGTTAGCGGAAGGAGAGATGTAAACAAGGGAGGAAGGGTGATGACGAGACGCATGGAGAGCAGCAGCCTTTGAATAATTAGGGGAGGAGAAATGCCGGCCTGAGGCCGAGCGCAAAGCAACAGATGGCATTTCTCCTCACTGCATGGCCGGCCGGCACATCAAAGGCTGCTGCTCCCCATGACACTGAAGTCATTGTGACCCTTCCTCTAGAACAGCATTCAGCCTGCTATACATGATAGACTGTTATTTTATTTATTTATGACATTTATAAAGAACGATTGTCACCAATACTGGTATCCTGGTGCTGGCGGACAAGGAACCTGACATGTCATGTTAAGGATACAAGTGTTTTGGCATCATGTGTACCCCCACAAAGGGAAAGATTACGGCTGGATTGAATGGCGCGGGAGTCGGGGACAGACACACCAGTCACAGTTCACCCAGAGGACAGGCTCAGCTCTCTGTGGGCCGTAAGCTGTGCAAGGAGTTTCTGGAGGGTGATGGCAGCGGATAAGAAAGGAAACAAGGCAGTGTGGACTAGATGCACCAGAGGCACAGGTCGAAGGGTAGAGTCATCACAAGGCGGTGCTGAACAGAGGGTGGTTGGCGTAGGGAAGTGCAGTGGAGGAAGCTGTTGCCACCGACGGGCTCGGACTTCTCAGGGTCATGAGTCAGATTGCAGACGGGCTGGAGGTGTTATCTTAGTACATGGCCTACAGCAGAGGGGACTCTGTGGCTCAGTTGAGGTGGGGTCTAAACACACCGCAAACAATCGGGATTCCTGTCTGCGTTTATTGTCAAATACAAAAAAAAAACGAAAATAAGCCATTATAGAACAACAAGAGAACTCCTAAAGGGATAACAAGTGAAAAGCAGCTTCTTTTATAAAACCAAAATCGTGTGAAACGCTAAGGAGACACGGCCATGGGGGGAGGTGAAACTGAAAGTATGGCCAGCCGTGAATAATTAGAGAAGCTGTGGGAGGGAGATGGGCTGCCTTTCATGTGGTAATGCGAGGCAGGCAGGCGGCTGGTGGCATTGTGCACGCGCTTTTTAGGGCTTGCGCATGCACAATGACCTAAAAGCACATGCACTGCAAGGAATCGCCAGTGAATCACCAGTAGTTAAAGTCTCGATAAGCCATAATAGAGCTTGCCAGCTATGCGCAGAAGCGCATCAGCAGACGAGCCCTAAAAAACGGTTGATGTGGAACTCTAAAGAGGATGGAGTCAACATGCTTTATGTATGTTAGGGAATGCTAAAGCAGGTTTAACAGTGGAGAGAAGGAAGGCCGTCCTTATGAGAATGAACCCCCGATTGGCTGATTTAGCAAACAGGGGGCATGTGGGCAAGCCAAATGGGTGCCTTTTTGGAGAGAGTTTTGTAAAGTCCTTAGGCAAATACAACTCCACCTTCACAGCTTTTAGCAAGGCTCAGATGAGTATGAAGTGTGTTTTAGGCTCCAGACTGTTTTAAAGGGCTGACAGGATTGATTTAACTGCCGGCTGTGGAGTTCAAAGGTCCTTCTATTACTTTCAAGAGCCAAGAGGTTATGAAAGGAACTTTCGTTCCAATAAGGGTTTCTTTCTGGTATGTCTGAGCAGCTCAATTGGTTCTTCAAGGGTTGGGGGAAGCCTTCAATTCTTTAGTCACAACTGGGCAAATCTAACAAGTTATTTAGATTTGTGGCTGTGGCATAGTCCGTAATGGTATCCCATGAGGGGGGATCTTTATCCCATCCCACCTGAGTACGGTACAGCGCAGGTACCAAAGCCCACTCTTCTGCAAAAGCCTCTGCGTGCTCCTTGGAGACGTTACATGAAAAACTCGGGAGTATTACTTCCTCCCCTCTCGGAGCTGCAAGAACAAAAGGTGGGGGCCAATCTGTCTCTGTCAACAAAATGTCATAAGAAGAAGTCAGATTTTCCCAAAAGAGCCCTTTAATTACACGTTGTATGTCACCTTTAATCATAAGGACTATGTCATATAATCTGTCCAGGGGAGCCACTCGGGTGTCGGCTGTTTCAACTGTGATGAATGTTTCAGTTGCTGTCACCTCCAGAAATGGACACAGTGCTTGCCGCACTATGGTAACGACCGCTGTGTTATCTAGCAGCGTTACTGCCCATGTTAAGTCCAGGAGCCGTGTCCTCACCGTCTACGGCATTTCTTGCTGTTAAAGCAGCAACTCGGTTAAAGCAGCAACTTTCTTTTTCTGAAACTGTCGGCACTGACGAGGAAAATCATCCGATTTCCCTTTTCCGTCAGATGGACATAGTTGCTCACGTCCTTGTAGGGCACCTCAACCTCTTCCGCACTCCTGGCGTTCCCTGCCACCAGCCTGTGAGCCTAATGTGTCCTGTAAAGAACGTGGAGCATGCTGATCAGGAACCTGAAATCTGTCAGGCAACCTAATTCTCGCGCTGTCACACAAATCATAAGTGAGCTCAGAAGGCTCGGGTGCCAGTGACGTGGCACGCGACCCCAGTTTCTGCTGTTGCTTTCCCTGTTTTTTATATTTCCAATTTTTCTTTGGAAAAGATGGACGGTCATCCTTAGCGGACTGTGCAGTCTGTGTTTGCTGTTGCGCTGGTATTTTAGCAAAAGGCTTAACACCCAAACTGCAGCCAATCGTCTTATAGGCATTTGCAATGATTTTTGGTAAAGCGCTGGGTTTCTCACCTTCACAGACAAGGCTTAAGACATCAGACACTTGAAAGTTGACTGCATCTCCCTTGACATTGGCATGAATCAGATGAGGAACTACGTCGAAGACTCCAACCAACCTCATCCCCAATTCCACAGCCGCCTCCGGGGGGTGCTCATCCTGAACACGGTTAATCACGGAGGGGAGCACTGTCATAGATGGTGTGCTAAAACATTTCGCACACACTACTGCAAACACTCTACCCCAATTTTCACAATCGGTTACCTTAGGTATTAAGTCTTTCTGCAAACTAATAGTTAAAATCATGTGTTTTTCCACAGGAGTGGTATTCGGAAATACGGCTTCCAGCTGGTCAAATTTCTCAGCAAGCCAGTAAGGTAAATCATCCTTATTTTGGGGTCGCTTGCCCATAACCAAATTAACCATGACAGGACTAATAGACATCCCGGCCGGTCCAGCTGGTTGCACAGAAATCCCAGGTGCTCCCATCTGGAGATTGCGTGAAACGTATTGCACGAGTGCTTGGTATATCTCAATCAAGCAGCCGTTCAATTCACAAAGTTCTTCCACTCTGACTGCCAAATAATGTGTATGTGGTGTGTACCCAGCCAAAACGGGCCAAGTGGCCCCGGGAATTAATAAAGGGCCTAAACGGACCGAAGTCACTGTCTGGGGAAGGGTGCCATTAAACCAAATATGCTTTTGCCCCGCCGAAATCGGAACCTCGAGAGTCCCATAAGGCCGATAAACATCAGGTGTTGCAGTACGAGTGTATACATAGAACAAGTTATCATCTCTATTCACTGCCGGGAAAGTCACGCAAGAATAAAACACCTCAAGTGATAAGCTGGATCAGCTCCCACTACAAAATTAAGATCGACACCCGCATCAGGCACGCCATATACTTGCAAATGATGATGGAGTTGTGCGCGGCTATGAGCCGCAATATCGACTTCAGCCATAAGGACTAGAAAAGAAGAACAACCTAATACGTGGCAGTGCAATATAGGGTAGTAATACAAATGAAAACTGTTTATTTATATCCAGCTTGAAAAGACCTATAAAAACATCGATATAGGTAGGTTATGCCATCCCAACTGTTTACCGTAAAACAGAAGTGAGGGTATTGTGGACAAGTACTAGTACTACTCGAGCGCTTCTAAAATAAGAAACGGACCAAACGTTAGGTGCGCCATGTTGCAGGGATTCTGCACATACACAGAAATATGCGCAGGAAACTAGGACCTCAGTGTGTATTGGTGTACCAGAAAACCCACCTCAGTACCCAGAACCCCAATCCGAATAGCTATAGTGTCTCATTCGTTCTCCGTACTACAGCGAAGCTACCAATTAGTAGACATTTTAGAACATGTCACTCCGTCCCTCTTAGGAATCGCGGGAAGAACACTCTTTCGTTCAAACAGTCATAGTTGCCCACAACGTGAGTAAATAGAGACACTGTATAGTTTAAAATGATTATTTTAACTAACGTGCTCTACAATACAGTATACTAGCCAACACAAGCCGAAAAATGCATAAGAACAATATAATCAGCATGGTTACAATTCCATAAAGCACAAACGGGGCAATCATTTTATAATGATAGTGGAAACAGGGCTACAGCGCATTACCAACCTTCCGGTGCAACAAGCTAGTTTATTATAATTATAGAAGACCTCTAGGCTTTGTCAGGGGGGCCCCATACCTCTAAGTTTAGATGCAAGGAACCACATCCCAGGACAAGCACAGCTCTTCAGCATTGAAATGAGTCTCTCCAAGTGCCTTTTCATGCATGCAATGCCATATTAAAAGCACTCGACTTTCAATAGTGCTCTATGTTGGGTCTATAGGCGCGGGACTAACTAAAGTGAACCAACGGCATACGTTGTTTTTTGACCTTGAACACCCTGTGCAGACTAGGAGTACGGTGTACCGCTAAATGTGTGAAGGGCAGACAGTTCTCATGCACAAATGCATCAGCAGTTTATCCACGAGAATATAGGCATGTAGTTACGTGCGCAAAAGCAGCAAGATGGCTGCCAAGCATAAACAAACTAATGCTAACTTAGCAAAGTCTGCAGTTAAATCTATGACCTCACTACAGCCACCATGCTCATGTTGAGAATCGAGTCGAACGTAACTGACATGGAAGAATACCAGAATTCGTCCAACGCAGTATAATACAGACCAGTTTTTCAAGACTCATTAGCTCCCTGATGAAGAGCAATTACTGCTTGAAATGCATTGGAGCAAGGGGCATTATGAAGTTGAATAATGTTTCATGATCAGAAAACTAATTGTCAATGAAGAATTATTAAAATACAAATGAAACAACCATTAAAAGCGTTGGAATCATTTAACATCCCCTAAGAAGGATACCAAAGGAGAGTGCACACAGGGGGATGCAACTAATGATATTGGAAGCACAATTTCAAATTGAACATTAAGGCGTACTAAAATAGAGTGGAAACATCACCCCTAGAGCACCCAGAAAGTAGATTAAAGTTATACACAACAAAGTGTAACCAAGGTTGTGCGCAGGTTAATACTTAAGATATTCTGAAGTTCACCTGACAAGCTTTTTGTTGTTAGATGACTGGTAAAAATAACAGTAATCATGTACTGTTTATACATCTTTGCACTTTGTTGTGATCTCACCTGAAAGAAATGTTTGACATTATGCGTTTATATTGGTTTTATTGATTGCAACAACAAAAAAAGGTTTTAAAAAAATAAAGGATTTATTGGAAGAATCTTGGGCACCGGGTATCAGGAAAAGATACAGTGGAGTGTGTAAAAAATGGTTCAGATGGTGCATGGAGAGGAATTTGGATCCAGTGAAAGCTCCTGTAGTGGAGGTGACAAATTATCTGGCTGACTTGTTAAATTAAAGTCTTTCTTACAGAACGATTAATTATTATAGATCAGCTGTGTTGGCAGGTCATGCTTTGGTAAATAATTTTGCTACAGGAAGCGATCCTTTGGTCCGTAGAGTCCTGAAAGCAATTAGGCTTAGGAGCTCTACTAGGGCTCGCTATTACTCTTTATGGGATGTAGGAATGATTTTCAATTTGTTCGTTTCATGGCAGAGGTATGTCTATATTTCCTTGATGCAGATATCTCTAAAGTTGGCAACTTTACTTTGCTTGATTTCCTTTAGAAGGATTTTAGATGTCAAGCCTTCAGAGATTTGTAACAGGTATTACTCTCAAGAAGGCTTATAAAGTAGTTTCAAGTGCTAATTTGACAAGGTGAGTGTTGGGGAGGCTGGAGTAGATCTTTCAAAATTTGGAGCTCATTCCTCTTGCGGTGCAATGGCTAGTAAGGTTTTCTGGGTAGGTGGATCTCTTACCGAGATTCTGAGGGTGGTCAAATGCAAACACCTTTGCAAAATTCTATTTGAGACATGTGGAGCATGTGAGCAGTCAAGCTGGATGGCTTTAAGCATGCATATTGGTAGCCTCTGGTCTAATGAAATTACGATTCTCCCATTAACATGCAGAGAGAATCTTGATTTCAATAAAGACAACAGAGGCTAGCATTATCCCAACCTCCGCTCCCAATTCGGTTGTTTAGATAGAGAGTTGTATACATTGTTGGAGAGAAGTAGGGAGAATATACTTTATTCTTTAGGTAAACTTTCGGTTTGAATGTGCAAATAAGCACATGTTATTAATTGTTTTCTAATGGAGAAATTTGTCGATTTATTTATTTATTTATCTTTACAGACCTTCTGCAATAGAAGAATTTGGTTCAAGATTAAGAAAGTGTCATGTTGTATTGCAGCCTCCATAGTCTTAAATTAAATCAATATTCTCTCTGCATGTTAATTGGAGAATCGCCATTCCCATTAATATATACATAAATCCCAATAGGAGGAAAACAAGATAAATGATGAAAAGACTAAGGGAAATAATAATTGATATTAGAGTAAACAAACTCTAATATTCATTGCTTCAGTTGCCAAGACAAATTCAGCTGATGTGAGGCAAGCTGGGACGGCAAGCACCAATTAAGACCCTCCCGGATAAGTTACGCCCGGATAAAATGGGGAGAAATGTTCTAATTTTCTGCACAATAGCAGGATTGAGAGTGCTAAAAGGCAGGTTTACAGACTACACTCCCCCATCATGGAGAAGTGCGTCTCGTATCTGGACAACACAATTTCAACCACTTCTTTATTTGATCATACACTGCGATATAGAATTGAACAACGCATAGAAAGTGGTAATGATCCATAGGTTATCATCTTGTCCGTGAAAATACCGGCCCATCAGATAGTTAAGATATTAATAGTAGAGGCGCATACAACACATCTAAAAAGGCTACAGTGGATCGAAGAGGGCCTGCCATTACTGAGAAAACCCCAGCAATTTTTACCTTGCACGCAAAAGGAGTAGATCAGATTTGTATCTGGAAGAAACTCACTGAATATATAATATCAAAATTACTATGGAAGTACAGTGTTGCTAGTTCTCCCCAGGAAGAAAAACAACAAAAATAATCCCCTCAGGAATTAAGCTCACATAAGAATAAACTAATACTAGCAGTGAAACTGGGTGGGAAAAAACCATTAAAAGGAAGCTTTGGCTACACAATAAGCCCAGCTTCGAAGAACACTGGCCTAAGATAGTCTATGCTAGCAAGTGCAAGAATCCGGCAAAATTTTGGCAGATGGTAAACCAGAGGGAATGCGGACTGCTAAGCACAATTAACACAAATATCAGCGAGCAAGTCTGGATCAAGAACCTAACAATTCACTAGGCAGTTGAGGAGGTGGATAGGCGCCAATGATGAAGCATGTCATGATAAGTGAGTGAGGCGTCTACTCCAATATCTTTGGATAACCCCATCTTGCAGGATCGTACAGAGGAAAAACACAACATCCTGACCCAACAAGAAGCCCAGAGTTCCATGGGAGTACTTCTAAGGCATCAGTTGCTTGTGAATGAAAGCAGTTGAGGAGGACAAACAACAAATAGACAGCAGCCAGGGAATAACAAAGGAGGAGGAATTTAGGCTTCTATATATCCATGCAAACTCTATGGACAGTGAAGTCACACTTCTGTGCAAAAGAATGAGGTGATGAGGATGAGCTAGAAGCTGGTCCTTTGCAACGACAAAAGTGATCAGCAGTCAGCTACAGAAACTTATTGAGCATTCGTGAGCTGTGCTCTGGGGCCAAGTATTACGCAAGGAGTTTTCAAAAAGCCCCCTAAGTTCTGGGCAGATAAATTAGCCCCTCTTTTCAGCGAAGTCCTTCAGAAAGATGAAGCCCCAGATTCCTGGAGGGGTTTAATAATACATCCAATTTGTAAGGGAGGGAAGAGCATTTATCGTCTGATATCGATCTTAGATGTGGAAGCAAAATACTTTTCAGGAATACTTTTGAAGGATTTGAAATCCTGGGTTGAAGAAATGGGGTTAAAATCTATGAAACACACAGAATTCCGACATAAACAAGGCTGCATCTCGAACTTGCTTGTAATCTCTATGCTTATGGTCTGAGCTCTCCATTCACAAACACTCCTCTTGATTTGTTGTGTTGACTTTAAGGCAGCTTTTGACACGGCCCCTAGAAGTCTATTGTGGAAAACATTGTACTCATGGTCCATCCTTGTGAAGGGCGATATAACTTTTATACTCTGACACGGATAACATTAGGTGAAGGTAGTCTTTTTTATTCAAGGAAAATCCGCAATACTGTAACTAAAAGAAGGCGGAGTCTTGGCTCCCTTGCTATTTAAACTTTATATCCGATCTTGTTAACTCGCATTTTCCGAAACTAGGAGATAAATTACAGTCTTATCCATTGAATGCAGATGATTTAGTTATACTAAGCAGCACAAAAGTGATTAATAAATTAGATGAATTTACCAGGTCCAATATATTAGAAATGAATTTGGGAAAAACAAAAGTGGTTATCTATCCCAAAAGAATAAATAAAAGAGGAGCCTGGCAGTTAAGAACCGAAAGCCACGACCAAGTGAAAGAGTATACGTACACAGACGTTTGGATTGACGGAAGAGGAACCCTGATACACCACAAAGAATCAACCAGAAACAAAGTCCAGGTCCTGCAATGTGCTTTCATAACTGCCTCAAAATATCTATATAGTACAGGGCACTGCCTGCAGACTAGAAAAGAAAACCCTGGTGTGTGTTATATGTCTGTCTCCCATGCTCTATAGAGGACGCAAGCAGCTTTTGCGTAGTTTGTTAACTATCTCAAGGTGCGGAAAGGCCATCATGGCGGGGTTGAAGCCTGCCAATATCCATTTGAACATCAGGCTGGTAAAGTTTCTGCCTAAGTTTCAGGAAAAGATTTGACTTCCATATAATGCACTTTATGGCTGAAATCTGTTTTACTGGTCAAAATGCACTATACTATAAGTTTAATGGAACATATCTTTTGTAGCACTTTACTATAAGCACGTGATAACCGACTGTGGTTTCGTGACAGCATAGGCTTTTAGAGAAGATTTAATCGTTGTTTGTAATTATTGAATGAAAAGATTGTAATTAATCATGCAAATAAAGAGATGGTAGTCTGATGATTAAAAAAACTCCTACCGAAGAAGTTAAAAAGGTAACTGAACAAAAAAAAAAACATTAAAAAGGTGAATGGAGAGAAAAAGAGCATAACAGAGAAGCTGGGTGGTGGAGAGGGGACAGGGGGAGAAACAAGAAGCACACAAGTGGGAGAAAAGCACACGAGGGAGACAGCTGATAAACAAGCACAGCACACTCTCATGGAGTGCCTCAGCAAAAAGGAAACTTAGTTCCCTAAATGTGTGCGTGGATGGACACAAGTAAAAAGGCTATGCTCTGTGGGAGACAAATACAAAATGGACAAGGCAAGTAGTCAAATAAGAAGCTAGCAAATCAAAGTCATAATAAATCCCATCAAAGGTAAACAATGGTCGAGCTACCAGCTACGGTAAGTTAATAATAGGTATTTTGAAAACATAGGCTAGATCTAATAAAAATGGGACAAATCACTTAGGGCAATTCTTTGCATAAGAGACTGCAAGGACATACTTGGCATAGCATTTGGGAAAAGCCAACTGGAGGATAAAGGCGCATCTTAGGCACAAACATTGTGAAATATTAGCTTTGTTATGTCCTGTAAAAGAAAGGTGAAAACCCAGCACGTTTGTAATGTACACATGTTTGCCATACTTGCCACTGATTTCATGTTACAGGAATGCATGTTCAATAGACATTATTTATACCATTTAGAAATTTCACCACTACCTAGGTGCCCTTTCTGTCAAATCTTAAGTCAACATTTGGTGGATTAAGTATGGGGTGGCTAACTGCTGAACATTTGGTAGAATAAGTATGGGGTCGCAAACTGCTGCTTGAACAGAAAGTCATGGATTTAAGTGTTTGGGTGTCAGGTTTTACAGGATCTTTCTCCATCTATAAATAAATATCAACGAGAACAAAACCATTTTACAATGTAACTGTCCAACTTTGTAAAGGCTTTAATCAATGTTGAAGTGCCTTCAAATACAGAAAATTAGAAACAAGCAGGTAAACTAATAGCCAATGATGCTAGCATCTAGTTTTTATCTCCTAAAACACAAGCACCAATCACTGCGCATGAAAATCAACAAGGCCCTGCGCATTCTTAGACACACATTACCAGTATAAATCGATGTTTTAAGGCACATAGTAGTACATTTCTTTTAAAGTCTTATGTGTAACATGTGTTTCATGCGTGCGAATCATTTCTGCAGGCTTTCAGTTCAATTGCATAAAAGGGGTGTTTAGCTTCTGCTACAACAGTAAAACTCCAAAATGTTCACACAACAAACAATGAAAAGTACAGGTGAAGATAATCGGTTTGCCTACTTTGCATGGTGGGGAACCACCTCTTCTTGGAAGAAACGCCTGGCACTATGCCTGAAGATATCATGTTCAGCAGATAAGATCCGTCGGGTTCCTATATCCATCAAGCTCTTAGCAGAAGATGGTTCGGGGCGGAAATCCCCAAGGTTTTCATTCTTTTGACTCTGGGTGTGCTGGCACCTAGAGAAACAACACACACATAGTCAGAACAAAGTTCTACAGTGCCAATATAAAATAAATACAAACAGTCCCGCACAATACTTAATCAATGTAATCTAAAACGGTAAGGTTTTCTTGACAAATGCTAACCAGTTAATCAAAAGTCCCCCTCTCAGAAACAAGCATTTGCAATAGGTCTCGCATTAGGAAAGTTTGAGCTATTGGTATTGTAAATGACAAAATTTGTATTTATGTGTTGGTTTTGAAAATAGCTAAATGAATAGCTTTGTCATTTACAATTCCAATAGTTTTAGGTTTTGCAAATGTGACACCTATAGCATTTGTAATGCAACATGTGTTGAATTTACGGGACTTAGATGTATTGATATTACAAATAACAAAGGAAGTAACAATGGCTTTTAATTTTTTTAAATAATTAATACTTAAATAAAAGTTATTGTAATTTATAATGGCAACAGCTTAAACTTTTCTAAATAACTTTTGTGAAGATAATGTTCAGTGTATTTAATTGTGACGAAAATCCAAGAACAGAAGTGAAATATTAACATCTTTTTGTGACATTTGTAATAAAGCTTTAAACACTGAGAGAATGTTGTTGAATGTTTGCACAGATTGATGCTGTGGTGGCGCTGAGTGATGTTGTGGCAGCGACGAGTGATGCTGTGGTGCTCAGTGATGCTGTGATAGCATATAGTGATGTTGCTGTGCCCCTGAGTGATGCTGTGGTGGTTCTGAGTGATGCTGTGGTGATGCGATAGAGTGAGTGCGATAGATAGATAGAGGGAGGGCGATAGATAGATAGAGGAGGGTAATAGATGGATAGAGGGAGAGCGATAGATAGATAGAGGAAGGGCGATAGATAGAGGGAGGGCGATAGATAGAGGGCGATAGATAGAGGGAGGGAGGGCGATAGATAGATAGAGGGAGGGCGATAGATAGATAGAGGGAGGGCGATAGATAGAGGGAGGGAGGGCAAGAGATAGAGGGAGGGAGGGCGATAGATAGATAGATAGATAGATAGATAGATAGATAGATAGATAGATAGATAGATAGATAGATAGATAGATAGATAGATAGATAGATAGATAGATAGAGAGAAAGGGCTATAGAGAGAGTGAGGGCGGTAGAGTGAGTGAGGGTGGTAAAGTGAGGGCGGTAGAGTGTGTAAGGGCAGTAGAATGAGTGAGGGCGGTAGAGGAGTGAGGGCACTAGAGGATTGAGGGCGGTAGAGGAGTGAGGGCTTCGCCTTCCTCTCCCTTTACAAAAGTACCATTAAGGTATCACTCAGCTAGGGACTTATTTGTGCATCCTTAAAGAAAGATACAGTAAACCTATCCCAAAAAACCTGAAGGCTGACAAGGAAAATTAACAGCCAATTCTGACACTGGTCTACGATTTTTTCTAAATGTGTGGAAAAAATGCGTACTGCAACTGCTTTAACAAAATAATAATGAAAAATGACTCCTGAATAACTTTCAATCTGGCTTCAGAACTTGGCACATAACTGATACTTCTTTACTACATATTGTTGACAACACATACTAATGCTGGAAAGGGATGCACCATGCCTTTGAGTCTACAGAACCTCCTCATTCTGGCATTTGATATGGTTGACAACAATATACTACTCAGCAACCTTTCTACCCACTATGACACTTTTGGGAGGGCATTACAGTAGTTCAAATTCTATCTTGTTGACCACTGTTTGATTCTTAGGATTAGTAACATTTGGTCTAAACTTCTTTAAACTAATTTTGGAGCCCCAAGAAGCTTAATCCTAGGCCTCATCCAATATAACCCTTACCTGGAACTATTAAGAAAAGTACTGAATTATCTTTGATCACTGTACCACCAGTATAAGGATGATACACAGATTACGTAAAAATAAGAACATTTATTCATATACTACTTCAAATACTATACATCCAAAGTATATAATTGTCTGACTTTGCCAATTATAGATAAGAAAAAACCTAGTTTTTCATCAGACAAAACCCCAAGAGCACCACAGAAAAAGCTGTAAATTTAACCAACAAGAAGTTGGCCTCTTTTCAAGAACAATACCCTGACCCAACGAACTTGGCTTTGTATTAGACAGTAAACTCAATAAAGACACACACCAATGCCACAGAGGAAGGGGGCCACTATCATAAAAAAATTCCAAAGTCCTTACAAAAATTATCAAAGCTGTCAAAGTCTCAAATGATGATCTAAAATAAACGATCAAACGGGGACGTTATGCTGACCGGGGAGTTCAAAGTTCCCAGTACAATTACGTGTTCAAAGGAACAGGAATAGGCTATCAGGGTTCCTCATGATTTTTCCCCAAAGGGGTAGATTTACAAGAGGAAGAGGAGGACAAGGAAGCCGTCAGTCAGCGTCAGGCTCAAGAGGTGAGTATGCAGATACATTTTGGTTCTACTTTAAACAAGCATTTACAATGCAATGGTTTTGCCTTTGTTAAAGTTAGAGCTATTGGCATTGCTCATGACATTATTTTAATTTATGTTTTTTTAACATAAATAAATGGCATTGTCATTTACAATGCCAATAGCTTAATCTCTCGCAAATTCCACACACAAACACCCACACAGAGCCCCCCCCACACACACACACAGAGCCCCCCCACACACACACCCACACAGAGCCCCCCACACACACACCCACACAGAGCCCCCACACACACACCCACACAGAGCCCCCCACACACACAGCCACACAGAGCCCCCCCACACACACAGCCACACAGAGCCCCCTACACACTGCGAGCCCCCCCCCCACACACACTGCGAGCCCCCACACATTGCAGGCAACAGAGGCACGTAAACAGCTCTTAGGCGTAAGGCATTCTGAATCATAATTTGAGTAAGCTGAGGTGGGGTTGCTTTTGGAGAATTGTATGCTAGGAATGTCATTCTATTGTAGAAGACCAAGGCAAAAAAAAGTAGAAATAATATTTCAACAACAATAGAAAATGTAAGGGAAATATATTTGGAGTTTCAAGATCATAGTTCTGACCTATAGAGAGAATATTTCAACTAGGAAGTTAAGCTACTTTGTTTAAGGATATCCAATTCCCTAAATTAACACTTTAGAAAATACTGGAATAAATAAAGGAAAATCTGCAGAGCCAGTTGGTTTTCCGGAAAAGATATACTAGTTATTAGAGGAATAATGAGTTACTGTAGTTCAAGAAGTTATAAACACAATTTGTCTCTCTCTATGTGTATCTATCTATATATATATATTTTTTGAGAGAGAGATATATTTTGTATTACTAGCATCATAAAAGTATGTTTGGCATTGACTTACTGAAATGTGGAGAAGCGTACAGTCAAGTACACAAAATCGTAGGTTTACACTGATACAAATGACACAAGTTGAGTTGTGCACGTGAAGTGCAGTGTTTTCAAAAGTGTGCTTTGCGACATTCCTAACCAAAAGATAAAGATCTGCCTCAGCATGAGGGTGGGTGTTGCCCAGGATCCTACATAGAGATGCCCGTTGCCTACAAAGCGTGGATCATTTCTCGCCTCCTACATGCATTATTTTTATGATTTTTCAGTGATTCCAAGTTTTCCATACATGCTATAAAGCATAGACTGCATAAAATTCGGAACATGGAATTGTTTAGGAAAGGGGTAGAGGGTCAAACAATGGAATGGAATTCCTATAAACGACCCTTCGCTTGGGTAAGTAACGCCATAGGCTGGCAGATAAAGTCTCTGTACATTTTAACCTTTATGAATATGCAATCCTACAAGTTTAGAAAGTGCACACGTTCTATTGGCTAAAATATGTAATTTGTGAACAAGTAATAATCTCAGCTTTGACATAATTCATGTGAAGTGTGGGTCAGGAAACCAGTGCCATTTGCCCAATATATAGGTCGTAGCTATTGCTTTGCCGAGTTTTCCCTTGTAATCTGCGCTTCGAAATAGTGACTCAGAGAAAGTGAAAGTCAGCTGCCATATTCGTACTCTGAGCCAATCTCAGTCACCCGCCCCAGCATTCGCAGAATCTTTCAAGCCTCGTGCCAGTCATTGTAAGCTTCCAACCTCTGAGCTGTCCTTGCTGAAGGAGTGGCCTAGCAGGAACCTAGCATTGCAGACTGTTCAACGGATTCTAATGAATCCGAAAAGTACAGCGCGTAGCCTTATCTTGACACTGAACTACTGTTGCTTCGGTCCGAGTTTTGCATCCTCAAATTGCGTGTAGTTACAAAACGAGCCCTCCATTTATAAAATCCAGCATGAAAACCAGTCACTTAAAATCGAACTAGAACCCCTTTCAAAAGACCTTTTCTTTTCCCCCATCCACTGCAGGTCATCTCTTCATGGGCACAATCTTCTCCAAGTCACGTGCATGCCTGAAGCTCTATTAAAGCATTTCTGCAACTTCCGCACAGCTCATTTCAAAGATCACAAGTACAACCATCTTTAAAGCCAAACCCCTCATGTGCAACCTCTTCTAGCTCACCTACCAGTCCCAAACATGAACTGCCATACAACCTCCACTCACTAGTGACAACACCCAACTTGTGATAACTTATTCTACCATATTACTGGAGTGAAGGCATGAAATGGTTTGCTTTAGTGCCTAAGACTACTTCCAAAAACACTGCACTAAGCCCTAACCTTTGGGTCTGGAGTAGTGTTGCCCATCATAAAGTGCTTCAACGCACTGCCAGGGGGGAGTATGAGCTATAGAAATGAATGGCACTCCTTAGCATTGCAGGAACACCATCAGCAAATGCCTGAAAACCCCCAGACAGCTGTACCATTGCCCAGAGTAGGATTCTCGAAGCAAAATGGAATCAAAAAGTCATTACCCAGATTTAAACAGTAAGAAAATCAACCCCTGCCATAGAACACCTGCAAGTGAAGCAATAGTTACACAGCAAGGAGTGCAAGCTTGCGGAACAATTGCCTTACCGTAGCCTTCAGTGGTGGGGCTTCGGAAGCAGCACTTGGCTCTCATCTGCATTTTTAACACTCACTGACCTGATCCAATGATTGGCGAAAGCAACATTCCTAAGCCCTTTCCACTTGTGGATGAGCAGAACACAAGCTTAGCAGATTTTTTTAAAATAAACACGTTATGGGTGATATGGTTTACAATAACTAGAAACGATAAGGGTAGCTCATTGGAGATAATGAAACGGTCCAACGATACAGGTTGGCACAAGGAGCTGCAAGTTATGACTTGTGCAAAAAGCCTCATCGACTTCAAAGAAAGTAGGCCATCCAAGTCAAAATGCTCCACTAAGGGCCCCCAACTCTTCCGGTATCTACTCAAACCCCATATATTTTCCATGTAATTAGGGCTTTAAGTGGGCCGGGTCTCGGCTGTGTTCCGCACCGGCAGTTTTACAAAGCAGGTGCCGAGTGCAGTTCCTATCGGAAGGTAGATCACCCGACAGTGATCTGAATCAGCAGTAGGGCAGGAGGGGTGAAGGGCAGAGATTAGGCTCTAAATGCAACAGGTCTACGGCCTTAGAGCTGCTGCATGGACTCCTGCGGTCCAATATGAGCAGCTTCTAGATATCTCAAGCCCACCATAAATAGAATTACATATTTTCAACATCCTTAGTTGGGCGTTCGTTATTTCACAGTTTCACGACTTCAAAGAAAGTAGGCTATCCAAGTCAAAATGCTCCACTAAGGGCCCCCAACTCTTCCGGTATCTACTCAAACCCCATATATTTCCCATGTAATTAGGGCTTTAAGTGGGCCAGGTCTCGGCTGTATTCCGCACCGGCAGTTTTACAAAGCAGGTGCCGAGTGCAGTTCCTATCGGAAGGTAGATCACCCGACAGTGATCTGAATCAGCAGTGGGGCAGGAGGGGTGAAGGGCAGCAGTTTAGAGATATTCAACACGTAATGACGCATGGCCACTATGTATCGCTATGGCTGATGCACGTACAACCCAGGAGAATGTGCTCCAAGGGCCGTGGGCTTGTCCTGCTCATGCAGGGGCAACCTCACACTTGGAACCGTGCACCCTACCTTCAGGATTGAAATGCCTTGCCTTAAGGATGACTTACAGGCTTTAATTGCAGTGACATCAGACATAAGGAAACATATCAGACGAAAGTGGTGCTAGCACCAGCTTACACAGGCTGCAATGGGGGCTGAGTGGTCACTTAAATCTTGCACCTATCAATTCGTAGACAGATAGAATCTAAAGAGAAGACAAGAAAAATAGTGGATACAGTAGTCCTAAAAGCAGTGATGAGACCAGCACAAACCCCTAGGTCAGTGTATGGGGAAAAAAAAAGGGGGGGGGATACACAAGTTAAGGATTCAGATGTTAAACATATATTAAAAGCGGCGACATTGAAAAAATTGTCCTGGAGTAGCTCACATCTCCATCATGTAATTGAGGGGCATGGGGTAGACAATATGACACAAGAAAGACGCTGTATAGTAGCACCAGGGTGAGCTGGATGAAGATGTGGGGGGCGGGCTCAGGAGAAATGAAAACCTATTCAAAAGGTACTAAGCAAAGGTCTCACCTTTAAAGAAAGAATAGTCTCTTATCTTTACATCTTAATAGCCAATGTAGTCACTCCAGTTTATTGCGCTGGATGTAATGGGAATTCCCAGGGCATCATCTTGACCATATGCAATAACCTATTATATATAAAACTGTGTAAAAACTAATGTATATTACCCAAAGTACCTAATAACAAGCGATAATCCCAATCTCTTGTAAATCATAATCAAGGTAAGGTAGAATCACCACAGGTTCAGGATAACCTCGTATAAACCATGTTAAGTGAAACTCATTTGACATCACCCATCATAATATAAACAAGAATATGTCTCTGTAACGAAGCAACGTCCATGGGTGAAAAGGCAGTCTTGGTGTAATCAGGTAAAAAGCTTACAGTATACAAGTCATTATGTGCATGCGCCCAGGTCTAAAGGCCTAGTAACAAATCATGGCTGTAACAAGTGAACATGAAACCCCCTATGAGCTTTAGAGTATTTTAGCCCTATGATATGAGGTAAGCTGCTCCCAATATAATGGTATATTTAAGTCAACATGGGCAGTACACAGTAGCCCCTGAGAGCGTGAGCATGTCCCAGTGAACAATACCCATGATTCGTGTTCCCTATGTCTCCAGGAGCCCCGTAGAGTCCCATTGGTGCAACAGACATAATTGACATCAGAAAATGCTTTCATCTCAACCATATTAATTAAAATTCAGTGTCCCGCATTGGAAACAGCGCGTGCAAAGAAAACCATTTGTACCCCTGTGGTGGGCGAATAGTCAAGAGAGTTATATTGCAACCTGTTTGTCATCAAGTGGTCACAACTATGCTTCCTACGCTAAACACGATGTTAGCACTCATGGTCATGCGAGTGTTAAAGTGAGGCCCGCCAGTACTTAAAAAGGGAAGACAAAAAAGCATAGGGCTCACAGCAACAAACACTCCGTAAGCACCCTAACATGCGAGTACAATAAAAATTAAATGTACACATATTGGTATTAGCCTGTGTAAAGACCACAATAGCACCACTGTACCAGGAGCCCCGTAGAGTCCCATAGGTGCAACAGACATAATTGACATCAGAAAATGCTTTCATCTCAACCATATTAATTAAAATTCAGTGTCCCGCATTGGAAACAGCGCGTGCAAAGAAAACCATTTGTACCCCTGTGGTGGGCGAATAGTCAAGAGAGTTATATTGCAACCTGTTTGTCATCATGTGGTCACAACTATGCTTCCTACGCTAAACACGATGTTAGCACTCATGGTCATGCGAGTGTTAAAGTGAGGCCCGCCAGTACTTAAAAAGGGAAGACAAAAAAGCATAGGGTTCGCAGCAACAAACACTCCGTAAGCACCCTAACATGCGAGTACAATAAAAATTAAATGTACACATATTGGTATTAGCCTGTGTAAAAACCACAATAGCACCACTGTAGTCTGTGCACAGTAAGAGATGGTTGAGTTATAACATGCCAGTAGATATACATGCACAACTCTGCTAACTAGTTTAAACACTCCGCTCTCCTCATGGCAATGCGAGTGTTTAAACATGCCCTGCCAGTACCTAAGCAAAACCAATACTAAATATGATCTTTACTTGTCCCCATAACATGTGAATAAAACATGAATCATATCTTCAACTCAGTAGCAATTAAAGGCTTCTGTTATGCCCTAAACGTAGAAAAGAAAAAGTATGTGTCCTTACCCTTTCCACAAGTCTGTCTGTAAGTGTCCTCGTAAGAAACAATTCGCTCACTGGGGCTTATATTTAAAGCCCGAAAACCGTCTCCCATTAACAAACGTGCAACCAATCACCGCTGTCAAGGGAGCAAGTTGCTTGGGCCCATGTCTTAGCAACCTGTGCTGCAAAACTAATGGCGGCGGTATGAGCTGTGAGCCCTCCAACGAAAATGTAGCGAGAAAATACAGGGCGAGTGGCAGCCATCTAGATGAAACAACAGAGGAGATATCACCAACCGTGTGGGGTGACTTAAAAGAAAAGGGGCATGTTAATCTGCACTCACCTTCGAGTAGAAGGTCCTATTCACCGCTGTCAAGGGAGCAAGTTGCTTGGGCCCATGTCTTAGCAACCTGTGCTGCAAAACTAATGGCGGCGGTATGAGCTGTGAGCCCTCCAACGAAAATGTAGCGAGAAAATACAGGGCGAGTGGCAGCCGTCTAGATGAAACAACAGAGGAGATATCACCAACCGTGTGGGGTGACTTAAAAGAAAAGGGGCATGTTAATCTGCACTCACCTTCGAGTAGAAGGTCCTATTAATGGAGCATTTCATAAGCCATACATGCAGCATAAGAGGAGCTGCTGCGCCGTGCAACATCGAACAGTTTAAATGACTGCGTTTACCTTTCCAATTCCCATTTCTCGGCTTCACCACCTTTCTAGAGGTTCCAAAGTGTTGGGTTAGCATTAACATAGTTTAACCTGGAAGACCGGTGCCGGCTCAATGGCGGAACAGATTCGGGGGCGTTCCCGGCTTTTGGCTGACGTCGCGTGACGTCGGCAAAAGCCAAAGAATCTCGGGAACGCCCCCGAATCTGGTCCGGCATTGACGGACAGGCCCATCGTCCAATGGCTATGCTCCATTTATGGAGCTAGCCAATAAATGACGAGGGCCGATCCAAACCACACTACAGTTCTCATTAGGTTTTCGCCTGCGCGAAAAAGATGCGCAGAAGCGCATCTTTTCGCCAGGCAAAACCTAAAAAGGTAGGAGGACGTTTGAAACTGTTCCAGAAGGAATGGGAAAAGATAACAAAAGATACATGGATTTTAAAAGTGATACAGGGATTCAAAATAGAATTTTTAAAGAGGCCATGTCAAGAAAGGGAGCCAAAGGAGTTAGTTTTAAGGAAGGAACAAGAAAAGGTTGCAGAGAAAGAGATAAATGAAATGTTAGAGAAAGGAGCAATATGTAGGATAGGTGAACATTTGAATGGTTTTGTAAGCACTTTACTTTTAGTGGAAAAACAAAAAGGACAAAGGCTGGAGACCCGTAATATATTTGAGGAATTTAAATAGATTAATCAAGTACAGGCACTTCAAAATGGAAGACTTCCATCTTTAACCCCTTCCATGCTCATGATAAGGTCGGCTCGTCATGAGGCACAGTGGAGCTGTGCTTATGACGAGCTGAACTTGTCATGATCCATGGACTATTTCAATTTCCAGCACAAGAGGGGAAAACCCCTAGCAGCCAAGGTGTTACCGGGGCATGTTACAATCAAAGGATTGGGTAGTGAAGTTGGATTTGCTTGATGCTTACTTCACAGTACCAAGCTAGAAAGAGTCAGAACTTTCTTCAAATCAGATGGAAGAGCCAGTTTTTATGTCTCCCTTTTTGACTGTCTTTAGCACATCGGTACTTCACAAAGTTAATGCATGTTGTGGTAGCTTACAGGCGAAACAGTGGGAGCCGAATGATTGTGTATTTGGACGGCATTTTAATCATGATTCAGGATGCTGTGGAGTTGGTTTCACAATTTAAAATAACAATGCAAACATTGGAAAGTTTCAGATTCATGATGTATCAGAAGCCAATTCTGGTGCCTTCACAGAATATGGAATTCTAAGTATTCAATATAGACACAATAGAGAAAGTTTTGAGGTTCCCTAAGTAAAAAAAGTGAAGATGATAAAGAAAGCGGTACAAAGAGCTTTGAGGAAGGAGGACACAACGTTGAGAGAGTTAGCAAGAATACTTGGGTTGTTTTCTTCTTCTATACAGGTGATATTTCCCGGTCCATTGCATTATCAGGATTTACAGCGAGTAAAGATAGAGGCGTTGAGGAAAGGTTTATGGTATGCAGACAAAGTGAGATTGAGTCAGGAAGCGAGAGAGGAATTAGATTGGTGGTTGCACAATCTAGAGGCATGGAACGGGAGAGCGATTTTTGGATGTGAACCAGACTTTGTACTAGAGATGGATGCCTGTCTGTTTGGACGGAGTGCACATTTGAGAGAAGAGGAACAGGTGAAGCCTGGTCAGGAATAGAGAAAGGTTGTCACATAAACTGTTTGGAATTGACAGCAGGCTTGTTAGCTTTGAGAAGTTTCAGGGAGAAATTACAGGGAAAGACAGTCTTGTTGATGATGGACAACATATCAGCAGTGACTTACATAAACAGATTAGGAGGTTGCTGGTCAAAATTGATGTAGGATGTGGCAAAGAAATTGTGGATGTTTTGTTTGAAGAACAAGATTGCATTGAGAGCGGAGTATCTGCAGATGTTAAGAATGTTATAGCAGATTGGAATTCAAGAAATATGAAGGATTACAGCGATTGGATGCTGGGGCAGGAATATTTCAGGAAACTAGATCAGATTTTGGGGCCAATGAAGTGGATCTGTTTGCGAGCAGGTTAACTTGTCAGATGGCAAGGTATTTCAGTTGGCTGCTAGATCAAGGAGCTGCAGTGATAGATCATTTCAGCAGGACTGGACAGAGATAAAGGGTTATGCGTTCCCTCAATTCGCAATGATTCAAAGGGTACTTCTGACGGTACAATAGGAAGGATGTCAATTAGTGTGGATAACACCTTTTTGGGTGTCTCAGGCATGGTTTCCAGCGGCGTAGCAGTTTGCATGCGAGAGACCTTTTTTGCTTCATGCAGAGAGCGGTCTGTTAATAAACTAGGGAGGAGAGGATCATCCATTGGCTCAGAATGGCATGTTGAACCTTCTTGTTTGGAAGGTGTCAGGAGAACCTGTGCATTCAAGGGACTTTTGCAAGGGGCCGGGGGAGGTGCTTGAGGAATCCAGGGCTCCAGGAACAAGGAAAAGATATAGAGGAATTTGGAAGTTTTGGGTAGGTTGGTGCTTGGAAAGGAGTATTTGGGTTCCGTGGAGGCTCCTGAAGTGGAAGTAGTGAATTGTTTGGTAGAACAGTTTGAGACAGGTTTGAGTTACAGAACTGTAAATTGCAATAGATCTGCAATTTAGTCAGGACATATTTTAGTTGGAGGAAAGGCTGGGGGTAGCAATTCTTTGGTTTGTAGAGTTCTAAAGAGTATGAGGCTAAAGAGACCTCCTACAGCTCGGTATGAGGTGATATTGGACATAAATATGGTATCGAAGTTGTTTCAAGATTGGCCTGTTAATAAGTATTTAAGTAATAAGAATCATTATGCAACGTTAGCAACTCTTTTGTATCTGATATCTCGTAGAAGGTTGTCAGATGTTAAATGTTTAGAGGGGAACAATAGAATGTTTAGTGCTGAGGGGGTATATTTTTAAAATACGGAAAGGACGAAAACAATGTCTAATTTAATATTTTATCCAAAGTATGATGAATGTAAGAAATTATGTGTGGTGGAGTGTTTCAATGAATAAGAATGTAAGTTTTAGAGAACAGAAGTGATGGTGAGTTTCAATTATTAATTACATTTGTGAAACAGTTTAAAGCGGTAAGTACTGCGATGATTTCAAGATGGGTAAGATGTGCAATGGAGCAAGCAGGAAAGAACATGGAGAAGGTTAAAGCACAGTCTGCTAGAGGGCAATGGCTAGCAAGTCATGTTGGTATGGAGGGAGGCTGGAGAACATTTTAAAAGTAGCAGATTAGTCAAATGTGGTAACTTTTACAAAACATTATTGTAGACCAATAGAGCATATGTCAGAGGTGGTGTTGAAGTGCTTTCAGTCTGCATAATGATAGCGATTTATAAACACAAATAGGGCTGTCCCTAGTTGGGATTCTTACAGGATTTCTAGAGATTCATGTCAAGTGGGGGCATCTAAAAAAAAAAAGTAGAGGACTGACCTCACACACCACCTGGTGTCATGCTTCATCACAGGCAGTCCTCGCCCTTTAAAAACTCAGTTTGATAGTGGGCGGGCATACACCTGGAGACAGGGATGCACTTCTAAACTAAGTGGTGGCTCGTGAATTTGTGAAGAGTGATCTAAAAAACATTACAGTTGTCAATAAACTCATTTAATTAAAGGAAAAACTGCATGGTATTAAAAGAAGTGGAGTGGGCGGTGATTTGGGTACTAATTATCCCATTACCGTGCTAGATATGGTCAACATGTTTCTGCTTTAAAGGTCCCCAGAGGGTACATAGCATTCGTCTGGACTTAATGTTGTTAAAGGGCTCCGCCTTTTTACACAGGTTGTATAAAGGATCAACCACTAAAAGACCGGGGGTTGTAGGGGTCAATCACCCCGCTAGTGTAGTACTCATGCGAGAAACCTGTAGAACAAGCATTTGCAATGCAATAGGTCTCGCATTAGTAAAGTTTGAGCTTTTGGTATTGTAAATGACAAACTTTTTATACACGCTTATGGATCCAAATGACCCACAACGATGGCGTCATACATATTATAGGTTCACTTGACAACAGTTCATGTGTTGTCTCTGTTCATTGTCTACCTGCCATGCTTCTCCGCAAGCCTAAATGCCAAGTGGAGGCAGTCCAGAGACGGGTTACCAGCGCAGGCTACTAGGCCTACTAGTAAAGTCATCAACTTAGTCCATGTCATCAGTTCAGGGCGGACTTTCATTTCCCTACTCATTGCAAACTGAGATTAGTTAATGTAGCAAAAGGCTACCTCAAATTAAATATTTTGATTCAAATTCAAGATTTGAGAAGGTATGAAATTTGTTCCGGAATATGATGTCCAAGATGAACTGAAGTGATCCGGCAAACAGATTCATTATAAGTAAAAGGGCCAGTCGTTATGGGCCGTAACAAATGGAGACAAGGCGGGACTAACAAGCCCATTTACGAATCAGAAGCCACCATTTAAGAAGGACAATGACACAAAGCCATGACAAATATGGGCGGAGTGGGCGGGGCTGCCAGTGCATACCCCAACACAGCATGCCTCGCAGAGCGAGCAGCGTATGCGCGCAGCTGCTAGGCTCGACCTAAAAAGTAACATTATTCCTACAAAAAGCCAGTACAATTGGCTTTGCCAATGCTTGTTTGCTACATACGATACATAAGCAACAATGATGGCTTCATTGTTTAGCATATTGAAAATGCTTCAGTTTTGGAATGATGAGACTAAAATAACTATAAGGGGCCTCTTTGAAGTTACATCAAAGCAGTGAAGGGTGGTACTGCTGCAGGTAAGATATCTTTTCCTCCATCCTGAGGGTGAGGGCAAAAATGGTTAGCCCGATAGGGGCGCCGTCTAAGCACCTGCCTTTTAAAACTGAGCACCGGCAAGACCCGGCCCACCTAAAGCCCTGCACCACACTATAAGTATACATTGTGCCCCAGAAAGCGGTAGCTCACATGTAAGCGCCAGGACGGACAGAGCGCATCGGCTGTCAATGGGTATATAAATACTGGTATCTGTATGTGCACACAAGGGCGAAAGGTGATGGGCCGCGTGTTTTCACACTTGTGCCCCTGTGACCCCATGTCCCACTGTCAACAAATGCAAAAGTGTTCAACGTACTACGATTTGTGAGCACTCTCGTGCTTCAAGCGAAACTACAAATCCCAGAATGCAAATTGTACTGGCTAAAAAGCAACGGCTGGCTCAAAGTGTCATCCACAGCATGAGCCCACTTGGCAGCTTACCCATTTCCTGCTTTCTAGGGTATTGAATTTTTACGTAGGAGGACGCTGGGGTCTTCTTACAGCTATTGCTCACCTCCAAAGTCAAGAAGGCTGGTTCACAACATGCATAGACATCTTGCCCTGTTTCGCGCCCAGTGTGAGCACTTTAAAGCGGCCAGTGTGGTTGTGTGACTCTCGGCACTTCCACTTTTTATAACCCTCCATCCCGGATGGGTGTCTAGCGCCACAATGTGGGTTTTTGGCCCGTCACCTCTTCCTGTAGCTGAGGCCCCTGCAGCCCTATGGGCGTTGACGCCTGGACACCGCCCACTTCGCAGACTCTTCTCGGAAGCGAAAGTGAAACTAACTCACCTCCTCTGCAGCATCATGGCTGCAGCAAACCAGCTCCTGAGCCTGCAGGAAGAGTATTTCACAGAGTATTTCACTGCAGTATTTCACCGAGCCCGTGCAGTGTGGCCATGCCTTCTGTCTGTCCTGCATCTCCGCGGTCTGGGAGGGGCTGCAGACAGACTTCACCTGCCCGGAGTGCAGAGGAACATTTACGAATAAAACCCTCCTCTCTAACAAGCAGCCGGAGAACGTGGTGGAAAAGATAAAAGGGCTTCAGACTCGGACCAGGGCGACCCAGGGAGCGGACCCGTGCACAGAGCACGGGGAGAGGCTGAGCCTGTTCTATAACGACGACCAGGAGCCCATCTGCCTCATCTGTCGAGAGTGCAAGGGCCACAAGGCTCACTCTGCGCGCACCATTGGCGAGGCTGCCCAGGAGTACAAGGTGAGTCACCCTTGCGCCCCACATGAGAGACTCTGCAGGATTGTACAAGTGTGGCAAGCGCACATCTAGGCTACTAGGGCCAACGCCAGGGCACAAGTCCTAAACAAGCACAATGCAGATTGCTTTATTGGCATGAACATGAAGACATGCGTTGCCAAAGTAAGCCCGCTGTCTAATGTACTCTACCGATCGCACTTTTAGTGTGCGTGCTGTTCTGTGGGCAGTGCAGTTTCAATTGTGCTGCCTTTCGTCTATCACTCTGTTGTTGTCTATTGATATTTGTTGCTGGCTTCGTCTGTACTACCGCTGGCCCGAAAACCGGAAGTTCGCGAGCGATTGCAGGAGGACCATGGCTGGGGAGGTGGGGTGGTTGTGCGTGTGCGCGTGTGTGTGTCTGTGTGTGTCGCAATGTGAATAGGCGAATGATAAATACATTGGCATGAAGCCTAACATTAGTTTGACACACACCTTTTTTTGTTGGGACAGATTAATGTTGTATTAACGTATTAGGCAGCTTGTGAAGCGCGCTCACAACATCAGAACGCCAGTGCCCAGCAGTATACGTGATGCGAAGGACAAAAGCAAAAGCGCGCACCCGCGCTGAAATCTCAGACAGCCCTGCGCGAGCGCCCAGCAGCAAAAGCGCACACACCCGCTGAAATCTCAGACAGCCCAGCGCGTGACCATCCCCTGTCTCACATTCCCAGGAAGTGAGTAACAAAAGATGCTTCGCTGGACACAGTGCTTCGCACTTACACCAGCTCGACCTAAAAAGGAACCAAAAACAAATTCATACTGAATGTGTTAGTATCCTGATTGTAATGTTGCATTAAATACATCATCACACTTAAAAGCACATGTGGTGGTATCTAAGTGAAACACGTGTCATTCATGCGTGTCAACACTTATAAGGAGAGAAAAACATGTCTCTCGCCGCTTACCCTAGGTCACTATCCTACTTACTCCATGGGGAGGTCGAGGGTGGAAGAGCCTACTGTGACATTCTGAAAATAGAGACATAGAATCATAGCCTGGTATTGATAAATCAGGTCCATGACAGGGAGTAACAAGCATTTGCAATGCTTTAGGTCTCGCATTTGCGAGAGTTTGAGCTGTTGGCATTGTAAATGACAATGCCTTTTATTTATGTATTGGTTTTGAAAACATAAATGAAAGGAATTGCCATTTACAATGCCAATAGCTCAAACTCATTCTGTTCTGGGATTGAACGTGTAAAAAAAAATGAAGGGAATGGTGGGGAAACAGATCAATGGATGGAGACTGTTGATCCAAAATCGTTCTATGTATGTATCTATATATGTATGCATTTTTGGTGTTTTTGTTTTACACAAGGCTGGCGAGTCATATAAAGCTGTCTCCATGCCACGCCTAGGGCCGAGTTGATCTTCTGTACCGAAAATAAATAGATTGCCAAAAATTAAGTGTGCTCGTTTTCTATTTACAATAAAACAATCACTTTATACTCCAAAATGCAATCCAAATTTCCTGAAGCATTTGCTCAAAAAACACGCAAAGAAATTAGTGCATTTGTATTTCCTCCTGTTAACAAAGTTGCAGATTTTCATCACTTTAAAATTTTTTTTTTTTTAAATTAAATGCAACTGCACAAATTAATTTGACAACTTCACAGTTAAAATAAAAATATATCCTTTCCAAGGTGAGTTCGGTAAATCTGTATTTTTCCCCTACTACCTCCGGATGGAGAGTAGGTTTTGGGGCCCAGCCGGCTTCATTTCATTATAATACTAACCTTTACTTTTCTTTTTAACCCCTTCCATGCGGCCGCGATTCCCCTGGTGTGCTGTAAACAACACGAACAGGGGCGGGCCGTGACGAACCCCAGCCGTCATCAGCACACGAGCACCGTAGTGCATGACGGCTGGGGTTCGTCATCAGCATGGAAGGGGTTAATGAGCGCGTGTTTAGCTCCAAAGTTATCATTTCCCAAGCAGCAGTGGAGGTGGCTCTGAACATTAGCCATACCATTGATTAAGGGGAAGGCTAATCAGTTCAGCTTTCTTGCTGGCAGCATACATTTGTGGTCTTGCACATAAAAGTGAAACCTGAGAGGCTCTAGAGTTCCAGGTTCAAAGCTGCTAGTTTTACTACAGGGCTGCAGGCAACCTGTGCTGCCTCCCTGTACTTGACCTCCCATGACCCGGGCAGCAGCGTGGTGACGTAGATGCCGTGCTCTGCTCCGTGAATGGCTAGAGGTCACACGCATGACCTTTAATGGTCAATAAAATAATGATGCCTTGTCTAGATTGGTTTTTCCTGTGCTTCATTCTCCATTGCGATAATTTACCTCTGCTTATTGGCCTTGTTAGTTCATAGCAAAAGGCTTATTCCGCAGTAGTAAAGCAAAAGGAATACACTGACTGAACGTCGACAAAATACATTTAGAGATTGTTTCAGTGCGTGCCTTTCACCTCTGATTCAAAAAGTAGCTGGAGGCATGGTAACCAAGACACTGGTAAGAAATTGATATTAATGGCAGGAGAGTGGAGAGTATGTGGCCTAACGGCCAGAGCTGCCGATTTAGGAGCAGGGTAAACAGGTTCAACTCTCGGCGTCAGCTCAACATCCTGTGATTCTGGGCAAATCAATTAATCTCTCCCTGTTTAACAAAAAGTAAATGTGCCTTGGGTAACGTAACTTGAGCTCATGTAAAGCGCTCCAATATCTCGGTTCGAGTTCCCGCTATGTAAACCTGAAAAAAAGCGTTAGTCTGAAGTTATCAATGAGACGTAAAACACGAGCTTCTCTGGGAAAAGTCGGCTGTTCGTTAACACTTTTGTCAGCACTAAAGGCCTGGTAATGCACGTTATTGTTACCATGGGCTCTTATTGTCTTATCCTTCCACTGCCAAAACTTCTATTAAATGGCCAGTGGCCCACTGGAAATAATGCAAATGCGTGTCCAGCAACATCTGGCACCCTCACCGAGCTGGTGGTGACCCAGGTCAAACAGGATTACTTTAGAAGCCATCCCAGCTTCATTGGATGATCATCGAACTACTATAGAAGTCATTTCCACGTCATCAGACATCATCAAGCTCTTGAAGTCATCAGCAATGTTTAGAAACTTGAGCCTGATGATTTCAGGATGACTAGAAAATGACCATTTGATTACTTCACAAGATAAGAATCTTCCTGATGACTGAGGATGATTTGAAACTTAGTTTAGGATTACTTCTTAGGCTGAGATTGTTCCTGATGGCTTCAAGATGATTGAAAAATGACTATCTGATTACTTCTGAGAGATTAGATTAGTTTAGCTCCTACATGAGTTGCCTGTAACATCCAAATAAGCAAAGAATGTGCTTCAGAAAAATGTGTGATATTTTTATGTTTTTATTAGATTTAGGTAGACCAGAGCAGAAAATAAAATGTATGACTGCAGGCGTACTTAACAGTAATAAAAGTTAGTAAATCTTGATTATTTGGCTGTGTGTATTTCTTCAAATTCCTATTTCCTTTACATTATAAAGTATTTTTCACTTACTGTGAGCTAATTAAAGCAGAAAATGCTTTGCAGCATCATCCACCAGCTGCTGCATTCCTAGACCTGGCATCTTTTGGCGTGTTTCCCCAGTCTTCTGTTTTCTGAGCTCCTGTTTTGATGGAATGCTGGACTTCGTTTTTGCTGGTTAGGTGTCTCTGCGCACTTTTTCAATGCTAATCAGTGCTAAAGTACAAGTGTTTCTACTGCAAAATTGTGTTATGATTGATTTTCCATGATTAGCATATTTGATTTACTAGTAAGTCCCTAGTAAAGTACACTGTGTGTGGCCAGGGCCTTGATATGAAATGCTACAAGTGGGCCTGCAGCACTAGTTGTGCCATCCACACAAGTAGCCTTTCAAAGGTGTCTCTGACCTGCCACTTCAGTGTCTGTGCAAAGTTTTTACTGCCATGTCGACCTGGCAAGTGCACCCTCTTGCCAGGCCCTAACCCTCAATCTTACTACATGGTAGGTACCCCTAAGGTGGGCCCAAGGTACCCCCATGGGCAGGGTGCAGTGTATGTGAAAGGTAGGACATGTGCTGGTGTGTTTTACATGGCCTGATAGTCAAATACTGCCAATTTAATTTTCACTATTGCAAGGACTAGCTCTCTTGTAGGCTAACATGGGAGCTGCCTTTCAAAATTTATACAAGTGTAACTTTCCATTGGTAACAGCTATAGATGTAGAGTTTAGGCTCTCTGAACTCAGAATTTAATAACACACCTTTTAGTGTAGGTGGCTTGTGGTTGAAAATTCCACATTTAGAAAATGGGTACCTTCTTGTTTAACCATCCTGTGTGCCTGTTTGTGTATTCACCATCTGGTTTTGGAGTGACAGGATCTGGGGATGTGCATTCACTCTAGACAGACACCGGGGAGGGGGGGTGAGGTGTGTCCTGCCTTTCCTGAGTGACTCATAGACCTTTCTGCATTTAGAGTGATGGGAGGAGTTTTCACTAGTACCTGAATAGGCTGTGTCTGCTCTGCACAATACTGTCGCCACCTCCTGTAGTGAAGACAGACCAGGGAGGACAGAATGATCAACCCGATGCCGTCAACGACGCTGCTGTGGGCCCGTGACCTGTTGGCACCATCTAGAGCACCGTCCTGCTTTTCACCACAACTCTGGTGATTACGCCACCCTCCGCAACCATGGAGCTGCTGCTTGCATTGTGACCTGAGGGCACCGCATTTCGCACCGCCCGCAACACCACCCTAGTATCCCGGACATCGATGCCGCTGTCTTCACTGTGGCCTGGGGACACTGCTCATAAGTTACACAATGCACTGCCCCATCCCACACTGCAGCCTTGGCCCACTGATGTCGGCACCATTGACTTCAGATCGTCTACTGACGACAGCACTTCAACAACACCGCGGTTTGCAGCATGATCTGCCAGCAGTCCAACGAGCATCGCAGTACTAGTCTCAGTGATGCAGCTGAATGCCATCACCCAGCTGCTGCCTGCATCGCAACCCGAGGGCACCGCAAGCCTCACCACTCCACTTCACAACACAGCCTGACTCCTGCAAATGCCGGTGCTCCTGACTTCAACCTCATGGAGTTTGATTTGCAACGTGAATGACTTCAAGGGCCCGACGACTTTTTGCACAGACCTCTGGAACCGACGCCTGCCGACACAGCTCTTCGGAGCTCATCACAAGTTCGACGGGTCCCTGCATTTCCAAGGTATGGTTTGCGGGTCTTTCTGACAGCGTAGCTGGCCCGTGACCTCTCGGTCGGCCTGAACTCTTGGATTTCTTTGTTCACAAAGCTGTGGTAGTCCCGGATGGAGCTATCGACTTCAAGGAACTGTGCTTAAAGTCTTTGTTTGCATTATTCATGTATTGATAACTGTATGTTGGACTTTAATTGTTTTGGTCTTGTTTTACACAGATAAATATTGGCTAGTTTTTTTAAACTGGTGTGGTGCCCTTTTACAGTGTTTTCACTGTATCACTGTGAGTTATGTGCAAATGCTTCACACACTGCCTCTGAGATAAGCCTGACTGCTCGTGCCAAGCTACCAAGGGGGTGAGTTTGGGTTATTTTAGAAGTGTAATCCCCTTACTCTAATGTGGTGGGTTTGCAAGAACTGAGCGCAGGCCTGATTGCGGTAGATAAGGTTTTATTTTTCCTAAGAGGTGCTTGTGTCTACTTGTTGGCCTCTGGTCCGCAAATGCGGCAAGATCTGTCTTGGTGGTAGTTTCGGGTACCCTTGGAACTCGGTATGGCTTGGCTGCTGGGACTCCTAACCTCTGGTCTCCGCGGGTCGGACGTCTCCTCAGGTGGAGGAGTATGCAGCGTAAAACAAGAGAGAGGAAAACACGTGTCAGGATCCTTGTCCTACTTATAGACCATATGTAAGGGACCGGGGAGTGAGGGAAAAACACCAGACTTGTGCATGTAGTGACCAATGTTCCCTCTAATTTTTTTCCTCTGTGTGCGGCAGTGTGGGGTCTCTGTGCGCTGCAGCCATGGTTATGTGCGCCAGGAACCAGACCGCGCGTGTGGGTGCAGCGCCAAATATCAATCCAAACTCATGTTTAAACAAGTGAAAAGACTGGATTTTCACACATAAATCGCACTAGACAAACCTCTATCTCTTTCCAGCAAGACTATTAATCACCAGAGTATCTAGACATTTTAATTGATGCCTGAAAATAGCTGGAGGCCAGGAACATGCATGACATCCAACTCTTCACACGAGGACAACACCCTCATATATGTATAGTCAGCTGCATGCAGCAAAGCCTCGCAGCGGCCTTCGTCTATCTCCATGCACAGCTCACAATCTGGCAGCCAACTACTGCTGTGTATAACTTTTAAGAGGCTTGGCTGCAGAAAGCCCAAAAGCACGATGTGTGCTTTACACATAGCTGCCAAGGTTTCAGATTGCTTGTTTGTGACATTTTCATAATTACAGTGTAATTATGAGTGACATTTCAACAACTGAGTGACCCTTTCTGGCGAGTAAAATCCAGCCATGAAAAAGAGGAAAAATCTATAAATAAAAGAAATTACAGCTATCTGAGGGGTGTAATGTCTCATCTTTATGTTTCCGTCATCTTCATTGCTTGATTTTGCTTGAAAGTGTCACTCTCATTTGTTGAAATGTCACTCAAGATTACATAGAAATTATAAAAATGTCCCCCATAGCAATCTTAATTTAGTCTCTGCCTGCAAAAGGGTCAAAGTAAGTATAAGCCACCCGAGTGCGTGTGCTTATTTTACCGTGTGAAAACAGTACGTGCTGAAATATGTGACTAAACCCATTTGTTGCCCAAGTAAAACAAAATAAGTAACAATGTTGATTTAAAATTTTAGAAGACCGTTATTGCAAACATTAACAAATTCCATAAATCTGCCTTTGTTTAGATGTCTTCTTTCAATGATTGGCGGGTTTTGTGCAGATTAGTGTCTTTGGAGGGCGTGCGAAAGTTTGCGAGAATGATCTGTACATTGGTCGTACATGCTGCGTTTCAACAAGTAACTCCTGTTATGCACGAATCCTGGACGTTTTTTCTGAGGCAGGAAAATGTAACATGCATTTGGTTAAAACCCTATGATGGCTGTAAAATTCTATCGTGAGGTACTAAAAGGGTGGCAACTGTGGTCTAAACTGCAGAGATGGGTGAAAGTAAAGGCTAGTGCCAGTAACTTTTTTTGCAATAATAAATGTGCAATTCCCAATACATCACAGCTTTCGTGCCATCAGGACTGAGCATAATCTTAACAACAGAGCTGGATCGTCGCCTTCTAAGTAAAGTGTTCTGAAACTCTGGTCAGTGAGACTTTGCTATCAGCCTAGCTGTGGCCTAAATGAGCGCCTCCCACGCTCCACTTTCTAATGCAGCGCTACTTACAGCTCATGTGGTCGGCAGCAATCGAGTAAGTCTGCTAACCAATCACCTGACTATAATAAATTATGGACACCTTCCAGTCTGCTTTATCTATTTTCTGAAATGTTGGCTGCAGTCTGATAAAATAGTTGTTTAACTATTATTTCTTATGCTGTGAAGCAGCTAACGTAAACTCTCTCTTTACTCAAATGATTGTAATTTCTGATATTTATGATTCCCTCTTCTTCATTGCTTTATTTTGTCCGCGAGCAAGTGTCATTCATAGTCGCTGAAATGTCACACATAATTTCAGTGAAATTATGAAAATGTCACACATAGCAATCTGAAACCTTGGCAGCTATGCTTAAACATTGGTAGCTATGGCCTCTGTCCCGCCCGAACTGTCAGCTGAGCAGAGCGCAGAGCACACATGCATATGCCCGAGCCAGCCACAACAGAGACCTGTAATACTAGCGAGGAGGGGCTGGTGAGGTGACATGATTGAAAGTGGCAAAATAGAGGCGGGAGACACTGCCTGATCCTGTCTTTTCTTTTGCTAAATTTGTTCTATAATGGGCTGTGGCTGCGGGCTGTTTGTGGCCCCTTGTGAAAACATTTGTTAATAGCAGCACCGCCATGCGCTGCAATTAACAAACATTTTCACAATGGCTCACAATCAGCCCCCAACCGCGCTCCCTTAAGAGAAGACATTTAGCAAGTCCAAAAGCATTCGTGCTTTTGGACTTGCTAAATGTCTTCTCTTAAGGGAGCGCGGTTGGGGGCTGATTGTGAGCCATTGTGAAAATGTTTGTTAATTGCAGCGCATGACGGTGCTGCTATTAACAAATGTTTTCACAAAGGGCCACAAACAGCCCGCAGCCACAGCCCATTAGTGCGGAGCAATCTATGATCTTTCCCCCAAACACGGAATTGCCGTTTTCGCGCCGCTCGCGTTTTAAACGCGGGGGCGCGAAACACTCACAGGATGGATGTGTGCGCGCTTTCCACGGGACTCTGCGCGCTCGGGGTCAGCAAGCTGCGCGCGCGCGCGCGCGTTAGAGGGAACACTGGTAGTGACACATCAGTCCAAACAAAAATTGGGGTAGTGAAGTGGTGCTCGTGCCGGTGAACGATTGGGTTTTAAGGTTGGTGGGGATCGGAGGATTCTCGATAGATCGGTTTATGCTCTCTCCTTCTCACCCACCCTGAGAACTTGTCCCGTACCTGTTCTAGCCATGCTCCTCCTGGAGCGTGGCACGGCAGCTCATGGTAACGTTGGCCTCCTGGCTCCGTCGGGGCTGCAGCTGGACCTGCTCCTCGTTCTTCTCCGATGTTTCCTTCCGCTCCTCTGATCACTCTAAACTCGCTCACTCTCGGCTCCTTCTCTCCCCCGGAATCAGTCGGGCTGCAGCTGGACCTGCTCCTCGTTCTTCTCCGATGTTTCCTTCCGCTCCTCTGATCACTCTAAACTCTCTCACTCTCGGCTCCTTCTCTCCCCCGGTGTCAGTGCACCCTGATTCCCCGGGAGACTCCGACCATAACGCCTGGAACGTGCTGACGTCGTCATGGGGAGGAGTCTCGTCAGGTAGGAATCCCCAGTTAGGGGATCCGCTCATATTTTCGTCATCTGTGTAGTGCAATAAAGTTTTGTTATCGGGCATCCATTCTTCCTGCTGAAAGGGGACACAAGAGGTGTAGAAAGGAGGTACAGCAGACCACCAGTCGCCCTTTCCCTCTAGATTCCTGCATGGTGACCCCAACCCGTCACACCTAACTAGAAGAAAGAGTCCCTACTTGGACACGGAGGATTCCTCTGCCAACTAGAGACCTGCATTTCTAACATGCATGAATTGAGATTGCAATAAAAATGTTTCTTGCTCAAAGGGAACCTAAAAACACACAGCAGACTTGCAATACCATGGCAAGCACACTGGAAAAGCTAGCTAGTAAAGCTTCAAATGCTCATTGCTAAAATGCAGGTGTTAAACTGGTAATCAAGAGGTACAAATATTTGTACAAAATATTATTGACCTCAACTGAATGTCTGGGGAAGGAGTTTCACACTTGCCAACGTTTTACAGCTGGAAAGTGGAATATTTCAAAAGACGTCAGGGAATGCATTTTCCCCATTGACATACTTTGAAACAGGGGCAATTTTTAAGGGAGAGGCACGTGAAATAAAGCCATTTTTGCTTCAAAAGTCCAGGGTCTCCCGCCTGAATCAGGTCTGTTGGCTTGTATGGCCCTTGAATGCAATATAACAAAATCTTTTCCTATTTAAAATTTATCAGTTTTCTCTGCCCTGGTATAATATCAGAGCAGCCACATCCTTGGTGGCATCTTAAGTGACTGGTGTTAATATAAGCATCAACTCTCTAAAACTCATTTCATTGACATCAGAAGGGTGAAACGCCAAGCTGGCCCTGCTGGGATTTCCTGCAGTTGGCTCAGATATCTCTACAGCAGAGGCAGAAACCCATTGTATCTCATCCTTTTCAAACACCAAAATGTGTATGACAAACCAGCGTGTGTGCTACACGTGATAACATATACTGCAAACTTGTCAACCCAGCAACAGCAGCTACATTGCATCTACCAGTAGCCAGCTGGGCTGATAGAGATTTTTTTTCTTTTTACTTGCCATGTTGTTGCTTTTTGCCCTGGGGCTCATGCCCCCTCCCACATCATGTTCCCCACCAGCCCTACACCTTAATCTCTTCAATGCTGCATTTATAAAGTGCAAAATAAGACCAATGGCTAAGGAGCGTTTTACATGTGCACCGAATTACATTACAAAAGCTCATATTATTTAATTTATTGCTGATATGGTGTGGCCTGCCCCTCCCACCAACCTCATGTCACTGTTTGCACCCTCTGTTGCTGCCAGTCCTTCCAACAGAAAAATCATGTTTGTAGTAATATGCAGTTCTTCAGTGGTGAACATAATTCGCCTTGCCGTCCACCTCAGAAATGTCTCTCTTGAAACCGAGCTTCAAGCGAGGCTCAGAATCCTCGGCTTTAGGTGTCTATTATTTGCAATAAGGTAAAATCAGTTGATTATTTTTTGCTTTTTTACTAGAGGGTTGGAAAATTGGCAGCTATTACCTGACTGGCGGGATACATTATTCTGATGTAAAGGCATATTATATGAAACCGGCTTTGAGCGTGCATCCCCCGCATCGTCATGGGGCAACTAACAGAAAAGGCAATGTGAGAGCGTAGGTCACCGGGTCAAACACCTTTTGATAGGAGGTAGCAGTCCTCTCTGGTCAGGCCTCCTCAGTTGTATTACATCCTTCTCTTCCACCATTACAGTAACAATGCCGACCCCAGGGGGACACTTTTAAAAGAATGATTTTCCCTAACTCGAAGAAAGACTAAAACAAGCATAGGCAATGCAAGCATATCTAACCTATGAGAGAGCTATTAGCTTTGTCAATGTTTTAGCCATGTCAGACAGCAGCGTGGCTGAATGAACAAACAAGCATTGGCATAGCCAATAGGTCTCGCTTTTGGACCTTATATGTGTTTAGCCATGCAACAGTTGATCTTGTTGCACCAAGGATATTGTCCTGCACAACTAAATACTTATAAGGTCCCAAAAGCAAGACCTATTTGCTATGCCAATGCTTATATTATCTTCTTCCAAAGACCCTGATCCATGTAGGTGCACAGCTGGCAGCAGCACAGCCTGGTCCAGTCTGACCCCTACAACAGTATGGGTGCAGCAAATAATGCTCTTCTGAAGAGGTGGAAGGCTGTCTAATCATTCACACATCAAATTTGAGCCTTGTCCTGTATGAACAGTGCAGCCCAAAGTACCAGTCTATTTTTTTCTGATTTAGATTTCTTTTTATCATACCATGCATGATTAGGGCAGTAAAGTTTTTCATTTGCAAACATGACATTTCTAGCAAAACTTTGCAAGCTTTTCAACTATCAAGACGATTGAAACCAATAAAAATTTGGTACGAAAAACCCTCCACAAAATTGGGAGTTTTCTTTGGCAAAAAGCTTTTTCAAGTGAATGTTTCTGCTTTCAAATGTTTGTGATAGTTACAGAACGCTGGAACATTTATGATGTGATGAAAACGCTGTAAAAGTGCTGCCGAAATTTACATTTTTGCCCAACCACGAACAACAATGTTGAACATTTCTATATCTTTTGTAGCAATTAACAGTACATTAATTTAAGCAATAGTATTGAATTAAAAAACAACTTATATTTAGTCTTCTTACTTTGCCCATAATATGGGTGCGGAGGGCACTAAAAGTGTAATACTCAAAACTGGAGCAAGCTTTGCTTGCCAGTTGGATTACATAAAAGTTACATGCACTCCATAGACAGACTGTGGAAAATAAATATTTCTGCAGCACCAACGCTTTCTTCCACTCTCAAATTCTTATACAAAAAAGTTCTAAATAAGTTAAACCACAAACTCTGAAAAAAGCCACCTCTTCCTGACATTAAATTCACTCTTGTTACTCACCTTGACTAATTTTGATGCTTGTCTGGGGAAAGGCATGCGTTGAAAGTAAAAGTGTCAACAGAAGGGTGCAGACGCCACAGCTGAGCCGTGTGACAGCCCAGGTGGAGAACCCCATGTCCAGGCGTGAAGACAGCGCGTGCGTCCAGGTCGCACAGAGGTATATGGTCTGTGGCTGGGCGTGCGCGCTCACTTCAATGGCACAGACACAAGCTAAAATACACTTCTCCCACCCCCGAAATATATGATTTCAAGTGCAAGCTGGGCGGGATGGAGGGGCGAAACCATAAGCGGTGGTTCCTCAACTCCTCAGGAAGCAGAAATACTGCGGACCTGTCTGACCTGTTTATATCGGGCGCATTCTTTGAGTACATTACAGGGGTCATCAGCGGTGTCTTCCCTCGTTTAAACAGACTTGTGTATATCATAATGGCAAACACATTCGAGGCACAGCTTTGAAGGTATGTTATGTGCTTCTCAGAGACACTCTGCATACATTTGCAACAATATAGACAGGGGCAGTTTCCAGACGTGACAGAAACAAATAAGAGAGTCTGTCGCATTCTTCGACAGAGGAATTTACGGATTTTCAAGGGAGTTTAGATTTTTGGTATTTCACTAATATTCAATGCAAGAGAACCCCACGGCAGTAAACAACTGTTTTTATTTTCTGAAAGTACTAGCTGCTTGGTGGAACAAGCATGCGCGCTGCAGCAGGGGGGACTGCGCGATTCTCTGCGGGAGCGATAATTGCTACCATATGGCGGCGCTCGCAACACGTGCACGCACTGCCAATAAAGGCAATGGAACACGTTTTAGCCTGAAAAGGCAATAGATGGCTACAGGTCTTTTTCCTAAGTAGTACATGCGTGCTGCGTAAGTGAGACCTAAAAAGAGCACCATGACAAGTCTGTCATGGTGCTTTTTTGTTTTTACTTGTAGCCTCGCTGCTATACCAGATGGCTTAAAATAAAGCCAATAGTTCGCTTGTAGGCGAAACCTGTTGGTTTTGCCAGTGCTTGTTGTTTTCTGGCAGCACGATTTGTCATTTTAGTGGCTCCGACACTATTTTTCAGACAACATTTAATAAATGTTAAGAGTTAAACACAAGTTTACAAGCCAAAAAAAAGAGTATGTTTAATTCTGGATAGAAATTATTTTTATTTGCAGATTTATATAGCATGAACTTGACCCAAAGGTATTGGAGCTCTTTACAGGAGCACCAGTTACATTAGTACACATTCATATTTTTGTATTATTAAAAATGGTGTGTTCAGTGCTCTTGTGCAATGGACATGGCACTATCTATTCTAGAGGTACCCTGGTAAGAAAGCCGGAGCTAAACATTACTCTGGGGTTTACTGTTGTCTCTTTTCTATTTCACGTTTTTCAAACCGAAGTTGCCCTCGAGTCCCGGAAGTCGGTTGTAGCCAGACTGGCGAGGAGAGACAAAGATGAAGAGCTGCTGTGCCGAGTGAAATGAAGAGACGAAGGGAGATGGATTGCTGAACATCGTTATATGTGATTATGTTTTTTTTAAAAGAGGGTGTACTGGCTTCCCACCTCCACACTTCTGGTCTATCTCATCTGTGATTTCGAAGGCGGGAAACTCTCCAGACATGTCGGCCATTGAAAGAGGCGGGCATTGTTCAAAAGAGGTGATGCAGTGCTACCTCTCACCCTGCATCGCTCCAGTGAAACGGAGGGCGGACAATCATACATCGAGCCATCATCCACACTTCAGGGTAGTGAAATGTACTTTGTTGTAAATATGTTTTGCTCTTATTGTAGTTTGACCCTTTTCTACCCATGTAATTCCTATGTTCCAGAATAGAGTTGGTTCTAACTCTATGTTGAATGTTCCACTGAGTCAGTTGGAGTTGATCAGCTGACGCTAGAGTAGCTCTCTACCGTTTTCTCCTTATTAAACTTATAATAGTTATAATCATAACTAGCAGCATATTATCTTTATTTACAATATTTTGGCGACGATACTGCTGATCAAAAGGACAAGAGGAGAACATCTTTACAAAGAAATTATTTTAACATTAATAATCGCAACGGTAGAGAAGACTCTCAGCAGAAGAACCCAAGAAGAGACGTGCAAAAGCATACTCAAGGTGCTGTTTGGATACAATTTCACAAGCATTGTGGATTATTCAACTCATTTTAAGGATCAAGAAAGACTTCGGCGACAGTTGCTGCGTAAGTAGAGCGTGCGGCTCGAAAACGTACCTTAGCAACAGCGTGTTGTTCTGACGATCGAATCCATCTGCTTTCATCCTGCGTGACAGACATGTTTGTGACGAGTTACGCTATCTGCGTTGAAGAGACACGTCGGAGTGAGCGGAAGTGATGTAGTACGCTCTGCGTTTCAAGCCTCGTTTCAGTGTGGCGGCCATTTTGAAATAGTGACGCTGCATATTTATATTCACGATCGTCGGAAGAGCTTGGATAAAGCCGGAGGAAGTTTGATGTACTGATCAAATTTAATCGTAGCGGATTGAACAGTGAGTGATATGGTTATATTTACAAAGTAAAGGAAAAATAAAAGTATAATTTGATTTCACCATATTCATAGTCAAATAATGGTTGGTGATCACAGTAATCTTTAAACTCCATCATAAGCATTGGAGCTTTCAACTGTCGATTGCTGCTTACAACTCTGATTTTACTCACAAGACGATTATTAAGAGAAAAAATAGAAATTTTGTTCTTGAATATAGTTTTTTTGTTTTTTTGTTTTGTGCTTATCACAAAAGTTAATAATATGACTCAACAAGTCAATGTCACTCTTCCACCTCCATTTCTAAATGAACCTGGTAATCCTATCATACCGTGGGAAGACTGGTTCCTTATGTTTGACAACTTTTTAGTAGCGCTTGATGGAGAAGAATTTTCTGATAAAAGAAAGAAGGCAATTTTGTTGAGCACGTTGGGTAAGGAAGGCCAACGTATTTTTAGATTTCTGCCTATAGCTCTTCAAGCCAATGGAGAAGTTATGCCTGATGAGTATAAGGAGGCAATTTCTAGGTTGGAGGTTAGGTTTTCTAAGGAAGAAAACCTGGTCATGAATCGCTATAAATTTTACACGCAAAAACAGAAGAGTGAAGAAACTATTGATGATTTTGTTGCTCGCTTAAGAGAATGATATATTAAGTGTAAATTTGGGGCAATAAGAGACAAACATATAAGAGACTAATTGATTGTACAGTGTAACAATCGCAAGATTCAAGAACGTTTGTGGGCAGCGAAAAATCCTACATTAAAGGTGGCTATAGACTTAGCTAAAGTCATTGAGGAGTCAGAGAAGTGTATTAAAGTTATTGAATTACAAAAGAAAAATAGTTCAATACAGGATGTTACTGAAGTTTCTGAGAAAATACATTCTAAAGAAGGTGGAAACCACTGCGAAGACTCTGTGGCTGTTGTCAAAAGTAAATTTAAAAACAACTTGAAGAAGTTTGTTCTCAGTAATAAAATCTGTACCAGATGCGGCAGTAACACTCACTCATCTGAAGTGAGATTTTGTTTCGCAGCCAATAAAGAATGCCTCAAATGTGGGCCGATTGGACATTTTTCTAAAATGTGCAAGACAAAGTCAAGACAGAATGTGGCTGTTGTGGAGGAATATGATGACAGTCATAAGTTTGAGAAGGACAGACTTTTTGTCATAAATGACGTTGACATTGTAAATGAGGATGACAGACGACAAAACAGACCCAAAGCTGATTTTAAAATCGACGGAAAAGAAGTATCGTTGATGGTAGACAAAGGGTCGAGATACACCATTATTCCCAATTCGACCTTCAAGGCTCTATGGAAGGAGAATAGTTATATGAAAGTGACATTTCTCCTAGAGGATTTCAAGGGGAAAAAATAGACATTTTAGGTCATTTTGAATCCGAAATAGTTTTTAAAAATAGGTGTACTACTGGTAAAATGTAAGTATTTGTTGATGGACCCCCGATTTTAAGTTGGGTCCACCAATATGATTTATACATTATAATCAATCCCAGAGCACCTGATCAGATAATGGTGCTTGAAGATGATTCTATTGGCACAATTTTAAGTGAATTTCCATCTGCTTTTAAGTCTGAGTTAGGAGAATAAAAGGGCTATGCTCATCTCATCAAATTAAAAAAAAACTCTCTACCTGTTCAGCACCAATTAAGGAGGATACCACTTTCAATCAGAGATGATGTTAAGAAATTATTGGATGAGATGCTTCAAAGTGGGGTTATTGAACCAGTGGAGGCATCCTCATGGGTATCTCCGGTGGTGATTTCCTTAAAATCGGATGGAAAATTGAGGTTCTGTGTCGAACTTAGAGCTTTGAATAAATGCGTTATTGCCGAAACATTTCCTTTGCCTAATATTAGTGAATTGGTGTCAACTCTTGATGGTGCTAAGTATTTTTCAAAATTGGACCTCAAGAGTGCATACCACCAAATTAAGTTGCATGAAAGTTGTAAAAGTCTAACGCTTTCATTACTACAGAGGGAATCTTTCAGTTCACACGTATGCCATTTGGTTTAATAGCTGCGGCTAGTGTTTTCCAGGGCATGGTCTCTGAAATTTTTAAAGGTATTCAGAAAGTTGTGTACTTTCACGATGACATGATTGTATTTGGTGATTCAGAGGCTGACCATAACCGTGTGCTCAGACAGGTTTTGCATAGGATTCCGGACACATGTCTTACTTTGCGCAGGGACAAGTGTTTGTTCCTTGCACAACAGGTTGAGTATCTTGGACATGAGATTTCAGCCTCTGGTGTCAAACCTAAAAGGAACTTATTAGAGGCAATATGTTCTGATCCTTGTCCAATTGACAAGGAACAACTTAGTTCCTTCATGGGACTCATAGAATACTACTCGAAATTTGTAAAGGATTTTTCAGGTTAGACCACACCCTTTGAGAGTTATCATGAAGAAGGGCATGAAATTTGTATGGGGATCTGAACAAGACTCAAGTTTTTCACTTATCACCTTTTAATACAAAATGTACGTCCATATTGATGGTAGATGCCAGTGCAAGAGGTTTGGGTGCTGTTCTGTTACAAAGACATCCAGATGGTGAACGCCCAATTGCTTTTACTTCCCAATCTCTATCTTCTTCGGAGCTGAATTATTCAGTTATAGAGAAAGAAGCATTGGCAGCTGTGTGGGGTACACAATATTTTCGAACATATCTTTGGGGTACCAAGTTTATCCTTAAAACAGATCACAAGCCTTTAATTAGGATTCTCTCTCCTGGTGGTGCGGACAAAGGTTCGCCAAGATTGGCTAGATTGGCAGCAAAATTGCAAGATTTTCATTTTGATGTGCATGTCCAAGGTTGGTGCAATTTTTAAGCAGACTGCTTATTGAGACTTTCAATTAATGTTGACAATTGTAATGATGAATCTTGTCATATGAATATTGATGATGAGAGTGTAGCCTGGCTCATGATGTTTTGTCTATTGGTAAAGGGTCTTTTTCAAAGGAAGAATGGGTTAATGCTATGCAGAATGATCATATTCTGAAGGAGGTCCTCAAAATGGTTAAAGAGGGGTCTAGGAGAGAAAGTTGTCTGAGTGTTTCTGTTAGGCATTTTCTTAATGTTTTAGATGAATTGTCCATGTGTGGGGATAACATTCTTTTACGCAATGATAAAGTTGTACCACCTACTGATTTAAGAAAAAAATTATTTGTGTTAGCACATGAAGGTCACCTTGGACAGACTTTCACTCAACAGAGGTTAAAGGAAAACTTTTGGTGGCCTGGAATTGATTCACAGGTTGTTAGTTTGGTCCAGAATTGTATTACTTGTAAAGAGGGTGAAAAAAAGATTAAGAGTTGCTGTTGGTTCTAACTCTATGTTGAATGTGCCACTGAGTCAGTTGGAGTTGATGAGCTGACGCTAGAGTAGCACTCTACCGTTTTCTCCTTATTAAACTTATAATAGTTATAATCATAACTAGTGGCATATTATCTTTATTTACAATATGTACTTCTAACCTGGCTTTTCTTTGCACACTATCTGTGTCACTGCTGCAGACGTAGGAGATCTCCCAAGATGTCAGGTAAGGAAATGTCTGGGCTGTGGAAGGCGGGCACACGGGAGACCAAGCGTCTGCTGCCATTAAAAACATTCAAGGCCCGAAGGTGTTACCTTGGTCGGGGTAAAAGTGCAAGCCAGCTGCTGCTGTTGCACTGGAACAATGGAACCAGTGCAGCGCGTGAGTCCTTCGTGAGTGAAAACATGGAGTTTACTTCGGAGACATTTACCTTTCTTTTGTCTGCTTTTATGGCCGAGTTTGCATTTGGGGCCAAGGAGAAAGTGATCACACTTAAAATAAATGGAAAGCTCTTACAACAAATGCTGCCTCGCTAGATTATTGATGCTTGATGTAAAGGAAAACATTTTGTAAAGTAATGCCTTTTTCCGTGGATTAAACACATCAAGTTGAATTTGACTAAAATTAAAGACCGCAGAATCCGGCAGGCAGAAAGCGCTGTGATTCATGGAGTGCTGTGCGCAGGGTATTTCACACAAAGGTCACAGAGATGTGGGCCGCTCTTGGCCTTTAAAACTTTGCAGTGTCCACTGACATTTTTGCCCCATACAGATCTTTCCTTATGAATACCCTCTGCCACAGTCTCGCCTTTTCCTTATGCCAGTACCACCCTCCCTCTTCAAGGCTTCTCTCTTAGCTGCGCCCACACTTTAGCTAACAATCCTGCTTCTATTAGCCTGTATCTTTATTTGTGTACATTTCGCATCTCCTGTACCCTTAAACCAAAATCGCCACCGCCGTGCACAGTGCTCTGGTGCCGTTTGTTAAATAAACGGAGACACTTGAATTAAGAGGGAGGGAAGCTCTAAATTATGCAGTAGGGCTGACTTAATTATGCGGCGACAAACCGAAAATTATGTAGTATAATGTGTAATATTTGTTTTGAGTTTGAGTTCATTATTTTAAACACCTGTACGCAGGTTTACACTGCGCAAAAGTTTCGCCTCATTATTTTCAGATTAACACCCAAATACAGAAAAAAAACAATGTAAAGTGGGCAATCAATATGTGTGGTGGGATTTCCACAGTGCAGCAACACTTGTTGCTCCCCATTTAGTAACATTTTATCAATTTGAGCTAGAATCAAAAATTTCTTTTGCTAAACTCTGCAGTTTATGTAGCAGACGTTGGATTATGTGGAAACTACTGCAGCTGTAGGATCTCACAATTGCAGTAGCTCCGTATATTTCACATACGTACACAGCACCCGTCATCATTGCCTAGACAATATGCCATTTGAAGAGAGAGCTTCATTAATGTGACAGCTCTTATGTTGGAATCTCCTGCTTTATGTTGAAAGTATACTAACGCTGCTTTATGCTTTGATTTTGGCCCTCTGTGGTGGTCCTGACAACCTCCAGGACCATTGCCATTTGGAGGCAGGGGAGAAACAAATTAATTGATAGGGTTGCTGCACATGCGGCACATTTTGTGATCGTATTACTTCATTGTTTTTATAAATTTTTATACATGCTAATACTGCCTGGGCACACATTTTTCCTCTTTAGTACCGGTTTAAATTCTAAATACAGCAATAGAAAAAAAAATGACCAGCCGACCTTTGCCAAGTACTTTCCACTGCACAACAACCATGTTGCCACGTTTTCCGTAGTTTGATCTGTTTGAGTAGAAACACTTTTTTGTTAAACTTTGCAGATTGTGCAGCAGATGATGGACTCCAGTCAACCCAATGCAGCCCAAAGCAATCTACCCACTCCAATCCAAAACAATTTGCCCCAATTCAAAGCAATCTGCCCCACACCAATCCAAAACAATCTGCCCCAATCCAAAACAATCTGCCCAATCCAAAACAATCTGCCCCACACCAATACAAAACAATCTGCCCCACACCAATCCAAAATAATCTGCCCCACACCGATCCAAAGCAATCTACCCCACGCCAACCCAAAGCAATCTGGCCCACGCCAGTCCAAAGCAATCTGCCCCACGCCAGTTCAAAGCAATCTGCCCCACTCCAGTCCAAAGCAATCTGCCCCACTCTAGTCCAAAGCAATCTGCCCCACTCTAGTCCAAAACATTCTGGCCCCACTCCAGTCCAAAACATTCTGGCCCCACTCCAGTCCAAAACATTCTGGCCCCACTCCAGTCCAAAACATTCTGGCCCCAAACATTCTGGCCCCACTCCAGTCCAAAACATTCTGCCCCACTCAGTCCAAAACAATCTGCCCGCTCCAATCCTAAGCAATCTGCCCGCTACAATCCTAAGCAGTCTGCCTCGCTCCAGTTCTAAGCAATCTGCCCGCTCCAGTCCTAAACAATCTGCCACACTCCAGTCCTAAGCAATTGCCCCCGCTCAAGTCCTAAGCAATATGCCCCACTCCAGTCAACATGTAGGATTCTATGAAGAGGTGCCATTGAGGTGTCTGTAAGGTCATGTAGCAGGGCATTACCACCATTTTCGAGGGAAGATCACAGCTGTATGAAGAGGAGATCCAAAGTTGCCTTCTGGGAGAAATGTTTTGACTTTTTTAATTTGAAGAGAGATCTAGTACAAGGATGTATTTGTTTTATGGCAATGTATTCCCTGAGGATGAGGTTGGTGTCCAGGGTGATTCAAAGTGACTTGGTAGACTGTGAACGTTGGGGTTCAAAGCTGTCAAGGTTCTTGTTATTGAGTCAGCTGCTGTATGTATAGGCTGAAGATGACAAGAGACAGTTTGGAGCCCAGGTGTGCCCCATTGATTATAGGGATCTTTTGTTACCTGGACTCGCCCTTGTGAACAAACTGGTGTTGGTTTGAGAGGTATGAAGAGAACCAGTTAAGGACATTGCTGGTGAATTCAATTAGAGACCCCAGGGTGTATATGAAGGTAGGATGGTCGGCTGTCAAAGTCTGCTGAGCTGTCGAGTAATATCAGAAGGCAGGGCTCATCTTCATCTTTGGTCAAGATGGCCTCATCTACGATGCTTAAGGTAGCCGGTTTCATGCTGCAGCATCATCTGAAGCTAGACTGGTAGTTGCGCAAAAGATGGCAAGCATTGATGTGATCATGGGGTTGAACCTAAACTGCTTTTAGGCGTCTCCTTAGACAGCGCATGCGATTTCGTTTGAGAGGCATTGTGTTTACTTGGCGGTGCAATGCCATCTAACTTCGCACTTAGCCATGTGTACCAAAGCTCACCCATCCACATGCTAACATCACCTTCCACTCACTTTTAACACCTCTCATTTAACTGTATTATAATACTAATTGCTTATCTTACTCATTCACCATAACACCCTCACAAAGCACCACTCAGCCACTTACGGTACTGCACAGCAATATCAGCAACAACCATTTACAATGCAATAGGTCTCGCAGCATTAAAGTTTGAGTTATTGGCATTGTGTATGACAATGCGTTGCATAACATTTTTTGCAAACTTTGAATTGGTGAGCAGTGAGAGTGTGTGCAAGAGTATGCTGTTGCTCACAGCTGTTATTATTCACACAGCTCTGAAGATGCACCTCACGCACGGGGCTGACAGTTATTATACACACAGCTCTGATGATGCACCTCAGGCATGGGCTCACAGCTGTTATTATTCACACAGCTCTGATGATGCACCTCACGCACGGGGCTGACGCAGTTATTATTCACACAGCTCTGATGATGCACATCAGGCACGGGCTCACAGCTGTTATACATTTGCTTTTGTAATTTGGCACACTTGTAATTTTCTCCTCATGTATCTTTACTGTTCCTATTGTGATCAGTTTGAACCAGAAACATTTTTTCCCCTAACATCAGCAAAGTATGTAGCAGATGATGAATTATGTGAAAAATATGGCAAATCTCTATTTATGCGGAAGATTCTTTACCCTCAGAATCACATATTTCCAGTGGCCCTGCTTACAGCAGTATATTAAGCAATAACATTCTGACAATGGCAAGGTTTTTACTCTTAAGTGAAGTTTCGCTAATACAAAACAAAATACAGAATGGGAAGGAGCAGTGCAAGTGCCTATAGTCTCAAGAAAAGCACGGGAAATTTGTGCTGCCACTGTTCTGCCTACTCTCATTCTCCCCAAGTACTCGCAGAAGGCGGAACTCTGACATAAATAGAAGGAACTTAAAGAACATACTCCACGTTGGGTTACTAGTGACTGCATTTATTCTCTACCAACAAATTCTCTCATTTTGTCATATGAATAGACAGAAATTGATTACATCCAGGGCCACTGGACTTATGTGATTGTGCAGCCGCATTTTCCAGATATTTATGGATTTGATACATTAGCTACATAATCCATCATCTACAGCATCATTTGAAATGTTTAACAAAAAAACTCATAAAAGGATCAAATGTTACTAAAAATGCGGTGATGTGTTGCACAGTGGAAGGCCCTTCACATAGGTTTACTCGTCGCTACTGGGGAGAAACATTTATACACAGAGGGATAACGTGCAATAAATGACACAATAGTGAAGTAATACTACCCTTCATTACACAGTACAACTTGGTCAACCCCTCTGCATAATTTAGTCCTCCCCTGTTGCATAATTCCAGAAGCCCCATGATTACACTTGTCCTATTTATGTCCTAAACTGATAACAGAGAGAAGGGTGAGGTGGGGAGACGTGATGGCGGGGCAGAGAGATGAGAGGGTAATTGGGTTAATAAGGAGGAGGCAAGACAGAGGGTAGTAAGAACAAAAGGATAACTGTGATGGGGAGAGAGGAGGGCAAATTGGACAGAGAAGAGTGAGAGGAGGGCGATGAACAGAGAAAAGGTTAGGAAGAGAGAGATGGGTTAAGTGGAGAGAGAAGGGTGAGGTGGAGAGAGAAGGGTGAGGTGGGAATAGAAGTGTGAATTCTAGTCAGAGTAACTTGAGCCAGAGCGAGAAGATCCCGAGGTCAGGAGAGCGAAAAAGTATGAAAAGGTGGAAAGAGAGGAGGGTGAGGTGAGAGGTAAATTAAAGGGAAGTGGAGAAAGTGAAGGGACGTACGGAAACAGGTGGCTAAGATGGAGAGAGAGTTTGGATGATGTAAGGAGAGAAGAGAGTGGGGTGGAGTGAAGTAGAGGGTGGAGTTAGCAGGACAGCAAAGTGAAATGGAGAGAAGGGTGAAATCGGAAGAGAGGGAGTGACACAGAGAGAAAGGAATGCAAGGTGGAGACAGCATAAGAGATCAAACCTGTAGGTTTAAACTTCTAGAAATGCTCACTCAAAACTAGTAGTCAGAACCCGGTAATAGGTATTGTATGCAGCTCACTACCGCACAAGACCACCCAACATGCACAGACCCAGCTCACAGACACCTGTGGGTCTCTGGACAACCCAGCTTATCTTTATGGCCTACCCATTCTTCTTCTTGGCCTACCCAAATCCCACAGATAATTTAAGAAAATGTAGAATCAGTTTGACGAACCTGTCGCTCCTGCTTCATAGTACAGTCATGCTCTGCTTTCTGCCACCTCGCAGTATGCCCTCCGTGCCCTAAAAACCTCTGCACTCACCATCAGTAGCATCCCTCAATGCCTCCAGCGTGAAGCTGATTCTCGTACCACAGGCCGCAGAGTAGGGAAGTAGTACCTTGGGGATGTTCAGCTTGGAGGGCCACCAGTGCTAGGAAGAGTGCTAGGAAGAGCAGTGGGAAGCCAGCAATGTGAAGTGCTGTGTGGCGGGACCATGCTGCTCTCAGTGACGGAGACAGTGACACAGAGCCCAGGAGCCCCCCAACCACCCAGGAAAGCCGCCCACTGCTCAGCCTCAAACCCACTATCCTCGGATCACAGGAGCACTCAGCTCTATGCGATGGAAGGAGCGCCGCGGCCGAGTTTTGAAACATGAAGCATGATATAGAAGCTGCTGCACCTTGCACTTGCCCCTCTTCTTACAGTGGTTGCTCCCAGGGCTTGTAAGGGCAGTCCGGTGGCACCGTGGCAGTCAGGGTTTAAGACTGGAGGAGCAGGCTGGGACTGAAGCCACTGTAATATTAATTTTCAAATTTTCCCTCTAGAAATGAAAATGCCTGCCCTTTTCCGCTATCAGAGTGACGTCAGGATCACTGTAGGGGCAGGAAGCAGAAGCGGAGAGGCGGGCGGAAGTTAAAGAGGGGTGAGAGGTGGCTTTTCGATAAGGCTGACCTGCACTCTGGGCTGCGCAGCTTTTCAAGCAGGAGGGACAGGAACGTTAATTCTGGATAATGCATTAATCATATCACAATATAATTGATGATATCTGGTGAAAATATCAATGCCCCCGGAATCCCGTCGCGGCCGCACCGGAAGTCAGGCAAGGTCGCCTGTGACGGGGGCGGGGCCTGGTCCGGACCGGAAGAGGAGGCAGGCGAAGTCAATGCGTCTCGCGGCCCGGGGCTCCTGTGAGCGGTGGAGAGCCCCGGAGCCGCCAGCAGGAGGTTGCGCAACATTGGCCCGGCAAGTTCCAAAGGGCTGGGGGGGCTTGGTGCACTCGTGTGTGTGTATGCTCGTGTGTGTATGTATGTATGTGTGTGTGCGACTGTGGGGGTGGGCTTGGTGCACTTGTGTGTGTGTGCGCGCGCGTGTGTTTATGTGTGGGGGGGGTGTGTCTCTGTATGTATGTGCGTGCGTGTGCCCTTGTGTGTGCGTTTCTGCGCATGCGTGTGTTGTATTGGAGCTGCGCGCATTGCAAGAAACTGGCAACAGCGCTCGTACTTGTGCGCGTGTCAGTTTGAAATCGCCTCCAAGGCGATGCGCGCGGCCAGGATTATCTCCTGGGAAGCACACACGCCGACAATAGGTTCTCGGCGAGAACTCACTTCCGCGCGCTTAGCCGAGACCTAAAAACTGATTACTCACAGATACGAGCAGGCCAATGGTTTAATGCTTAAGCAGATTCCTACTACTTTGACTATTAGCAAACCCATTTTCACTCCATGCATGTTCAAGAGCCATTTGCCTCTGCTGCTTTACTACCAACTCATTACGCCACTCCTCTCAAAAACTCTTATCACTTGCTACCACCTCAGAAATGTTAACACCTTTTAATTCCACTCCTCTTCAGCTACATGCATCATTTATTTTCAGCTATTTGCAACACAAACCATCCATACCACTCACCAGCCACTATGTCCACAATCACATCCTTTTACTCAGTTCAAGAGACTTTATTCGGTTACATTAGAGAATAACCATAAAAGTTTACACATAATCACAATTTATATTACAACAATTAAATCACATAATTCATATTACTTAAAAACATACAATATTCGCAGTAAAATGCCACAGTTCTATTACATGTAAAATCATATAAGAATTGATTTCCGGAAATAAAAGAGTTTTTTGAGATAAGCAGAGACTGATGCCACAGTAAAAATTTCATCTAATTTCATTATTGCTAAAAACGCAGGTCGACATTGTCTAAGCTCTAAGTACCTTAATATTGGTAAAATCCACATTTTCCTCGGTTTAGAATAAAATTTACAGAAAAATAAAATATGGATATCTGATTGTGTAGACAAGTTATCGCAGGGACAATTACATATATTACTACTCCAATTATTAATAGAGGGAAAGCTCAGGGTCTAAAAAGGACACCAAATCTGAAACGAATGATCAAAACTCTTTCATGATCTCTCATCTGCAGGGTTAAATACGGTTGGATAACCTGCAGGATAATTGTCAATTGGTGGGAGATCACAGTTTTCTTGGTAAACTCAATTTTCTCCCTGCATTGTTCCAAGTAATTTAAACATAACTTTTAAAAAACTTATCTTGGAATCTGATTCATTGATAGAGGGTCGTCATAATACTCCAGATGATCGATGTTAACAAGGAATGACTTTATATATCTCAACCATTTCACTCGGTGAACACAGTCCATTTTCAGTACATCTTCCAAAATGAGACGGTTTAGTTGACATTCTTTTGTTGTCCACGCCCTATGCCAAAGAAGAACTGGCTGAACCTTGATAATATCCTCTAAGTAGGGTAAGCCTAATTCAATATGGCAATTATAGGTGGAAATACTTTCAGGTAGAGATAGAAGGTATCTAATAAAGCCAATTTCAGTTAGCTGAAGAGCAAGGACATTAGCATCCCCCCAGATTCCCGCTCCATACGTAGCAACCGCTATACAACTAGATTTATATATGTAAAGAAGCTCTTTCACAGGCTTGCTCCCTAGCTTTTTACTAAACAGTTTAAGGGCCATAATAGATTTCGCAAATAACAGGTTCCTACTTTTGACTGCACTACCCCACTGTCCAGTGCGGTCAAAAAGAATTCATAAATATGGGAAGGTTTGAACGTGGTCTAAGGGTTTAGAGTCAATAAACATTGTTCTTTGTTTCAGATTAGTTCCTCGACCACAATTCAAAGTTTTTGTACAGTTAACCTTCAAATCCAATTTAGTCATAAAGGTACTGAATGATGATATCATCAATTGCATAGCAGAGGGGGTCCTTGCCATTAAAACTGCATCATCTACATAGATGAGTGCAGATATTGATTGCTTTTGTGCCGTGGGCATATCATGACAATCTTGAAGCAGGACGCTCTCTAGATCATTAATATATATAGAGAATAGGAAAGGTGCGAGAACGCATCCTTGCCTCACACCCCTCGCTATATTGAACATTCTAGTACACTCCCCTCTTTTGCCATATCTAATTGTGGCTCTTGCGCAGTTATATAGTTCTCTAAGGAACTGGATGATGATGTTGTCCACACCCAACCGAGCCAAGATCAGCCATTATTTGCTGTGTGTTACACAGTTAAAGGCAGATGTTAGGTCCACAAATGTTAAATATAACCTGCCTTCTTTCACCTTAGTATACTTCTCTTGAATAATAAATAGGTTAAGGCATTGATCAACTGTGCCTATCCCTTCTCTAAAACCGTATTGGAGGTCACTAATAACCTTATTCTCCTCAGCCCATAACTGCAGCCTGTTTAATATGACCCGTCCAATTATTTTGATTGTTGAATCAAGCAAAGATATTGGGCGGTAGCATGCACATCTAGCCCTGTCCCCCTTTTTAGGTTTTGCCTAAGCGAAAGCTGCGCACTGCGCAGCTTTTTCGCGCAGGCGAAAACCTTATGTTTACAGTAGAGTGGCTTGGGAATCCGCCCTCTGTTCCATTGGCTAGCTCCATAAATGGAGGCTAGCCATTGGAACAGAGATCTGTCTGTCATGGCCAGACCAGATTCGTGGGCGTTCCCGCGATTTCTTCCCTCTCCACCCCTTTCCAATCGTCATTGCGGCGGTGGGCGTGTGCAATTTTTTTTTTGGGTCTCGCCATGTTTTCTTCATTTCCACCGTGTCTTTTGCAGGGGTGGGCTGTGCACTGAGGACGCTGATCAGGTAAGCAGCATTTTTTAATACTTCTGTTTTTATCCCGTTCCCGACCCCCCTCCCGTTCTCCATGTGCCCGTTCCCGCCCCTGCCCCCCCTCCCGCTCTCCGTGTGCCCGTTCCCACACCACTTATAAATGCTTGTTTTGCTTTACAGACCTCTTTGTGAAGCCTTCTTCGTGCGGCGCTTTCTGACGGCTTCACCTCCTGCTTCTCAGCGCCGCGGGCCCGCATGTGTGACATCCGTCAGCGGCCACATCCTCAGTGGCCAGACCCGGTGTCAGGGGCTTGCTCACACTTTAAGAAGGGGCGAGCAAAGCATTTCCGCCCTCTCGCTATGTCTGCAGTTTGGCACAGACTTCAGAAGACTGCCTGAGGTGCAGACGGCTGAATCCCCTGGAGGTAAAACGAATGAATATTGTATGAGTGAATGAGGGCTACAGAAGCGCCTTAAGGCACTGGGAGAGGTGTTGAAATTTGGTGCGGTAATACGGTAATACTGCAGCCGGTGTATACCGGTCCGTGTGATGCTGTATTTATCAGCTGCAACAACATTGTGATGTAATTTCGGACTTAGGGATGGGCATCACACAGAAAAGGCATGTTTCGCCTTGTTCTGGGCTGCACAAACGCAGAATAGGTGTTTTTGTCTACAAACATTCTGTCTGTTTTACCTCCGGAAATGGTGGGGGCAAAAACATGGGTCTGCGTGCAGTAATTACCCCTAATACACAGGTTCCAGATTCGGGTACACTCATAATGACGGCTGGAGTCAGCCCACTAACTCGCCTTGCATCTTCCCAGGCCGGTGAAATGAAAGATGCGACCCCGGTCACGGTGTGAATGCGGGCAGTTTATAGTTGCGTATGTTAACCTCCCTCGGAGCCCAAGGAAAAAAGGAAATATGAACATATACAAAAGAGTTGTCACATATTCAAGATGGTTGTGTGGTGCTCATGATAATCGAAGACTGAAAGAGGGACAGGTCACACCAACATCTGATCAATCTGTGATGCGAATACCTCCCTAATCTAGCTATAGGATATAAGGTAACAACTATGGCCTGTTATCTAGAAATGGCGAATTTTTGTCAGCAAAAGGTTATTGTCACCACGTAACAAATAATTACACATATCAGACGCAGGCTTGAGAACTAACTGGCTGTACCTGGACACCTCAGATACAATGGGAGTCACAGTGCTGCCTCATGACTTAGGTGTCTAAAATAGCAAAAGATAACCCGCACCCTGTACCCCATAGATGAACGACTATTGATAAACCGCACCCTGTACCCCATAGATGAATGACTATTGATAACCCGCACCCTGTACCCCGTAGATGAACGACTATTGATAACCTGCACCCTGTACCCCATAGATGAACGACTATTGATAACCCGCACCCTGTACCCCATAGATGAAAGACTATTGATAACCCGCACCCTATACCCCATAGATGAACGACTATTGATAAACCGCTCCCTGCACCCCATAGATGAACGACTATTGATAACCCGCACCCTGTACCCCATAGATGAACGACTGTTGTTACTTAGGACTTTGGTAATTGCTGGTATGTATAGTGAACCCATTAGGTTTAGAAGCACCTCGGAGTTCCTATATTAATGGTGCCTTCAAAGTCAATACAAACAAAATATATGTCTAAAATAATAAGGACTCAATAAAGACTGCCCCCTTTATATAAATAGCTATCTGAAGTTATTCACATATCTCATCATTCCATTTGGGTCAGAAGGCACCTGGTGGTCCGTGTATTTATAATGCCTTTAAAATAAATTTGAAAAGGGGCACCTTGTACTCGGACTCTTTACCAAAACGAGTCCAGCACTGCATCTACCACATACTCCTGACTTGCAAGAGGAGCCTGGAAGGAAGAAAAACGCTGTCATTGTGTTGTTGAGTGCCTCAATGTCAGAAGAGTATAATAGGTTAGGGAAACTGAGAGTTGTAGGCAGTCACGTTGTATAAATGTACCATATGTAATGTGAAGCGTGGGACAGGTACTGTCGGTATGATGTTTACATGTGTAGAATGTGATGCAAATGGTGGACCAATTTTCTGAATTAAAACAGGGGACCTTGTGGTAGTATGAGGCTCCTGTGCTGTGTAGGGCAACGTCAGCTACAATTAAAGTATTGATTTGAATCTGTGCAGAAAGATGCACGTTAAACATACACCTTTTGTAGGTAAAATGGTGCACTTCAGATGTTGTAAGTGCAAATATTTGGTGCTATTTCATCGCCTTCCCTTCTGACCGAAATATCATCTTTGTAACAATTATATCTTCGGATTACCAGTACCTTGACTGGGGGCACTTTAGCCCCCACTATGGCTTATCTTTATATACATTCAATAATGAATGGATGAATTGTTCCAAAACATCACTGCTACCATAAATTCAACAATAATTCAACACATAACTTAAATAAAGATCTAATATATATTAAATATAAATGTTACTGTGGGAAGCTCTTGAGGGGGTCCAGCGTTGAGCCCGGGTGACCATGGAGCATGGTCTTTGATGTGTTACTATTACAGCCCAACATTCACCAAAGCTTGTTGGAGCTTTAGTAAACGCACAGTCCACAAGGAAGACACCTACCAGTTGTGAGATGAGTGTTTAGAAGTCTTCTAAATTGAATATTTTTTTAGCCTGAAGATAAATTGGTAGGAAGTTCCACATTTTTAGGTTTCGCCTCGCAATCCGCTGCGCAGCAGCGTTCGCGCAGGGCGAAAACTTTTGTTTACCAGTATGGACAAAAGTCCAGCCTCTCTGTTCCATTGGCTAGCTCCATAAATGGAGGCTAGCCATTGAAAGAGAGAGGAATCCGTCATTCTGCGAGGCGACTCGTGGGCGTTCCTGAGATTTTTGCTCATCCAGCCCCTTTTATCACGTCAGTGCAGCGGTGGGCGGGGTTTATTTTTTTGGTCGTCCATGTTTCTTTTGGTCATTCCGCGGCTGACCGCCGCCGGAGGAAGTCCAGGTCCAGGTGAGTGCTTTTGATTGTGGCTGTTCCCGCCGCCCCCCCTCCCGCTGTCCGTCTGCCCATTCCCGTACCCCCCTCCCGCTGTCCGTGCTTTTCCCGCCCCCCCTCCCGCTGTCCGTGCCTTTCCCGCCCCCCCTCCCGCTGTCCGTGCCTTTCCCGCCCCCCTCCCGCTGTCCGTGCCTTTCCTGCCCCCCTACCGCTGTCCGTGCCTTTCCTGCCCTCCCTCCCGCTGTCCGTGCCTTTCCTTGTTAATATTTCAGTCAAGACTCAAACACAAATCAGATCTATTGGCCTTGTCAGTACTTGTTGAACCAGTTCCAATGCTTTTCCCGCCCCCCCTCCCGCTGTCCGTGCCTTTCCCGCCCCCCCTCCCACTGTCCGTGCCTTCCCCGCCCCCCTCCCACTGTCCGTGCCTTCCCCGCCCCCCCTCCCGCTGTCCGTGCCTTTCCCGCCCCCCCTCCCGCTGTCCGTACCTTTCCTGCCCTCCCTCCCGCTGTCCGTGCCTTTCCTTGTTAATATTTCAGTCAAGACTCAAACACAAATCAGATCTATTGGCCTTGTCAGTGCTTGTTGAACCAGTTCCAATGTATTTGATAATCTTAACATCAGTAGATGTCCTACACTTTACCAGGAGGTGCACATTTTGTGGTGAAAATAAACAGTATGGGAAGGTGAGTCGGCCATTACCCTTCCCTGGTCAAGCCCACATTCCTCCACAACTCCAGTTGTACTTCATTCACAACACATCTCAGAGTGGTTCAAGTGTGAATGTTTCCAAGTGGGCATGAATACCACCTGCTCACAGGGAAACCTTTGCTGCTGAAGGTGGCAATTCAGTTTCTCGGCCCTTAGCCCATCAGGTGGTAGACAAGCTGGATTCCTCTGTATCAACCCCTGCACAAGTACACAAGGAATTCATTCGCCCATAAATACAGCCGCAAACAACGTAGACACGTGGAAAAAAGACTTTGGTGCCAGTTGGTTTTGACAGGGACTTTTTAAATCAATCAAATAACTAAGCATGTAATAAAACACACACTTCTTCTGCGAATGAACTGCCAGGAGATTGACAAGATGCATTAAATCCTTCTCAAAACAGTGAAGTCACAAAACACACAGAGCAGCCACGGACTTCTCACGTGAGGCTCTGAGGCTGAACCGGTCGCTTAAGGTTCCCTGGCAGGTCATCACCGTACGGTTTCCTTTCACAACCATTCCTGGTAAACATTTATGAAAGGATAATTCGCCAGTCAATCAAAAGGCCCCCTTAGGTTCCCGGGCGGAATGTAAGACGCGCAGCTCGCCCGCACGCGAGGGAGCCTGCTGAGGTGAGCATCAGAGAGGGAAAAAAAAGTAGTTGAACGTCAGCACCACCCTGGAGGCACGAGGCGCTGCATCTTCACAGCACCCGACCAGGGGGCACACATGCCTGAGCGGTGACCTTTCGCAGCAGCACCACAGATCATCCCTGTTGACGGATGAGGCAAGTAAGGACAACAAGGGACACCCGACTCACAAAGAACCAGGGTGCCTAAGCTTGCACACGTAAACCGCTAATTCCAATTAAAGTTTAGTCCAAAGGTTTTCATTCTGTTAAACACACAGCATGTCAGTCACGTTAGACGGTATCGCAGGGACGTACTCTTCTGCTCTTTCTTTAACGCGCCTTTTAAACGTTTTGTATTATGGTTTCATTTAACTACACAATATATTTTCGTACTACTGGTACAGCATGTATTGCACGTCAATCTTAAACACATTTTTTTAATGGAATGTCTTCCTTTTTCGTACTCGCTCTTGCATGCACCCGCCTATTTCTTGTAGCCGGAGGGATTCTTCCCGGTGGTTGCTATCGCAGGCCCGTTGCCCTTTCTCCTTACGTGCTCTGCACTTTGTAATGTTGTATAGGAAGCTGCATGTGCAAGCTCTTGATATTGGAGTGCTCGATACTTGTGTCTTCAATGTCGAATTGCTTACTGTATCGTGTATGTGTCACCATTAAGCCACAAACATAAATGTTTCAGGTTTGTATATTTGCATCAATAAATGTACAGATATTTCCACCATCCTTTTTATAAATCATATAAGCTTTGTGCGAAAGTCCGTCCCTGCGCCATGGCAGAAGCATCCGTGTTTCCTTTCAACAAATGGCTGCGTAGTCCTTTCGCTAAATGTCATTCACCCACCTTAATTTGTGTAGTTATTGGTACTGTGATAACTATATGTTTCTTCTTCAGGGACGCAGAAGACGCTGTATATGGGCGCGATGGCTACGACTGTGACTGCAGAGTGCTAGGGAGTGCAGAGTGACTGCAGAGTGCTAGGGAGTGCTACGGAGTGCAAAGTGCTAGGGAGTGCAGAGTGACTGCAGAGTGACTAGGGAGTGCAGAGTGACTAGGGAGTGCAGAGTGACTAGGGAGTGCAGAGTGGCTAGGGAGTGCAGAGTGGCTAGGGAGTGCAAGGGAGTGCAGAGTGCAGAGTGCAAGGGAGTGCAGAGTGCAAGGGAGTGCAGAGTGCAAGGGAGTGCAGAGTGACTAGGGAGTGCAGAGTGACTAGGGAGTGCAGAGTGACTAGGGAGGGCAGAGTGACTAGGGAGTGCAGAGTGACTAGGGTGTGCTAGGGAGTGACTAGGGAGTGCAGAGTGACTAGGGAGTGCAGAGTGACTGCAGAGTGCTAGAGAGTGCTAGGGAGTGCAGAGTGACTGGGGAGTGCCGAGTGACTAGGGAGTGCAGAGTGCTAGGGAGTGCAGAGTGACTAGGGAGTGCTAGGGAGTGACTAGGGGGTGCTAGGGAGTGACTAGGGGGTGCTAGGGAGTGCAGAGTACTAGGGAGTGCAGCGTGACTAGGGAGGGCTAGGGAGTGCAGAGTGACTAGGGCGTGCTATGGAGTGCTAGGGACTGCAGAGTGACTAGGAAGTGCTATGGATTGCTAGGGAGTGGAGAGTGACTGCAGAGTACTAGGGAGTACTGGGGAGTGCAGAGTGACTGCAGAGTGCTAGGGAGTGCAGAGTGACTGGGGAGTGCAGAGTGACTAGGGAGTGCAGAGTGCTAGGGAGTGCTAGGGAGCGCAGAGTGCTAGGGAGTGCAGCGTGACTAGGGAGGGCTAGGGAGTGCAGAGTGCTAGAGAGTGCAGAGTGACTAGGGAGTGCAGAGTGACTAGGGAGTGCTATGGAGTGCTAGGGACTGCAGAGTGACTGCAGAGATTAAGCTAATGACAATGTAAATGACAATGCCATTTATTTATCGGTTTTCAAAACCAACACATAAATAATTTTTTCCTTTACAATGCCAATAGCTCTAACTTTTCCAAAGGCGAAACCATTGTATTGTAAATGCTTGTTAAAAATAGGGACGATAATTGATTCATACCATGTGCTAACTAGTCCCACCTTATCTGCTGCATTAAATATTACAGTAAGTAGAGGTGCCCATAAGGCTTTATTGTTTTTGAAAATATCCACAGGAACACCGTCCGGTCCGGTCGCCTTACCACCCAGACTGGAATTTATCCCCTTAGTAACCTCTGCTAAAGTGAATTTCAACTCCTCGTTATGTTTATTCGCAAAGGTCGGATCCTTATCCAATGCTAACATGTCACTCGATGGTGGACCATTTATGCTTGGGAATCATAAAGTGTATTAAAATAGTTTACCCACTCGTCCTCAGAGATAGCAATTTCTAGCCTTGCCTTAGTATTATCTTTAAAATAGGGTGCATTGACAGCCTTCCAAAAGGATGTCATATCTTTCAGCTGGGAGGCGTCAACTAATGCCCCCCACGCTTCCTTCTTCATCTTATCCCTTCTATTTTTTATTGCGGTTTTATAAATTCTGCGAAGGTCCCTGATCAAATTCTGATCCCTCGGTTGGCATTTCAGGGCCCTCTTAAGATTGGAATGTGCCTTAGTGCATTCTGGGTCGAACCAGCCTTTAGGTTTGCTTTTTGGGTTCTTTAATTCTACCCATAAATTATTTTTAATACATATTGTTATTTCCCTAAAACTAGAGATTATTTCTGCATTATCAGCGCCCATATCCAGGCAGGTCTTAAAACTTTCTTTACAGGCCCTTATAATTTTACCCAGAAATTCTTCGGGCACCACCTTAGTCCACTTAAGTGCATATCCATTTTGCCTTGAAATGTCAATGTGACTTGAATATAATCTAGATACATTTTCAGTTGTACCAGAATCGATACGCGGATCTGTTATGTCCACCTTTATAGGGTAGTGATCGCTAAGGGTAATATCCAGCAATGAAAAATACACAACACTATCTTTATAACAAGTAGATATCAAAATATAATCGATTACTGATGATAACCCTCTACCCATAAAAGTAGCGGAGAAGGGAACTTCTGGTTGACACAGGATATTAGCAAAACCAAGGTCATTCATGAACATTATTTCAATCAGAGTATCCCCCGTTGCTGTATGTTCAAAGTGGGTAAATGAAAAATCTCTTTCTACTGTTAGTCCACAGTTCCCCTTACCTATTCTACTACAGAGGCCAACGTTAAAATGCCCCACCCCCCATATAATTAGAAACTTTTTGCTATTGTTACTAATTATATTGCTAAGTTCATGTTTCAGGGCTTTAAAAACACCAAGTATATTTACTGAAGGGACATTGTTGTACATATTCACAATCAAAAGGCAAATAGTATTATTTAGATGTAACCCTACTATATGATAAAAACAGTTATTATGAAAGGTCTCTATACTTTTACATTGAAAGGAATTCGAAACATATGTGCAGAGCCCACCCTTGGCTCTGCCATGTAATGAACGGATGGCAGGAGTAAATATTGTCTTAAAACCATTTAAATGATGCTCTTCCCTTGCCCATGTCTCTTGTAGGCATATGACGTCATAGTCGCTGGTCATTTTTACCCATAAGGGGTTATTCAATTTGGATCTAAGACCGGCTATATTCCATGAGATAAAGGACCACTTTGTCCTTTCCATTTTTGCTGCCCTCCCTCATTAATAATCACAGCATTTTCTATCTGAACAGATTTTGTATCATCAGACAGGCTTACATCGGGCACAGTAATCATATCATAGTATGAGGTTACATTGCTCACATGTTCTGTATCCAATGGGTTCGAGGGATCCAGAAGCTCATGTGTAACCCTATCTGGCGGGGAAGTCAGTTCCACATTATAACTAGCCTTTAAAGTCTCAACTATTGGTCAGTCCACCTCCCCGAGCCCAGATAAAGGTTCAAAGCTGTTACTAGTTTGAACATTAAAATAATCCCTGCCTCGAGGATAATTTCCGCTTTGATAAAAATCATGTGGAACAAATCCTATATGTCTTGTCAATGCTGATGGGGCATGGAGTTGATGACCTTGACAGGAATTTACCCTAGTATAATGTCGATTGTATGGCCGTATTCCACTGATAACTCCTGGGGTTATCGGATAAAAATTGCTCAGTTCGAAAGAAAGAATGCTACTCATAATTTGTGAAACTACTAATGAACTGCACTACTCTGGGATCTCTAACATTAACTATAATGCAGTCACCATTAATATCCTTAACTTTTTGTCCCACCCAGTGCACTCTACGTACATTTAGGACTTCCCCTCACAAATCTGGTCTAAGGGGTCTATTGTTAGCTAGCCAAAACATGACCTTGTTTTGTAGCTAACCCTATCTTGTGTCCTTTCTGGGACGCCCGCCAAAACGATACCGTATGGGTATGAGGCTGGGGGAAGATCAACTCTCATCCTGGGCCCATTTTGATTACTGGTTACTACTTTGTTTGTCCCCGGTATAATTTCTGATGTCTCAGTAATATTGACAACTCCATTTTTTGGTCCACCCTGTTGCCCTTCATTTACTTCACTTGTAATTACTGTTGGGACCGTATGTGCAGTATTTCCACAGTCTAACTTTGGTGTGTCGCTCCTTACTTGCCTTGGTTTCCCTTTCGGGACTATTACCTGTTTAGCGGGAAGTGTTTTTTCAGTACTATGTGTCTGTGTTTTAACCTCAGCCATCTTCTCCAGCATCGCTGTGTTAGCCTGGGTTATCTTTTCGGGTGCCCCTAACTGGTCGCTAATTCTTTTTGTACGTTCCAATAACGGCAAGATTAGCAATCTTACTAGATGTTCAATATTTTCTAAGGAAAAATCTTTGCCGCTCAATTCTCTCTGCAATGTATCCTCAATGATTACAGGAGGACTACTTGAATTAATGTTAGTGTTCCCTGCTTGTTTAAGTCTATTAAACCTATCTGTGTTTGACCTATTAATCGCGTTAGGTTGAAAAACTTTGGGCTTCTTTGAACATCCGCCCTTCGGTATATTGCCACGCCGCTTCCGCTTCAGATTGGTACCTAGTGCTTGTGCTTGTATTTGGGGATTAGAATCTGGGGATGGTGTATTAACTGTTTGTATGTTATCACTCGGGGCTATGGATGCTCTGGGTAAGACCATGAATGATTCTATACTTAAATCAGGTCCACTTGTGTCTAGAATTACAGATAAATCTTGTTGTTGCTGTGTAGTGATTGTACTCTGAGAGGTTAGGACTATTGGTTGTTCGGGAGATGGTAATGTAAAGTCTCACGAGTTAAGGAAGATCAAAGGGAGTGGCCCAGTCCAGTCTCTTCCTGCCTCGGATGGCCACAGACTGCCCGCCCTTTGCCCGGCGCCGTCCGCGCGCGTTCCGCGGGGCGGAAGTGGCCGACTGGGGATATCCGATAGGTGGAGGCGGGGCTGTGTGCGCTGTTGGTTGTTGGGAAAGCGAGTCCCTCGCGCTGTTGTCCGCCCGCTGCTCTGCCTCTCACAGGGCTCCCAAGGTCCAGTTGCACTCCCCACTTGCCACAAGAGCGCTGCGTCTCCCGCGAAGCGGGAGGCGCGAGGTTGATTTGAGGTTGCCCGGTAGGTGGGGCGGGGCTGTGCGCGCTGATGGTTGTTGGGACAGCGAGTCCCTCGCGCTGTTGTCCGCCCACCGCTCGGCCTCTCACAGGGCTCCCAAGGTCCAGTTGCACTCCCCACTTGCCACAAGAGCGCTGCGTCTCCCGCGAAGCGGGAGGCGCGAGGTTGATTTCAGGCTGCCCGGTAGGTGGGGGCGGGGCTGTGCGCGCTGATGGTTGTTGGGACAGCGTGTCCCTCGCGCTGTTGTCCGCCAGCCGCTCGGCCTCTCACAGGGCTCCCAAGGTCCAGTTGCACTCCCCACTTGCCACAAGAGCGCTGCGTCTCCCTTTTAGTCACACAAGCAATGATTTGCAGCCACTCTGTCCAACTTGCCTACACTATTCACCTACCTCGGTCATTTTAAACATCACTTACCCATGCAATGAGTCCCTTGACCCATTCAGTCACATCTCACCCACACACCCTCACACACCACATCACTCGGGGACACCACCACATCACTCGGGGACACCACCACATCACTCGGGGACACCACCACATCAATCGGGGACACCACCACATCACTCAAGGACGCCACCACATCACTCAAGGACACCACCACATCACTCATGGGCACCACCACATCACTCAGGGGCACCACTCAGGGACACCAAAACATCACTCTGGGACACCACCACATCAATTGGGAACACCGCCACATCACTCAGGAATACCACCACATCACTCAAGGGCACCACCACATCCCTCAGGGGCACCACCACATCACTCAGGGACACCACCACATCACTCAGGGACACCACCACATCACTCTGGAACACCACCACATCACTCGGGAACACCACCACATCACTCAAGGACACCAACATCACTCAAGGACACCACCACATCAATCAGGGGCACCACCACATCACTCAGGGACACCACCACACCACTCAGGGACACCACCACATCACTCAGGGACAACACCACATCACTCAGGGACAACACCACATCACTCAGGGACACCACCACACCACTCAGGGACAACACCACATCACTCAGGGACAACACCACATCACTCAGGGACAACACTACATCACTCAGGGACAACACCACATCACTCAGGGACACCACCACACCACTCAGGGACACCACCACATCACTCAGGGACACCACCACATCACTCAGGGACACCACCACATCACTCCACCACATCACTCAGGGACAACACCACATCACTCAGGGACAACACCACATCACTCAGGGACAACACCACATCACTCAGGGGCACCACCACATCACTCAGGGACACCACCACATCACTCTAATACACCACCACATCACTCAGGGGCACCACTCAGGGGCACCACCGCATCACTCGGGGACTCCCCGCATCACTCGGGGACACCACACAGGAACTAATCCTGAAGTAGTTTGTTGACTCTATAGAGTCATCTCATTTAAATATTCCGCCCTGTGGGCATACTTCAGGATGGTTTGGGATGAGGTCCCCAGATAATTGCAGGAATAGCCTGGCTGAAGTCATCGGATGACTTCAGAAAGACTCCAGGATGATCTTCCTTTTTGACTTGGGGGTGGTTATGGTGAATCAGGACTAGTGGGTCCTTTCTGGACAACCAGTCATCCAACCCAGCGACTCCCCATTCAGGGAGCAGACTTTTCGGAAGCACAAACGTACAGGCCCTCTGGTTTCACTGGTAATAATAAAGCACAAAGACCCTCATGAAAAGCCTGCTCCCTGCTGAGGCCTAGCAATGGCGACTGTGCCAAAGCCTGTGATGTAACATCTCCATCCGGTGGCAGCGCTCACGGTAATCAGAGGGAACGACAGTCCACGGTTTAGTGGAAACACCGGCCCACAGGAGGTCATCTCTTAAATAAACCTCAAGTGGAAGATAAGCCAACGACACGCCCCCTACTTCTTCCACTGTAGATAACCTCAAGGACGACACATAGATGCATTTATATTATCAGTCAAGAATCCTAGCTTGCCCGTTTAATCACTTGGTGTGACCCTGGGTAAGTTTATCTTTCCTAGCCAGCTGTGCGTTCGCAGTGAATTCGACAGTTCCATTCATTGAAAATGGGGGATGAGTTTATGGTTATGCCCACTCCGGGGTGTGCCAGGGGTGAGGTGTGTGTGTATAACCTGGTCACACACGCTAAAGTAGAAAAAGGCCTTGATGCGCGGGCGCCCACGGTTATCTGTCACGTGTACACATTGATATGACCCATAGTGGGGAAGGGAAGGGAGCGTGCAGCTCCCGCAGGACGCTGCAGTGAGGGGCTGGGAGCTGCCCAGAGCAGCAGGGCTGGTCGCGGAATGCGCCTGGCACGGAATCGAGCGGCTGGTGTAGGGTTATCAGACCCCAAGGCGCATCTATAAAGCTGGGTGTGAGTTCAGTGCCTTACCTGACACAGACCTCTCCAGGAATGGGTGGAGGGTCGCCGACACCCCTTGCCTGGTCTCAGGTCCCTGAGGTGTGCGTGGGTTGGCAAAGACGCTGTGGGTCCGGGGGACTCGCGCACTGTCTTATGTCCACTCCTGGGATTCAACGGACTCTCACACGGTGTGTCTGCCCAGAGCTGCCCCGTCTTTGGCAGACCCCCCTCACACACCACCGCGAATTTAGGAGGTGGGGGTTGTGGCGGGGGTGTGTGTGTGTGCGCGCGGGCTATTGCAGGAGGCTGACTTGCCTCAGAAGCGGGACAGGAGATGTGCACGGCATTTGGCAGTTTGTGCGCGTACACCTGCTGAAATCGCCGAAAGCTCTGCGCATGCCCATCTCCTGTCCCACTTCCAAGGCAATTCCCTAACAATAGAGCTCGCTGGCGACAGCAGTGCTTCGCACTGCTTACGCCAGGCTCGACCTAAAAAGGCATCCATACAGATACATATTTTTTTTAAAGTGCATTCCTGGGGGCGTGGCTAAGATGGCCACCTGAGAGGACGCTGAATCGTATGGCTACCCGGCCCTGAGCTCCGTTTGGCCCATATAATAGCAGATAAATCCCCGAAAGAGAAAGCAGCTCACCTCGCTGGGTCAGGGCAACTGGCGCCTAACCTTTTGATGCGGGACGATCGCAGCACTGGCCCCAGGAGTCACATTTCCCCCGGAGCGCGGGGTCCCGGCTGCAGTCGAGGTGACATGGCGGCCTGACGACGAAGGGGAGGACGTCGCGGGGGCTTTGCCGCGGGCCGGCGACTCAGCACAAGGCGACCGGAGCGGAGGCCGGGACCCGGCGAAGAGAGGCAAGTCCCTGGCAGTGGTGGGAGCGGGGACTGGTAGCGGAGGCGGCCGCTGCCCGGGAACGCGCCTATCAGACAGACGCGAAAATTGAGCCCCTGGTCTTGGGGCCTGCACTAGGCAGGAGAGCTGAGTCCCGCTGGCGCTCCTGTGGAAGCTGGGGAACCGGAGCAGCGGGATATCCAGAGCAACCCCAACTGTGGTTTGCGCTGACCCAGGGAGGACGGGTCGGCACCCAGGAGGTGAGGAGGGGCATGGAGGGAGCGGCGGTGCACGACTGACAGCAGTAGTCTTTTCCCTGTGTGGAGCTGGGCCTGCGGGGACCTTTGTTGGGTGCAGGCAGAGAGCAGCACAGGTGACCACAAGCTTATCCAGCCGGAGGATACTGGTGCCCAGGGGGTGATGATTGAAGTATCGGCACATGTGGGGCTTGACCGAATCCCTTGCACATTACCAACAGAGAGCTTGAGCCAGGCGGGCCGCATCACGGCTGGAGCAGGTTCTGGCTCGGACGGATTCGGTGAAGGGCGACCTGTGTGTGGGCCGTGAGGCAGTTCCTCTGCAGAGTTCCCCCCCATTGACGGTGGAAGGCAGCGGTTGTGGAGGTCCCTAATCAACGTGACGCCAACCAGACAAGAAGGACCCGATTGCACCCCGAGTTGTCTGGTCGCCCGAGGGTGCACATTTTCCAAGGCGGACTCCACCCGGGCGGGCAAGCCTACGTGGCCCTCCGGGGTAGAGCACTCAGTGCAGTATGGCCGCCACGGGATGCAGGGGTGGCCGTACCATAACGGACATGCTGGTTAAAGGAACCCCTAAAGGAGAGAAGGGCCAGTCAACCCAGATGTCAACGAACAGCACCCCAGGGCAGGAGGATGGAGGGGCCCCTATCACTAAAGCATTCCTAGAGTCTCTACGTAACTCTTTGCAAGAGGACTTCGAGACGCTAAAACAAGATCTGGCCGGGGAACAACGCGAACTACGCAGAGACGTGGATAGTTTAGGGGAACGAGTGGGGGCAGAAGAGGAGACGGACCACACTCGGAGCGCAGAATTGGAACACCTACAGCAAGAGGTCCTCCGCCTCCGTGAGCAACAAGTAGACCTCCAGGCACACGCAGAGGAACCTCGAGAACAGCTCCCGGAGGAACAACATACGGGTCTGGGGAGTGCCATCCAAAGCGGAAGGGAACAGTGTTGCTTGCTACCTGCAGGGATTGTTCAGGGAGATTCTAGGTGAACCTGCTGACTTTGAAATCCGTATTGACAGGGCGCATAGGGTTGGCCTGGCGCGTCGTGCTCCTGCCCCGACACCTGACATCTTGGCCTTTCTACCCGACTTTCCCTTGAAAGAAAGGATCCTGAAGGAAGCACGCCAGAAACAGCCTCTCCAAATTCAAGGCTATCCAGTGGCCTTGTACCAGGTCCTCTCGGCCATCACCCTGCAAAAGCGGAAAGCCTTTCGCGTTCTTGCGCGATAACAGGGTTCCTTTTTCCTGGGGCCTCTCCTTCAGGTTAATCTTTAAATGGAAAGGGGCCCTACATCAGCTACTCTCGCTCCGTGACACTTGCGCCCTGCTGGGCATCGACCCCGAGGAGGACCTGCAAAAGGAAGGGGCATCGCCACGACAGTCGCAGGAGAAGTCTCCACAACCCTCGCGGGGGGATGGCAACGAGTAGGACGACAACGCTCCCCCAAGGCTGATCTTAAACCGGACCCAGCGACAATGACTCAGGAACAGGCGGCGGCCATCCAGGACGTGCTCAAGGACACAACGGCACTGAACTGATGCATCATTACAATGGGATTTTTTTCGCACTGCGACCACATGGGTCAGGGGGGGCCAATGAGGTCGCCACTGCCACACGCTCCTCCACGTAACGTTTCTACGGTCCTGGACTGTTTAGGCCTGGGATTATGGTTTGCACTTGGGAGTTCCTAGTTGGGATTGGGGGGGTGTGGGGGGATGGTGTTGGGGCTCAGCAAGGGGAACCAGGGTGTCGGCACGGTCAGTGCTCTAACGCGCAACAAGACGGGATGTCACTAGCCTCAATGAGCAATCGTTGCCCATTGTCTTCAGGATGACAGGCGCTACCTTAAAGATTTTGACCCTAAATGTGAAAGGCCTGAACAACCCCATCAAGCGGAGGGCGGTGCTTTCCTATCTGGAAAGTTCGGGGGCTGAGATCTGTTTACTCCAGGAAACTCACTTTCTCATGAAAGATTGGCATAGGATGAGGTCTTGCGCATTCCCCCACTAATTCTTCTCTTCCCTACCTGAGAAAAAAACAGGGGTTGCGATTTTTGTGTCTAAATGCTTCCGAGGGCAGATCAAAGATAAGGTGGGAGAGATCAAGGGTAGATTGCTAGCTCACAGCATACTTATAGGAGGCCAACAGATAACGGTGGGGTCTCTGTATACACCAAACACGAGGCAAGAGCCAGTCCTACAGTACGCGCTTTCAGAGGCGATGCGCTCTTCCGACCCTCTTTTGCTCCTGGGGTGACCTCAATTTAGTGATGGAAACTAACACAGACCGGTCTGGGAACAGATACGGTAGCGCTATCTCTGGGGCAGGCAAGGCATGGCTACAGCAACGAGGGCTAATGGACTTATGGTGGGGCCAAACACCCGGGAGCATCACAATATACCTTCTATTCCCATGTGCACCACACTTATGCTAGACTGGACCCCTTTCTCGGGTCTTCGGAACTAGAGGCCCGGGTGGTCGACGTATGCATCACTCCGGCAGCTCTTTCAGATCATGACGCGGTAGAACTTACACTCACAGTCCCCAAGGTTACAAGACCCCCGGGTGGGTGGAAACTACGAGAGCCCCTCCTGCAACGCGCAGATGTAGCTCAGCAACTCCACAAGTGTATCACTGACTATTTAGCCATCAATGATATTCCTGAAACACCAGTGTCAGCATTATGGGGGGCCCTGAAATCGGTGGTGCGTGGTGAACTCATCGTGATAGCAGCGGCGGAGTCCTGGGACCATAAAGTAAAGCGCAAGACCCTGACTGCCCGGGTTTCAGAGCTGGAGAGGGTTCACAGTCGCACTGGGGCTCCGAGAGTCTGGAAGCAACTAAAAGCGGCCAGAGCTCAATTGGCGGGACTGGCTACGGATAGAGCCGAATACGCCGCCCTTCGCCTCCGCCATACTTATTATGTAGGGGGAAACAAGACTGTCCGTCTCCTTGCTAGTGCACTGAAAGCAAAGGCCGAATGCTCGAAGATGCAGGTTTTGCGGGACAGGAATGGCGACGAAATTCGGGAGGAGGCGCAAATTGCAGAGGCATTCCGGAATTATTACGCCTCATATCGGGCCGAAACTGTCCCAGGAGCGGATGCCGACGCCTATTTGGAGGGCACCACCACCACAGCGCTATCCTCAGCGAATGCGGACACCCTAGATGCCCCTATCCGCCTTGATGAGGTGGTAGCGGCCATATCCCGCCTCCGACCTCTGAAATCGCTTGGCCCGGGCGGCTACTCTGACGGTTTTTAGAAGACCTTCTGCCAACTACTCGCCCCTATCCTCACTAGACTTTTTAATTCCTTTCAAGGCCCGGGTTCCATTCCACCAGACATGCTGGAGGTGGAAATCGTGGTCTTGCCCAAACTGAGCAAGGACGCTACACAATGGCATTTCGGCCCATTTCCTTACTTAACTTAGATTTGAAGCTGTTCACAGGCGTGTTGGCCACGCGACTTGGGTCGTGCTTGCCCGGGATTATTGAGCCAGACCAATCGGGCTTTGTCCCGGGCCGGCAGTGCAGCGACAATACCAAACGAATTCTCCATCTGGTTGACAAGGCCCACTTCCAGAAATCTGACTCGGTCTTATTAGCTATAGACGCTGAAAAGCGTTTGACCGGGTCGATTGGAGTTTCCTGCAGAAGATTCCAGGCCTGGATTGCGAGCTGCTATCACCACCCCCGGGCGCAGGTTCGCCTGGGCGGTTTGCGCTCTAGTCCCTTTGAGATCCAGAGCGGTACAAGGCAGGGGTGCCCCCTCTCGCCTCTCTTTTTCGCGCTCTATGTCGAACCGCTGGCACAAAAGGTATGTGATAACCCGAACATACAGGGCATCACTTTCGGTGGGGAACCACATGCTATAGGTTTATATGCCAATGACAACCTAGCTGCTCTTGATCGGCCGGAGAGCTTGGTACCCGCGTTTCTGGCGGAGGTGGAATCCTTTGGCGAGGTGTCTGGCTTCCGCATGAATAAGGGGAAATCATTGATTCTGCCACTGGGCAGAAATGCCCGATTACCTCCTGGAGCACCAGAGTATGGGGGGGCTTACGAACGCAACCACAGCTTCCGTACCTGGGTATTACCCTCACCCCGTCCACGGAGAAAACAGTGACCCTCAATTACACCAACCTCACGTCCCAGATCCAAAAGGACTTAGCGCGCTGGTCCAAACAGCAGCTCTCCTTGTTAGGGCAGATCGCAGCGGTAAAAATGTCGGCCCTACCCAAGATTTTACATATTTTCAAACTATTCCAGTGACCCCGCCAGCCGGGACCATAGCGAACCTACCAGCAGTTTATCTGGGGGAGGGGAAAGACCACGACTACATAAGCAACTAGCGTATCGAGGGATGGATGAGGGAGGCCTGGGGATACCCAATCTCCAACAATACTTTCAAGCAGCACAATTGCGCTATTTAGTTGAGTGGTACAAACCAGAATCAGAAAAGAGGTGGCTATTTCAAGATAGGGCCATGGCCCAGACATCACTGTGGAAAATACCATTCCTCCGCCGAACCCACAGGCCGCGCTACATCCAGAATTCACCTATTACTCGCACCATTCTGAGGGTATGTGATACGGTTGCGGTTAAACTGGGCCTTACAACTTTCCCTTCCCCACTCACTCCTCTCTTAGACAACCCCGAGTTCCCGCTGGGTACTGACCCTCATGCCTTTCCACAATGGCGAGGCACTGGCTGCAGGTCAGCTGGGCACCTCTTTAATTCGCAAGGCTTTAGCCCCCTTTTGAAATTATCCTGGAGATACGACATCACCTCGCCCCAGCTTTTTCAATACTTTCAGCTTTGGCACTGGCTCACACAACCCGAACATGCCCCATTAGTAGGCAGATATATGACTGACTTTGAAAAGTGGCTGGTAACGAAAGAGTCGGATAAGGGTCTTATCACGGAACTATACAAGATGCTCACCCCCTCCCCCCCACCCCGCCCCCGAGACGCATCATGCAGCGGGGCAAAGGCGTCGGGCGGCGGATTTGGGAGGACGCTGTCATCTCGAGAGTGGCGTTCGATGTATCACAGGGCCAATCACACGGCACGCATGCAACAGGCAGGGAAACAGTGGTGAAACTAACTACATATTGGTACCTCACCCCTGTGCGGCTTAACAGAGGCAATCCGATCCGTAGTGCATCCTGCTGGAGGGGCTGTGGGAAAAGGGTACCCTGACTCACTTACTCTGGGATTGCATGGCAGTTAGGGAATATTGGACAGCGGTGCTTAACGACATAGACAGCACATTTGACACTGAGATCCTAAGATTTCCGGCTTACACCCTTCTTTGTTTTCCAAATACAATCACCTTCCCCTTGAAATCCATACAAGGGCGCCAGATGGGCTTTGCCATGCAAGCTGCGAACCAACACATCCTATCACTCTTGGGGACGAACACTAGACCTACCCATACGGGGTGGCTGCACAAGATATGGTTCACACTGGGAAAGGAACGCATCCAAGCCACACTCACACAATCAGCGGCAACATTCCACAAAATCTGGCTACCATTGCTTACCCTTCTCTCTAAAGAATTCAACAAAATCACATGCCCTAGATATCTTCGCTTACTACACTTGACTGAGGTCAAAACTGATCCTCCTGGGTCTGATGAAGGAACACGCTAAGAGCGATGTGAATGCTAATATCGATACTCTGAGAGTCCGGCACACTGGTTGGGGAGGGGCTCGTTTGGTTGTTCTTTTTATGGTTGTGTTTACTCAACAGGCTATATGAGGGCTGTTCGTTTCTCAATGTGATACAGGGGCCCACATACCCCAACCGTTTTATACTTAGCTGGACGGACACAGTTGCCCGGATTGCATGTTGCACCTTCTGGGGGCTTTCATACTGCATTGTAATGCCTGTATTTTCTATTGAAACTAATAAAACAAATTTAAACTTACAAAGTGCATTTCTCGTGGGACGGGTGGAATTGCACCAAAAGCGTAAGAGTACGCTCTTTAATCCATCCAAAACACACACACTCTTGCTATCATCTTCAGCGCTTCAAGCCGTGTCTCCTAAAGTTTTCGCTTCGCCTCCTCGCCTGTGAGTAATGGTGGGAAGGAAGCGTTTTTTTATACTGTCATTCGTTGCCTAATTGCCTGGTAATTGTTAGGCAATTGGTAGCACCTGAGCGAGATCCGGTGTATAGCTGGAGAGGTGCCTGATTGAGGGCGTTGCCTCGTGAGCCACCTCCTCCCTAAAAGGGAGTGTCTGCAGTCCACGGGAAGAGAGAGCGCGCGTGTGTATGCGCCCACAGCTCGCCTCCCTGTGGCAGTGTGGGCGTGTAGTAGAGCTCTCGCGCATGCATCCTGAGATTCTATTGTTTGAGGACACATGTGTGTATTCATACAATGATTAAGTTACCCAGGCTAGTTCCATACTCTCTTTAGTGAAAGTAAACCTTTGCAGCAAAAGTAAATACTGTTACATTTGTAATAGATTTTTGAGTGGTTACATTGTTTATTCTCTGTAATGATTCACTTAGTCATTACATTTAAATTGAATTATTACGTTTATTCAAGAAGTATTTCACCCACAATCAGGAGCGCCTCAACAGCCCAGAGTCTGTTCAGCAACTAAATTCACTAAACGAACTCCCAGCCCAAGAACACTCCAGGCCACAAGTTCAAAGCATTACAAAGCATTACATACATAACATTGTATAAACTAGTAAACTCATTGCATCACCACTACATCACCTTCCCCTTTATCATAAAACAATGTAATAAACAAATCCATTAAAACTAATATGTGACAAATTCATTGTATCTAGCAGGAGCTTTCCTCAACCTACCACTACGACTAAGACTAAAAAGAAGAGATGGATGAATCATTAACCACATCGCTGCGGCAGCGCCGCAGCGCTAAGTGGGCAAGGCGGCCGCGCGGCGGGAGCATGCTGGTGACGGAACCGCTCTGTCACCAGCCGCGGTTGGGCTATGCTCATGACGGAGCGGTTCCGTCATGGCCCCGCCCGCTCAATGGAACGCCCAGTGCAGGCAACGAATCCGCGCCGCGCAGGCGCGGCGAGCTGGCCATGACGGAACCGCTCCGTCACCAGCACAGCGCCACCGCAGCTGATGACGGAGGGGTTCCGTCATCAGCATCGAATGAGTTAACAGATTCAATAACATTTCTGTGAGTTAGCAAATTTTCTTTCATATTTGGTTGTAACCGGTGTGTCCATCCACAATTTTTCGATTTTACATTGTTTTTACACTGCTAACCAATTTGGCCTGATCTTCAGACATTTTCACCAGTTGCCTTAAGTTCCACCAGCCTTTTTCACCTAAGAAAGCAGCACCTTTACTTATTTTGATAACTTGTACCTGGTTCGAAAAAAACGAATTACCTTTTGAAACCTTAAAAGGCTTTTTAATCATCACCCAATCCCCAACAGAAATTTCCACAATTCTCAAACCCTTTCTTCTATCAAAATTTGTTTTCATTATATCTTGTTTTCCTTTAACCATATCCGCTAATTTCTCTTTGTTGCATCCTTCTTTCTGGACATCAGTATTTTTCTTGTCTAACCAAGCCGAAAATAAAGTAGAATGGACCTTTCTACTTCTCAAAAGTTTGAAAGGTGTAACCTCAGTTGTACAATGTGGAGAAGTATTATAGTTCCAATCTTTTTCTTCCATACATTTTCCCACATCCAGAACAGATGCAATAGCCGTTTGAAACCCTTCCTTCATAATCTTGTTACCGCATTCCACCAATCCATTAGAAGAAGAGTAAAGTGCTACCTTAAGCTGCTTAATATCTTGTAAAGCCAAAAACGTGTGCATGTTCTCTGATATAAAATGCTTCCCATTATCTGTTACTAGAACATGAGGAGCCGCTTTAAGCAAAACTACTCTTTTTAAAAATAAAATGGTATTATCCGAATCTGGAGAGTCCACAATCCTATAGTACATCCATTTCAAATAGTAGTCCATCGCCAAAATAAGGTATCTCATCCCCTCAGGCAAAACATTATAGGGACCCGAAAAATCTAATCCCACTTTCTCCCAAGCTGAGCTAGGAAATTGCGTTGGATTTAAAGGAGAAGCTGAAGTTTTCCAGTGCTTATCCGAGAGCAACACTCTTCACAGTTATTCACCGCAGATCTAACCTGTGCATCTAAACTTGGCCACCAATAATGCAATTTAATTCTCAACAAGTTTTTGTTACACCTTTATGAGCCATTCTTACTACAGCGTTTCTTATTTCAGCTGGAGGAACAAATTTATCACCCCTTAGTAGGATGTTATCCTTTAGGGATAGCTCATCCGCAACCTGAACAAAATTTCTCAATTCGCCTGATAAATTTCTAACATCGGGCCAAATTTTTGTCGAAAATTCAATTGCATTGGATAAAATAGAGTCTTTCAAACTAGCTTCTTTCCAATCATTCTCTGAAATTGTTAAATTCCACTCATCAATAGCATCCACCACCGTTACACACTCAACGTCATCCTCAATCAAATCATCTTCATCATCTTTTTCCATTGCCATCCTAGATAAGCAATATTCTTGGAAATGTTTTCCTCCCGAGATGGGCCTCAACTCAAAATGTTATTCTTGAACTTTAGACTCTAATCTAGTTAATCTTGGAGACAAATTGTTATTCCCTGACACTTTGCTGAAAATAAAAGAAAGGGGTTTATGATCAGACAAAATTACAAATTTGCATCCCCAAATATACATTTTAATTTTTGAACCGCCCAAACACAGGCCAAAGCTTCCCGTTCTATAGAACTATGGTGTCTTTCAAACTGCTTAAGCGATCTCGAGGCGAAAGCTACTGTTTGCTCTTTACCATTAACTTCTTGACTTAAAATTGCCTCTAACCCATTCACGCTTGCATCGACTGAAATGACTGACATACAGTCATCACGAAAAGCATGAAGCGCTTGCGCTGAGACAATCAATTCCTTCACCTTGGCAAAAGTCACATCAAGTTCTTTATACCATAAAAATGTTTGCCCCTTTTTAAGTAAAACACGAAGTGCTTCCACAATTTGAGCATAATTGACAACAAATCTAGCATAATACTCTGCGAGACCCAAAAATGAGCGTAGAGAATCCTTATCACTGGGAGCCTTTGCTTCCTTCAAAGCCCTGATTACGGAAAATTTCGGTTTAATGCCGGACTCAGATATTGTGTGACCTAAGTACTTTAATTCATTCATACCAAACATACATTTGTCCTTTCTTACTGTCATACCACGTTCCCCAGTAAAGAAAGCACTTTTCTCAATAAAATATTGTGCTCAGCTAGACTTTTTGCAAAAATTTAAATATCTTCCAAATACGCCTGAACTCCCTTCAGATCCTTGGACATAGTATCCATAAGTCTCTGAAAGACGCTGGCCGCCGATGCCAACCTTCTAAAACAAGTATACCCATTACATCACCACTACACTCTCCCCTGAAGTTCCACTACACTCTCCCCTGAAGTTAAGAAAACGCATTATATGCTTCATGTGACATATCCAGTGTAAATATGTTCTTATTTAAAGTATTCTAAATAGTTGTTGTAATACTTTATTCGATATATACATATCATAAAAGTACAAACAATTCAAACATAAAAACACATATTTAAAAGTATTCTAAATACTTTGGTTAATGTTTACGCTTAAACAAAGAATGAAATAAATACAGAACAGCTGTAGAACCCAAAACCTGCAGCGTATGGGAGGATTGCTTCAAAAGCTAGGACTCCCTAGTCTGTCTTACTGGGGTGTTTACATATAGTTTCATTGTAAACTATGTTCTCAATGTAGTTAGAATGCTGAGAGCTTGTTGCCCAGGGGCTGTGCAGCCCGTTCAAGCGGCGGAGCTTCGTTGAGATTTAAATATAATAGCACAATGTTGATTAAAACGATTTAGTGCCAAAGGGGCAGGGACTTAAAATAGGGATTTTGCTTTAAGACAATGATGGCCCCAACGAGCAGATCATAACTTGCCAAACTGCCAAGGGGACCTATCGTTAGTGTCCACGACTGAACGTCTGCCCCGCCCCCCTCCCTACTTGCTGCAGCTTTGTAGGCTGCTCGTCTAGTTTTCGATAACGTAAATATAAGCTCAAACGTTCGAAGGACGCATTCCCGTTACGTCGTAGCGAGCAGTCAACTTCCGCTTTGGCGACATGTACCCCATTCACTTTAAGTCAGTTATCGGGAGCCTTACTTACCTGGATCGTGTTCTGGAAAAGGCGGGACCCCCGGCCCCCAACAAAGCGCATCTGGAGGCTCGTAGATAAGAAGCTCGGAACAGATAACAACACGAGGACGCCATGGTCCCGTTTCGGTGATGGTTGGTCGGGGATGCAGGAAGCGGAAGCGGAGAGAAACTGGGGCAAAGTTCACAGCGGGGCTGTTGTTTACAAACAGTTAAAGTCCATCGGTGCTGAGAGTTAAGCGCGTTTCACCGCTTTGTGCTGACGCACACGTACGCTCAAACACACCCCTCGTCCATCATCACTCGAACATAGAATGTGGCGCTTTTGTGCATATGAATAACTCAGAATATATTGGCCAAAACGCATCTGGAGTACAGAGCGACTGTTTTGTTCGTCTTTCACGTATCTCCTTCCACAGAGCCTTTCCATTTGCAGATTTACCAACTGCACACAATTACATTTCTTGTTGGTAGTTTTTTGGGTCCTGGAAAGAAGACTTTTTAAGTTTGGCCTGCGTTAAATCTATTGTTTTTTTAATAAGAATCTTGAATGGGTCTTTCTTGGCTTTTCATTGGTTCCTGTGATTCCCACTTTCCTTCACTCCATTTCTAATGGTTGTCGCATATTTTCCTGCATTTACCAATGCTTCTCCTCTTTATCATTTTCCCTAGACCAAATACTGTTAACGATACAGAAAAGGGGGTGGTGATGGACAGAGTATCTGAATTAAACAGAACACTCATACCCAGTCAACAGATCAGGGCTTGATCCATCACCGTTTTTTAGCTCACTGCACCATCCCAGCTCAGAACATGGCTACATGCAAATTAGTCTGTCCCTGGCCCAGTGCATCATGGGAACAGGGCAGACCAAACTACCAAGCCAATTCTTATACTGGGAAGGAAACAAGCTTCCGGGGACCGGTTTCTGGCATTTCAGCCGTCTTCGGCCTGGCTTGCTTGAATCCTGATGGTGCAATGAGCAAGGGACTCACACCTGAGTATACCCTTCCACGCTTATGGTGGACAAAACGATTCAGAAAAGGGGGTGGTGATGGACAGAGTATCTGAATTAAACAGAACACTCATACCCAGTCAACAGATCAGCGCTAGATCCATCACCGTTTTTTAGCTCACTGCACCATCCCAGCTCAGAACTGAACCTGGCTACATGCAAATTAGTCTGTCCCTGGCCCAGTGCATCAAGGGAACAGGGCAGACCAAACTACCAAGCCAATTCTTATACTGGGAAGGAAACAAGCTTCCGGGGACCGGTTTCTGGCATTACAGCCGTCTTCGGCCCGGCTTGCTTGAATCCTGATGCCACATACGGAGACCACACAGCTGGCTCGGGTCGTTAGTGACGACCACGAGTGGCCGCACGCCTTTTATTATCGCCCCGCAGGCCACGCCTGGCCTGCGGATGTAGTGGGTGGGTGAGTGTTGGCGACTAGACTGCCAACCATTACATCCCTTTCCAACTCAGACCTTTAAACAAACACAAAAGTAACAGTTGTGTGCATTGTCTTACAGTTTAGCACATTAGTTCAGTACTGGCCAATGGCGTCCAGGCACTTTCAGCAGGCATAGTCTCTCAGACGCTGGTTTGGGTGGGGGTTCGGCCTCAGGCTGTACCTTTGGGTGCCAGTGTGCCTGCTGGTGGGGCCCAAGCTGGGGTCTTCAGCGCGGGCTCCGGATTGAGATGATGTGTTTGCTTCTGAAGCCTCCTCCGCTCTGCCGCTCGCCGGTTCTTCCTCCTCTCCAGGTGTAGCACAGGCTATGGGTCTTGTCTGATTCCTTGGGGTCACCCGTGGATGTATCGATGGGACCTCCTTGAACCACGAGATGTTCCTGGATACTTCCTCTTCTCCTCTAGGTGCAGTTACCATGGTGCCATGGTTGACGGTGACCATCCAGGTGCCAGGTTCGTAATTGGTCCCGAACTTTCCCCCTTGACGCCTGTTTCGCAGGAGGACTGCCGTTCCAGGGCTGATCACTCTTGGGGTAGCACGTCGACGGACGCTGGCATCTTGGTTGTGCCGTGTTCTTCTTTCTTGCACCTCTTCTGCCTCCAACTGCGGCGGTGACCACCCTGAGCAGGTAGGGAGCAGGTCTCGGCGAGCCCCGTGAAGCATGAGGGCCCACGGGCTCCGTTCGGTTGTGCAGTGAGGAGTGCTTCGGTACTCCCTCAGGAAAGCGTATAGCCTCTATTCAGGATAAGCTTGTTCCACTACTGCTATGCAGAACATTTTGTTTAGCGTGCACATGAAGCGTTCAACGTCCCCGTTGACTTGAGGCCACTGATGGGTGATGCGACGATGAGATATGCCTCGTTGGAGAAACGTGGCGAACTTGGCTCCTTGGAACGTAGGACCATTGTCACTGCGCACTTCTTGGGGAAGACCAAACATGCCAAAGGTTTTTCCAACACTGGTCCCGACGTGGATGAAAGCAGTGGACGCAATAGGCTCCACCACTTGGTATTTCGAGTATGCATCGATGATCACTAGGGTGTGTCTTCCTCCAGGGAAACTCCCGAAGTCTACGCTGACCTTGGACCATGGGACGGTGCAGGCTTCTTCGGTGATGACTGGGACAGGTTTCTCAGGGCCGCTGGTCAGCTGACACAACGATCAGCGTCACACATATTCTTCGACCATGTCTTCGAGCTCTGGGAACCAGACTTTCTCCCGCATCCTTGCTTTCATCTTGGTGATGCCCTGGTGCCCTCCGTGGGCTAATTGGACTGCCGGTGTTGGAGGCTTCGTGGGATCACTAGCCTGGGTCCTCGCAGTAGGACGCCATCGTTAGTCGCAGTGAGTTCGTGACGGACCCTCCGCATCCTCATTAAGGTATACTGATCTTCTTGGGTCCACGAGTAGGCCTGGTGAAGGTAATTGGTCCATGACCCTTCTTGTACCGCACTTAGGGTCCTGGTGTAGACGGCATAATTCGCGGCAACCTCTTTGACGTTGTCTAAGGACATGCTTTGAGGGCACGCGGCCAGCGCCACTAGATGGGCATAGTGCTCGATGTCCTCATCGTCTTCTTGCCTCTCTGGCTGAACTGGGTGCCTTGAGAGAAAATCGGCCGGGTTCTTGGACTCTGGGCGGTATACCACCTCCATTTCGTATGGCTGCAGCTGGACGGCCCAGCGCTCAATGCGTGGGTGTTAGAAGGGGCAGTCCCCGAGGCCAGGTTATGTCTACCCGACTCCTCCGCGACCCGCCTCTCCCACCAATAATGCCGAGCCTTAACGAGAGATCCCTACAGGGGGAGACCCCAAGTATTGAATCGTACACACGAGGACCACACCACACTTATGAACAGACACCACACCGTGGGTTTCCGATATCAATTTCTTTATAATCAGGTAAAAGAATTACCACTCTTATGTAGACACGATCAAGGGATCGCCAAAGTCTCGAGGTTTCAGGGAAGGGGTAGCGGGACAGTCTCAGTCTCTTTGGCCAGTACGTAGCGTACCCTGCGCACAGCTCTCTATCCTCGAGCCGGGGGGTTACGGAAGATGGTAGTCGCACTGGAGGTCTTACTCACTTGAGAGTGACTCAATTCATGTTGGTAGCGTTGATAGTCCGGCCGGACTAGACTACTCCTCGAGCCGCGACGAAGTCAGCAGGGCTCAATCCGGAGGATAGTTCGTGAGGAGCCGTGACCACGTCAGCAGGGCTCAGAATGTTCAGTGCAGATCTTCAGGGTTCACGCATTGAGCCGCAACGAGATCAGCAGGGCTCCCATGTTCCAGTTCCGAGAATGAGCCGCGACAGCATCAGCAGGGCTTTCTTGTCCAAGATACAACTGCCGCTAGTTCAGGGGCGGGCCTTAATATAGTCCAGGGGCTCTTTGATGTCCGGACCCTCGTAGGCGGAGGTCCGGCGGTTGGTCCTTTGATCCCTTTGAGGATGCGTCCGGGAATTCCCAGACGCCCAGCAGGTCTGGAGCCAGCACTCGGGGAGGCCAGAGGTGCAATCGAAACTGGCCCCCCAGGGGAAGACCAGAGGTGTGACAGAAACCAGTCTCTCAGGGGAGGCCGGAGGTGCCATCGAAACTCCCTGTCTTCTCTCACTAGGGTAGCCCTCACCCTCCCAACGGGGGCTGTGGCGTCTGGAGCCTAAGCTTCGCTGGGGCTGGGGTCATGCTAAGCCCATGGAGTCAGGGACCTCGGGAAGGGAAAATGGCTGCCGGTGGGCCTATGGGGCCTTGCGGGGACTGGGGCGCGCGGGCTGGGAAGGTGGCCGGGGACAGGCCGATGCGGGCTGCTGGCGTTTGGGGGGCATGGGCAGGGTAGCCTGGGGCCTCTAAGTACGGAGTTGGGCTAACGGGGGAGCTGAGGAACGGGGGGAAACACGCCACAAGGCCAGGTCCAACACGCGTTCCCCCCAGCTGAAAGGCAGAGAGAACTACCCATCCCCTTGGGTGTTCTCTTCACTGAGGCGGAAGAATCGGGACAGGCCGTCTGCGTTGGCGTGGTCAACACCAGGCCGGTGCTCAACAGTGAAGTCCATCCCCTGGAGGGAGATGGACCAACGCAACAATTTGGGGTTCTCCCCTCTCATTTGCATTAGCCACCGAAGGGGTCGGTGGTCGGTTTGGGCCCGGAAGTGAGTTCCGAACGGGTAGGGCCTCAGCTTCTTCAGGGCCCAAACCACCGCGAAGGCTTCCCGCTCGATGGTGCTCCACCTTTGCTCTCGAGGGAGTAACCTCCGGCTAATGAAGGCCACTGGCTCGTCCAGGCCTTTCTCGTTCATCTGGGACAGGACGGCCCGATGCCATGCTCGGACGCGTCGGTTTGGACCACAAATTCTTTGGAGTAATCGGGGGCCTGTAACACAGGAGCGGTACACAAAGCGTGTTTCAATGCTTCGAACGCCTCTTGGCAGGCGGGGGTCCAGCTAACTTTCTTCGGCTGGTTTTTGGAGGTCAATTCCGTGAGGGGCACTACGATGCTGCCATACCCCTTTATGAATCTTCGGTAGTACTGCGTGAGCCCTAGGAACGCCCGCACCTCTGTTTGGGTGGTGGGGGCCTCCCAGGCCACGATCGCATCGATCTTCGGTTCGAGGGGCGCCATGAGGCCACTGCCGACCTGGTGCCCCAGGTAGACCACGGACCCCTGTCCGATTTGACACTTGCTGGCTTTAATGGTGAGACCTGCCCTTTGTAGGGCTAGCAAGACCTCCCGGAGGTGGAGGAGATGTTCGGTCTAGTGGGAGCTAAATACCGCAATATCGTCCAGATATGCGGCACTGAATTCTTCCAACCCGGCCAGTACCTGGTTCACCAGCCTCTGGAAGGTGGCGGGGGCGTTTTTCATTCCGAAAGGCATCACCCGGAAATGGTAGTGACCATCCGGGGTGGAAAAGGCGGATCTCTCTCGGGCCCCTTCTGTCAGGGCGATCTGCCAGTATCCACTGGTCAGGTCGAAGGTGCTGAGGTACCGAGCAGACCCTAGGCGGTCAATGAGCTCGTCTGCTCGGGGAATGGGGTGAGCATCGGTTCTGGTGACTGCGTTGAGCCCTCGGTAGTCCACACAGAACCTCAGCTCGGGAACAGCGCCAGGGGTAGCGGTCTTCGGAACCAGCACCACAGGGCTGGCCCATGGGCTGTCGGATGCTTCGACCACTCCCAGGGCTATCATCTTGGAGACCTCAGCCTTGATGCAGGCTCGCACTCTGTGGGGGACGCGGTAGGCTCTGTGCCGTACCGGAGGGCTGTCCCCGGTGTCCACATCGTGGACTCACCAACTGTTGACTCCGGGGACAAGGGAGAAAAAGTCAGAGAACTGTCCCAGTAACTGGCGACAGTCCCCGCGCTGCTCGGGGGTAAGGGAGGAGGCGAGGCTCACTCCCTCTACGGAGCCATCTTTTTCCTTCATACACAAGAGGTCGGGTAGAGGATCCGTCTCCTCTTCCACTCCGTCGTCGGTGGCGAGGAGTAAACTCAACTCGGACCGCACAAAGTGGGGTTTAAGGCGGTTCACATGAAGAACCCGCAAGGGGTTCCTCGGGGACTGCACATCGATGAGGTAGGTAACCTGGCTCTTTCGTTCCACCACTTTGAAGGGACCTATCCACCTGTCCTGCAGGGCACAAGGTTCCACAGGGGCCATCACCCAGACCTGTTGTCCGGGCTGAAACTCGACCAGAGTGGCATTCTGGTCATACCACCTTTTCATTTCTTCTTGACTGGCCTCGAGGTTTGCCTCGGCCAGCTCTCGGAACTTCCGAGTCTGGTTTCAAAGAGCCAGAATGTATCGAAACACATCTGGTGGGGGTTCCAGGGACGCCTTCTCCCACCCTTCCTTGACCAGGCTGAGAGGTCCTCGGACGGGGTGCCCGTAGAGCAGCTCGAATGGGCTAAACCCCAGGGACTTCTGAGGGACTTCGCGGTACGCGAACAGGAGGCAGGGGAGGAGGACGTCCCACTTGTGTCTCAGGGACTCCTTGAGACCCATGATCATCCCTTTGAGGGTCCAGTTGAACCACTCGACCAGGCCGTTACCTTGGGGGTGGTATGGGGTGGTGAACTTGTACGTCACCCCGCACTGTTGCCAGAGAGACTTCATGTACCTCGAGATGAAGTTCGTTCCTCTGTCGCTTACTACTTCTCGCGAGAATCCCACCCGGAAGACGATCCCCATGAGGGCCCGCCCCACTACGGGGGCCGTCACCGTTCGGAGGGGAATTGCCTCGGGGTATCGGGTGGCGTGGTCCACCAGGACCAGGGTGAACCGGTGTCTTAAGGACATTCGGGGGTCAAGTGGCCCCACGATATCGATTCCCACCCGTTCAAAGGGGGTACTGACCACGGGGAAGGGTTGGAGAGGAGCCTTGCGTCGCCCTCCGCTCTTTCCGCTGGCCTGACACGTGAGGCAGGATCGGCAGTGGGCCTCCACATCAGCTCGCATGTGGGGCCAGTAGAAATGGGTGACCAACCGGTGGTACGTTTTGTCTTGACCCAAGTGTCCCGCCAAGGGCACATCATGGGCCAGGTTCAGTAGAAAGCCGCGGAAACGTAGGGGTACCAACAGCACTCTGGCTGACCCTAGTTCGGCGGACTTTTGCTCGCTATATAACAGGATATTTTCCCAATAGACGTGGTGGGAGCCGGACTGGTCACCAGCGGCCTGGGCGGCGGCCTGCTGCCGCGGCCCCACTAGAGAGGGACAGGAAGTCTGCTCCAGGCAGAACTCCTCTCGGGAGGGCCCCCCCTCCTGGCGCCACTGGGCTAACTCCGGGAGATCGTCCGTGCTCGGGGCTGGCTCACCAGCTGGGTCCAGTGGACCGGGGTCAGGGTCGCTGCTCTCGCCGGGAAAAAGGTCGAGGCCTTCTGTCTGCCTGCTGCCCTCCAGCTCGGCGGCGACGGGGCAAGGGTTCTCGGGTACCACCTCCTCGGGGTCGGACACCCGGGCCGTCATGGATCGGGTGGTCACACAGGCCCACTCGGGCAGTCCCACCATCTCGAGGTGAGTCCTTCGCTCTACTTGCTTCCACGGGGAGATCTCTAGATCGTTACCGAGGAGACAGTCCACGGGCATGTCGGTGCGGACTGCTACTCGTAACTCTCCGGAGACGCTCTCCCACTCGAATGGGACCTGAGCTATTCTGCAGGTGCGGAAGGAGTTGTCAGCGGAGATCACTCTGCAGGAGGCGTGGGGTACTATTTGGTCTGGAGTGACTAGATGCTCCTTCACAACAGTGATACTGGCCCCTGTATCTTGGAGAGCCCCTATGCGGTGCCCATTGACAGTCACTTGCTGTCGGTACTTCTCGGTGTTATCTGGCAGGAAGGTTCCGGGGACCATTTCTCTATCTCCCAGGGAAAGTAAGGTTATGGCTGCTGGTTCCCACCCCTCCGCTTCCTCTATCTCTTCCTCTTCTAGGGCTACGTTGGCGATGTGGCGCGCAGGGGGACTTGCAGCTGGGGTTTTCTTAAGCAGGGGGCAGTTGGGGTCATTGGCATAGTGCCCTGTTTGATTGCATCAGTAGCAGGCTGTGCTTATTCTGGGTCCTGGTCTAACAGGGGGGAATCCGGCCCTTGCGTCTGGCGGGGGGGGTCCCTGGCTGAGTTCTTGGGGGGCTGCGTGGAGGCCCTGCCTTGGGACCCCTCTGTCTACTCTGACTCCCTGTGCCTCTCTGACGTGGGGATCTTTGCTCGTTTTGGGCATAGTCGTCTACGGGACCTCGTGGGACCCTTGTGTTCACCCATCGATCAGCCTCGACAGCCAGCTTCCGGGGGTCGGCCAACTTGCTATCCAGAAGGTGCTATCTTAGTTCTACAAAGCAATTGTTAGATAGGTGTTCATATGCAATGAGGTCCACAAGTCCTTCAAAGGTGGTCACCTGGCTGCCCTTGATCCACCCTTCCAAGGCCCGGCTGTAGAAATTCACATATTCTACCCATGTGGTGCCGGAGATTTTCTTGCAGTCTCTAAATCGTTGCCGGTACATCTCCGGGGTCAGCCCATATCGAGCCAAGAGGGCGTCCTTCATATGGGGATAGGAGGACATGACGGAAGAGGGCAAGTCCAGCATGGTGTCTCTTCCCTCGCTGAGGAAGCGCCCCATAATCCGGCCCCCCAATCCTTCTCAGGTACTCGGTGGGCGGTCATGGCGACCTCGTACGCTTTGAACCACTGCTGGATGTTGTCATTTTTATAATATTCCTTCACCACATCCTTGGGGATGTGTACTTTTGGTTCGACCGGGGGACCAGGGTCTCTGTTCCCCAGGGGTCGGATTTCTTTGTTTCTGGCTTTGATTTAGAGTTCTTTCAGGCTGCGCTCGTGTTCGAGTTGGAGTTTCTTTCCTTCGTGCTCCCGCTGGAGCTTCTTTTCTTCCAATTCTCCTTGCAGCGTAATTGCTCTACGGCTAGTTTCTTTTCTGCTAGCTTTATTTCTCCTTCGATTTTAAGTCGGGCCAGTTCTAGCTCGTGGCTTCGGTTGCGCTCTCGGTCTGTCATTTCTTCTATCGACAGACCTCTCTCCGTGCTGGCATTCCGTGGTAGGGCATTGGATCCCTCTTCTCTCAGGTCGTCAGTTTCGGTCGGCGGCTCTTCCTCCCCACCGTTACTTTCTGTCGTGGGGAGGGGGGCCCTGGCTTCTAACCAGGCTGTCAGGGCTTTCTGGAAGTCGTCTTTGGTACTCAACCCAGTGGTAGCGATATGGAATTCTTTACAAAATTGTTTTAATTCTTTATGGGTGTAATCTTCCAGGCTGTCTTTCTGAAATGCGGTCTTTCCGCTGGTTCCGGTGAGACTCATGGTTGTTCTTGTTCGGGTGGTGTGTCAGTCGCTTTACTGTACGATTCTTAGACGTAGGCTCTTATCCCGTCGCTTGCCACCAATGTTAGAAGGGGCAGTCCCAGAGGACAGGTTATGTCTACCCGACTCCTCCGCGACCCGCTTCTCCCACCAATAATGCAGAGCCTTAACGAGAGGGGGAGACCCCAAGTATTGAATCGTACACACGAGGACCACACCACACTTATGAACAGACTCCACACCGTGGGTTTCTGATATCAATTTCTTTATAATCAGGTAAAAGAATTAGCACTCTTATGTATACACGATCAAGGGATCGCCAAAGTCTCAAGGTTTCAGGGAAGGGGTAGCGGGACAGTCTCAGTCTCTTTGGCCAGTACGTAGCGTACCCAGCGCACAGCTCTCAATCCTCGAGCCGGGGGGTTACGGAAGATGGTAGTCGCACTGGAGGTCTTACTCACTTGAGAATGACTCAATTCGTGTTGGTAGCGTCGATAGTCCGGCCGGACTAGGCTACTCCTCGAGCCGCGACGAAGTCAGCAGGGCTCGATCCGGAGGATAGTTTGTGAGGAGCCACGACCACGTCAGCAGGGCTCAGAATGTTCAGTGCAGATCTTCAGGGTTCAAGCTTGAGCCGCGACGAGGTCAGCAGGGCTCCGATGTTCCAGTTCCGAGAATGAGCCGCAACAGCGTCAGCAGGGCTTGAAGAATTACGAAGTTCAGTTCAGCCGCAATCAGATCAGCAGGGCTTTCTTGTCCAAGATGCAACTGCCGCTAGTTCAGGGGCGGGCCTTAATATAGTTCAGGGGCTCTTTGATGTCCGGACCCTCGTAGGCAGAGGTTCGGCGGTTGGTCCTTTGATCCCTTTGAGGATGCGTCCGGGAATTCCCAGACGCCCAGCCGGTCTGGAGCCAGCACTCGGGGAGGCCAGAGGTGCAACCGAAACTGGCCCCCAGGGGAAGACCAGAGGTGTGACAGAAACCAGTCTCTCAGGGGAGGCCGGAGGTGCCATCAAAACTCCCTGTCTTCTCTCACTAGGGTAGCCCTCACCCTACCAACGGGGGCTGGCGCGTCTGGAGCCTAAGCTTCGTTGGGGCTGGGGTCATGCTAAGCCCATGGAGTCGGGGACCTCGGGAAGGGAAAATGGCTGCCGATGGGCCTATGGGGCCTTGCGGGGACTGGGGCGCACGGGCTGGGAAGGTGGCCGGGGACAGGCCGATGCGGGCCGCTGGCGTTTGGGGGGGCATGGGCAGGGTAGCTAGGGGCCTCTAAGTACGGAGCTGGGCTAAGGGGGGAACTGAGGAACGGGGGGAACCACGCCACAAGGCCAGGTCCAACAGTGGGGGCGGATGCGGGGCAGATCCTTTGAAGAGGGAAAAGAGAGGCTGATGGTTGGTGATCATAGGAAACGGCCGTCCCCAGAGGTACAGATGGAAATGACTGCACGCCCATTTGATGGCAAGCGTCTCGCGCTCATCTGGTTGTATCCTGTTTCTGTAGAAGTGAGGGATTAGCTAGCGAATGCTAGGGCGGCCCATTGGCCTGGCTTGCGCTCCTGGGCTAGTACTGCCCCGAGCCCTACGGGACTTGCGCCAACTAGCACCTCAGTTTGCTTCGCGGGATCGAAGTAGGCCAGCATTGCTTCTCCCAGGAGGGGATCTTTTATTCTTTGGAACGCCTCTTCCTCCTACGGGCCCCAGCGTTATGCTGCGTCGGCTTTCATGCAGGTTCGCAGTGGTTCGCTCCGGGTGGCCAGACCGCGTATAAACCGCCCACAGTACGTTGCCATCCCCAGGAAGCTCCGCACTTCAGTCGGTGTTTTCGGCGCGGGGTATCCGTGATTGCTTGCGACTTCCTCTGGTCTACTTGTATGCCCTCTTGGTGGAAGACATATCCGAAGAACTCGAGGGAAGGCTGGAAGAATTGGCACTTGTCTTTATGTAAGGTTTCTCCGTATTCGCTGAGGCGTCTCAGGGTGCCCCGGAGATGCTTGTGGTGCTCGGCGGCTATTGCTGAGTGGATGGGGATGTCGTCACTCACGTTCAGCACTCCCGGTAGGCCTGACAACAGCTCTCGTATCGTGTTCTGGAATACTTCGGCTGCCGAGGATATTCCGAAGTTCAGCTGTTTGTATCTTCTGAGCCCTAGGTGAGTGCTGAACGTCGTGATGTATCGGCTCTGTTCGGACAGGGGTAGTTGGTGATACCCTGCGTTTAAGTCAATTTTCGAGAACCATTTGGATCCATTTACATCCGCAATGATGTCATCCATCGTCGGTGTTATGTGACGTTCTCTCCTAATCGCCTTATTGGGTAAGCGCACGTCGATACATAGGTGTATGGCTCCTGGCTGTTTCGTTTTTTCCGCGATGACCATCAGGGACTACCATGTCGTCGCCCCGGATACTTTTTCAATGACTGCCTGTGCTTCAAGGGCCTCCAATTCTTTCTCCACGAGCGGCCGCAGGTGGAAGGGAACTCTCCTGTCGCGCAACGCGACCGGGGCAACTGATTTATCAATGATGTAGTTTGATGGGGTTGCACTTGATGCACCCGAGGCCCTGGAACAGCTCGGGGAACTGTCCCAGATGTTCTTCTACCTGGTATGTCCGGATTCACCTGACGAAAGCAGTTAACTTCAGATCCTCTGTGGTGTGACTGCTCAGGAGCATATCCGCCTCCCTGTAGATGACATGGATGGTCGCCGTCACTTTGAGGTCGTCCGCTTTAATAGGTACTGAGATCTTCCCCATCAGCGGTAAAGGTGTGTTCGCTCCGTAGGCATAGATTCTGGTTTTGGACAGCACGATAGGAGGGCGAGGCCATAGGCTTCGGAATTGTTGTAGGCCCATGACGTTCACCATTGCTCCTGTATTGATGACACTTTCACCTCGGTTCCCGCGACTTGGACCATGCATGTAGGTTGGGATCGGCGGCGCTGTTTAAGCTCTCTTGCGAAAGAGACTATATATACTTCTTCGTCATCGTCTTTTGACACATCTTCTATCGTTGGCAGGTGTTTCACTGGTCTCCTCTGCGCGTGGTCGGGACGTGTGGCATCTGTCACCGACATTTGCCGGACGGCTATTGTTGGGGGTTTCCTTCCTCGAAACTCTCGGTTCTTGTTGCGCCTTCTGTAGACCGATGCAAAGTGGTTAGGTATCCCACAGTTGGTGCAGGTCTTTCCTTGGGTGGGACAGTCTTTGGCGGCATGAGGTTCATGGCCACAGTACCCGCATCTCGATCTGGGGGTGTCACCTCTTGTCCCTCTGAAGGTCTCTCCTCTGGGCTTGTGTTAGAAATGGCGATTTCCGGTTGGCTGAGGCTTGCGCCAAAGCCAGGCTGAAACCACCACTCTAGTCAGGGCAAAGGAGTTACACGCCAAAGATAACCCCTGCTCACCCTCTAGGCAACGTGGCGCGAGCAGTAAGGCTTATCCCGGAGGCTATGTAAGTTAAGTGTTTCCGCACGCACCCCCAGCAACAACACCCAAGGCCCACCACAAAGAAAACTCCACACAAGGTTATGTATAAAAATAGCCTTTGTATTATACCAAACACATTAGATAAAAACACACACTTTACAATGTGCCAACAGGCACGGGCAGAATCTACAGGGGATGTATGTACAGGGCCACATGGACCACTGCCAGGAATAAGCCCTTTTAGAACTAGAATACTTGTTAGAAATAGCATTTTGTAGGAATAATAATTCTTGTAGGAATAGAAAATAGAGCACACAACCAGTAATCACTGGTAACAGGTAAGTACCACCTACGCAACCCTAACCACCTTTGAAAAATATTACGCAGGGAACCAGGAACTCACTGGCAACACCTGTACTAGGAAGAACAACCACCTAAGTATCACTATACATTTAGGGGTATAGGCATGAAAACAATACACATGATGCATAGAAACCCATTCAGAGGTGCCGGAAGAACAATTGCGCAGAAATCACATAGGCCACAACCTGTGACTGTCCCCAGTCCAACTGGCCTCTGGGGCTGAAACTCCATGTATCCCAAAATGTCAAGGGGGGGTCTAAACGGAGCAGCTGCCCACTAAGTGCTGGGCAGCTGTGGAAACAATGGGGCCCACACGGTGGAGCCTTGTGTGCTCTGAACACAACCTGCCCCCTTGGATGCAGGAGCCTCGCAGGCTCTGGCCACCAAAACACTTGTGGCACCGTGAGCCTCGCTGGGCTCAAGAACACCTGTGGGGCAAGGTGAGAGCGGCCCGCTGCCTTCCGGAGCCGCTCTACCAATCCAAAATGCCCCCAAAGACGTTGGAGTCCCTCTCGGGGGACTCGAAGTAGAATTGTGCCACGGAGCCTCTGCGGCTCGAAATACAAGAAATGCCCTTGAGCATCTCAGGGCTCTAAAATACAAATACCCATGAACGTTGGAGTCCCTCGTGGGGGACTCAAAATAAACAGAATGCTGGGCCGAACCTCCACGCCAGGACGAGGCTTGGACCTGCGGGGCTCTCCTTAGCACACGGGAGCCCCGCTCTCTACAGCCGCCGGCCCCTGGGGGTTTCTCTGCACGTGTAGGTGGAAAAACGGAAACGGAAGCCCACCGGTCCCAGGCGAGAGGTGCCTGACTTCCGGGTCGCCGCGGGCAGCGCGGCTGCCCTCTGTGCTCTAGGCTGTTCCTCCTCCGGAGGGGCAACACGGGGTAGGCTCCCGTCTTCAGCACAACGTCCCTGGCGGGGTGACCACCCGCAGGGGTAGATTAAACAGGAAAAAGGGCAAATATGCAGGGTGGGCACCTGCGGGATAAACGGTACCAAAGTCGGCAAATAAGTGGGGTGGGCACCCGCGCCGCAAATGGGCAAAAGGTGGACCCCCACGCCGGGTAATCCCTCGAGGGTGGCAAGTGCAGCTCGGAGCTGCATGCCAACCCCACAGCGCTCCCCTGAAGGAGAACAAAGCGCTTCCCAGATGCTTGGCAGGCCACTGCAGTCCCAAAAGTCCAGGGACAAAGTATAGCCAGGAATGAAGGCAGGGTGGGGGGCAAATGCTGGGCCCAGGGGCCAGCTCACTGGGCCCTCCAGGCAGGAAGGCAGTCCTAGTGGCAGTCCTCCTGCTGCCCAGCAGCAGCAGGCCCCCCTCCAGTCAGGATCAGGAACAAAGAACATTTTGCAAGCGGACACAGCCCCTTTTTAGGTCTCGACTATTTTATCACGTAAGTGATAAATAGTCGAGAGTATTGAGGGCCAAATAAGCTCTGAAACCAACGGCAGATTTGCCTAATTTCATGTGCTCCATGCACGTGCACAAACCAGCTATGTCACAAACCACCATTTGTCTGTCAGTGCCTCACACACTTCAAAGGCTCCGCTCCCCGCCCCCCCGCCTGCACATCGCACTCTCCTACTTCCACCTCCCATGGCCGCTCTTCCCATTCATGCGCTCTGCAGGTCGCCATTTGCCAGCATGTGTCCACCGCCCTGTTTGCTGCCAAACTCGTCCCCTCTCTTCTCGGTCGCTTCAGGTACTTCCTCCCTCCCCCTTTCCTGCCCGTTTTCTCTCGCTCCTATCTCTTCTCTCCCTGTCCTCTCCTCATTGTTTTTAAGCTTCCTTTCTTCGCTCGTATTCGTTTTTTTTTCTTTGCTTGCATTTCACTTTCTCCATTTTTTTTTTTGCTTTAAGCTTGCTCCTCCTCGTTGGGTACAGCTGCTTGGACGTAGTGCTTTATTGGTTGCTTAATATTTACAAAAAGCGCTCACCGCACATGCCCGCTCCCCCTCCTTGGCTACAGCTGCTTTGGACATTGCGCATTATTAAACGCTTTATATTTACAAAAAGGGCATGCCGCAACATCTCACTTTAACTTAAAATATGGTAGCAGCAACTCTTGTGTGGCTGCTTTATATTGACCAAAAAGCACTCACCGGGACATCGCACTTTAACTTTAAATATTGTGTTTTTATTTACAATGTGACACAACGTACTTCCGATTTAACATGCCAGCTGCGCGCCTTACTTAAGTGCTGGGTGGCTCAACTGAATCTACTTTTAAAACATTTGTATGTTTTTTTCAACAGCGCACCTTGCCGTGCATCTTTCACTATGGTATCCATGCGTCTATTGTCAGCAGCTCACCGCCCCTTTAAGATGCATGCTTTCCTCACGGCCTGCTCCTCCAATTGGCCACTGTCTGCGCTTTTAAATCCTGACATAAGTCCTGCTGCAGAGACTACCCACAGCACATACTGCATTGGCTTTTTATAATTTTTAAAACCAAGAGCTTTAACTTTCACAAATGGGACACCTATTGCATTGCAAATGCTTGTATTTTTAGTCACTGATACAACACAGATCGGTAACCAAAATTAAACAAGTATTTGCAATGCAATAGGTATGGCATTAGTGAAATTTCAACATGGCGGGCGCCTGCCTTTACTTTCAAATTATACATTTTTATAGCATTGATGGCACCCCGCGCTCTAGCTTTTAACATATAAAGTTAAAGCGCGGCACACTGCAAAGGCTACAAAACCACACAAAAACATGCTTTTTCTTGTGTAAGTCTTTCCCCCTGCACTCTCTGTTATTCTGTCACTCACCTGCTTCATTAACCCTGATTCCTCTCTCACACTTGTCCATGTGCTCTATCCACTGCTTCCACCACCAGCGCCCTTCGTGCAACTTTCCCTATCACCTTGTTGTGCCTTTCTGCCCTCTGTTAGACTCGTTTTTCCCTTGTTTATCTGCCCTTATACCGTCTATTAGACTCGTTTTTTGTGCCTTTCTGCCCTCTGTTAGACTCGTTTTTCCCTTGTTTTTCTGCCTTCTGCCCTCTGTTAGACTCGTTTTTGTGCCTTTCTGCCCTCTGCATCACCACAGCATCACTCAGCACCACCACATCATCACTCAGTGCTACCCCAGCATCACTCAGCACCACCACAGCATCACTCAGCAACACCACATTATCACTCATCACCACCACAGCACCACTCAGCACCACCACAGCACCACTCAGCACAACCACATCATCACATAGCACCACTCAACACCACCACAACATCACTCAGCACCACCACACCACCACTCAGCACCACCACAGCATCACTCAGCACCACCACAGCACCACTCAGCACCACCACAACATCACTCAACACCACCACATTATCACTCAGCACCACCACAGCACCACTCAGCATCACCACAGCACCACTCAGCACCACCACATTATCACTCAGGACCACCACATTATCACTCAGCACCACCACAGCACCACTCAGCACCACCACAGTATCACTCAGCACCACCATAGCATCACTCAGTGTGAAATCTGACAAATTCGATGTACATAGACAGCATTCATTTCACTTCTTCTCCCACTCCTCTCCCTGTGGGCACCATGGATACTGTAAATTATTGACTATATCACCCTGCCAGTAAGAACCCGTACCCCTGTGTATATGCACGGCCATTCTAGGCACCATGGCCCTTTTTTTTTACCCATTAGACTCCCCAGCTTCCCTCCTGCGCGTATCTTGCACCCCCTCTCTCATGTATAGGCCATGAAACCCGCTCCCTTTGCGCGACCCTGATGTGAAAGGTAACCCTCCTGCTTGACCCAGGTCTTCTCCATTCCCCTCTCGAAGAAGCATCCTTCGCCTCAGCTGACATGGCCCCCCCAGTTGTATCTGGCTGCCCCTGTTCCCCCATGTACAGGTCGTAAGATCTCTCTCTCTCTCTCTCCCTCTCTGCGCGGCTCTGGTCCTGCACGCACCCCGTCCCCCCTCCTTCTCCTCACATGAACAAGTCATAAACCCTCTTCTCCCGCAAAGCCCTGTCCTTGCGAGTCACGGCCGCGCCTGACCAGCACCTCCTTCCCTTCCATGAATGCCCCTCTATTGACGAGCCCTCCCTCCACGCTCGATTGTCCACGCAGGCCTGAATACCACTCCTTTGATGACCCCTTCCCCCGAGTCCGGCTGACCACACATGTCCGAGGCCATCGCCTAAGCCAGGAGATACCATTTACTGCCCTTATTGTATGCCTAGCCACCCCACCCCCTGGGCCATGATCAGGCGCACACATCCCACGGCACACTCAGCTGCATGATTGCCCTCCCCTCTTATCAGCAGGTCAAGGGTCCCCATTGTGAATGTATGTGGAATAGGATCATCACGAGGATTATAGGAATGTTTCCCTTTTGCGACACATTGACCTGATTGTATCATCAAATGTTCTGCAAATGTATAAAAGCCGGAGTCTCACGCTCACTTGTTAGAGCACCTCCCGAAAGACACTGTGTTTCGTGTCCGAAATGACATGCTCTCCTCATGAGAAATAAACTCTGTTCTTGATTCCTGCTCCCAGCGCCCGTCTCTTTATTTTGGTAACTATTCAGAATGGGAACTAAGAGGCGGTTTGCGCCAGCAGCCTGGGCATCGATAGAATTGTGGGCTCACTTTTAACAATTGGCGTCCCAACGCGGGGTCCATCAGTGACATAGGGTTCGGTAAGAGAGATCCAGACGAAAAAGTGAACGTCTAAAAATGATCGGGGTATGCCTGCCTTGAGAGGGCCCTAGCCCGGCTGCCGATCGACAGAACTTCACCAATTCTGAACGGACCTCTCTTGAGTGACCTATTGTCCTGACTGGAATCCCACAGGAATGCTACATGGAGTAAGAGAACGATCGGGCGCTGGAGGAAGGAGTCGAAGAACTGTCCGTATGGTCCGGTCCGGGTAAGATTAAGTAGGGTGTTTTTACACCTGATTGGTAGGGTGGCCCTGTCCACCTGATTGATTGATTGTTTGTATTGAAATCGGTATTTGTATACTGATGTTGTATTGGTTGGTATTGGTTCATTTAGCTTTGAGGGCTACTTGACATATTGGTTCTCTTGTGAGAACGAGACATTCTCTGTTTGCAAACAGCGGCGAATAGGAACGTCGTCCCTCTTTGCAGATAGAGAAGGGTAGGTAATGCAGACTTTTGTCCCCGTTGTAATCCGTCATGCCTACTTTTCTCCCCACTGAATTGTTTGAAGTCGATTAATAATCGATTGTTGCTCTTTGAGATCTTCCCTGTCCACAAACAGAGATGAATAGGAATATTCTGTTCCCTTTATGGATAGCGAAGGGCAGGTAATGCAGACATTTGTCCCCGTTGTAATCCGTCATGCCTGTTTTTCTCCCCACTGATTGGTTGGTTGCCTGGACATTGTTGTTCCAGGAATTGTTTCGTTTGAGGTATTTTCTATTTGCAAACAACGTAAAATAGAAACACTCTGTCTAGTCTTTGCAAGTAGAAAAGGGTAGGTTATGCCCCTTTGTGAATTCGTCAGTCCTACCCACTCCCCACTGGTTGGTTATTGTGGGGTAGCTCGCATGGTCCGCCCAGGAGACTACTCTTATGGAGGACATATGCTCTCTACTCATGGGCCATTTAGTAGAAATAGACCGACTGGTCCGTCCAGGAGGCTACCCTAGTAAGTGGAAGTACATCGCTCGGTCTGTCCAGGATGATACCCTAATGAAGGAATATATGTTCCCCTTTTGATCGATAATCTCGTTCCACCCCGGACCATTTATTGGAGGGGACTCGTCTGGTCCGTCCAGATGTACCCCCCTAGTGAAAAGGACACATAAAAATATGAAGTGATCACCGTTCCCTACTAACAAAAGCTTTAGCTCGAAACACGCTAAGGAAGAGAAAGAAAAATAAAAGGAAATCAGGCTAAGTCAGTAACCCCCTGATGAGCTTTTGACTTCACCAAAAATAAGAAACATTAGAAGTAGTTCGTAATAAGAAATGTAAAAAGGCGAAAAGATTCGACATCAGAACATAGCCACGAGGTAGCTAGGCTTCACTGCCTGTTCCTGTTCCCAACATGTCTGCCTCATTGCCCACCACGCCCAAATAACGGTCACATGAAATAGAAACAACTCAATAGGTACCTACCCCCATTCCGGAAGCTCCCGAAGTGCAACAGGCCCGCGGTTACGCCCATCCGGAAGGCGAGGCCTGAAGGCACGAGGGACTCGCCTGCCCACGGTCAGAAGGAGACGATGTTGGGCAGGCGGTCCAAAAAGGATGACAAGGACCTCTCCGTCTTCTCCCTTCTGCCGCCCTGCAGGCCGCGGGGAGAGAGGGGGCTGTCTTGCCTCGGCCGCCGACCACCCCTCTCTCTCACCCGATCCGGCTCCTGTTGAGGGCCGGAGCCAAGGCGAAACGACAGCGAATCAAGTAGTCCCGCCACATTTCAAATTCGCCGCATGCCATCGTCTGCTGGTCCAGAGCCGAAGCCAAGGCAAGAACGGCGGCAAATCAGATAGTCCCGCCACATGCCAAATTCACCGCCTGCCTTCATAGGTATAGGCAGTCCTGCCACATTCCACGCTCCCTGGAGAGTCGAAGGTAGTCCCGCCACATGTCGCCGAGGGAAGGGGGGGGGCTGTCTTGCCTCAGCCGCCGACCACCCCCCCCCCATCATCAATGGCTGGCATGGCCGATGTCGAAAACTATGGAGCCGGGGAGCGGCGCAGGGTCGCTGGAAGGGGGAGGTGCCGCGAACGGCCCTCCCCCACCTCCCTCCAGGTGGAGGCTTCCAGCGACACCCCAACGCTCTTCGCTTAAGGGTCAACATCAAAAAGAGGTCCTCTGCCCAGGACGGGCACACGCTCCATATCGCCTCTCCTCGACCTTGAAGATTCTATAAGAGCCGGGGGGCCCCCGACCCTCTGCATGGGTGCCCCCGCCCCCTTCACTGGGAACCTCGACATCGGTGCTGCTCCTGCCGGCACCAGACTTGGATCGGAAATGGCTAAGATACCGCCACGGCACAGGCTTGTTCAGTTCCGGAGGAACATCAGAATGACCCGGTAGGAAAATTGTTGCCGCCCTTCCCACTCTTTGACTCATGGTCCATATTGTTAGACTGTTAACCACACTGCACAAGACTTTCTGAACTGCCAATGGAAAGTTCTGGGCCAACCTTGCGAGACTAGGGACACTCTGGCTATGCTAGAACTCGCCTGACCCCACCCAAAATGGCGCCAACGCGAAATGTGACGTTTTTAATGAACTTTGTTGCACCCTGATCGCGCAAGCTTTTTGCACCAAGATATATATAACGTTTGGATAATGAAAGTAAATATGAAGGGTATTGAGTATGTGCTTGAACAATGAATTGACTTAAGGGTGGGTACTGTTTATGAGTTGGGAAATGAATTGGTATAAATGAATGATCATTGGACGATGTATTTATGAACGTATTTAAGATGAATTACTGACATGCATCATGCTTGCTCTGTAGGAGAGTTTTAATATGATTTTATTGCACTGCCGCACTTTATACAATGAACTGCCACTAGCTTCGTTCTTCCCATGCACAGTTCCAATCTGCTCCGTGGCTAGCCCACCGGGTTGTAGGCCTGTATTTATGTGTCAACCCTCTTTTATTAAAGGTATTTTGGAAACGAAAGCATCATTGTAGCGGATTGCATTAATGAGTTTTGAATGAATACTACTATGAGCAACGAGAAAGTATGATGAAGGCTAAAGGTTAAAAAGGACCCGATATTTAGCAGCCACGCTATGTGTGACAGGCAGCCGGAAAGGTGCTTTAGAAGCCCTGAAACGACACCACAGAAATGCCACCTGGCCGCCACCCTTGTACCCGATCAAAAGAGGTTACGACCAAGTAGCTCATGTCGCACAGATCGTCAATGATTATCTGTCTGACCTTTCTGGTCCATCTGGGCTTAAACGCCGTGATGGTAGGGAAATGCACTACGTGAAAATAGGTCGAGTATGTGGTAGGTAAAGCGTTTCCGGATTACTGCACGTTGATGAGTTTTTTTTTGAATGTTGCCCCCACCCCTTCTTTTCCCTCCCTTCTGCAGGTCACGTCGGAACGTCGGCTGAAGTGTGGAAGAGCGACGGTCAGACCACCGACGAAAAAGGAAAGGAGGGAATATGTGTGAAGTCGTTATAACGATAGGTTCTTAAAAGAAAAGACGTAGACTTAACATGACTGTTCTTCCTTAGGACATAGCGACTGAGAGGATGGACTGACATAGAAACTGGACAGGTACTGAATGACGAACAAAATTTTGACTAGAAAGGACGTATTAAATAATGTAACCGGACGTTTGAATAGGTAGGGAAAGGACAAAGAAAATCGTACGAGTAAGGGTTGCCGCGGCGCCACCCGTCTAGGAAGTTAGAAATGTCGCCGATGTTCAAAATGCACTACTCCCTTTCTCACATTCTTACAGATATAGCCAAGCTGTCCGACTGTTTTCCCGATCAATACTTGCCGTTGCCTCAGCCTGGAGAACTTCCCACCAAAGGAGGGAACAGAAAAATGGTTTAAGATCCAACCATGGGTAACTAGCATGACCAGGTTAATTTCCGATCAGCCAACGGAGGTGTGAGTATTGGTAATTGGGAACGCTCACAGGCGTGACAAACGAGAAGGAAAAGGGGGGAAGGGCAGGACGAGCTAAGCACATAGATAAATAGGATAGTAACGATATGTAGAAAATATAAAACAGATCTTGTAGACTAACAATTGTTTCCTGTCTCGTCGTGGATGTCTTGTATATGCGTAATATATGTGCCGTCTTCCCTGTCTGAGTCTGTGTGTATGTAACGTACGAATTTGTGTCTCCCCTCTGTCTGTATCTATAGGTCACCTGACCTTTGCCGTTCTGTGTTGTGAGCGCACTAAATGACCTATTTTCGTACACGTCTCTCTCTCTCTCCGCTCCTTTTTGTCTCTTTCTCTATCTCTCTCTGTCTCTCCTTACATGTCATACGTGTACCGAATGGCTCGTTTAGATTGCGGACGACTCTCACTCTCTATGAGAGTCTCCCTATTTGTTCCTCGCTCATTTGGTAAAATTGTGCCCCACCGGCACCACTCCGATTTGATACGTATTTGAACACGAAGGTGTTCAGCGAAATTGACCAAAACTAAAATGACTGTATCTTGCCATGTTACTGCCTCTCCTTTCTGCAAAATGAATGAACTTGAATTAGCTAATAAGGAAAGGACAGGTAAGACGACTAAAGTCCCCCAAATCAGGCCATTTCTAGGGGAATGTATGTCAATGGCATCCTATGTCTGTTCTTCAGAGACGAACGCCAACGTCTAGATTGACACCCAATACCCAGATTGCCCCACCCCTTTGCACCCAAGCGCAAGCGCCTGAAGCATCCCCGCCCCATTTTTGATAGAACCGCTTCCGTTGTCCCCGGTATAAACATAATGACCATGGGTAGCTGCTGACCCTTGAGGATATCTTGTTTTGCCCGACACTCGACGATAGCACCCCCGCCCTGTCTGGAAATGTTAGCCGGTTCTGAAGGGAAATGCTGCGCTAATGTTGAAAATGATGTAATGCACAGTTGATGGAAACATTATCTTGTCCTTACTTGAATCATAAATGGGCCAATGAATATACCTGCCATAAACTCAGTAGGAATGCTGACACATGCACTGCTTGGTAATAGACCTCTGACTGTGACCAGTGACCATAAGGACTCAAATGTGAAAAATTGAGGGAGGAATTCACATGCGTAGATATCTTCTTCTGCCATTTCTCTAAAACACTGTCTTGTACTCATTCAAAGATGCACGATCACCGAAGGAGATGGGTCGGATGTGACATACAGCCTGGCTACAGATCTTGGGACACGTGTGACCTCGACCGAAGGTGGAGCTGCAGAGCAACAAGATACGGACGAGACAGCACTTTCAACGTGGAGAATGAAAAATGACGGGCTGCCCTGAAGCCCTCCGTCTGCTAACCCACGTGTGCCTGGAGTCTCCGTCCCCCTTCTTTGGGCCCGATTGATGGGCCTGCCTGCTTGTTATCCTTTGCTCCCTTGGTCCCTTTTGTGTGTCCCAGGAACTCTGACCCAACTCCGCTCACTCTTTCTCCCATTGACTGTTTGAACAACATTCACCCACCTTCCCACGTCACCTTTTGCCAAAGGGAAGAACTGCATTCATATGGGAATAGGGTGTTGCCATAGAACTATAGGTGCCGAGCATAAGGCGCCACCAAACGGACTGTTTAGGGAACAGGACTGTGGTCTAACAGCAGAGGACTGACCGCACCCTGCAACGCGTGAGGATGGAACCGAGCTGGACCCGTAGCTCCATCGCCGGTGCTCAACAGCGCCACCGAAAGTACCCGGATTAGAGCCTACCAGTGATGGCTCGCTGATAAAAAGACACTGTGACGAAGAAATACTGTGCATTGAACTGAATTCCGCTCTCAACTGCCTGGTCAAAACTGTTCATTGGTCACATTTTTTAAGTCAGAAAGCCTTGTGCTATGTAATGCGTTTAACTGTTAGGAACACACCGAAAATGTAATTTCGTATGTACTGCATTCTTCCCTTCACCTTAACTGTCTATGATTGTACGCCACATGTTAGTATCGACAAAGTGCTAATTCGTCATCGATGTTTGCCTGCCCGTAATGTCATCAGCTGTAAAAATGATTGCTGCTATGTAAAAAGGGGCGACTGTGAAATCTGACAAATTCGATGTACATAGACAGCATTCATTTCACTTCTTCTCCCACTCCTCTCCCTGTGGGCACCATGGATACTGTAAATTATTGACTATATCACCCTGCCAGTAAGAACCCGTACCCCTGTGTATATGCACGGCCATTCTAGGCACCATGGCCCTTTTTTTTTACCCATTAGACTCCCCAGCTTCCCTCCTGCGCGTATCTTGCACCCCCTCTCTCATGTATAGGCCATGAAACCCGCTCCCTTTGCGCGACCCTGATGTGAAAGGTAACCCTCCTGCTTGACCCAGGTCTTCTCCATTCCCCTCTCGAAGAAGCATCCTTCGCCTCAGCTGACATGGCCCCCCCAGTTGTATCTGGCTGCCCCTGTTCCCCCATGTACAGGTCGTAAGATCTCTCTCTCTCTCTCTCCCTCTCTGCGCGGCTCTGGTCCTGCACGCACCCCGTCCCCCCTCCTTCTCCTCACATGAACAAGTCATAAACCCTCTTCTCCCGCAAAGCCCTGTCCTTGCGAGTCACGGCCGCGCCTGACCAGCACCTCCTTCCCTTCCATGAATGCCCCTCTATTGACGAGCCCTCCCTCCACGCTCGATTGTCCACGCAGGCCTGAATACCACTCCTTTGATGACCCCTTCCCCCGAGTCCGGCTGACCACACATGTCCGAGGCCATCGCCTAAGCCAGGAGATACCATTTACTGCCCTTATTGTATGCCTAGCCACCCCACCCCCTGGGCCATGATCAGGCGCACACATCCCACGGCACACTCAGCTGCATGATTGCCCTCCCCTCTTATCAGCAGGTCAAGGGTCCCCATTGTGAATGTATGTGGAATAGGATCATCACGAGGATTATAGGAATGTTTCCCTTTTGCGACACATTGACCTGATTGTATCATCAAATGTTCTGCAAATGTATAAAAGCCGGAGTCTCACGCTCACTTGTTAGAGCACCTCCCGAAAGACACTGTGTTTCGTGTCCGAAATGACATGCTCTCCTCATGAGAAATAAACTCTGTTCTTGATTCCTGCTCCCAGCGCCCGTCTCTTTATTTTGGTAACTATTCAGAATGGGAACTAAGAGGCGGTTTGCGCCAGCAGCCTGGGCATCGATAGAATTGTGGGCTCACTTTTAACATCAGCACCACCACAGCATCACTCAGCACCACCACAGCATCACTCAGCACCACCACAGCATCACTCAGCACCACCACATTATCACTCAGAAACACCACATTATCACTCAGTACTACCACAGCACCACTCAGCACCACCACAGCACCACTCAGCATCCCCACAGCATCACTCAGCACCACCACAGCACCACTCAGCACCACCACAGCATCACTCAGCACCACCACAGCATCACTCAGCACCAGCACAGCATCACTCAGCACCACCACAGCACCACTCAGCACCACCACAGCATCACTCAGCACCACCACAGCATCACTCAGTACCACCACAGCAACGCTCAGCACCACCACAGCATCACTCAGCACCACCACATTATCACTCTGCATTACCCAGCACCACTCAACATCACCACAGCACCACTCAGCACCACCACAGCACCACTCAGCACCACCACAGCATCACTCAGCACCACCCCAGCACCACTCAGCATCATCACTCAGCGCTACCCGTCCATCACCACCCCCTTTTGTACCGATTTTGGCTGCCATAAGTGTGGAAGGGTATGCTTAAACGTGAGTCCCTTGCTCACTTTGCCACTGGATTCAAGCAAGCCGGGCTGAAGGCGGCTGGAATGCCAGAAACCGGTCCTCGGAAGCTTGTTTCCGGTCCAGGGAAGACATGGCTTGGCAGTTCTGGCTGGACTGTGCCTCTGTTCCCATGAGGCACGGGGTCAGACTGATTTGCATATAGCCATGTCTGAACTGGGGTGGCAGAGTGGGCTAAAGAATGGTGATGGATTAAACCCAGATTTTCTGACTGGGTGTGAGTGTTTGATTGGTTCAGATGCTCCGTCTATTACCGCCCCCTTTTGTACCGCTTTTGGCCGCCATAAGTGTGGCAGGGTATGCTCAGACGTGAGTCCCTTGCTCACTTTGCCACTGGATTCAAGCAAGCCGGGCTGAAGACGGCTGGAATGCCAGAAACCGGTCCTTGTTTCCGGTTCAGGGAAGACATGGCTTGGCAGTTCGGGCTGGACTGTTCCCATGAGGCACAGGGTCAGACTGATTTGCATACAGCCATGTCTGAACTGGGGTGGCAGAGTGGGCTAAAGAACGGTGATGGATTAAACCCAGATCTATTGACTGGGTGTGAGTGTTTGATTGATTCGGATGCTCCGTCCATCACCACCCCCTTTTGTACCACTCCAGCATCACTCAGAATCACCACATTATCACTCAGCCCTTCCCCAGCATCACTCGGCACCACCACATTATCACTCAGCACCACCACAGCACCAGTCAGCACCACCACAGCATCACTCAGTACCACCACAGCATCACTCAGCACCACCACAGCACCACTCAGCACCACCACAGCACCACTCAGCACCACCACAGCACCACTCAGCACCGCCACATTATCACTCAGCACCACCACAGCACCAATCAGCACCACCACAGGATCACTCAGCACCACCACAGCATCACTCAGCACCACCACAGAACCACTCAGCACCACCACAGCATCATCCAGCACCACCAAAGCACCACTCAGCACCACCACAGCATCACTCAGAGCAACCACAGCACCACTCAGCACCACCACAGCAACACTCTGCACCAGCACAGCATCACTCAGCACCACCTTAGTACCACCACAGCATCACTCAGCACCACCTTAGCACCACCACAACATCACTCAGCACCACCACAGCACCACTCAGCACCACCACAACACCACTCAGCACCACCACAATATCACTCAGCACCACCACAGCACCACTCAGCACCACCACAGCATCACTCAGCGCCACCACAGCATCACTCAGCACCACCACAGCATCACTCAGCACCACCACAGCATCACTCAGCACCACCACAGCACCAATCAGCACCACCACATTATCACTCAGTGCCACCACAGCATCACTCAGCGCCACCACAGCATCACTCAGCGCCACCACAGCATCACTCAGCGCCACCACAGCATCACTCAGCGCCACCACAACATCACTCAGCATCACTCAGCGTCACCACAGCATCACTCAGCGCCACCACAGCATCACTCAGCACACCACAGCACCACTCAGCACCACCACAGCACCACTCAGCACCACCACAGCACAACTCAGCACTACCACAGCACCACTCAGCACCACCACAGCATCACTCAGCACCACCACAGCATCACTCAGCACCACCCCAGCACCACTCAGCGCTACCCCAGCATCACTCAGCACCACCACCGCATCACTCAGCACCACCACAACATCACTGCGTGCCATCACAGCATCAATCTGTGCAACCATTCAACAACAACTTGTTCAATTCTGTTCTCTCAATGTTTCAAGCTTTATTACAAATGTCACAAAAAGATGTTAATATTTCACTTCCGTTCTTGGATTTTCATCACAATAAAATACACTGAACATAATCTTCACAAAAGTAATTTACAAAAGTTTAAGCTATTGCCATTATAAATTACAATCACTTTTATTTAAGTATTAATTATTTAAAAAAATTAAAAGCCGTTGTTATTTGTAATATCAATACATCTAAGTCACGTAAATACAAAACATGTTGCATTACAAATGCTATAGGTGTCACATTTGCGAAAGTTATAACTATTGGCATTGTAAATGACAAAGCTATAAATTTAGTATTTTCAAAACCAACACATAAATAAAAAAATTGTCATTTACAAGAACAATAGCTCAAACTTTCATAATGCGAGTCCTATTGCATTGCAAATGCTTGTTATACAGAGAAATCCTTTGAGGCTGCAGGGTGAAGGTAACACCAGATGCAACTGGTTTTGGAGGACTTTGTTGTGCTCAGCCACCCTTTCCATTCACTGGCCAGGCTAGGGACATTAGACGCACCACAGGGGGAGGAGCCAGCATTGTGTGGGGGAAAGCCCAGCCCTATTCAGGTCCCAGGTGCACTCCTCCCCAGCCATCAACATGCAGATCTCCCATTCACCACTGGGGCAGACCCATCATGACTCATGGAGCCAGGCTCACCAGCCAGCTCCAGCCAATCACAAGCCAGACAACCAATTCACATAATTTACACAGACAGGCCAACTTCTAGATATGGCACTTCCACACTAGACACAAGCATGCCGCACACATCATCGCAGCATTTAATCACACGAGTCCGAACATACCAAACTCGAGCTTGCACACCCCACGCATCAGGAACTACCAGGGACACATACATTCCCCATGCATTTCTATGGGAGGGCAGGCCAACCCCATTACACGCACGCACTTTACCCTGGAACACAGTGCACAGAAGCCAAAAATTACTAGCACCACGTTATATATCAAAAGCAAAAAGTTTAGGGGTGAACCTGCCAGAAGGGTCAAGTCCAACACAACCCCCTTCCAGCCAAAACGCAGGGTAGACCAATCACTGTGATGGGCTTCCCTGCTTGGGGAGATAGAACATGAACGCGGGCCCGCAACTGCAGGGACACCCTCCTGTTCTACGCCACGGGGAACCCATGGGATTCCTTCTAAAACCACTGTCTGAAACAACTGGGCTGCCCCACTGGTACTCCCAAGCTGTCGGCGGCCAGGACCAGGTCCTGGGCCACCCAGGTGCCACCGGTCCTTGCCAATTCGCAGAGCGGGGGGTAGTAACCCCTGGCACATAGTAGCCATTCTCTACTCTTCCTGTCTGTAGGACAGGGCTAGAATGCCACTGGTTCTCCAGCCTAGGATCTTTTCCCTCAGGCGGACCAGGAGTCTCAGGGGAGGCTCTCCTCCCCCTACCTCTCCGTCTAGGGTTCCTCCTCCTCCTGCGAGGGGTACCCTTAGAACGCCATTCTCCCAACCTAGGGTTTACATCCTCAGGTTGCACCGGGGTCAGAGGCGGGCTCTCCCACCCTCTGCACCCCGTTCCAGAGTTCTGCACCCTCCCAACTGGAGTGGTACCCCTGGAAGATGAACCGGTCAGGACGCTGGTTACAGACGTCCTACACTTCAGGTCAGGTGGCTCCTGAACCTGGCCTTCCAACCTCTGGTCTAAAACCTTTAGTGGGATAATTGCCTGGCGCTCCAGGACTTCTGGGGACATACACACCATCCCACTGAGCCTAACACATGACCCATGCTTTGTGTGACCGTCTGTCTGGCGCAGATCTCCCGTCCCCTGTCCATCTGACAGTGCGCGAAGATCCCCCAGAACAGAAGTGGTGTCACCATGGTCACTACACAGGAACTTAGCCCAACTGGGTAGTCCCTGACCCACTGATTCTTCCACTGGGGAACACATTCCCCATTCACTCCTCCCTTCGGACGTCTGTGCCCTCCCAACTGGAGCAGCACTGCCGGACACTGGAACTCCTGAAACTCTATTTACAGATGCTCCAAGTTCCCTAGACACTAGGTGATCTTCCTCAAAAGGACTAACAGGACAGCCTAGGTCCCCAACCTGGTGTTCCCTAAAGAAACCACCCAGGTTCTGAGATAGGGCTTCGGGCATCTGTGGACTCTCAGCCACCCACTCACTCCCGCTCCACTGAGACAGGTAGTAAGCCTCTACACCCCTCTCACTATACTGGGACCTAGCTGGGCTACTCTTAGCCTCTTACCACCACGCTGGGATGGAAGATACCTGAACCACTACTTTCGGAATCACTCACCAATGACTCTGCAGAACCTCTGGCCCTTTCCCAGTGCTCTGCTTCCTCTGCAAAGGTTTCTGGATCAGTCAACCCATATTCCAACAGGTGTTGGCGCAACCCTGGCAAACAACTACTGAGCACCTGCTCTCTGAGAACCAGATCAAACAGTTTGATATAATCAGATTCCGTGTGAACCTCTAACCAATCAGACAGTGCATCTTGACATTCATCCACAAACCCCCTTCAAGACTGGTGAGACAGTTTCCTACTGCCCCTGAACCTCAACCTATACTCCTTCTCTTGGGAAACAGGTACCATGCTCTGGGAACTAGGAATGGGACTTGTTGCACTGGGCTCTATATAGCTGCCACCATTGGGCTCAACCCTCCCTGGGGAGTCCAGAAAATTCAAACTGCGCGCAGGGGATAATCTACCCTCCAGAGCTAATCTCTCTGGTGAAGGCCCTCTCAGCCTCCTCTCCTGTGCTAAGACCCTTTCAGTCTCTAGCTTTTGTTGCTCAAGGGTCAACGTCTTAAGACGCAACTCATGAGCCCATCTTGCCATTTTCTCCTCTAAGGCTAACTTCCTATTCTCCTCTGGGGACAGGGAAAGGGATGAGGTGCTGCCTCCGCTACTGGACCTAGCAAGGGACTCCCTATCTATGGGGTCTTCTCTATCTGCTGGCATCCATGCTCTGTCATCTTCTCCCTCCTCACTGTGCTTAAGATCCCATTGACCCTTTTGCCATAGGATCAGGCTGTTCCTAAGTTCGGGCGGGGTGTCTGACTCACCCACCTCTATATCTCTCTCGTCACAGAACCTTACCAACTCCAACATACTGTATCTAAACAGAACACAGACATCAAAAGCAGGCTCCATTTTGGCAGACGTTCTTGAGAAAAGTTTAACACAGGGAACCTAGGTTTCTGAGCTAGAACAGGAGTACACAATTCACAAAAATATTCAGCAAGCTCCCTATCCCAGAGAACTCACACTCACTAGTCACACACCATTCAGCCATATACAACCCCCCCCTCGGACTGGTAAGGCAGTTTCTACCGCCCCTGATTTCTCCACCTGACCACATGTGACACAGGTACCAAACTCTGGGAGCAGGGCGGGGAACAGATGTACTGGACAAAATTACGCTGCTACCACTGGATCCCACCCTCTGGTGAATCCAGAAAATCCAAACTGCACTTTAGGGGACAGAAACCACCCTGAGCTAGTGACACCTAACTCACAGTGCACAAGAAACACATTTCCCAAGAAATGACTTTTAGAACAATTTTGAAACAATAATCCCCAAAATGTGATTTATCTAAAATGCAGAGTTTTGTTGTGCGGCCAGCTGCCGCTGTAGTACAGTGCAAGCACAAATCCGGATCCCTTCCGCTACCTACCAATGTTAGAAATGGCGATTTCCGATTTGCTGAGGCTTGCGCCAAAGCCAGGCAGACACCACCACTCTAGTCAGGGCAAGGGAGTTACACGCCAAAGATAACCCCTGCTCACCCTCTAGGCAACGTGGCGCGAGCAGTAAGGCTTATCCCGGAGGCTATGTAAGTTAAGTGTTTGCGCACGCACCCCAAGCAACAACTCCCAAGGCCCACCACAAAGGGAACTCCACACAAGGTTATGTGCAAAAATAGCCTTTGTATTATACCAAACACATTAGATAAAAACACACACTTTACAATGTGTCAACAGGCACGGGCAGAATTTACAGGTGATGTATGTACAGGACAGGGCCACATGGACCACTGCCAGGAATAAGCACTTTTAGAACTAGAATACTTGTTAGAAATAGCACTTTGTAGGAATAATAATTATTGTAGGAATAGAAAATAGAGCACACAACCAGTTATCACTGGTAACAGGTAAGTACCACCTACGCAACTCTAACCACCTTAGGAAAATATTACGCAGGGAACCAGGAACTCACTAGCAACACCTGTACTAGGAAGAACAACCACCTAAGTATCACTATACATTTAGGGGTATAAGCATGAAAACATTACACATGATGCATAGAAACACATTCAGAAGTGCCGGAAGAACAATTGCGCAGAAATCACTTAGGCCACAACCTGTGATTGTCCCCAGGCCAACTGGCCTCTCTGCGGCTGAAACGCCCTGTGTCATAAAATGTCAAGGGGGGCCTAAACGGAGCAGCTGCCCACTAAGTGCTGGGCAGCTGTGGAAACAATGGGGCCAAGACGGTGGAGCCTCGTGGGCTCTGAACACAACCTGCCCCCTTGGATGCAGGAGCCTCGCAGGCTCTGGCCACCAAAACACTCGTGGCCCTGTGAGCCTCGCTGGGCTCAAAAACAACTGTGGGGCAAGGTGGGAGCTGCCCGCTGCCTTCCGGGGCCGCTCTACCAATCCAAAATGCCCTCAAAGACGTTGAAGTCCCTCTCGGGGGACTCGAAGTAGAATTGTGCCACGGAGCCTCTGCGGCTCGAAATACAAGAAATGCCCTTGAGCCTCTCAGGGCTCTAAATTAAAAATGCCCATGAACGCTGGAGTCCCTCATGGGGGACTCGAAATAAACAGAATGCCCCCTCGAGCCTCGCAGGCTCTAAATGACCAAATGCCCCCGGGAGCCTCATGGCTCTACTCAACTGCGCCCCAGGTGAGGCTGCCCGCACACAGAGTGAGCACACTGGGGGGGGGGGGGGGGGGGGAGGGCACCGGCAATGTGCCCCGACGCCCCCCTCTGTACCAAACAACACCGGGCCCCACTCACCGGCTTGTAGGCTTCCTCCGGACTCCCTCCTCTGCCGGGCCGAACCTTCACGCCGGGACGAGGCTTGGACCTGCGGGGCTCTCCTCAGCACACGGGAGCCCCGCTCTCTACCGCCGCCAGCCCCTGGGGGTTTCTCTGCGCGTGTAGGTGGAAAAACTGAAACGGAAGTCCACCGGTCCCAGGCGAGAGGTGCCTGACGTCCGGGTCTCTGCGCTCTAGGCTGTTCCTTCTCCAGCGGGACAACACGGGGTAGGCTCCCGTTTCCAGCGCAACGTCCCTGGCGGGGTGGCCACCCACCAAGGGTAGATTAAACAGTAAAAAAGGGCAAATATGCAGGGTGGGCACCAGCGATATAAACTGTACCAAAGTCGGCAAATAAGCGGGGTGGGCAGCCGCGCTGCAAATGGGCAAAAGGGGGACCCCCACGCCGGGGAATCCCTCGAGGGCGGCAAGTGCAGCTCGGGGCTGCAGGCCAACCCCACAGCGCTCCCCTGAATGAGAACAAAGTGCTTCCCAGACACTTGGCAGGCCACACAGTCCCAAATGTCCAGTGACAAAGTATAGCCAGGAATAAAGGCAGGGGGGGGGGGAAGGCTGGGCCCAGGGGCCAGCTCACTGGGGCCTCCAGGCAGGAAGGCAGTCTTAGTGGCGGTCCTCCTGGCGCCCAGCAACAGCAGCCCCCCTCTCCAGTCAGGTTCAGGAACAGAGAACATTTTGCAAGGGGACACAGCCCCTTTTTAAACAGAGAAATCCTTTGTCCGAGGCTGCAGGGTGAAGGTAAAACCAGATGCAACTGGTTTTGGAGCACTTTGTTGTGCTCAGCCACCCTTTCCATTCACTGGCCAGGCTAGGGACATTAGACGCACCACAGGGGGCGGAGCCAGCATTGTGTGGGGGAAAGCCCAGCCCTATTCAGGTCTCAGGTGCACTCCTCCCCAGCCATCAACATGCAGATCTCCCATTCACCACTGGGGCAGACCCATCATGACTCATGGAGCCAGGCTCACCAGCCAGCTCAAGCCAATCACAAGCCAGACAGCCAATTCACATAATTTACACAGACAGGCCAACTTCTATATGTGGCACTTCCACACTAGACACAAGCATGCCGCACACATCATCGCGCAGCATTTAATCACACGAGTCCGCACATACCAAACTCGAGCTTGCACACCCCATGCATCAGGAACTACCAGGGAAACATACATTCCCCATGCATTCCTATGGGAGGGCAGGCCAACCCCATTACACGCACGCACTTTACCCTGGGACACACTGGTAAAGTGCACAGAAGCCAAAAATCACTAGCACCACGTTATATATCAAAAGCAAAAAGTTTAGGAGTGAACCTGCCAGAAGGGCCAAGTCCAACAGCTTGGTTCTCACAGCATTGACTCGTTCAGTCTTGATGGAATCCGTTTTCCCGTAGGGTTTGGTTAGGGCTTGATCCATTTCATTTGCCCTAACTGCAGATAGGTCATGTGATCTGGCTAATATCAGTATGTCCTCTAACGAGATTCGTGGTTTGCTTAGTATGAGTCCTCGTAGGGTCTTGTCGCTGCACCCTTGAATTAGTTGTCTCCGGATCTCTTTAGGCTGGTCTTCATCAGTGCACGTGCTGGCCAGTTCTCGGAGACGTGCATAGAACACGTCCATGGATTTTCCTTCCCTCTGGCGGGCTTGTCCGAGTTTAAATACCTCAAATTCTGGGTTCAATTGTGGGTCAAAATGGCCGTTTATGCTGTTACTGCTGCGTCATAGTCATTAGCCGCCGCTGTGTTAGGTAAGTGTTTGAACAACTTAAAGATCTCATCTCCTGCATAGTGGAGTAGCAGGGATCTTTTTACTTCGTCATCCGTCTCCCTGGTCGCGACAAAGTAGTTGTTGAGGCGTTCGATCCATATCCTCCAACGAGAGGAGGCTGACGCAGGATGTTCTAGCTCACTGAAAGGGGGCAGGACTCCTGACGCGGCGTGCTGGAATGGGGTGCGGGCTGGCGCTGCGGCATTGTTTTCGTCTCCCATGGTGCCTTATGGAGACTGCCTGTGATCGTGTGCGGGCCGGTGGCGTGCCACGTGCTCAGGCCAGGTCTAGGGGAAGATGGCGCAGGGTTATGCGTGATGTCCCGTCATGCTGTCCACTTATTCTGGGCCTTCTGTGGTTATAGTCCCCCTTTTTACCTCCTTGGTTGGCGTGCACCCCTTCTTTTCTTCTTCTTTTCTTCTTCGATGTCGGGGCTTGGCTGGGGCTGCGGCTGAGGTCGGGCCGAGGCCACGGGGCCTGGACATGGAAGGCCCAAGATTGAGTCTGGGCCGGAGAGGGTGGTCCGGGACAAGGGTCGGACCCGTAGCGTGGGGCGAGTAGGGGTCGCCATGTTCTGGAGGGGGAGAGCCAGTGGTTGCCAGGGGTGGCGGCTCTCGTGAAGGTTGGTGGGGGTAGCTTCAGGCCGGAGGGCAGGTGATGATGTCGTCCGGGGCTCGCCATGCGGGAGGAGAGGGACCACGCCACGAGGCCGTGTCCAACACACCCCTTCTTTTCTCCCTCTTGTTTGTTGGACTTTTACTAGTCCATTTACAGAAGGTTCTTGTCGCAGCTCTTGCATGTTTGCTCTTTGCCTTTGGCAGGCACTCAGGAAGTTGGGAGCAGACGATGAAAAAGAGGCCTTGGGTAGCCCAGGGATCATACAGGGCCCCGCGTGATGACACACGACGGGGGCGTGGCCCGGAAGCACCGCTCGGCTTGGGATCCTCTGCCGCGGGCGTCTCTAGGTTCAGTTGGCTCTCTTGGTGCTTCCTGCACCGATCGCGACAGATGCACAGGCTTGGGGCGGGTGTGCACACCGCCTACGCGTGATACACACGGAGTGCAGCAGCGCCTTCACGCTGGTAAGGCGGCCGCTATCCAGAGCAGCGAGGCGAGGTGATATGAGCAAAGGTTTGGCCCCCTCGGCTCGTCGCCAATGTAGTGCAGCAGGCCTGAGGACGCCAAGCTGCTGATGCTAGCGCAGTAGGCCTTGCGCGGGGGCAGGAGCACTGATGCCACATACGGAGACCACACAGTTAGCTCGGGTCGGAAGTGACGACCACGAGCGTCCGCACCCCTTTTATTATCGCCCCGCAGGCCATACCTGGCCTGCGGATGTAGTGGGTGGGTGAGTGTTGGCGACTAGACTGCCAACCATTACATCCCAGACAGGGCTGGGAATCACATCAACAACTCGTCACGGTGAGCGCTGTTCTTAATGGTAAAGGTCAGTCTGACAAACCATGTCACAGTCTAGCTCACTTATCATAACCTTTACTGCGGAGAGCATTTGCCCCCGGTCAAAGCGCTGAGTGTGTGTGTGTGTGTGTGTGCACGTCAGCCAGTGCGATAAAGATGGCTCGGAGCTGCTTTGCGAGTCTGATGGTGATTTAAGCTCACCCATCCAACCAGCAGCCTGCCATAGTCCGCAGCACCTACTATGTGGTGACATGAGGGAGTCTGCCATAACCAGACGGAGTTAGTGACTGAAGGGGGGATTTCTGCAACTTACCGTGACAAGGCCTTCCCCAGACAGTATGTGCTCATAAACTACATCGGAATCTGGTAAGTTGCAGAGTACGAGGACATCCCTCTTTCTACTAATGGTAGTCACTAGACTCCCAAGCCTCCTTGTTCAGGCCCAGTAAATTTACATGCCGTGCATTAAATGAAAAGGAAATGTTTTACTGATTTTACAGAAAAAGGTACGTCACAGAAAGTTATGCAAAGCAGTTGAATGTTAAAACCAGGTTACTGCTGACAAGGTTTAGGAATACAAGGAAGCAATTGTCATTGTGTGATAAAATGTTGAGCTACATTCCCTAAGCACTAGTTTCCAAGTAAATTCATCACCCTGTCAATCATGGTATTGTACATGTTAGCCTGTGGTTCTATCAAGATTGATTAAAGAATAATTGTGCTACTGCAGTATCAGTAAATTTCAGTTTATTTTGTTGTTCATTTTAGTTCCATATTTCCCAAAGCATTCTCATTGTTTGTCAAATTTCTATAAGATTTCTTAACTCTCACAACTCTAAACAGGAGTATTGGCCAAGCGGTTCTTTACACCTTCTGGCTTACACTTAAGTGGCAGGATGTAATATTCCAACATAAAACAAGTAGCAGTGCTAAAGTACAGACCCTTGCAATTGCATCAGAGGTCAGTTCTGCTCTGGCACATGCAAGCATGCTTGTAGTTCACCGCTGTTCCTACTTCCACTGGCACTCATCCATACACTCATTCGCACCTGCTCCCATAAAACCACTGGTGTACTTACATCAGCAATCTCACTGCCACATGCACACACCTGCAATGGTAGGTGAAAAGTAATCTCATTTGCAACTCACTCTCGCAACTGGAACTTGCACCAGTAAACTCACTCTCACCTTGCTCCACTCTCACCTTGCTAAAGTCAATCGTACCAGCACCTGTACTGGCACTTTAAATCTCAGATGCACTCGCATTTGGGTTGGCATCATTAATCTCTCTCACAGCAGCACTGACATCTCATCTGGCACTAGCATTCCCCCATGCACTCACAGGTATTCTGGCACTTGCATCAGTAACATCTGGTCACTACTAGATGATTTGAATAAAATTAATTGGTGGCTTCATGAAGTGTTTCAGTCTCTCACAGCCGGCTCACTGCCGAGTAATGAAGGAGGGTGATTCCTAATCCTCAAAGAGCAGAAACATCTCTAAGGAGACTCCTGCTAATGGATGGTGAACCTTTATACTGGTAGAGTATAAATTGGTGAGCAAAAGTAATTGTTTTATTCTGATTGTGAAGTGGATGCATAAAGGAGAATAGTACAAGTGTGGCAGATGTCTGTGTGTGTGGCATTCTTTTGGGAACACAGCATGTGTCAACCAACTACAATTGTCTTGCAATTTAATTTCGGAATTGTAATGTCTGAGTAAAACCAGCTGTGCCAAGTACCACGCATCAGGTGTTACAGAGCCCGAGCTGAGCTAAACATTGCAGTCACTGTCCATAGTCTGCACAAAGTTGAGTTCAGCGTCAGTGAGGCTGGCTCGGGCTCCGCGCTAGGTCCTCTCTCAAATCCTAGTGCCCTTTCAGTTCTGGTGCTTTGCAGCAGTTTTAAGATCTTCAGAGGGTTTCTCACTGCTCAAATGGGTGTCATTACGGATATTTATACGTTTCCCTCTTCTTCATTGCTTGATTTTGCTTTGAAAAAGAGTCACTCATAGTCGTTGAATGTCACTCATAATTACACTGAAATTATAAAATTGTCATACATGAGCAATCTGAAATCTTGGCAGCTGTGCCCAGAATCACAGGATGTTGCACCGTGGAGACTCGAACTGGGATCCCCATCTCTTGAGTCAGCAGCTCTGGCCACTGCACCTCATCCTTTCCACTCCCATGGTACTTGTTTAAAAAATATAATGCTAAATAAACGTTTTGTGAGACAATACCAATCCATTTTAGATCATAAATAGAAGAAAAAAAAGACAATCAGGTCTTGTGAATGCATGCAGCCATTCAACTCTCAGATAATTAGTTTGGCTTCACGAAATCATGTTGAGACAATGTAAATTACTTTTTTTCTGTGCCCCCAGCTCTCCCTAGCAGTGAGACATAAAATCTTTAAATGTTAGCTGTCAAAACAAGCATTTGTGGGGGCGCTAGAGGGCGCCGAGCAAGATGGCCGCACACATGTGAGGCTCTGCCGGGACCGTCTAAAATCCGCTAAAATATCCTGTACATCCTGCCATCCACAACTGCCAACTTGATGGCAAACAACGACTGAAGCGACTAGGCAATGAGTGAGGTGCTTTCCCATTGCCGGGAGGAACGCGAGAGCTGTTTTCAGGAGGAGGCGAGCTGCGCCGGAGCCGATTCTGGTGGCGTGCGGCCCTGCGATCTATGCCCAGCGGCTGCTTCGGGGCTTGGCGGCTTCTCTCCCTGACTGAGGGTGCGGCACGGAAGACGGGTGGCCCGTGCTGGAGGCGGTGAAGGCACACCTCGCCGGACGGAGAGAGACCGGGGACCCTACGGCCTGGAGCCCGGCCCTGCTGGTGGCGGTGAGTGGGGCGGGGATCTAGGCAAGTCCGAGGCTACGGAGGCGGCGCTGGGCCGCACTGGGCCGCGCCGTGCGGGCTGCGGCCGGCGGGGACGCGTGCAGGGAGCGGACCACGGCGGAGGAGCGGAGCTGGGGGAGTGCTGTCGCCCACACGCATACGGGGGGCCGCTGACCGCAGTGGACAGTAGCAGAGTGGCCCGGGGGCGGTCTAGGAGATGATCTCTGGCCCACTACATTGGTGATACCGGTCCCTGCTACGGAATAGCAGCCGAGGCGGCGGGGTAGCCCGGGCGCATTCTTGGCCTACCACTTCTTGGGTATTACCCAGGGCTGTGCTGCGGGGGTGATTCGACAGCTTTTGTCCCACGAAATACCGCTGTTGGGCTTGGCTCCAACCCGAGAAGGCGCCATGGGCAGGCCAGAAAGAAATCAGCCAAAAATAACTTTTGAGACAAAGAAGATGGCGTTGTCTTCCTCGCAGGTGCCACCAGATGCAGAGCCCGCGGGGGCGGTTGGGGGCAACCCGAACCTGGAGGCCACATTGGTGGCGATGCAAAAAACGCTACAGTCCACAGAGGGCACCATGGAAGCGGTCAATCACAGACTCGACCATATGGCGATACAATTTGACCGGCACAATGAAAGGATGGGAGAGGTCGAACAGAGAGTGTCTGCCACGGAAGAAGGGCTGGCCACGGTAACAACTAAGGTGTTTAATATGGAGAGGGTTTTGGCGGTGATTCAGGCGAAGAACGAAAAGTTGGAAGGGAGGTCCAGGCGCAATAGCATACGCGTTACGGGCCTACCCGAATCCACGAATGTTGGTCGGATGGAGGACTTCATGGAGCGCATGCTGGTTGACATTTTTGGATCTGACCAACTGTCACGAGTCTTCATCGTAGAGCGGGCCCACCGCTCTCTGGCAAAACGACCAGTACCTGGGGCACAGCCGCGTCCTATTATTGCTCGCATTCCTAACTATAAGGATTGTGATGTCATATTGCGCCTTGTACGAGAGAAAGGTACTATTGAATATCAGGGAAACAAACTCGAATTCTATCCCGATTTCACCGTGGCGGTGCAAACGGCGCGAAAGGAATTTGCCCTGGTGAAACAGCTGCTTCGCGCCGAAAATATCCCGTACGCCATGTTGTATCCAGCTCGTCTTCGGATTGGGCCTCCATCGGACAACAAAATCTTTGCCTCCCCTGAGGCGGCCATGGACTATGCGAAAAAGCAGAAAAAACGTAAAAGGGACTCGAATGTGCAGCAAGATGGGGAGGAGGACCTACAGGACGAGGTGGTCTAAGTGTCTGTTCTTATACTGGTAACCCATTGCTGATATATATTTACTGTGGAATGGGCTGCCACTCAGTTTCAGGTTGCTCAATTCCCCACTAACTTTGGATCCCTTGCTTTGTACTGTGTGAACACTGGCTTCAAATACAAGATTTATGCGGCAGCTGATATTACCTGTATTATATGGTTCGCACATTGGGTGACTCAAAGGTGCGGTGATTACTGCATTGGTCTGACATGCTTCAGGCGCCACTATGGACTTGCACGATTGTTGGCGATGCTCGGAGGGTGCTTATTGTACTAGAATGACCATTTGCGACATGTTCTAAGCATAGTGAGTGTTGCACTGAGGTGCACATAGAAACGTTGCTATACCAATTGCCAAACGCTGGGCGAATTTGACTTGTTGAAATCCTTGATGCTGTGGAGTTGGGGTGGGAGGGGTGGGATGTCCCAATGGCTTGCACGGTCTGCACTCTCGCTAGTTTACTGGCGGGAGTTGTGTGCCACTACGCCCCCTCATATGGGAGATCCCCACACACTTATGTTTGCACTGTTGGGGTTTTGGGGGATGGTGGGTTGGGGACAGCTTTGGCAGGTTGGGGGTGCTGAAATGGGTGGAGGGGGGATTGGGGAGTTCTGGAGCTCTTGGGGAGGGTCGCTGTGTTTCCTTATCTATTGCGGGAGGTTTGGATGGACTGGACAAAGGTTGAAGCGATACTGGTCAATGTACTACCTGGCTTACAAAGCACTTTTTGCATATGCTCGATTGGTGGATTGTTGTATGCTCTGTATCCTTGGTTGGATTTTCGGATTGTTCTACTGTCTCTGGGGTATACTTAAGAACTGGACGTATGGATAGGGGGGGTAAACTTACCTGTATCACTTGGAATATGAGGGGATTGAATCGTCCACAGAAAACTAGACAAATGTTAGCATTCCTGAATAGGCACAGTGCACACATTGCTTTTCTTCAGGAGACGCATCTTAGGGGCAGGGCGGCAGAAACTGTGGGTAAGCAGTGGGCGGGCACCAGACTGGCGTCAAATTATTCATCATATGCACGTGGTGTTATGATTTTGATTTTAAAAAATGTACCATTTGTAATCCTGCACGAGGAGATTGACAAAGATGACCGGTTTATTATAGTACATGGTAAATTATGTGGTACCCTGGTTACGCTAATTAATGTATACGGTCCAAATGCTGACGACCCTGATTTTTATGTTACACTTTGGAACAAGATTTACATGCTACCTCTATCGGCCATAATCTGTGGTGGAGATCTGAATGTTACTCTGGATGGAGAGATGGACAGGAAACATGACAGGCCTTGTGTGCGTAGGAGAGCGGCTGATGCAGTCTGCGATGGTATGAGTGGACTTGGGCTGGTGGATGTATGGCGATTACGGCACCCTGGGAGGAGAGAGGGCACTTTTTACACATCGGCGCATGACACGTGGTCGAGATTGGACTATTAGTTAGTGACCCGGGATGTCAGTGGATGGGTGATGGATGCTGGCCACCTACCTCGTACGATCTCCGACCATGCGCCCGTTCGCATGGAAGTGCGGTTACCGACACATGCACCAGCTCCATTCTCTTGGCGACTGCCGCCGGGAACTTTGACTGACTTGGTGTTACGTGAGCGGCTCAGAACGATAATTAAGGAGTTCTTTGATAAGAATGTTGGGTCTGTTGAAAGTATGGGTACGGTGTGGGAGGCCTTTAAAGTGACTGTACGGGGAGCTTGTATAGGAGGGGGAATTGTTGACGCTTGAACGCCAATTGGAGGAGCGCCCTGAGGAGACCTTATTGGCCAACATTAGATTGAAAGTTACAGAAGATAACGATCTAGCCGATCAGGAGGTGAAGTTCCTGTCCAAACACACTAGGGCGCGCTATTATGGTGAAGGGGGACGACCAGGGAAAGGATTGGCGGATCGTATAAGGGACCCCTGGGCTAGACACTGTACTGTGCAGGAGATAGCGGACGGGGAGACTATTGTGACTAGCGCGACTGGCATTCTAGATTGTTTTACGAAATATTATGAACAGATGTATGAGTACAGGGAGACGGCAGGAGAAGAGGAAATAGCACAGTACTTTGAGGACATAGCTCTGGTCTGGCTCTCGAGGGGTCAACAGGAATTCCTTATGCATCATATAACGGAAGGGGAGTTTAGGGATGCGATAGCGGCCCTTCCAAATGGCAAGGCGGCCGGAACAGATGGTTTGCCATCCGAATTTTATAAAGAATACGTAGATCTTTTACTTCCACACTTGGCAATGGTGCTAGAGGAAGCGGTGGAACAGGGCCAGTTTCCGACTACAATGAGAGAGGCGCTACTGGTAGCGTTGCCAAAACCGGGTAAACCTCCTAATAAGTGTGAATCGTATCGTCCCCTGTCCCTCATGAACACCGATGTTAAAATCATAGCTAAAGTACTGGCGACTAGGCTGCAGCTGCTCCTTCCAGTCATGGTGTTACCGGACCAATCAGGATTTATTCCCCTCCGGTCTACCACTCACAATTTAAGAGCTCTATTTGCAGTGATGCACCTACTCAAGCCGGATTTGGCTGCGGTGGCTGTCATGCTTGACGCCGCGAAAGCCTTCGACTCAGTTGCATGGCGGTATATGATAGCAATATTACATCGGATGGGGGTACCCTTTTTCTTTACGTCACTAGTAACTCTGTTATACACTAATCCCATAGCACGCGTAAGGGTCAATGGACATGTCTCGAGTCCGTTTCCTGTGCAGAGGGGGACTAGACAGGGTTGTCCTCTTTCACCTTTACTATTTGCTATTGTGATGGAACCCCTGGCTTGTGTTTTGAGGCAGAGATATGCGGACCCTGCTCTGAAGTTCCCTCTCCGGTCGCTAGCGGTGTCCATGTATGCCGATGACATGGTCCTATATGTGCGTGAGCCTGCTCAATATCTTGAACCTATACTTCGAGAGTTCATTCGATTTGGTCGTCACTCAGGTCTTTCCATAAACTGGGAGAAATCTGTTCTGCTGCCTCTCACTGACGCTACCCTTCCCTTTCCCTTGGAATTGCCGTTGGAATGGGCGATGGAACCGGTGCGTTATCTCGGAATTTGGATGCATAGAGATAGCCAGGAAATTATTCTGGCTAACTATGGAGTAGCTATCTCCAAACTGGAGGACCGGGTGGCGCGTTGGACTCGGCTCCCTCTCACCCTCGCCGATCGTGTATCTCTGATTAAAATGGTGGTGCTTCCGAAATTTTTATATCTCTTTGTTAACATTCCTCTCCCGCTGAAGTCACATTTCTTTGCCAGACTGCGGTCCTTGTTGGTTGCCTTAACCTGGGCTGGGAAGAAACCACAAGTGAAATGGGATGTTCTGACTAAGCCGTATGAATTAGGGGGCTTTGCCATACCAGATATGAAATTATATTATTTATGCGCCCAGGCTCACTTTGCCGCCTACTGGCTGTCGGCTCCTCCGTATACCCCGCACGTGGCACTTGAGGCCAGTGCTGTTCTACCAATTCCACTAAGGGCAATGATAGTCAATACTCACTCAGTGTTTGATAAGGGGGAAGTAGACACAGTGCAAACCACTGCTAACGCTTGGCGGGAGCTGTGTAGACGAGCGAACAACTTACCGTTGTATGCCCCTGGTATGCCACTACTGTATCACACGGAGATCTCGGTATCGAGTGAAATTGGGGCTTTGCAGGTCCTACAGGGTGCAGGGCTTCACACTGTGGGGGATCTATTCCCAGGTGCCTCGTTCCTCTCGTTACAGGCTATGACGGAACGTTTCCCAAACGCAGTTATGTCTACGTTTATATACGTCAGACTCCGGGCTGCCATACATTCCTTATATCCTACATATCCAGAGGAACCATTGGCGCTAGGAGCTTTGCAGTTGCTGTATACCACGACAGATAGAGTTAAACTGCTCTCTAGACTATACCGAGCTGCACAGGAGGACGAGGGGGGAGGCGCAGTGGTGGCCAGGGCTAGATGGAATGGGTGCCTACCAGAACCCTTAACTGATGATGAGTGGACTGAATGCTGCTCCATGACTGGGGGTTACGTGGCCAACGGCAATTTTCGTGTCATTCATTATAAATTTCTACATCAATGGTACTATACGCCAGTACAGCTAGTTAGGTATGGTCTCCGCGATACGGCTCGATGTGTCCGGTGTGGTGAAGATGATGCAGACTTTGTATACCTAGCCTGGGGATGTGCATGTGTGTATGCCTTCTGGGTTGCCGTGACTGAGGCATTAACTAACATGACGTCGACTGAGGTTGTGTTGGACATACGCCTGTGCTTGCTGGGAATAGCCTCTGGAGTGCCGGCGAGAGTGCGGCGCTTGATAGTATTGGCATTACAGATAGCTAAACGGAGGGTTGCTATGGTATGGGGGGGAGGAGGGCACCTGATGTCCAACTGTGGTTGACAGACATGGCATATTGCAGGGATCAATTGGTTTGCTATTATGAGGGTCTTCCGGCGAGATCGCGACCGCAGGACATTTGGGCCCCATATACAACGTATATGCTTTCCCTGGCTGATGATGACAGCACTGGTAGTGGGAGTGGGGGTCCATCGGCGGGTGGGGGAAGATCTGTGTAACTACATGTATGCGTAACTGTACTGCGATGGTGCCTGCTGTATGCTGCCTTTTCCCCTATGTGCGGGAGATCTTTTGGGAAATTACTATCTTGACATGTGGCCATTCCTTTTGTCAGCCAATGACTAGTGATGAATGCAGGGTTGGACGATCGAGGACTGCAAGGCCTGATCAATTGCTTTCTTGAACTAAAGCGTGTTGTGTATTGCTTGACCATTCCTCATTAGTACCACAGGACCTTACTGCGACCAGAAACCGGGGATGTTTGGGTGGAGGGGTGTTGGGGTTTTGTATTGTTGGTTATAAAAACTCACAAAATGAGACCGCATTTAAATATGTGTGATACAGCTGCAGGAAATGAGATGAGCCTGGAACACTGGCTACCAATGACCTTTGCTTATTTTGCATGATATTGCCAGATGCCATTGATTGTATGCTCCATTTTATTCACTGTTGAATTGATTGCAGCCGGCCCTCCCAATAGGTTGTAGGCACACTGCTGTTTAACTGTATCATTTGCAATAAAGGTCTTCCAAAAAAAACAACAAAAAAACAAAAAAAACAAGCATTTGTATTGCAATCAGTGTCAAATTAGTGAAAGTTAGAGCTATTAGGGTTGCAAATGACATTGTAAATTAGTTATGTGTTTTTGGGGAGTTGCAGCCTGGCTTTCGTGTTTTTTAGTGAAACATATATTAGCAGAGCTTTTTATGAACACAGCATTGCGAGTGACTCATACCAGTGGAGAAGTGTGGCTCACTGGTTAGAGCAGGCAGACCCTGAAGCAGAGGTCAGACCCGGGACCAGGGTTCAATTCCCGACTTGGCAGGGTCTTAAGCTCAAATGTCCATGGACTCGATAATTCTCGCTTCGGTGCCTGACCTAATCATGGGTTCACACTCTGCAACTCTGGGCATTAAGCTTGCTTAATCTCCACAACGGCCCCCCGCGGCGGGATGCCTGGCTTTCACCTTGGGGATGCCCTGTAGGGGCTATCTCACAGGGAAAAGCCAGGACGGGTTCCCAAGGCAAGCGCGGAGATACCCCTTTGGGGGTCGATTCAGGCGCTATATAAGAAACATAATAATAATAATAATATAACAAACCTTGTAGTTAACAAAGAACCCATAAATAAAACAAAACTATAGAGAGGACTTTGGTAATGTGGAAGTGTAAAACAAAAACATGAGCAAAGTATAGTGCTAAAATGAAACTTAAAACGGCAGGAACATTGAGGGGGCACCGATTTCATAGCACAAGCAACCTAAAAACAGCACAGAATCCTTATGTACAATTTACCACAAACACCTTAAAAGTGCACCGCTTGGAGTCTAAGTTTGGTGCTCAGATGGTGCAAAACCAGCAACAAACCTCCCTCTCTCCATGCGGTCCTTACCCAGACGAGGATCGAATTGCAGTTTCGGGTTTCAGAAGGGGCAGCAAAAATCGTGCCAAAGTCTTGGCTGTCCCAAAGCAGTGAGTTCTGCCGGTTTCATGAGGGATAAATGTTGTTTGTTGTCGGAGCCCTAAAGCTTTAGACATTTTGTGGTGCAGGGGGAGCTGGGAAAGTCCATATGTATAACTGAAAGGAGGCCTCGGAAATGGAGAGAAAGGCCAGTGGAGACAAGTAACCTTGCGCGGCCATGTAGTTAGATTAAAAAACTACAAGTCCCAGAATGCATGGAAAATGACTGGACTAGATGTACTCCTTATATATGATATGGAACCCAACGTCCCTCTGCCCTTAAGTAAAGAATCAGCTGAATAACAGCGCTCAATTCCTACATGGAGCCCCACTCCTTCAGCCGAGACTGCCTGGCCTCAAGATGGCCGATACCTGACTCTCGATGATCCACGTCTATTTATGGATAGGATCCTTAAATTCAACCAACAGCTGCAAGGTTCATCAAGCAAGAGGATCCCAATGGCCTTCTGCCCATAATTGAATAAGAACCCGAAAACAGGGCGCAAATCCCACACACAGCCCCTCTCCTTCATTTGACTCTGCCTGTCCTCAAGATGGCCGATCCTTTGACTCTTGATGATCTGTGCCTATTTAAAGATAGGATATTTAAAAACAACCCAACCGCTGCAAGGGCCACCAAGTAATGAAGAACTCAACAGCCTTCTGTCTGTAACTATAGAAGTATCCTTCCTCTATGCAGACTCTCAATCTCCAATGCGCAACGCACTTTGCCCGTTCCAAGATGGCCCCCCTCCTCTCCACACTGAACACCCCTTTATCAAGAGAGTGAGCTACACCCTAACTCATCACCGCTGAGGTGATCCCTCAGCGCCAAAACCTATCCACATAGTAAGTGCTCCAGGACGACCAGAATTTTAATGACAAAAATCAGGTTACCCCAAGAAAATAGTAAAAGGACCACAGTTTGACATTAACCCGACTACTTTCCCGAAATACCTGCTTAGTATCCCTGCCTGGTAAAATACAGATAAACACCTGCCATAGCATTTTGCAGCCAATCCTCCTTGATTAACGGGATAGTAGCTACACTCGCTGAAAACAGCTGTGACAAGGTGAAAAAGCGAGACTGTCTGGGCTAACCTGAGATGCAGAGGAACCCTTACCAAGGAGGCACAGACCAAGCCACACCAGACCCGGAGGCCTGTACCAAAAAAGGTGGTCTCCAAAATCAATTCCCCCTTATCTCCACTGGCATGGCAATAAGGGTCCGTACAGTTTCAACCTTATCCTCCCCGGCACAACTTTAGGCGACACTTTTTAATTCACCCCCAGCTGTTCTGTCCAAACGCACCAACTGTCTTAGAATCCCTTTCAGATGCACGATCCCCCCTCTTCTAGTAATCCCACAATGTCACTGGACACACCAACCCACTCCAACCAACACATATCGACCCACCGGAAACCTCACAGCGCGAACACATTCACTATTAGCTTCCCCCCAAACTCTCTCTTAAAGCAAGAAGAAATCTGAAGCAGAGACAGATTAGACAGCACAAAGAAATTATATTCATGGACACATATCACTGCCCCTCCAAAGGTCAGATTAAGATGGACGTAATCTTTCACACTGAAAGACCAGAGGACTGGAACACCACTTACAGATCACAACTCGACATCTCTTAAACCACAACCACCTCACATAGCTGCAAACCAACAACCTTGCTCCCTAATCGCTCATCCAGGAGTAGGAATACGTCTGTGACCATCTACACTAAAGGCACTGTCCTGATTCAGGCTAATAACGAGAACCTAGAGGCTTTCGACTCCCTTTTCCCCACACTCCGATCCGCTCTCCTTCAATTGTCTCGACCCTTCACGACACAACTCCCACCAACAGATAACCAACCTCACATAGATAAAAAAACTTTCACCACCTCGCCCTACACCTCCTCCTCCCACCTCCCCCGAGTCAATTCCCACTACAGCGCCTCCACAAAATGTATGCACCTACTCCCAGAGGAACGTCAAACTCAACTTCCTCATGTTATCCACCCACCTCAACACACCGACCCGCTTTGCCGATTGCCACCTCACCATACGCCTTCTCCTCCCGCCTCCCTCGAATCACCTCCCACTCCAGCTCCTCCCACTCCAGCTCCTCCACAAAATGTGTTCCCCTAATCCTGGAGGAACGTCAAACTCAACCTCCTCTTTTCATCCACTCACCCCTACACCACTACCTTGCTGTGCCGACTTCGACCCTTAATGTCACTAGTCCTAGCGTAGACCTCAGAAGGTCAAATTCTCGTCATAACCCTCCGCACCCCCCTCCCAGGGTCCCAAAAGGAGACAACATGTTCTACACAAATAGTAATAGGCAACATAATCTAAACATGACCCACACCACTCAGGGTGACCCCCCCCCAAAGATACCCTCACCCCTGCCCACGACCTCATGGCGCAGCGTCTCGCTTCAGTAGAAAGCCAACTAGAAAGGATAGCCCGGGGCTTGAACGAAATCTTCACCAACCTGGGCAAGGCCCGAAGACCCCAGCAATCCCCGCCCAAGGTATCCTCTCCATTCAACCCCAACCACCCTAAGCGCCCTACACGGCCCTTAGCAACCTCAGTGGCACAGGTACAAAGACCTCTAGAACGGATACTGAGGCCCTGTCACAGAGAATGCTAGGAAACACAGCCCACGCCACTAGGGTCCAGAGGCGCATGAATACAGACATCGAGCCCAAGACTTCAAGACCCTCTAGGCCTGAAGCCGCAATATCTAACAAGGAAGCAGCCGATCTAGCCTCTTCATATAATGCACCTCACTCGGACTCTCCAAGATCCAAGTGATCACGGGTTACCGAAGAGACCATCCTTGCATGAAACCCATAGACTGCCCTTCCTAACCACCCTACCTAGGGCGCCCTGGGGAAAGAACCCCGGAAATAAAGGGCTTTCCACCAACTGCATGCTTATCAACTACAGATCGGCATCTATGCATGCAACCGATCTAGCAGAAGCCATCCTCTCGCAGGACATTGACATTGCGTTCATCACGGAGACTTGGCTCAATGAGTGCTCCTCACCATGCTTAGACGTGCTTGTGCCCTCAGGTTTTTCCATTATTAACAAAGACAGAAAAGACCAACGAGGGAGAGGGGTAGCTATAATTCATAAAGACAACATCGCCATCATGGAAATAGACTCATGCAAGTACAACACCTTTGGATGTCTTACCACCAGCATAACAACTAAAGACAACGGAGCTATACGCTGCCACCTTATTTACCACCCACCAGGCAACACCTCTGCATTCTGGGAACACTTTTCTGACCTGATTGCTCACTGTGCTCTCAGTGACATCAACAACGTAATTTTTGGTGATCTTAACCTCCGTTGGAAAGAAACAAACAACCCGCTTATTCAAACGCTATCCAATCTTATCTGTCACAACAATTTAGCCCAACACAGAGGAAACGCACTACAAACGAGCTACCTTGGATGCCATTATCACTCAACGAGACGCAATTTCTATTGACCACATACTCCCCGTGGACTGGTCGGACCACCACATGATCCTATTTCATATCAACCAACAAATACTCTCTCAACCACCGATGCAAGACCCCCCAAATGGGCCAGAAACCTCACCCAGATTCCCATGTTAGCCCTTGAAGAAAGGATAAACTTGCTACTTCCCTGCTCCAACGACCACCTCTCCACAACCAAACTCACTGCGCTTTACAACTCAAACTTGGTGGCTATGCCTGACCAACTAGCTCCTCTAAAGCTAAAAAAAGCTGAGCCCTTCCGTCAAGGTCTTGGTTCAACACAGACATCAATACCGAAAGGAGAAAACTAAGAGCCAAAGAAAGAAATTGGAGGAATAACCCTACTTCCACCCTCCGCAAACAACTTAACAGCTCGTAGGAAGAACAACAATCACATCAAGAACAAGAAATCCACTTTCTTCTGCTCTGGGCTGGACAGCGCAAAAAATACACCCAAAGAGCTTTACAGCATCATCAGGCAACAAACCACCAAGCCCATTACTTCCTCAATACAGGCGTCCAAAGAACTCTGCGACAACTTCGCCAACTTCTTTAATGACAAGAGCACTAAGATTTATTTATTATTTATTTATTTAGAAGTTTTGTATAGCGCTAGCTGGACCCGGGGGTATCAGAGCGCTTCACAGCATATACAGTAATGAGCAAAGATATGATACAGGGGAATTGCAGAACATGAGGGTTCAAGCAGGGAAGGGAACAAGCGAGTGGGCGAAGGGGCAGAGGAGAAGAGGATGCAGGATAAGTCTGATGATTCGAATCAGTGTCGTCAGTCATGAGGTTTGAGGTAAGGCGGAGTGTCGGCTGAGGTGCTACATGTGTTCTATCCGAACGCTCAAGATCGGTCGAGGAAGAGGGCTTTGAGTAGGCTCTTGAATTTTGGAAACAAGGGGGTTGCTCTGATGTGGGGGGGATGGAATTCCAGATTTTTGGAGCGTTACCGACAAAAGATTTGGCAGAGGTTTTATGCTTGCGAGTTCTAGGAGGGATGAGTAGTAGAGAGTTGGAGCTCCTGAGATTTCTTGACTGGCCTGCCCTTTTGAGTTTGTCGACCAGGAAGAGCAGCACGAACGGGGCGTACGTAATCGCTCCCTGTCCCTCTTCCAAATCTTGGCTAAGCTTCCGACTCATTCAGGAATCTGAGATAATCACTTTAATCTCCACCTCCAAACCCTCATTTCATGTGCTTGACCCCATTCCTTCCCTACTGACCAAAAAGCTGAAGCGCTCCCTAGTTCTCCTTTGGTGTACGATCATAAACAGCTCCATGAAAAATGGGGTCGTTCCAGACTGTCTTAAAGTGGGACAAGTCACACCCTTGCTAAAAAAAACGGCCTTGACATATGGATCTGAATAACTTTAGACCTGTATCTAACCTTCCCCTTCTGTCCAAGATCCTAGAAAGATGCGTACTCCAACAACTAACCCAACACCTGGACTACATCAACCTCCTGGACTGCCATCAATCTGGCTTCAGAAAAGGCTGTGCACAGAAACCACGATCCTCAACATTATCGACGATATTCACAAATCACTAGACTCTGACCAATGCTGCCTCCTCATTCTCCTAGACCTATCGGCAGCATTCGATATTGTAGACCACAAACTCCTCTTTTTGGCTCTCCAAGAAAGAGCTGGTCTTGGCGAGATAGTTCTCCAAGGGTTTTCTTCCTTCCTACACAATCGCACTCAAAAACTGAAAAGAAAAAACTTTGCTTCCGACCTCCACCCAGTCAACAAGGGAGTCCCTCAAGGCTCAGTGCTCTCCCCGATACTCTTTAACATCTACATGGAGCCTTTCCCCAAACTACTCAAAACAGCCAACATACGATTCCATCTGTATGCTGACGATACACAGATTTATCTGGTAACCACCTCCTTCAGAGACATTCAAAGACTCAATGATGTACTGAGAGATGTCCAACACTGGCTGTCATGTAATCACCTTAAACTAAACCTCGACAAAACCGAGATACTCCTCATCTCGAACAAAGAGGAGAACCCCCAAATTGCTGAATGGCTAAAGGCTGTCGATGCGCTAAGCGGGAATCTCTCCTTGGCCGACTCTGTTAAATCACCAGGTATCACGCTTGACCCGAAACTGAACATGACCAGACACATCAAGAATTCGGCCAAGAGTGCTTTCCTTAACCTAAAACTACTGAACAAAATAAAACCCTTCATTCCGCCCAGCGATCTTAAACAGGCCACTCAAACACTGGTGCTGTCAAGACTGGATTATGGGAACGCAGTCCTCTCAGGAATAGCAAAATCACATTTGGCTCCATCAAAACAAATCTGAATGCAGCAGCCAGAATGGTCACCGGAATCGAGAAATTCGACCATATTTCCCCCGCACTCAGAGATGTTAAGTGGCTCCCAGTCAAAATGTGGATTAGCTTCAGAACAGCCTGCCTCACTCATAAAGCCCTACATACCGGCAAACCCGAATATTTGGGGGCCAAACTCAAAAAAATCGGTCAGGCCAGGAACCTCAGAAGCTCAAACTCCCTCCTACTCATCCAGCGCAAAACTAGAAAACAAGAAACTGCAGGACAATCCTTTGCCAGAAGCGCGCCTAAAATCTGGTACTCTATTCCCCTTTCAGAACCATTCCCTCTTTTGTAAAATTCAAAAGCCAACTCCAAATCCTGTTCCTCGACCGCTCCCTAAGGAGTCGATAGGATCAATCGGAGCGGGGAAACAGACACCTCGCATTGCTCTGACTCCTTGTCCTCAAGACTACAAAGCTCTCAAACAGCGTCCTGCAATGTTAATGTGTTCTTGCTTCTAATTGTTTGTTGTGAATCTCTGCATTGTATCTTTTATAAAGTGCTCCGATACCCTCGGGTCATGCCAGCGCTATATAAAACTTCTTATATAAATAAATAAAATAAATATGCGACGCATATGTTTCATAATAAAATACATGAGCAATACCAAAACTTCCATTCAAACAAGTGGGCCTAACTACACAATAAACGCTATGTTTGAAGGTGAAATTCTGTTCCACTTCTTAACGGGAAGCTGCAAATATCTTAAGCTAAGAGAAAGAAACAAACACTCTGTTCACACCATGCATATTTGCAAAACTTCAAACCATTTTTTGCGACCAAACATAGTTTTACTGACATGGGATATCAGTTCATGCAATTTACATATTATTTGTTAAATGATGCTTAAGTGTTAAATAAAAGGTAAATCACAGATCATATTTTTTTATACGTAGTTGCAAAATTTCACTGATCTGCTGTAGAAGGGTTGAATCTGCTCCTCTCAAATGTACTCTCGCAAAGCCTTAAAATTCACTTATTTTCTGTGAGAAAATAATAAGCACTATTTAACATAAAGGTTTTAATCACGGTCCCTAAAACATGTCTCTCACTGTCATCTTCGAAACCCAGAAATAAATGGCTTAGACACGTTTGCTTTCAAAGCAGGATAGATCTGTACAAGCATTTGATAAAAGCACCACAAATCTAAATGTTCTTTACATTTTTTAGCAGATGGCCCCGCCCCCAGGGCCTCTCGGGAAGCTGCAGCTTGATTTGAATGGATAGGTGATAGCATCACAATTAGGACGAGGACAGCCCCAGGAAGCAGGCTTTGTTGCCGGCAGCTCGCTTCAAGAAAGTCGCATATTAATACACTGACGTCTATGGCCAGCAAGAGAGAGGCTGTGGTATAACCTTCAGAGCTGCCGACTTTGGACATAGAGAACCCGGTTCGCGTCTCGGCATTGGTAAAACTGTTGTACATTAAAAAAAAGAATAGAATGTCAATTAATGAAAATCATTTATACAATGGCAAAGTAACTAAGGAATGCCGACAGTCAAACTAAAGCTGGAAGCGAAATGGAATAGCAAGAGTGCCGGCGAAGTCACCTCTGTTCTGCTTGCTTAAGCATGGGTGGGGAGCGAGGAATTTACAACTTGGACTGCATGGGGGAGAGGAGCTAATTTCTACATGGACAGTGGTGAATAATAACGAGAAAAGAAAGGCAGCCATCAGCTGAGCGTGAGCGCTGCTTGAGGACAGCTAAAAAAATTGTGTTGTGCCTTTAGTAGGCGAAACTCATTAACCTTTTCGCTGCGGCTGCTATTCCGACGCAGCGCTAACAGGGCGGGGCGGCCGCGCGGCAGCCGCATGCTGGTGACAGAACCGCTCCGTCACCAGCCGCGGTTGAGCTGTGCTCGTGACGGAGCGGTTCCGTCATGGCCCCCCCCGCTCAATAGAACGCACCGCGCAGGCGCGAAATCAGCGCCGCGCAAGCGCGGCGGCCGGGCCATGACGGAACCGCTCCGTCATCAGCACAGCCCAATGCAGCTGATGACGGAGCGGTTCCGTCATCAGCATCGATCTGGTTAAAGAAAATAGTGCTTACGGTCTAAATAAGACATACTGTGTAACAATAGAAGTAAAAGGGGCAGTCCTCGTGGGAGATTATAAATGAAGACAAGGCAGTACTAAGGAGGGACTAACAAGACTATTAACAAATCAGAAGCCAGCATTTACGAAGGACAATGACACAAGCCAATGAAAAAATGGACGAGAGTGAGCGATTCTTCAAGTTCATACTCTAATACAGCATGCCTCACAGAGTAGCGCAAAGGCTGGCCAGGCTCGACCTAAAAAGAAGGCCCTCAGTGTGTGAAAGTGGGTTAAGGGAGATCGAAGACAGGAGGGCAGGGCTGGATGAAGGATTTCAAGTGACAAACTAGATAGTATTGGCATTTTTAATTATGGTATACGATTGCCAAATGTTTTCAACACATTGCAGTATACACAATGAAATAGTACTCATGTCTGACAGTTCAGCAGTGGAAAGCTTCTCTCTGGTAAGCCTAAGCGGTAGGTGTGCAGCTCCGTGTTGGCATTGGACATTACACTTTCTTAGCAGTGGCAACATTGGCTATACACTGCTCAGGGCTTGCAGTTTTTATCTGGGCACAACACAGCGTATTGTTGGTAGTGCTAGCAGTGCAAATGCTGATCAGGGCGTACAATGTTACTATTAGGTACTTTGCCGGCAGTGTTAGCATTGCATTTACTGTTCAGGGCCTACAGTGTTAGCATGATGGTGTTAGCATGGTTTACAATGTTAACATTATACACATTGCTCATTCCCTGTGGCAACATCATTGGTACATATACATGTATTGCTCAGAGCATAGATTAGCATTGAGAGCTTTGCTTGCAGCGTTTGGACTGCATATGCTGCTCAGGGTCTGCCAATAGTGCTAACATCCGACACACTGCTTATTGATGGCTGTTTTAGCAGTACAAATACTGTTCAATGTGTTCATTGCTAGCATTTGGCACATTGTGCAATGCTGGCAGTATCCACAGTATATGCCCACACTTCTCCTTGTTGGGAACAATAGCAGTACTTATACTGTTCAGATCATTCATGGCTTACAGTGCTATCTTTGGGCACGTTGCTCATAGTTGGCAGTTGCTAGTAGTGTATATAATTCTCAAAGATTGTAGTTTTTTATCATGAAGCGTGTACATTGTAATACTCGGGTCATTACAATGCACACTTGTGCAGTAGGGTTGGTGCATGCACACTTACGCATCATTGTGCTTTTTTAAAGTTTTTTTTTTGGTTTGGCATTGTCAATAACTATTTCTTTGCCAGTGCTGAACAGTATAGGCAAAAAAGTATTGGCAAGCCCTATACGTGAAATCTATTGGCTTTGCTTATGCTTATTACTATATACCAGTGTGAGTGCTTAGGCTGCAATCTCAAAACATAAACCAACTGCATCCTGCTTGTGTCACATGAACACATTGCTACAGCACTAAACCACACTTGAGCTTCAATGACTAATAATTAAAGGTATTTGTAGAGCTTCGCCCCTAATGTCATGGGAAAACCAGGGAGTAAGAGATGGTCAAGTTCCGGCATTTGCAAGTGTGTTTTGAAGTTTGCAGCGGCTGTGGGAATAATGTACTGCTCGACAATAGTTATCAAAGCTACCAGTTGTTACACATATAATAAATTCACATCTGTTTCTCTTGCATGAGAACTGAATTGTTGGGTAAAGTTCATTTGCTGAATGAGGGTATAGCTACCTTTGTCTAGAGATTTTTGACAGACATTTTGCTGGAAATCCTGGAGCTCCCATGCCATTTAGCTGAATAAAACTTTGATCTCAAAGAAGATTCCTCTTTATTGATTTTATTTGAGATGTGGTTGTTGACACCAATGGATATGAGGACCACCGGGTTGACTGATTTGAATTGTCAAAGAGGCCGTCAAGTGAAGCAGACTTCATACATCTAATTTGGCTGTGCCTGGGATGTCGGATTCTGGAGGAAGGTATTCACTGAACTACATCTCATGATACTGTATGGTGCCTATCACATGGTGCAGGAATGTTTTTAAAGTGAACATCAAGCCGTAATGGAAAATATACACTTTGCGACTGCCGTGAAGGCGGTTGCATTGTAATAAGGGCAGCAGGATCGTTGAGTCCTTGGCGGGTGGTCCCGTTTCTGCTACGGTGTCCGACCGACATCATACTGATGACCAGAGTGGGCGCACTAGATAAATACAAACACAAGATTTTCATTTGGCTAGACGAGTGGCAATTCACATGCATACATAAACATTGCATATTGCTAACACAATTAACATATACACATGTACACAATCCTGGTAACACACCGTGCCTTGGCCACAATGAACATACTTAATGGTTCTTGGCTTGTCTTGCTGGTTGCCTGGTTATTTAGCCGTAGCAAGGTTAATGTCACAGTCTCCCTGCTAATGTGTACACAGGGTGAACAGATGGCTCCCTTCCATCTCAAACAAGAGAATTTCAGAAACGAAAGAGAGAGAAACATTTACATAAACAATCAGATACTTGGGCTGTCTCGCAGTGTAATTAGTTGATACCGCAGGTGCCAATGAGAGCAGAGCTATACTTTAGGATGCATTGGAGTTAAAGGCTTGCATTTTAGACAGCATAGTAATGAAACTGTTTAGTTGTGCTTCATATAGCGCCTAACACATATGGATACATACATCAACCTATTTTGGAAGTGCAAACGGTGCAAATCGGTAAATTCGGCCGTTTGCGATTCCTAAATACGTTTTTGGGATGCATCATACATTTTTGTGAAAATCGCTATTTTTAGCGATGTCCAAAAATGCGATTGCTTTTAAGGAATCGCAAATTTGCGATTCCTTAAAAGCAATGCATGATTGTTTATCAAATTGCGAATTAGCAATTAGGGGGCAAATTACCACGAGGTTGAACCTCGTGGTAATTTGCGAAAAGTTATGAAAATGATAAAAAATGCCTTTTTTAAACTTTCATGTTACAGACACACATGTCCTTAGGACATGTGTGTGTGAAACATGCACTTTAAAATACATTTCAGGGGTGCAGGGGGATCCTTTGGACCCCCCTCTGCACCCTTGGAATGCATTAACAAATTGCGAATCGCATTTTCAAATTCACAATTTGTAAATGCCTTCCCATTGACTCCTATGGGCCTAGGAATCAATGGGATTTGCGAAATCGCAATTAGGAATTCGCATAATATTTGCGATTTGGTAAAAATTGCGATTTTTACCGAATCGCAAATATTATGCGAATAAAATCATGCATCCCATTTTGCGATTCCTTATTTGTGATTCCCTAAAAATCGCAAATAAGGAATCGCAAAACCTTACAATGATGCATGTGGCCCATAGCCCCATGCTGCAACCATGATCAGTAGATGCAACATGCTTACAATTATGTTGTATACTCAGAAGGCTGGCTGCGGCTGGCATGCCGACTGGAGTTAGTTATAGCTATTAAACACTTCCGAGGTAAGATTCTGCTGAGCTGTGCCTACGAGTAATGTACCAGTATTGTTTGGGATTAGCGCCATGGATAAATAAACTTGGCAACCATTCTTACATCTTAAAAAGTACACAGTCTAAACAGAATAGTAATGGTAAGGAAAAACAAAAGTTCACATATAAGTTACCACCCCACTGAGAGAAACTCACACTGCTTTCAGCTACAACCCAATTGTGCCCCGCTATAAACACCTAGGGGTCCATTAGGTTGTCGGGCGGATTGCCTCCGCCAGGGTAACGGTGGCCACCGCCTCCCTGGCGGAGGCAATCCGCCCGACATCCTTCCCTGCATTCCCCCCGCCATATTACGATGGCGGAGGGGACCGCAGCGGTGGGAAACACCGCCCGCCTGTTTTCCGCCCCGGTCGCCCTGCGGCCGGGGCGGAAAAGGGATAACATGGTGGCGGTGTCTATCAGACACCGCCAGCCATATTATAATGGGCATTTTTCACGGAAAGGCATGCGGTCTTCACTCTGGGGGCCCCCTGCCGGCCCCCAGAGTGAAGTGCAGTTGGGGGGGTGCACATGGGGGGGTACCTGTGGTACCCCCCTTCATTGGCATTTGCAAAGCGGCAGGCACCGCGCGGTGCCTGCCGCTTTGCAAATGAAAATGTGAAAGTGCATTTTCAGCATTGTGGCGGGCGGTGCAGAGAGCAACGCCGGCCACAATGCTGAAAATACAGGATGTGCCCGCCACTGTGGCGGGCACATCCTAATGGCACCCCCGGGACCCCCGCCCTTATGGCGGGCGGTCCCGATTTACGATAGGATGATGGGCGGGCAAAGATCGCCCGTCATCCTAATGGTCCCCCTAGATGGAACTCAATTCAAATTGTGCACTAGAGAAGAGTAATATTCTGCCTGGAAAAAAAGTAATATCCTGGAAAAAGCAAACACTCATAGAGAATGCAAGTTTAAGTAAAGTGTGTGAAATGTAAGCAGAAACCACATTGTTACCTTAATGCTTTTACATGAGTTATTCAGAAATCAGTGAGTGTTGTTGCCTGAAACGTTAGGGATATGACTACAGGGCCCCAAAGGGACCTGTGTCAGTGTCCATTGCTTATATCCTTATGCAACATAAGCAGTATGGTTTAAAAAGACCACATCTCTGAACACAGAATTGTGGTACACACTTTTTAAAATAAAATAAGGAAAACAGCTGGGAAGGATCACAATAAACGTTTACTTATCAATACATCAACCGGGTATTGCAGGACTTCCAGGAATGGTGCTCTTTCCTACCCGGGTAAAACAAAGTTGTTCACAGAAAGACGAAAAGATGAAAGTAGCACTTCACTGGCAAACTCTGTAAAGTGTCACTAATGTGTTTGGGTTTGAATTAAACCAATCCGGGGGGCGTGGCTTGGCAGCGACCAAGATGGCCGCATAATTTCACGGCGCTCCTGAGGTCCGACTGAAGACCCCTCCAATCCGGCATTTATCCTGCCACTACACTGCATTTGACGTCAGTACCTGCGGGCCGAAGTGCTCCAGTGCAGAACGGTGTGTTTCCTGTCCCGATCCGATACCGGGAAGTCGAGTACCGGGTATCGGCGTATTAGGGCCTAGTGAGGCCTGGGCGTCTGGAGGTCATCAGTGAAGCACCGACCTCGAGTTGTAAGCAGGTCGGCGGAGGAGCACCTTTCGGCAGCTGAGAGGAGCGCTGGGCAGCGGTGAGACCCGATAGTGTGGCAGAGGATCCTGGCACTGGGAGGAGTGGTCGTTTCTCCTTCCCCCTCCCACCCCCCAGCGACCACCAGCGAGGAGTACCGGTCTGCCTTGTGTGGCGGGGAGCAGGCCGGACCCCACAGACTGCACGTGGTGTGGGCTGATCGCCGCACTGTACTTTAAAGACAATAGAGACTGAGAGGCCACTGCAGCGAGACTGAGAGCAGGTACGAAGCCCTGGTCAGCGAGGAGGGGTGCATGATATTTGGCAGGCAGCCGAGAAACCGAGCAGAAGGCTAACACAGGTGGGGACTTGCGGGTCTGGTAAGGGCCGTCCCGAGACTTTACCGAACGGAGTGGGACAAGGCAGTGTGCTGTCGACCCAGTGACCAGCGACCTGTAACAAGCGCCACCATGAGGAATAAGAAGTCTACGGTGACGCAGTCTAACACTATGGACAACTACACGGCGGAGCAGGGGGGGGAGCTGCGACCCACCCCGGGAACCCAGAGGAGCCCGGCGAGCCTTCTCTGTCTTTCATAATGCAGGCCATACAATCTCTGGGCACTACAATGGAATCCAAAATAGATAAAATGTCTATTGAACTGACGCTCCAACGGGCGGACCTAAACAAAACTTCGGAGAAGGCCACGCACAACGCCCCGGCCATTGCGGAGATTAACGTTGCTACTAAAAAGTTGCAGCAACAGGTTCAGCAGCTCACGCATCAACAGAGGCAGATGGCGGCCCGGCTGGAGGACCAGGAAGGGAGGGCCCGAAGGAATAACCGACGGGTGGTGGGAGTACCGGAGAAAATGGAGGGGGCCAGTGTGGACCTCTTCCTAGAAGACATCATCCTAAACCGCCTACAACCCAAGAGACTGTCCAAATTTTTTGTTATTGAACGATCGCACAGGGCGTCAATCCCACCGCCACGTCCGGGGGCCCCACCACGCACAATTATCGCGCGGATTCTAAATTATAGCGACAGGGACGCCATTTTGCAAGCTGCCCGCCAACATGGAGACCTACGCATTGACAACGCCACTATTAGGTTCTTCCCCGATTTCACGCTCAAAGTCCAGCAGGAGTGCAGTTTGTTCGTTGGCGTCAAGAAGGTGCTCCGAGAGCGTGGAGTCAAATAGATGATGTTTTTCCCGGCGCGGCTCAAGATCTTGGCAGGTGGGAAATCCTTCTTCTTCACGAGAAGTGGTGCATGCTTGACTGGAGGAGCACGGACAATCGAGGGAGGGCCCGGAGCGAGTGGGCAGCTGGTGTAGTGTTGTGCCCCAGTCTCCGGCCTCGTCGGTGGGATCCGTTGGGAGAGAGAAACGACGACAGGATAGCTCACACTCAGCAGGCAGGAACAGAACCCGCAGCCTTTCGGCATCGCCGGACATGGGGTGAAAGGACAGAGACTGTCGTACTGAACTGATCGCCATCTGTGGACATGAAACGTACACTGGTGCTTTAATGTCTGGTCTCATTGGAACATTGCCGGGAGGGAGGCCACCAGTTTGCTGGGTGGTTCCCGGGAAGGAGTTATGGTGACACTGGAAATATCTGATCTTAATCCTCAGATAAGCTGGCGGGGGGACCCTGTTTGAGTTTCATTGATGTACTTTCTATCTTTGGGACACTGCCCCAGGCCACGATGTATGGTGGAGTAGCTAATGCATTGCAATTGTGGGTCGGGTAAGGACCTCGGATGTTGGACTTGGTTGTAACACTCACCCCCTGAGTTTTTCGTTACTAGGGCTACATGTGCTCTGCTTGTTGGGGATGTCTGGCTCTGTTGGCTGACGTAACAGGGTAGCAGGGAGGGGAGATGGTGAGGAGGGTTGGGGGGAAGGGCTTCTGTCTAAGCTTTATATGTTGGGTTTTTTTGTGTACATGTTCTGACTCCATTGGCACTATAAGTTAGGGCGGGAGAAGGGAGACAGGGAGGTTTGGCGACCTACCCTCACACTTGGTGGATTAGATGGCTGGAATGAGAATACCACAGACACAACACATTAATGTGGTATCCTGTAATGTTAACGGCCTGCAGAATAAGATCAAATGCACTGTGGTGTTCCAATACCTTCGCAGGCACGCCCCTGACGTTGTCCTCCTACAGGAGACACATTTGTTGGGGAGCCATTGTAAGGCTCTTGACAGATTTGGTTACCGTCTACGTGCACATGCTGGTTTTACCACGGGTTCCAGGGGGGTGGGGATTCTTATCAAGAACTACTTTCCGTTGGTCCTGGGGCAGCGATGGTTAGATCTCTGGGGGCGATATGTGGTGCTGTCAGTGCAATGGGAGGGTTGAACATTGAACCTGTGCTCGCTCTATATCCCTCCAAAACTACACAACACCACTCTCCCAGACATTGGTAAATTGCTTTTAGAGTTGCCTACAGGGACGCTGGTCCTTGGGGGAGACATGACTGATGTCATGGCGAAAGACCTTGACAGGTCGCATATTCCACTGGCCAGAGGGGGGGCGCATAATCCACAGCTTAGGAAATACACGCAATTCTCTGCAGCCCATGGTTCGGGTTCCCAGACCGACTATTTATTTACCCAGACAGGCTGCATGGGCCTTTTCCGGGATGGACACCACAAAGCAAGGGGGATATCTGATCATTCACCGGTGGGGGTGCAGTTGACAGGCCCTAGGTGAGATTGGAGTGTCCCCCACGGCTTGACACCTTTTTATTTAAAGATCAGGGGTTCCAGGAGAAGTTCAGAGAAAGGGTGGACCAGTATTTTGCCGAAAACATAGGCTCAATGGGTTCCCCTGTAATAGTTTGGGAGGCATATAAGACCGTGGCTAGGGATTTTGCACAGGCGGAGGTCGGACGAAGGCGCAAAGAAAAGTATGCCCAAATTGATAAATTAGAGCTGGAGCTTCATGCTCTGGAGGAAGAGAGGGGACATACCCAGGAGCAGGAACAAGACAGACAACACAGGGCACGCCTCTTGGGCAAGGATCTGAGGGATGTGCTTACGGAACATGCACGTTCACGATCACTTACCAAAGCGACGAATATACGACCTGGGGGATAAGGCCAACAAAATGATAGCATTATTATTATTATTATTATTATTATTATTGGGACATTTGTTGAGCGCTGCGATTACGCACACCGGCGTGTCCACGCGCTGAAAGTGGGAATAGGCAGATGACAGGGAACACAAAAACTGCGCGGGCCATTATTTACTGTAAAGATAAGTTTTTAGTTTTGCCCGGAATCTAGCCTCATCTGGTTCCAAACGCAGGTCCGTTGGCAGTTTGTTCCAGTTGGTTGCCGCCAAGTGTCTGAAAGACCTGCCTCCCATGCGGGCTTTCTTAATTCTTGGAGTCCTCAGTAGGCCACCCCCTGTTGATCTAAGCGCGCGTGTTGGTATGTACGCTTTGATCAAATTCGTCAGAGGGGCGGGTGCCCTGCCATTCAAAATGCGATGGCAGGTGCAGAGGGCTTTATACTCCACTCTTCTCCTCACCGGGAGCCAGTGTAGCTGCTGGAGGGCCGCCGTAGAAGGCGCCCTTTTAGGCAGTCTGAGAATCAGACGCGCTGCCGCATTCTGCAGTACTTGCAGCCGGGCCATGCTTTTTTCTGGAGCCCCCAGGTACAGCAGGTTCCCATAGTCCGCCCTAGCTGTCACCAGGGCATGAACCAGGGTTTGACGTGCTTCAAGCGGGAGTAAGTCCAGGACCTTTCTCAGCTTCTTCAGAATCCCGAAGCAGACTCCCACCACCCGATTAATCTGGGGGCCAAATGTGAGCCCAACGTCAAACCACACCCCCAAGTTGCGCGCCTCTAGGCACGGGGTTGGGGTAGGTCCAAGGCAGGAGGGCCACCATGCCGGCGACCAGGCAGACTGGGCTCTCCCTACCACCAGCACCTCTGTCTTGCTGCCGTTCAGCTTCAAACAATTGTTGGCCATCCATTCGGCTAGATCTTTCATGCACGAACGGAAGCCATCGGCAGCAAGACAGGGCGCCTGCGACAGGGAGATCACCAGCTGCGTGTCGTCGGCGTAGGAGACCAGTTGGAGGCCATGGCTCTCCACGATCGATGCAACAGGCGCGACATACATATTAAAGAGGGTTGGGCTCAATGACGAGCCCTGCGGCACGCCTTGGCCCAGAGGCACCCCCCTTGAGTAGCAGTCTCCCTGCCTGACTTGAAAACTTCTCTCATTGAGGAAGTCTTGGATCCATCTCAGCGCGGTGCCAGAGATGCCACCTCTGTTCAGACACTGTAGCAAGATGTTATGTGCTACAGTGTCGAACGCCGCGCTGAGGTCCAACAAGATCAAAGCCATAGTTTGGCCTGCATCCACGCCCTCTCTCAGATGTTCCGTCGCCATGAGGAGGGCGGACTCGGTGGAATGTCGTGGCCTGAAGCCAAACTGCGTCGCATGGAGCAGTCCCCTTTCCTCCACGTGCTTCATAATTTGGGTATTAACCACCTTTTCCGCCACTTTTGACAGAAAAGGCAGGAGGGAGATGGGCCTCAGATTTTCTAATACCTCGAAGCCTAAGTGGGGTTTCTTCCGGAGCGGGAGCACCACCGCCTGTTTCCATCCGTCCGGCAGCTTCCCTGATCCGAAAGATACGTCGAGGATGTGCCTTATATAAGGCTCCAAGACTTCCAGACTGTCTGCCAAGCGTTTTGGCGACACCGGATCCCACGGGGACCCTGATTTAACAGAGCGGCACACCACTAATAGTTCCTCCGGAGGAGGGGTGCAATAGTGTGTAATATGCCCTGCCGTCTCTGTGTCCCCCATTGCTTCCTCTAGGTCCAGCCCTGTAGGCCGAATCGGGAAGGTCGAGTAAATCTTCTCTACTTTGGCGGAGAAGTAATCTGCAATCCGGTCACAAGACTCCGTAGAGCAGCTCTCCGGCTCTGTAGGTGCATTTACCGACGTCAGGGATTTATAGATGCCAAAAAGTTCCTTGGCGGAGTTTTCCGCCCCCTGAATTTGTTCAGCGAAGTAGGCTGCCTTAGACTTTTTTATCAGCCTATGGTGAATGCGCCTTTTTTCCAGGAATAAGTCCCTGGCCTTGTTGTCGTAGGACACCCTCCAGACTTTTTCTGCCCGCCTACAGTCTGCCTTTGTCAGTCTCAGCTCAGCACTGAACCAAGGAGCTGAGCGATCTTTCCGAGCACCTGTGGTAGTGCGGCAGAGTGGGGCTGTCTGGTCAAGCGCTGCCGTGATGCGCTGATTCAGGTTGAGGACAGCTGTTTCTATGTCCTCGCCCCCAGGCAAACCATCCCTAGTTAAGGCGTGGTTAAAATCTTCCACCGAGAATTTAGCCCACTTCCTCCTAAGAAAGTTAGAGGGCACCTGGCTAGTTTTGTTGGTATTTCTACTCTGTATGGAGAATGCCACCAGGAAGTGGTCGGTCCAGGGAAAGGGTTCAACACCTGACACCTCCACACCTTCCCAATTAGCATAGACCGGGTCCAGGAGGTGTCCCAGTCGATGCGTAGGGGCCTCAAGTTTCAGATCCAGTTGCAGGGCAAGCATGTCCCGACCAAAATCCTCAACCCCTGTGGCCTCAGGGCAGTTAAGGTGCAGGTTAAGATCTCCTAATAGGAGAAATTTGTCCCTGCGCAGGGTCGCCTCCATGAGGCTTTCTAACAGGCTCTCCCTAAACTTAGTACAGGCCCCTGGGGGCCGATATACCAGACATCCATTGAGCGTCATGGCCCCATTAATTTTAATCGAGAAGAGACCCGCCTCACTCTCCACGATCGGCGTGCGTTCTAAGCAGCAGCCCAAAGTGTCCCTAAAAATAATCGCAATCCCCCCTCCCACCCCCTCTGGCCTATCCTGCCTGACCCAGGAGTAATTCTCCGGTGTGGTTTCAATGATGTCAGAGTCGGAGAACTGATCTAGCCACGTTTCTGTTAGCATGGCTGGAGAAGAGGGACAGGGAACGAAACTGGGTGCCGAGGATAGAGCGGTCGGATGGGACGGTGAGCGACACTAGCGCGGCGATAGCGGAGGAATTTGCGCTTTATTATGTGACGGTCTACTGGTCTCAGACAACTCGGGAGGAGCGGGAGTGTCGTGACTTCCTGGTCTCCCCACAGCTGCCCATACTAGACCCAGCTGACAGAGACATTCTGGACTCTGATATCACGGTTAAGGAAGTGGAGGAGGCCATGGGAGACTTACAAACCGGAAAAGCCCCGGGACCTAACGGGTTCCCAGCTGAGGCGTTTGGGTGTGTGGCAAGTAGGACAGCTCCACACATGCGCAACATGTTCCTTGAAGTGAGGAGGTTGGGAAACTTCAAAGAGATCTACGACTGGCGACGATCTTAGTGATCCATAAGGCCGGTAAACCACAGGGGGAGTGCAACTCCTACAGACCTATGTCCCTCCTTAACTAGGAGACGAAGGTACTTGGAAAGATCCTGGCCACGAGGCCTGGGAGCAGTTGTACAAGAAGCACGCGACTCAATATGTAGCGATTGTTCGGAGTCCTGCAGGCAGTGTCTGTGCACCCAGAGATACCGGCGGCATTATTATCCCTTGATGCCCATATGGCTTTTGATATCATGGAGTGGCAGTACATCTACGCGGTATTGGAAAAATTAGGGTTTGGAGAACATTTTTGCTCCTGGGTGAAATTGCTGTATACCGAGCTGCTTGTGCGGGTCCGAGTTAACAGCGCTATGTCGCGAAAGTTCCGACTGGGATGCGGTACGAGACAGGGGTGCCCCCTTTCCCCGACCCTGTTTGCCCTGGCGCTGGAGCCGTTGGCCCATTGGATTAGGGTGGACCCTGAGGTGCGTGGCATAGATCTAGGAGGAGGATGGGAGGAACGCATATCCTTGTGGGCTGATGTCATCTTGTTGTATGTCCAGCAGCCGGCTGCTCCATCCAAAGGCTGATGATAATTTTGCGCACATTTGGAGAGTACTCAGGCTACCGTATCAACTGGGGCAAATCCCTGGGCTATGTTTTGACAGGGCCCCAGCCGCAAGTGATGGATGACTGTGGAGGCCTGGTCTGGCGGGATGTGTTCCGCTATCTTGGAATATGGATCACACCTTCCGACACCGAATTTCTTTGCTTAAATGTGCTGGCACAACTAGAGAGGCTCCACTGTGACGTAGCGCATTGGAGAACCCTCCCGCTCTCCCTGATGGGACGCGCCGTCTTATTCAAAATGATGGCTCTTCCACGTTTGATCTACATTCTGCAGAGTTCACCCTTTCCGATCCTGGAGTACATTTTTAAAACGGTGGAATCGGAGCAACGCTCCTTACTGTGGCGTGGAGGATGCCCGAGAATAGCTCTTAAAAAATTACAGCGAGGGCCATATGAGGGAGGATTGGCTGTTCCAGGCATCCGTCTGTACTACTGGGCGACGCAGCTGATTAATGTTAATGGCTGGGTGTTTGCCCCACAGGAGGAACCTGCCTATAGGGTGGACCGTATGGCCCTGGGGGGAGAGTCATACCTAGCTGCTCTCTACACGGTAAACAGACAAAATATCGAATGGACAAAATATCAAATGGACATAATATTGAGTACAAAATATAGGCTGGACAGAATATCGAATGGACAGGATATAGACATCAAAAATATTGTTTTGAAGGTAAGTAATGTAATATCGAATTTTAAAATATAGATAGTCAAAATATCGAAGTACATAATATAGGTTAGTAAAAATATCGAACATTTAATAATATCAAATTTTTTATAGTGTATTTTATGTGTTAAAAGTGTTTAATTATGTTATAATGTAATTTAATTAATGAATTTAATGTTATTTAAATGTTGCGTAATTTATTTCTGTAGCGGGTTGTGGGTTTATAGGGGAGTAGGGTGGGAAGTAATTTAATTATAATTAATTAAATATGTTAATTTATGTAGTGTTATTTATTTATAATTAATTGTTAAATAATTGGCATTTGGTAATTAATTAAATTTTAATTGAGAATTAATTTTATTAAATTGATTAATTGATAATTTGGTTATTTTACTAATTTTTTTTCTGTAGCGGGTTGTGGGTTTATAGGTGAATGGGGTGGGAAGTAATTTAATTATATTTAATGAAATATGTTAATTTATGTAGTGTTATTTATTTATAATTAATTGTTAAATAATTGTTATTTGGTAATTAATTAAATTTTAATTGAGAATTAATTTTATTAAACTGATTAATTGATAATTATGTTATTTTACTAATTTTTTTTCTGTAGTGGGTTGTGGGTTTATAGGGGAATAGCTTGGGAAGTAATTTAATTATAACTAATTACATATGTTAATTTCTTTTGGTATTTATTAGATTGTAATTGTTAAGTAACTTTTTAATTACTAAATAATTAATTGTTAATTTGTTATTAATTAGTATTAATAGATAACTAATTGTAATGATTACATTAAATTAGTATTTGTAATTAATTAATTATTATATTATATTACATTGGTAATTACTTTTAATTATTTGTTTTATAGATATTAATATATATATATTTTTAAATAATATATGAAGTATCTACTTTCCCTACTGTTGCACTCATTGGAGTGGGAATAGTAATTTTTACCCCTACGCTATCCAACCCTTTCCCTACTGTTGCACTCTCTGGAGTGGGAATAGTAATTTTTACCCCTACGCTATCCAACGCTTTCCCTACTGTTGCACTCTCTGGAGTGGGAATAGTAAATTTTACCCCTACGCTATCCAACCCTTTCCCTACTGTTGCACTCTTTGGAGTGGGAATAGTAATTTTTACCTCTACGCTATCCAACGCCTTACCTACTATTGCACTTTCTGGAGTGGGAATAGTAATTTTTACCCTTACGCTATCCATCGCTTTCCCTACTGTTGCGCTCTTTGGAGTGGGAATAGTAATTTTTACCCCTAAGCTATCCAACGCTTTCCTTACTGTTCCACTCTCTGGAGTGGGAATAGTAATTTTTACCCCTACACTATCCAACGCTTTCCCTCTGTTGCACTCTCTGGAGTGGGGATAGTAATTTTTACCCCTACGCTATGCAACCCTTTACCTATTGTTGCACTCTCTGGAGTGGGAATAGTAATTTTTACCTCTACGCTATCCAACGCCTTACCTACTGTTGTACTTTCTGGAGTTGGAATGGTAATTTTTACCCCTACGCTATCCAACGCTTTCCCTACTGCTGAACTCTTTGGAGTGGGAATAGTAATTTTTACCCCTACGCTATCCAACGCTTTCTCTACTGTTGCACTCTCTGGAGTGGGAATAGTGATTTTTACCCCTACGCTATCCAACCCTTTCCCTACTGTTGCACTCTCTGGAGTGGGAATAGTAATTTTTACCCCTACGCTATCCAACGCTTTCCCTACTATTGCACTCTCTGGAGTGGGAATAGTAATTTTAACCCTACGCTATCCAACCCTTTCTCTACTGTTGCACTCTCTGGAGTGGGAATAGTGATTTTTACCCCTACGCTATCCAACCCTTTCCCTACTGTTGCACTCTCTGGAGTGGGAATAGTAATTTTTACCCCTACGCTATCCAACGCTTTCCCTACTATTGCACTCACTGGAGTGGGAATAGTAATTTTCACCTCTACGCTATCCAACGCCTTATCTACTGTTGTACTCTCTGGAGTGGGAATAGTAATTTTTACACTTCCGCGATCCTACGGTAATAATATTGGATTTTTTAAATTATATTATGTTACTATATATATATGTTTTAACAAATATGATTGTAAATTTTTTTTATAACTTTAATTATTTAATTATTATAAGGTAATTTAAGTATTGTTAAGTATATTTTAGTAATTAATTTTTAATATTAATTTAATTTAACATTGTTTTTAATAAAGTCGATATTTTTACAAACTATATTTTTGTAAACGATATTTTTTACTCAATATTTTTGTACCTACCTGTTTGTAGATACAAAGTCGATATTCTGTCTGTCGATATTTTTTTGCCAATATTTTTGCTAGTCGATATTATGTCCCTCGATATTATGTCAGTGATCCCTCTACACCAAGGGTAGATACAACCGGACCTTGCTGCCCCAGACGGCAGCGGTGGTGGGGGTGTGGAGACGGACAACAAAACTGTTGGGTTGGGAGGCGAAGCTCACAGAACACACACCCTTGTGGGCTGGCAATTTCTTACAGGAAGTTGTGACATGCAGGAATTACGCCAATGGAGTGTGATTGGTATTGATGTGCTGGGGGATGTGTGGAAGAGGGGGACAATGGAGCACTTTGCGACCTTACAGACTTAGTTTCACATGGGCAATGGAGAGTTCCTGCACTATCAACAGCTCAAACACGCCCTACATGCACATATAAACCAGGGGGATCAGCTGCCCGAATATGCCCCACTCGAAGATAGGCTACTGTTAGACCCCATGATTGATAAGGCTATCTCCCTTACCTATAAAAAGCTTGTTAATAATCTCCCGGACCCGCAAGGACCCCTGAGAGAAAAATGGGAGTCAGATCTAGGGCTGCTAGAAGATGATGATTGGAATGAGGCACTACAGTGTCCCAGAGATGTGGCGATTCGTTCTAGATTCAGACTGATCCAGCTGCGCATCCTTCATAGGTCCTACACCCCTCGTGCGGTGCAGTATAGGATGGGATATGCGACCTCGTGGTTCTGTTTACTGGGATGTGGGGAGGAGGGTACTTTCTTCCACATTTTATGGGAATGTGCCAAAATTCGAACATACTGGATCAGACTGGTAGGTATCATGGAAGAGGTAATAGGGGCAGAAGTACCGCTGGAGGCCCTGTGGCACATCCTAGGGGTGACAAGTGATATTGCCTGGCCGAAATGGGACAAGACATGGTTGGCCCTAGCGAGTATGGTGGCTAAAAGAAATATAGCTAGACTGTGGGGGAGTGACCTTTTACCGATGGTGGAGGAATGGGAGAGGGACTTGGATTGATGCCAGGGGGCGGAGAAGGTTATTTACAGCAACAGAGGTTGCCCCAAGAAATGGGAGAGAATATGGCAGGCATGGAGGCGATATAAAGGGGCATGGATGGACACCCAATCTGGCTCTGCCCTGGGATGATGAGATGTGCACTCACAAATGTTTTCCCTCTTGTCTGGCTGGTTTGTGCTAAGAAACGTGGTTGGTTCTGTTACCTTAGGGCTCAACCAACTGTAACCTGAGGTGAAGATGGATATATTGATAAGAGGAGGGGGACGGCGGGGGGGCGGGAGGGGTTGACTGTGTCGGGGGGACTTTGTGAGGGGTAATGAAGGTGCCTATGTACCGCATAACAGTTCCCATGGGGGTCTGATCTAGAAGTGTAGGCCGATGTGGGTCATGTGGAGGGGTTTTTACTTGATTACACAGTTATATTCGCCAATGAACTTCCCGATGCTGATTGATGGGCACTGTAATGGAGCTGTTTTGTTATAATAAAAAGATTTTTAAAAAAAACAATCCGTCCATTTTGCAACCACTCTGTCTTGCTTCATTTAGGTATTTAGTTAGTTTTCGTATTTTGAACCTTTTTTTCTCTCTGTCTCATGGCTGCACTTTGGAATGGAAAAATGATAGAAAAAGACGACATTTCCAGCAAAAGTGTTTCTTTCTTTTTTTTGGATCCATTTCCCCTGGAACAAAAGGAACGGAAAGAGAGGGTAAGAGCCTTTTCTTGAAGCCACGGCTTTCAGCAAGTGAGGAGGAGCAAGACAGAGACAGAAAGAGAGGGAAGAAGAGGAAGAAGAAGAAAGAGAGCAGGAGACAGCTGCCAGAGGCAGAGCAGGAGAAGTAGACATTCGTCTTTCTGCAGCCCCTGCGCATAATAAATTGGAGAAGGAGGGAGGAAGTGATTGCTGAAGTAGGGTGACCAACTGGCATTGGTGCAAATTCAGGACGGTGAGTGTAAAAATTCAGGACAAAGGGTCAAAACTCAGGACACAAATTCAGGATAGGAGGTCAAAATTCAGGACAAAACTTCAGGACAATTGGATATGTTTCACAGACACATCAGAGGTCCCGCAATTGTATGTAAGTAAGCTCAGCCATATCTAGACATATTCAGCCATTTGCAAACCTATCCATCATGTATCCTTCCATCTTTCATTTCACTCATCCATCCTTTCACTCATCCATCCATTATCCATCCATCCACCCTTTCACCCTATCCATCTGTACACTCATCCATCCTCTTCTACCCATCCATCCATTCACTCATCCATCCAGCGATTTACCCTTTCACCCATCCAGCCATCCTTTCACTTACTCATCCATCCACCCAGTCACTGATCCTTCCACCCATCCACCCTTTCAGTCATCCATCATACTCCCTTTCTCTCTCGATCGAATCTTTCACTTAGCAATCCTTCCTTCCATCCATCCATCCACCCACCCTCCTTCCATCCATCCATCCACCCACCCATCCATCCATCTACTCATCCGCTCATGAATCCATCCATTGACCCTATCACTCATCCATCCTTTCTCTCATCCATTTATCCTTTCACTCCCTCACTGGTCTATTCATCATTTTGTCCATCTACCTTCCCTTTCACTCACTCATCCATCCTTACATCCACCCTTTCACTCATCTGTCCATCCATACCCCCTTGCACTTATCAATTCATCAATCCATCCATCATTTCACTCATCCATCCACCCACTCACTCATCATCAACCTTTTCACTCATCCATCCTTTCACTCATCCATCCACCCTTTTACCTTTCCAGCTACCCTTCCACCCATACATCCAGCTATTTCCGTTTTCTCTCTTCCATCCTTCCCCTCACTCATCAATCCATCCATTCCCTCCCATTATCCATCTATTCAATCTTTCATTCATCCATTCACCCTTTCACTAATTCATCCAGCCATCCCTTCACTTACTCACTCGCCCCCCTTTTCATATTAATTTTGAGCTGAGCCTTTTTGAGAAGAGGCCCATCAAGAACTTCACCCTCGCTGCAGGAGCCATTCCAGAACTGGGACAGAATCCACCCAGGGCGGAGACAGGATCAACTACAGGAGGAGGACAGGAGCCATCACAGGCGGGGGGCAGTACCAACCACATGGGGGGACAAGAGCCATCACTGGAGGGGGAACAGGATCCACCAGGGTGGACACAGGGGTGGGTATGTAGTATTCTAGTATCATCTTGGTCTCTTCAAGGGTGGGGGAGGGCTCCTCACCCACTCCTGGACAAGACAACGAGAAGACAGGCTCTGTTTCCAAAATGTTAGTTTTGCCTCCCCTCTCCCTACACTGATGTACAGTACTGAAAGGAGATACTCCAAGAGAACTGATTTAACTGATTGTCCTCCATACTTTGTTAATCAGTGTGAGTGCGATTGTGCCATTTCTCTATTTTATTACAATATAGACTGCATGTTTGAAGATTCGAGGTTTGTTTACAATTTAGTGACAGTAATTAAGCTCTGTGAAGTGAACCACGGGCTGACTTGGTGTAATCAGGGCCGGTTCTAGGATGTTTGGAACCCTGGGCAGAAAGGGAATGTCTCACACCAATTGCAGATACAAGGCATTCAGTGCTGTTTGCATCTGAATAGATGCCCCTGCTCCTGAAGCTGCCGCCCCTCCCTCTGAACTGGGGTGGCAGAGAAGGGCTAAAGAACGGTGATGGATGAAACCCAGATCTTTTGACTGGGTGTGAGTGTTTGATTGATTCAGATGCTCCATCCATCACCACCCCCTTTTGTACCGCTTTTGGCCACCATAAGTGTGGCAGGGTATGCTCAGACGTGAGTCCCTTGCTCACTTTGCCACTGGATTCAAGCAAGCCGGGCTGAAGACGGCTGGAATGCCAGAAACCGGTCCTCAGAAGCTTGTTTCCGGTCCAGGGAAGACATGGTTTGGCAGTTCGGGCTGGACTGTTCCCATGAGTCACAGGGTCAGACTGATTTGAATATGGCCATGCTTGAACCGGGGTGGTGGAGTGAGCTAAAGAATGATGATGGATTAAACCCAGATCAGTTGACTGGGGGTGAGTGTTTGATTTGCTCATGCGCTCCATCCATCATCCCCTTTGGTATTGCTTTGTTCGCCCTAAGTTGGCTGGGTATGCCCAGACGTGGGTCCCTTGCTCACTTTGCCACTGGATTCAAGCTAGCCTGGCTGATTAGCCAGAAACCGGTCCCTGGATGCTTGTTTGCGGTCCAGGAAAGACATGGCTTGCCAGTTCGGGCTGGACTGTTCCCATGAGGCACAGGGTCAGACTGATTCACATATGGCCATGTTTGAACTGGGCTGGTGGAGTGAGCTAAAGAATGATGATAGATTAAACCCAGATCAGTTGACTGGGGGTGAGTGTTTGATTTGCTCAAGCGCTCCGTCCATCATCTCCTTTGGTATCGCTGTGCTTGAAGCTAGGTCAGGCTAGTTGTACTGAGTCTGGAGTGACTGCACTTTGACTCAGGAATATCTACAGACTTCAAGCATGTTCACTCCCAACTTCAGTACAGTTAATCCATCCAAGTAAAAAAAAAAATACTTATATTGCTTATTATTCCTTTTTCTCCTTTGATGAATGAATGAATCGTTATTGCATGATTTATTAAAACCTTTGCAAAAATACAATCCATAAAAATTTCTCTAGGACTACTACAGGCTTAAAACTGCAGTTCAGCACACATAAGATCACGGGGCACCGTAAAGAGCATGTTATTAACTCCATGCGCGCTAGCGGAATTCCGCTCCTGCGCTGAGTTTTCGTAAATCGCATGTTACGTGACGAGCTGGGCTCGTCATCAGCGTGCGAGGAGGCTACGCCATGACGAGCCCAGCTCGTCATCAGCGTCGAAGGGGTTAAAGTGCTATGTAACTAGATACCGTTAAAATTATTGAAGTGCAAAATCCTTACAGAACATGATTACCACGCACTATATGAAAATTCACTAAAACCTTAAAAAAAATATAGAAAGTCACAGTGTTTGTAAATTGCATGTTGAAAAGTTCTATATAACTGGATGCCATTACAATCAATCTATAATTACATTTTAACAATAAAGTGATTTAGGACAAATGTCTGTTGCATATGCATTTAATTGAACTTATACACTTCACCAGCCTAATGTTCAAGTGGGTGTTAACTGGGTTTAGCGCCACCATAATAGCCTGTCTGCAAGGGATGTATGACATTACAATGAATGCCAGTACTACGCATGCCTTTACCATGAAATGCCTCAATGCCTTTACCATACATATGCCTCTAAAACAAAAATGGTAAGTATATATCAGGTAAGTGAAACCCATATTTGTGTGTATATATATATATATATATATATATATATATATATATATATATATATATATATATATATATATATATATATATATATATATATATATATATATATATATTTATATATATATATATATTTATATATATATATATATGACACCAAACTCCTTCCTTCACGGACAGAGCAGAGGCCACACAGGGGAACGAAGGAAAAACACTTTTATTCTCGGCAGGCAAATGCATTTCGGCCAGACGGCCTTCCTCAGTGCCTGGCAGTATTATCAGGAGGCTTGCACAGTCACAATCCTTAAGTAGTGCTACCATGTAGTAATAGGACCGCTACAGCTTCGCCTCCACCAGTTGTGTCTGATCACTGCTCCGAATGTTTTAATTAGGGAGTGAACTACTGGTACCAGAATGCAGTGGGCGTTCAGGTAACGGAAGATGGGGGCTGCATTAACGCCATAATGACCTTGCTGCAAGCAAAATATCTAAGGGTGCTGTGTAAAACCAATGTCCTGCTGCAATAAGAGTCTTGTGCTTCCCTGGGTCCCCAGACCACGCCAACCTCCTTGCACCGGAATCCATCAAACGGGGGCAGGTATGGCCGTGCATCCCGCCCTGTGTGAAGCGAAATCACTTCACGACCGTCATCTCCTCATCCGGTAAGTAGAGGTGGGCCCCAACAATCCAATCCCTTGGAAATCGCCACAAAGCTGCCGAGGCAGCAGCCAGAAATATTGGGGCCAACTTACAGAATGGGGGCCTTTGAACGCGTCACTGGCTGCTGCGAAAACATGACACCAGACTCCTTCCTTCCCGGACAGAGCAGAGGCCACACAGGGGAACGAAGGAAAAACACTTTTATTCTCGGCAGGCAAATGCATTTCAGCCAGACGGCCTTCCTCAGTGCCTGGCAGTATTATCAGGAGGCTTGCACAGTCACAATCCTTAAGTAGTCCTACCATGTAGTAATAGGACCGCTGCAGCTTCGCCCCCACCAGGTGTGTCTGATCACTGCTCCGAATGTTTCAATTAGGGAGTGAACTCCTGGTACCAGAATGCAGTGGGCGTTCAGGTAACGGAAGATGGGGGTTGCATTAACACCATAGTGACCTTGCTGCAAGCAAAATATCCAAGGGTGCTGTGTAAAAAATATTTTAAAAAAAAAAATATATATATATATATATATATATATATATATATATATATATATATATATATACTAGCAGCCTGTCCCGACCTTGTCCGGGAGCAATCAGGCTTCCCCGGCCCCCGCCTGCCCCGACATTGTCCAGAAGCCCGGGCCCCCGCCCGGCCCGTCCCCCGCCTGCCCCGACCCCTGCCTTTTCCGACATTGTCCGTGGATCCCCTTACCTCAGCCGCCGCTCCTCCCCCGCGCTCCTCAGTTTACCGCTCCGCCGCTCCTCGCTCATCACCGCCGCTGGTCACCGCTCCTCCCGCCTGTCCACTGGTCGTCCCCTCACTGCTCCTCCCGCCTGTCCGCTGCTTGTCAATTCACCGTCGCTGGTCACGGCTCCTCCATCCAGTGTCACCTCACCGCTCCTCCCGCCTGTCTGCTGCTTGTCACCTCACCGCCGCTGGTCACCGCTCCTCCGGCCTGTCCGCTGCTCCTCACGTCACCGCTCCTCCCCCGCGCCATGTCCGCCGCTCCTCGTCGCGCTCCTGGACGCCGCTCCTCCCCGCGCCGGCGCTACTTCGGAGGGACTACTTTTTATTTTAATGTACATTTTTTAAATAACGTTTTTTTTTACATTTATATAGCCTATAACCATCTGCACACCCTGACGATTACAACTGTGTATGGGGTGTGTGGATTGGCGCTGTGGTTCCTGAGTTTACCCGCCTCAAAGCCTCAAAGTTCTTCCTTTATTATAGTAGTATAGATATATATATATATGATGGTCCCACCATAACATACCGTAGGGGCCCCTCCCTCAGGACCCAGATCTGCCATGACTTTCCCGAACTGGGCAAGAAGGAAGAATGGTTGAAATCCCGGCCGGGGTTCAAACGTTGCTCTACTTGTAGAGCTTGTAAATTCGGAATAAATACTACTCAATATTCCACACCTTTTAGTCCTACCATGACCAACATAGTGGGGTCGTTCAATTATAAGACGGAATTCGCAGTTTACGTCCTGACATGCACCTGTGGTTTGAGAAACGTTGGTAGTACTCGACTGCAGGTGCATGTCAGGATTCTCCAGCATTTACGTGCAAACGTTAATAACAATGGCACGTATCCAGTGGCCAGGCACTTTAAAGCTATACACAACAACAACTTGCAGTGCCTGACCTATTATGTCATTGCCTCAGTCCCCAAGCCACGTAGAGGAGGGGACAGGGATAAGATCTTGAGGAGGCTGGAGTCACACTTTATCTTAGAATTGGACAGTAAATTCCCTAATGGACTTAATACCACTGATGATCTTTATGTGTTTCTCTAAATTGATAATATTTGCTTTCTAGTTGGGTAGGTTGAATGGAGTGCTTCGCCTTCCGTTTCTGTATATATTAATAATTGTTTTTCTGAATCTCTATAAACAAATTTGTTGTTATTTCAATTTTTGTTTCATGGTGACTGGTTTTTCTCTTTACAAATCCCATTATTTTCTACTTTTCGAATCACTTTTTTCTTATATATTTTTTTATGAGGACATAGACACAAACAGTGTGTACATTTGGTTTTCTTCCATCAATTTTCCTGTTTTGTGTTATGCTAACATATGTGTTTGTGAGCAATTAGCATTTCAATTTACAATTATTGCATTTATGCAGATATTCAAAACCAAACTGCTTTTTTAACTACTTTCATTAATTGGAATATATCTATTTATATATTTATATATTTATTCCTTGGTCCATATACCTTGCTTATTTTGCACAATTAGGTCTATGCAAACGTAAATATAGACCTTCATTTCATCTAATTGTTTACATGTTGTGATGTTTGCACTTATTTGATAAGCATTTTTTGCACAAAATTGTCCTCTAATGGCACTTTATGAGCGACTCTTTGCACACTGTAATACGGTGCGTTATTTGCACATCTGGTTAATATGCTTATTTTGCACATGTAACAATTAATATAGACTTTAACAAATATTCTAAGTATAATATGTTTGGTCAAATGCATTTATGCTGCTACATAAAAACGGTCTCCTTTTTATACATTGTTTTAATATTTTCAATGTATATCTATTTGAGCTATTTATTACATATCAGAATGTAAATAATATTGATGTTTATTCTGCCTTTGCATCATGCACTTTGAAATGTTTGGAAGAGGTACTCAATATGGTTTTTACTGAGTAGTGTGTCCTTACTTTCCATTTACACGTGGTTGAAATGAAAGAAAAAAATGCCTCTGTGAAAAAAACTGTGGAACAAGTACTATTTAAGTGATGTATATTTCATTTACTGACTGTCTGTGAGCAAGGGTGGATGCCCGAAACGCGTCAGATTTTGAATACTCATACCTAAATAAACTTCGTGCCAAAAGGAACGCTGGACTTGCATAGTTTTCTCTGTCGTTGTGATCGGCGTGTTGAGAGACTGCAGCTGTTGGATATATATATATATATATATATATATATATATATATATATATATATATATATATATATATATATATATATATATATATATATATATATATATTCTGTTAAACCATTTTATTGGGTTTTCCACAATGTAGGATCAATATTCATTATTGTTTTAAAAAATTACATGTGTATTACTTGTAGACATCGCATTCTTTGTTACAGCTGGGCAAGAATAGAAACTGACAATGAGATGGGGTCAAATCATACTTCAGTTGAATTTACTTCCCCTCTGGGGGAGATAGTCCTTCATCTTGTATGTCCTGTAATGGACAAAATTAGGAACTGCTAACTACCTGTAAACTCGAGGATGAACCAGAGGAAGGTGTTTTAGGGTGTGGCAGACAATCGCGTTTTTGACGCTTGTGGCTATGCTATTGGGGTTACGGACTCAGGCGCGATGTGGCTCAATCTGGTCCTGGGGGGCTGTCATGGATGTGCCTGCATGCATACTGTTTGGAACTCCGTGAGGGCTGAAGTCTACTTGAGGCTTCGGGTGGGGGGCTCATGGCTGCACGACTCAGTTCGAATTTGCGTTTCCGGGGGCGGTTGAGCTTCTTTCATCTTTTGTCAGAAGCTCTGAAGTAGTGTGGCACATTTGGTGGAGATGAGACTACTGCACACTCCCACCTCCTCATGCCTGATTGCTAAACTCCACTTGCTAACAGCTCTCGACCAGGCTGCCCATGGGGGCCCTGCTGGTGCTCGCCAGTACATTGTCATTCCCCGTTTTGCCAGAAGGAGGGCTAAAGAACCAAACCCGTGCCTGGACTTTGCAATGTTTCCCATGTGGTAATGTCAGTGAGCCCCGTGACCTCCTGCAGTATACTGTGGACAGTGTCCTGCATATGGCTGCGTCCCAACTGGAAGGGCATGGTGAGCAAAAAAACGATGGATTAAGGCCCAGATCTCTGTACTGGGGTGAATGTATGACATGTTTTTCATTCTGTTCATCAATTGTTCTTTTTGCATTTATCCCAAATAAGGGAGCAGTGCAAGGTGTCGAGTTCCTGGAAAAAGGGGCAGAGGAGAATGATCAGTAGATTTGTGAAATGGTTGAGGAGGCAGGGTACTAGAACCATCTTCGCCAGGTCTATTCTCCTGACACGGAGCCAAAGGAAAGGTTTTCCAGAAACCAGCTATGGCTCGTATACCTGCTAGTACCTTGTGGTGATTGCCCTCATTAAGGTCCTTAGGAGAGGGATGAAGCCCAACTCCTAAATATCGAGGGGCCTGCGTGCTCCAGGTGAGCCTGATGTCTCCAGCATGTACCTTGTGCTGGAGTAGGTTGGGACTAAGGGGGTAAATAGTGGATTTCGCCCAACTGACTCTCAACCATGTCGCAGCAGCACAATTTGCGAGCGTGCCCCAAAGAGACACACTCGCACATAAAGTAGCAGGGCGTCAGCATACAGGGAGACGCTGTGGGTAATCCCGCTAATGGAATACCCCAGTCTTTGCCCTCCCCTTGGAGACAAACGCCAGGGGCTCCATTTCTAGGGCGAAGAGTAGGCGGGAAGCTGGCATCCCTGCCATATGCCTCATGCCACCAGGAAGAGGGTCGAGATATAGCGGCCGAGGCGAATCCGAGACGAGAGCTTTGTGTAAAGTAACCTTGTGTAAGCCAGGATTGTTGGGGCTACTCCCATGTGTCAAGCATCTCAAAGAAATGAGGTCATATCAAAGGCTTTCTCCAGGTCCAGAACCAGGCAAGCGGCACAGGGAAATCCACCCTTTACCTTATCCTGAGCATAGAACAGTCAGCATATGTTTTGGGAAGTATTTCTACCCGGGACATATCCACACTGGTCCGGGTGTACAAACACTGGAAGGACCTGGGCATATTGGTTCGCCAGGATCTTACCTAGGATTTTGAAATCTGCTGATATTAAGGCGATTGGCCGATAGGAGGCCAGTAGTGTAGGGTCCCGTTCTAGCTTCAAGAACGATACCAGAAGAGATTCACGCAGTGAGCCAGGGAGTTCCCCGCCTTTCAGCGCTGCCCTGTACATGTCCACCAACTGAGGCGCCCGAAGGGTGGAGAACGTGCGGTAGTATTCTAGTGGTAGGCCATCGAGACCCAGGGCTTTGTTGTGTGCCAGGGCCTGGATCCCGTGTTTCACATTGATTGATGTGATCTCTGCATCAAGGGAGGTTGTGTCAGATGGAGAAATTCGGGACAAGGTCAGGGTAGTAAGAAATCGATCTACGGGTCCCGAATAGTCCAAGTCTGGAGCTCTGTATACCTCGGCATAGTAATCTTGGAAGATTTGTAGGATGTCCGCCTATGAGCGGCCCACCTGAAGGGCCAGCTATTTCTGTGACTGGTTGCGCCCCTGTGTCTTGGTGATAAGCTAGGCCAGCAGTGTTCCAGATTTGTCCCCCTCTCAATGTGTTCTTGCCACATATGCACTAAAGTTGTACCTTTGCAGATCTGCTAGCGCTTCTGCATATGCGCTCTTTGCCTCCGTGACCGGAGTCGTTGACGCCAAGCTGGCATCCTCGGCCTTGGTAGGGCTACCAGTTTACACTCTGTCACTTTTATGTTATGTTCTAGTGTTACACGGACCCCTGCTACCTGTCGGATGCAAACTCCTCTAGTGATAACTTTGAAGGCATCCCATTCTACCATCCTGGAGGATGCCATATGGGCATTCTTGGAGGAATTGCCCTGAATGTTTTTTTTTATGCTCATGGCAGAACACTGGGTCCTCGAAGCAGTCATGTGGCAGCCACCAGGAGGGTACTGGGGTCAGTGGAGTTCGCCATCTGAGGGTTATGAGGTGCTCATCATAGTTGAATAGGACCCAGCCCAGATAGTCTGCCCGTTGGACCAGGGGATAACTGGTGGTGAGCATAGGAATTGGTCGAGACACACTCGCACATTGTGTGGGATGTAAGAGTAAAATTAATAGAGCTTGGCCGGCTGATTAAATTAGCATATTTTAGTGCGGCCAGGTGGAAGATTAATTTACACAGAATCACTGGATGTTCAGCCAACACTGGGGCTCGAACACAGATCCCCAGCTCCTGAGTCTGCAGTTCTGTCTGCTGCGCCATATCGTGTCACTCTGGGGATCCATGTTGAAGTCACCCTTTATTCGCCATAAAGGGGCCGTTATGTCAGGGGACTTGTTTTTAATGCACTTTTTTATGCATTTTATTTACACTCCCTAAGATTAGTTAGGAGTGGCTTGGTGCATTCCATTTAAGAATATTTGGCATTTGAAGAAGGGGGTTGGTGTGGGCCATTCTTATTGTGGCAGTTATCATTGACGGACGACACGCCCAGCATTACGGGCCCTTGCCGTCCTTTGCACGGAGATCACGTGCCATGATGCATTATTTAGGTCCACCTTTGCTTTTATTATGGCGGCCATCATTTTGTCGTTAAAGTGGTTGTATTATTGGCACGTGTTATGTCTCGCTGCGCCGGTCCTTTAATTATCAGATCGGCCCCCACATACCCTTATAAGGTGGATGCCGTGGCACATGATTCATATTTGGAGGAGAGCTGCCCGCAGTTGTTTCGGGTTACTGAGGTGAATGTGCCAAGGTATTTCATTTTTAAACCTGGGGACTCCATGACATCTTCTACCCGAGTATGTATAGGTTTTTGCTGTGCTTGTGAAATCTATTGTATTTAATATAAATCTTAAAAGGGGATTTCATCCCACCTCCTTGCTTTCTGTGCATTTCATTTGTTCCTGTGCTTGCCACTTACTTATCCTCATTTTCTATTGGCAGTAGAATACTGTTTCCTGCAGTTACGAGTGCTTGTTCCTGTGTTCTTCATATGCTTCTGTTATCAGGTTCCCGTCACCTAAGTACTGTTTACATTTGTGTTCCTGGAACAATTTGTTTTGCTATTGAGCCATCAATGCCCTTCCTGTGTCGCTCTTACACTGTTTTTTCATTCTCCCACTTCTATTTCATTCATCCTCATTGTGTTTTTCTTCCAGCTTTCTTAGGCGAATCTCTCGTTTTTTATGCACTTTTTCTCCACACTACATATCATAGGCAGTCTTCCAAAACAGAAGATCCACATTCAAGCTGCTTTGTTTCACCCACAAAGTGATACATGGAATGGGACCACTCTTCATCAGGAATAAAATCACCAAACACATTCAACAAAGGATCCTCTGCTCAAGATTGGCACCTCGCTGCAAAATCCCAGAATACAAGAAAAAAAACATGAGTGGCACATCCTTCTCTGTTCAAGCAGCCAAACTATGGAACTCTTTACCCCCCAAAAGAAGATCCACGGACAATCACCTTATCTTCAGAAAACTACTCAAGAATTTGTTCTTCCCCACATAAGCACCAAACGCAAACAGAAATATCCAGCATATTCCTCTCTTTATAGGCATTTATTTGTACTATTTGTACTATAGATATGTACATATATATGGGTATTGCTTTGTATAAACATGTAGAATAATTATGTTAAAAAGAAACTTTAACTCCATCAACACTTGAATACCAGAGTTTACCTAACGCATCTTTAATCTACATATACTTACTTCCTTTATGCATCTACATACCATGCATGGACTTGGATCTGTATATTTATTACTTTTCTCCTACAAGGCATATTCAATGCACTACTCTATTTCTCACCCTATACCTTTATCAATACATTTAATCTACATATACTTCCTTCCTTAATGCATCTATATAATTTACATGTACTTATGGATCTATATATTTATTACTTTCTTCTAATTCAACTTATCCAATGCACTACCCTATTTCTCACCCTATTCCTCTCTCAATATATCTTCTACCTCTACTTTGACTCATCTCAAACTTCTTTTTACTACTCTTTCCAATGCACTACCCTATTTCTCACCCTATACCTCTATCAGTATATCCTTTAAATTCACTCTCCCATGCATAACAAACCCCATACCACTACTATGATGCCCAAAATAGCCCTTTCTAGACCCTCACCTACTCTAGCCTTCTTTGCATCATCTAACACCTCTTTTACTATGCCAACCCCCCAAAACAAGACTTTCTAAACTCTTCCCTCTGTCTCTTCCTTTCCACATCTCTTTTTACTCATCCCAAGCCTCCTTCAACTGCTTTGACCTCCAAAACAAACAAAAAAGTCTAAATCCTCCACTCTTCTATCCCTCCACTATCCTTTTCAATAAAAATAAAAGAATAACATGGCCACTTCTCAGATTTCATATTTCACTATACTAATTCACCACTAATCCTTTATGGGTTTCTGAGTAGCGTTGTTGTGAGTGTATCTAGGACCCTAATTAAATATTCCCAATTTATGCCCTTATGTGGTTATAACAAATCATATCCTTATAATGGCATAAGAATCATATCCATATTTAGTCATAGCCAATGCAGTCCAAATACGGCAAGGCTACTTCCCTAGACTCCTAGAAAGTACAACGCGTTCTTTAAACGAACCAAACCTCCAGCAGCCTGGGAATTCCCCCTGCTTCTGTTTTGATTTATCCTAGAACTCCTGAGAGTCCTGAAAGAACTGCCAGTTCTTAGTGACAGTTCTTAGTGACGTCTTATGTCCAACCTTACGTCAAACACGGCACCTTCCAGGTATAAATATACCAACATTTGCCTTAAGCAAACACACGGTGGTTTGGAGCAGAGCGGCTATCTACTTACCCAAAGCCCAGCTGATGCGAGTGCCGAAGGAAGCCGACTCTCCCATTTGACGCACTGAGAGAGACGCTGTCTTTTCTCCTGCCGAAAAATCCAGCTCCAGTGTTTCCAGTCACCCTTGCGGGTTGCTGGGATTCCGAGTCCTGAGAAAGAGATACAAGACCTCCTTCATTCTAAAACCAAGGTACTGAGCTGATTAGATCCTTAGAGAATTCTTGATTCAGATTCTTGGCAAAACTAACTTAACTTAAACTGCAGCTCACTTACTCCTTCCCACGTACTAGGCTTAGGTTAGGTACACCGGGGTAGGCGTATTTTAGAAGCACCAGCTGAGTACATTTAGTCATCTTTTATCATTGTATGTATTGTATATATTTTATCTGTTTTAAGTATCATTTGGCTCAGAAACCATATAAATGCTTTTACAGTATTATTTCATAATACTCCTTTTACTGTACGCACTTTACTTTATGATAAGTATTGCAATTGTGGCAATTCATTTCTCTTGCATGAGAAAGAAGACTGCTCAATAAATAAAAACTTTTATTGAAAACGCCCGTCTCTCTATTTCTGTGCACTCTGGTGAAACTAAGCATGCACGATTGACTGAGTGAAATAGCTATCTATTATTTTCACACGACTCTGGAGATATACTCCTTATTCTGGAGGGAGCAAAGTTGTCATGTTTATGCGGTTGTCAGAAACTAATCCCTTCTTGTCTAATCAGGAAAGTTAACTCCTTCCTGTTCATTCGAGAACGCTTCTAGTGACCTCTGAGCTAGCTGGCATACCTAATTAAGTCTAACATATTTAGTAGAGACCTAGTCGACCTCAGTCCTACGTCTAAACTATTGTTTATGTTATTCCAATGCACAGAGCCTATTGGGAATATACAAACTAAACTACATGGCGTCCAACGTTTGGTAAGGCGATATTCTAACGCAAGATACTAGAGTAACTCAGTCGTGCTTTTCACACAGACCCCTTTTTCCCGTAAAAACTCCAATAGACATCCGGAGTGAGTAACAGGTTAATATCCGCCAGAACTTAGTAGGAAGAGATTCCTATATATTAGTTTTTGGTTTAGTCAACGTTGAAGGATACAGTGTTCCAAAATATTGTGCACCTAATCATTGTTTCTTTGAAACTTGATCTGCAAAAATTTCAGTCAGTAAAATGTCAGAAAGTGACGACGAAAGGAAGAGAGCTAGACTAGCAGCTCAACTCTTAGCGGATTACACAAATATCCAAGATGAAGACCCGAATGCTATAATCATCCCGGTCAATATAAGAAAAACTATAACAATAAAACTTATAGAAAATGGAGTATCATCAAGAGGTGGTACAGTCGTATTTGTGGTAGAGGCCCATGAATATTGGCAGACAGAGGTTACATTTTCCTGCAGCACATGCTGAAACACGCCAGTTCCACTACTACAAAATAGAGGAATCTCCAGAGCAATACTGTCCTTTCGAGGAAATTGAAATTCCACTAACATACCAAGAGCACCTGCTCTGGTTTAATGGCGCCCTAAAACATCAAAATCACATTACCAGGCTTGGTCCACTAGGTAGACCAGGAGCCACATGGCCGGTTCTAGCCAGCTATACACCACACCCCGACATTGAAAATATGTCAAGCGAAGAACTCTTAGTTAAAATAAAAGAATTAACAAAAGCATATAGAGATTTAGTTCAATTAACAGTTGACGGTACAACCTGCAGACTAAAAACACTAATTGAAAATCCTGAAAAAACTTTCATTAAAAATAATCTCAACTCTCAAAAGAAGAAGTGGGAGGGTGTTAGAAAGGCGATCGTAGGGGGAGGCAGAAGTTGTCTGGCCGACCACCCCGAGACCCACCTCTCCTTCTGGAGTTGGCCGAGCGCCGTCGAGAGGCCTCCTGGCGAGGTTCCTCTCCTAGAATCGTACAGCCGAGCAATCACACCACTACAAATGGACACCACACAAGGATAGATTCTTAGAGTCTTTATCAGCAATCAAATTCAAATTTCAAAGCTTTATTCGATTATTAAAAACAATCATAAAAGCATACAGTATTAAAAATACAGAGTAAAATACGGAACGTGAAACACATATTACAGTAAACGAAGCAGCATAATTAGCATCAAGTATGTCGGCCAGGCAGTCCAATATTTATAATAGACCAAGGTTAAAACACCAGGCTTTTCCTATGGGAGACAGCTTTTAGTATTACGGTAGCGGTAAAAAAACAAATGTCCAACGAATCAAGTGCAAATAACAATTTCATCGCTTGGGCAGTAGTGAACACAGAATATTTCTTAAAAACAGGTTTGAGATAGTAAAGACGAAGGTGCAGGTAAAGAGGGCAAATAAGCATAAAGTGCAATGTGCTTTGCTTTGTTGAGCCATCACAAGGGCAAGGGGTTGGGCTATAAATTTTCATCTGTGGGAAGGCCACCAGGTTATGGGCAATGCCTAATCTCAACCTAGTAAGAACAAACTGGTGAGATTGTTTGGTAATGACTTTTAAATACATAGGCAAGCCGAAACAACCGACATGTTAGAGTGGTAAAAAACATGGGTTGACAAGAGGCTACATTGGACACTACGCAGGTTAGATTTGGTCCCTAGAAAAACGTTTTTAAGCTCCTTTTAGGTACAGTGACAGCGCTCAGGGGCTCATCAAAAATATCAAGATTAAAGATTTCACTGTAAGAAGATGAAACATAATTTAACCAGGGGATCTTACGGACATTGTCCAACCGAAGACAGTCTAAAATGATTTGCCTGGTAAAACCTGTCTCATCCTTAGCCCAAATTGACCTCCAAGCCATAAGAGGTCTCAATCCCGTTAGGTCTGTAAGATAATCCAGCCCCACCTCTCTATGACTCAGTTCAGTGGATGCCGAGGAGGGAAGGCAAAGGAGTCTTTTAAGGAACTGGTTCTCTATAACTTGCAGATCCCTGTGGTTACAGTAGCCCCATATTCCTGAACCGTATAGGGCTATAGATACACATCTATGCCTATAGATGTTTAACATGTCAGGGATGCGACGACTGCCTAATTTGGATGCAAAGCGGAATACTCCGGAGGAGCTTATGCCCATCTTGGCATTCACATTTAAAATCTCAGATGCCCAAGTCCCTCTATTATTAAAAGTTATGCCAAGATAACAGAATTTGTCCACTACCTCAATTCAATGATTATTAAAATGAAATGGTTTAGAAAGTTTCATCCGTTTCCCGCAGGCCATAATGAAGGTCTTAGAGTTATTTATTTTTAGTTTTCTCCCCTTGATAAAATCGTAAAAATAATTCATAAGGTTTTGGAGTCCATTCGGAGTACGCGAGAGTAGAACCGTGTCATCTGCATATAGCAGGACCGGGACAGGGTAACCACCAACCTGTGGGGAATCTGCATGTACCCTCTTCAATTCGGACTCCATAGAGTTTATAAAAAGGGAGAAAAGCAACGGGGCCAACACACAGCCTTGCCTTATGCCTGATTTAACCCTGATTTTCCTGGTACATTCCCCTGCCTGGCCAAAGCGGATCTGGGCTGATAATTTATTATAAAGTCTGGGTGGGCTCCCATTTCCAATACAGTGGACCATAACAAAGTATGATCCACTAGATCAAAGGCACTTGAGCGGTCAGCGAAACAGAGAAATAAAGAACCCTGTTTCGCTTTAGTGTATTTCCCGATGATAAGATCGAGATTAATACACTGCTCTGTTGTGGAGTTCTGGACTTTTTGGTTCCGTCCAGAGGTGTCAGGGATAACACCCGAAGACCCCGGAGTTCTACCTGTCTCGGTGCACAAATAAACAGAAACACGGGCTTCTCGATGGTGGCGTCAAAGACCAAAGGTTTATTACTGCAGGGACACAGAAGTCACAGAAACTACACACGGGCAGTAACTAGGAGCCTGTTCGATTTGTACAAGAAGGGTTGCTCCTTATATACTAAATATTGGCCTTCAGGCAAATTCTTTACATACTGGTACATTCCCAAACCTTTGTGTCCTAAACAATAAATATTTGGCGTTGCACAGGAATCGTCGATAATATCTGATGTCAAACATTATG